>NC_091284.1:406661356-407277379 GCF_032444005.1 Ranitomeya imitator
GCCCCACTTCAAGTTGACCGTGTGAGAGTCCGGAACCTTGAACGGGAGAACTGAACAGCTCTTCGGAGTGTCCAAGTGTGGGATCAGTTGTCTCAGGGCACTAGGCATGATGGGACGAAGGAGGATCAGGGTGAGTAATATGAAGTCCACACTCATGGCTACTCAGTCTTGACTGTATGGAAGACGTGGTGGCGGTGGTGCCTAAGTGACGGGAAGCATTACCTATCCAACCAACAACCAATTCACACTGCGAGAAGATGTGGGTCGTTGTTGTGGCCCACTTTCATTTTGGCCACAGCCTCGTCCTCTGCATGCACTATCAGCATCACGTCCACTTCCCAGTCCCTTGCCCATTGCCTTGCCCATTTTAAATGGACTACTGAAATATTTGAAAAGTTCACTAGAAATGGATTAATTTGGAGAAAACTTATATGTGATCAGTATGCCTGAAAAGCAAGTATTTGGAGACCACAGATCCACCGGGCATCTCTTGGAGATAACAGACCATTTAAATATGTTTTTTTTATTCTAACCACTAAATAATGAGCAGAACAAGGCTAGCAGACAAAGCAATGCAACATATGCCTGCTAAGCGAGGATTTTGACACAACAGAAAAACAAGGTGTCTGCCAGAGATAACAGACCATTTAAATGTGTGGCATTGTTTTTTTAAGAAATAAAATTTTAACCACAAAATAAAGAGTAGAGAAATGCTAGCAGTCAAAACAATGCAATGTATGCCTGCAAAATGAGGATTTTGGCACCACAGATACACCAGGCATCTGACGGAAATAACAGGCTGTTTAAATGTGTGGCCTTGTTTGTTTGTTTTTTAATTTTAACCACCAAAAAGGAGTAGACAAAGGCTAGCAGACAAAACAATGCAACAAATGCGTGCAAAGCGAGGATTTTGATACCACAGATACACCAGGCGTCTGACGGAGATAACAGACCGTTTAAATGTGTGGCCTTGTTTTTTTTTATTTTAACCACTAAATAATGACTAGACCAAGACTAGCAGACAAAACAATGCAACGTATGCCTGCAAAGTGAGGACTTTAACACCACAGATACACAAGGCGTCTGACGGAGATTACAGACCGTTTAAATGTGTGGCCTTGTCTTTTATAAAAAAAATTAACCACTAAATAATGAGTAGACCAATTCTAGCAGACAAAACAATGCAATGTATGCCTGCAAAGCAAGGATTTTGACACCACAGATACACCAGGCGTCTGATGGATAAAACAGACCATTTACAGTACCTTGCGAAAGTATTCGGCCCTCTGGAACTTTTCAACCTTTTCTAACATATCATGCTTCAAACATAAAGATACCAAATGTAAATTTTTGGTGAAGAATCAACAACAAGTGGAACACAATTGTGAAGTTGAATTAAATTTATTGGTTATTTTACATTTTTGTGGAAATTAAAAAACTGAAAAGTGGGGCGTGCAATATTATTTGGCCCCTTTAACTTAATACTTGCAATACCTTGTTGCACCACCTTTTGCTGCGATTACAGCTGCGAGTCGCTTGGGGTATGTCTCTATCAGTTTTGTACATCGAGAGACTGAAATTCTTGCCCATTGTTCCTTGGCAAACAGGTCGAGCTCAGTGAGGTTTGATGGAGCTCGTTTGTGAACAGCAGTTTTCAGCTCTTTCCACAAATTCTCAATTGGATTGAGGTCTGGACTTTGACTTGGCCATTCTAACACCTGGATACGTCTATTTGTGAACCATTCCATTGTAGATTTTGCTTTATGTTTGGGATCATTGTCTTGTTGGAAGACAAATCTCCGCCCCAGTCTCAGGTCTTTTGCAGACTCCAACAGGGCCGCACTTAGTAACCCGATGTTTACCCTGGTTACCAGTGCGAATGTAAAAAAAAAAAACACTACATACTTACATTCCAGTGTCTGTCCCCCGTCGCTGTGCTTTCCTGCACTGACTGTGAGCGCTGGCTGGCCGTAAAGCACAGCAGTGACGTCACCGCTGTAATCTGCTTTACGGCTGGCTGGCGCTGACAGTGCAGGGAAGCAGAGCGCCGAGGGACGCGACAGACACCGGAATGGAAGTATGAAGTGTTTGGTTTTTTTACATTTACACCTGTAACCAGGGTAAACATCGGGTTACTAAGCGCGGCCCTGCACTTAGTAACCTGATGTTTACCCTGGTTACCAGTGAAGACATTGCTGAATCGGCGTCACACACGCCGATTCAACGATGTCTGCGGGAGATCCAGCGACTAAATAAAGTTCTGGACTTTCTGCTCTGACCAACGATGTCACAGCAGGATCCAGATCGCTTTTACGCATCACAAGAGCACATTTCCATTGTGTACTGTAGCCAGTGCCTGTGCTACTAATAGTCCTATTAGGTTTTCGAGAGCTGCTGGTTCTAATTGTACTTCCACTCCTTCCAGAGGAGTACAGGCTTTCACAGGGACGGAAAATAAGGTCTTACCCGAAGGTACTTCAAAATTAGTTGTAGCCAGAATAATTACTTTTCCCAATACTTTTCCCGTACTGCAAGCCTCATGTGCTTGAGCTCTCCTAATCAGTTGTTGAAATATCTTCCTTCGAGGTGTTTGTGGGCTCCATTGTCTCAGAAACATGTCTGGGGACTCGTTGATGAGCAAACTCCTGAATTCTTTAAGAACATTCATTCCCAAACTATCAGAATATCCATGATCAGTATCGCTAGAGGTCAATACTACTCCTTTACGGCCCAAGTCCTTTCCGCATACCTTAATCTGCATCCATGCCACCCCTGTGAGCGGGATGGGAAGCTGATTAGCGGCCGTCAATTTTACCACCTGTCTGCACTTGGGTCTCATTGCTTCCGGGAAATTATTTTTAAAATACTTTTCAGGCATTGTAGTAACCTGGGAGCCGGTATCCACCAGACAACGGACGGCCCGTCCATCCATTTTGGCCCAGATTAAAGAACACATCAAAACTAAATTGGTGGGACTTGTAGTTCTTTTTCCTGGCTGTTCCAGCTCCGGGCAGTGTCCCCCAGCCTCAGAGCCTTCTAGTTTAACGGACGGCGCTGGAGAGGCCGTCCCCGTTGTGGGCACATCTGGGCCATATGTCCCAACTCTCCACAGAGGAAACAAGTAGGCAGATTTTCTAGTCTGAATGCTCTTCTGCCTCGTGGTGATTCTAAGGAAGCATTACCTCCAGGCGAGCTCAATTCGGTCACATTTTTTTTGTTTCCATCAGGTCTTCCCTCATCACTTGAATTTCCTTCTGTAAATCTTCTACCTATCCGGGTACAGCAACTGCATTCACGGCTACCTCTCTGCTCAGGACCTTTGCCACTGGGACTGTCACCCTCTGTTCTTGCTCATGCTTACGTGCCTCACCCCCAATTTCTGCAAACGTATTGTGATGGTTTACTTGCAAGGGTTCCCACAAACCCTGTTTCAACAGCACATCTCTCAATCCAGTCACTAACAGATCCCGTAACACTATGTCAATTGACCCTACTCCCACACCGTCCTTTTGGGTTATAGCAGTGTGAATCTCGTGTAAGGCATTCATATACAGTGTCACTGTCTCCCCCTCCCTTTTAACTTGATTAAATAGTCTCATGCGCAGTTCCTCTATGTCAGTGGGGTCCCCATGCATCTCCTCCAGTATACTTAACACTTTATCAAGTGTATCCCTCTGTCGGGGAGGTCTTAGCATTATTGTCCCTGGCCTCTCCCTTGAGAGCCATCATGGCCACCTCTGACTGCAGTACGGGGACCATAGGGTGCATCTTCATCATCCCTCTAATATGCTCCATCCAGCACAATATAGAATTATTCCCATTAAATCTTGGAAGATTATTTAACATTGCCCCCAAAGAAATACTGGTTCTGGGACTCTCCCCGGTCCCTTGATCTGCCCCTCTATGCTGGTAGACTGCACCCTGCCGACTACACCAAAATGTAAGCAGGTTATGGGATGCAGTGACAGACAGAGGCAGAGTAAGGGTTAACACAAAATTTAATTTTTTACAATAACTATATCCCTCAGGGAGAAAACACAACAGTGATAACAGGTCAGCAGAACACGGAATGGGGAGCAAGGAAAAAATGGGTGTGGAGGGAAAAAAAGAAAAAAGAGAAAAGAAAAAAATAGTTCCAGGGGAGAAAAACAAAGGAAAACAAAAAAAAAAATTATTTCTTCAACTACCGTCGATTTCAGGAAACCGGTTCGTTACAGAGAGTTTGTTGGCATCAAGACTGTGACGCATAGATGTCCATTATGATCCTCAGAATAATGACGTCTCTGATCCTGGCAGTGGTTTTAATCTCTCGGGATCTGGAGTATCTCTCTTAACGTTGATGTATATCCTCTTAACGGCGGTGGGGATTTCCCTGAGTGCAGTCGGTGTGCAATCAATAGGGACATGATGAGGTATCACACAATTTATCATCCCCTCAGCGTACCGAGTTTTCATGTCACCTGTTTCCGTTGACGCAGAAGAAATCTCCTCAAAGCCAATATCTAATTTCCCCTGTCTAAGCATGTGAGCGCTTACATCCTGTCTCTGGGATCTTTTCTGCAAGGTACACGATGTCGGCAGAAACCTGATACGTTGTGGAAGGTAGCCTCTATCTAAAGGCACGTGCACAGCACCCGCTATCTGTCAGTTTGGCACCTCAATGTAACAGGAGCCACCTCAAGTCCAGCAAGCTTTTCATCCCCATCCTGTCGGCACAACCTTCAACCTGCCTGACGCGTGTCCTTCCTCTTTACCGTTAAAAAATTCCACCCCTTTTTCTCCCCAACCGCGCACTCTCCCTTCTCGACAAATCTTCCTGGTCTCTCGTGTGCTGCAGCCCTAATAGCTTGCCCATGTTCCCTTCTTCCCTGTATAACCTGGGTGACAGTTCCTTTGGTTCCGGACCCTTCACGGAAAACATCCGCCTGGTTCGGGTCTTCTCCTTACAGAACAGTGGTCAGAATTGTAAAAATTGTCCTGGTCATTAACGTGCTAACCACCCTTGGGGTAAAGGGGTTAAATAACTTAAGTTTAGTACAATATTCATTTGTCAACAAATTTCAAAGACAGGACCATTATCTACTATATAAAGCTGAATGTGTGTATGTGTGTGTGTGTGTGTATGTGTGTGTGTGTGTGTGTATGTCCGGGATTGGCATCTGCACCGTCGCAGCTACAGCCACAAAATTTTGCACAGTCACACGTCTGGACCCCGAGAGCGTCATAGGCTATGTTGTGAGGCGAAATTTTAACCCCGCGCGTTCCAATTCACCAAACAATTTTGCCCCTATCTACATAATGGGGAAAAAAGTGAAAGGAAAAGTGTTGGAAGCGTCGCAGCTACAGCAACAAAATTTTGCACAGTCACACGACTGGACCCTGAGAGCGTCATAGGCTACGTTGTGAGGTGAAATTTTAACCCCGCGCTTTCCAATTCACCAAACAATTTTGCCCCTATCTACATAATGGGGAAAAAAGTGAAAGGAAAAGTAACATAGTAACATAGTAACATAGTTAGTAAGGCCGAAAAAAGACATTTGTCCATCCAGTTCAGCCTATATTCCATCATAATAAATACCCAGATCTACGTCCTTCTACAGAACCTAATAATTGTATGATACAATATTGTTCTGCTCCAGGAAGACATCCAGGCCTCTCTTGAACCCCTCGACTGAGTTCGCCATCACCACCTCCTCAGGCAAGCAATTCCAGATTCTCACTGCCCTAACAGTAAAGAATCCTCTTCTATGTTGGTGGAAAAACCTTCTCTCCTCCAGACGCAAAGAATGCCCCCTTGTGCCCGTCACCTTCCTTGGTATAAACAGATCCTCAGCGAGATATTTGTATTGTCCCCTTATATACTTATACATGGTTATTAGATCGCCCCTCAGTCGTCTTTTTTCTAGACTAAATAATCCTAATTTCGCTAATCTATCTGGGTATTGTAGTTCTCCCATCCCCTTTATTAATTTTGTTGCCCTCCTTTGTACTCTCTCTAGTTCCATTATATCCTTCCTGAGCACCGGTGCCCAAAACTGGACACAGTACTCCATGTGCGGTCTAACTAGGGATTTGTACAGAGGCAGTATAATGCTCTCATCATGTGTATCCAGACCTCTTTTAATGCACCCCATGATCCTGTTTGCCTTGGCAGCTGCTGCCTGGCACTGGCTGCTCCAGGTAAGTTTATCATTAACTAGGATCCCCAAGTCCTTCTCCCTGTCAGATTTACCCAGTGGTTTCCCGTTCAGTGTGTAATGGTGATATTGATTCCCTCTTCCCATGTGTATAACCTTACATTTATCATTGCTAAACCTCATCTGCCACCTTTCAGCCCAAGTTTCCAACTTATCCAGATCCATCTGTAGCAGAATACTATCTTCTCTTGTATTAACTGCTTTACATAGTTTTGTATCATCTGCAAATATCGATATTTTACTGTGTAAACCTTCTACCAGATCATTAATGAATATGTTGAAGAGAACAGGTCCCACTACTGACCCCTGCGGTACCCCACTGGTCACAGCGACCCAGTTAGAGACTATACCATTTATAACCACCCTCTGCTTTCTATCACTAAGCCAGTTACTAACCAATTTACACACATTTTCCCCCAGACCAAGCATTCTCATTTTGTGTACCAACCTCTTGTGCGGCACGGTATCAAACGCTTTGGAAAAATCGAGATATACCACGTCCAATGACTCACCGTGGTCCAGTCTATAGCTTATCTCTTCATAAAAACTGATTAGATTGGTTTGACAGGAGCGATTTCTCATAAACCCATGCTGATATGGAGTTAAACAGTTATTCTCATTGAGATAATCCAGAATAACATCCCTCAGAAACCCTTCAAATATTTTACCAACAATAGAGGTTAGACTTACTGGCCTATAATTTCCAGGTTCACTTTTAGAGCCCTTTTTGAATATTGGCACCACATTTGCTATGCGCCAGTCCTGCGGAACAGACCCTGTCGCTATAGAGTCACTAAAAATAAGAAATAATGGTTTATCTATTACATTACTTAGTTCTCTTAGTACTCGTGGGTGTATGCCATCCGGACCCGGAGATTTATCTATTTTAATCTTATTTAGCCGGTTTCGCAGCTACAGTGTTGGAGGCGTCGCAGCTACAGAAAAAAAATTTTGCACAGTCACACGTCTGGACCCTGAGAGCGTCATAGGCTACGTTGTGAGGTGAAATTTTAACCCCGCGCTTTCCAATTCACCAAACAATTTTGCCCCTATCTACATAATGGGGAAAAAAGTGAAAGGAAAAGTGTTGGAGGCGTCGCAGCTACAGAAACAAAATTTTGCACAGTCACACGTCTGGACCCTGAGAGCGTCATAGGCTACGTTGTGAGGTGAAATTTTAACCCCGCGCTTTCCAATTCACCAAACAATTTTGCCCCTATCTACATAATGGGGAAAAAGTGAAATGAAAAGTGTTGGAGGCGTCGCAGCTACAGCCACAAAATTTTGCACAGTCACACGTCTGGACCCTGAGAGCGTCATAGGCTATGTTGTGAGGTGAAATTTTAACTCCGCGCTTTCCAATTCACCAAACTATTTTTCCCCTATCTACATAATGGGGAAAAGTGAAAGGAAAAGTGTTGGAGGCAAATTGACAGCTGCCAGATGTGAACAAGGGGGACTTAAAGAGTGAGAGCGATGGCGCCAAAGAGTATATACCGTACAGTTGCTAAGGTGGGACCCCGACATGGGATACTCACCACACACGGGGATATGAACACACACACAAAATGCGCCACACACTACCACGTGCTTGAACACATATACCACCCTCAGCACACATTTCACCACACATACACCAACCTCGCCACATAACAGTCGAAACACAAAAGTCGCCGCTCAAAACTCACCACGCGCAAAACTCACCACATGCAAAAAATAGGCTCACGCAAAACTCGCCACAAGTGCAAAACTCACCTCATGGAAAACTCGCCACACGCAAAACTTGCACATGCGGAAAAATTGCCACATGCACAAAATTTGCAACACATGCAAAAGTTGCCTCAAACAAAACTTGCACATACTCAAAAGGCACCAGACATAAAACTCACCACGCGCAAAACTCGCCATGCGCAAAACTTGCTGCACACAACTTGCTACACTAACCTGTCACATGCAACTCGACACACAAAAAGTTGCTACACACATGTTGCCACACAAAACTCATCTCACAAAAGTCGCTACATGCATGTCGCCACACACAACTCAACACACACAACTTGACAAACGAAACTCGCCCTAAAATACACACAAGTCTGGTATTAGCCTTCAAAAATAAAAATCTGATTAATAAGCAGACAAACTACAAGAGCAACAAATGTACCATATAGGAAATATGGCAGCTGTCAGTCACATGACCTGTCTATTATGTGTATGTGTGAGCTAATATATACTGCCAGGGGGAGGGCTTCCTGTTGGCTGGGGATTTATCAGGCTGCCAATTTATCTTACAAATACTGAGGTAAAAATACTGCGCAAATAACGTGTTAACGAGGTCTAATACAGGAGATCACACAGGTATATACTATATACAGGGGAGATGACACACAGATATATACTATATACAGGAGAGATGACACACAGGTATATAATATATAAAGGAGGAGATGACATACAGGTACATACTATATACAGGAGGAGATGACATACAGGTATATACTATATACAGGAGGAGATGACACACAGGTATATACTATATACAGGAGGAGATGACACACAAGTATATACTATATACAGGAGCAGATTACCTACAGGTATATACTATATACAGGAGGAGATGACATACAGGTATATGCTATATATAGAAGATGACATGTAGGTATATACTATATACAGGAGGAGATGACACACAGATATATACTATATACAGGGGAGATGACACACAGGTATATACTATATACAGGAGGAGATGACATACAGTTATATACTATATACAGAAGGAGATGACATACAGGTATATACTATATATAGGAGGAGATGACATACAGGTATATACTATATATAGGAGGAGATGACATACAGGTATATACTATATATAGGAGGAGATGACATACAGGTATATACTATATACAGGGGAGATGACACACAGCAGGTATATACTATATACAGGGGAGATGACATACAGGTATACAGGTCCTTCTCAAAAAATTAGCATATAGTGTTAAATTTCATTATTTACCATAATGTAATGATTACAATTAAACTTTCATATATTATAGATTCATTATCCACCAACTGAAATTTGTCAGGTCTTTTATTGTTTTAATACTGATGATTTTGGCATACAACTCCTGATAACCCAAAAAACCTGTCTCAATAAATTAGCATATCAAGAAAAGGTTCTCTAAACGACCTATTACCCTAATCTTCTGAATCAACTAATTAACTCTAAACACATGCAAAAGATACCTGAGGCTTTTATAAACTCCCTGCCTGGTTCATTACTCAAAACCCCCATCATGGGTAAGACTAGCGACCTGACAGGTGTCAAGAAGGCCATCATTGACACCCTCAAGCAAGAGGGTAAGACCCAGAAAGAAATTTCTCAACAAATAGGCTGTTCCCAGAGTGCTGTATCAAGGCACCTCAATGGTAAGTCTGTTGGAAGGAAACAATGTGGCAGAAAACGCTGTACAACGAGAAGAGGAGACCGGACCCTGAGGAAGATTGTGGAGAAGGACCGATTCCAGACCTTGGGGAACCTGAGGAAGCAGTGAACTGAGTCTGGTGTGGAAACATCCAGAGCCACCGTGCACAGGCGTGTGCAGGAAATGGGCTACAGGTGCCGCATTCCCCAGGTAAAGCCACTTTTGAACCATAAACAGCGGCAGAGGCGCCTGACCTGGGCTACAGAGAAGCAGCACTGGACTGTTGCTAAGTGGTCCCAAGTACTTTTTTCTGATGAAAGCAAATTTTGCATGTCATTCGGAAATCAAGGTGCCAGAGTCTGGAGGAAGACTGGGGAGAAAGAAATGCCAAAATGCCTGAAGTCCAGTGTCAAGTACCCACAGTCAGTGATGGTGTGGGGTGCCATGTCAGCTGCTGGTGTTGGTCCACTGTGTTTCATCAAGGGCAGGGTCAATGCAGCTAGCTATCAGGAGATTTTGGAGCACTTCATGCTTCCATCGGCTGAAATGCTTTATGGAGATGAAGATTTCATTTTTCAGCACGACCTGGCACCTGCTCACAGTGCCAAAACCACTGGTAAATGGTTTACTGACCATGGTATTACTGTGCTCAATTGGCCTGCCAACTCTCCTGACCTGAACCCCATAGAGAATCTGTGGGATATTGTGAAGAGAAAGTTGAGAAACGCAAGACCCAACACTCTGGATGAGCTTAAGGCCGCTATTGAAGCATCCTGGGCCTCCATAACATCTCAGCAGTGTCACAGGCTGATTGCCTCCATGCCACGCCGCATTGAAGCAGTCATTTCTGCCAAAGGATTCCCGACCAAGTATTGAGCGCATAACTGAACATTATTATTTGATGGTTTTTTTGTTTGTTATTAAAAAACACTTTTATTTGATTGGATGGGTGAAATATGCTAATTTATTGAGACAGGTTTTTTGGGTTATCAGGAGTTGTATGCCAAAATCATCAGTATTAAAACAATAAAAGACCTGACAAATTTCAGTTGGTGGATAATGAATCTATAATATATGAAAGTTTAATTGTAATCATTACATTATGGGAAATAATGAAATTTAACACTATATGCTAATTTTTTGAGAAGGACCTGTATACTATATACAGGAGATGACATACAGGTGTATACTATATATAATGGAGATGACAAACATGTATATACTGAGGTGAAAATGAGAGGTGTGAGGTGAAAATGAAAAGGTGTGAGTGCAAAATGAGAGGAGTGAGGGAAAAAAGTGTAGTGATTGGAAAATGACAGATGTGAGGTCGAAATGACAAGTGTTGGGGGGAATGAGAGGAGTGAGGGAAAAAATGAGAGGTGTGAGGGAGAAAATGAGAGATGTGAGGGGGAAAATGAGAGGCGTGATGGGAAAATAAGAGAAGTGACGTGCTATAACTAACCACAGATATTTACTATGCCCAGGCAACGCCGGGCTCTTCAGCTAGTCTACTATATAAAGCTGAATGTGTGTGTGTGTGTGTGTATGTGTGTATGTCCGGGATTGGCATCTGCACCGTCGCAGCTACAGCCACAAAATTTTGCACAGTCACACGTCTGGACCCCGAGAGCGTCATAGGCTATATTGTGAGGCGAAATTTTAACCCCGCGCGTTCCAATTCACCAAACAATTTTGCCCCTATCTACATAATGGGGAAAAAAGTGAAAGGAAAAGTGTTGGAAGCGTCGCAGCTACAGCAACAAAATTTTGCACAGTCACACGTCTGGACCCCGAGAGCGTCATAGGCTAGGTTGTGAGGTGAAATATTAACCCCGCGCTTTCCAATTCACCAAACAATTTTGCCCCTATCTACATAATGGGGAAAAAAGTGAAAGGAAAAGTGTTGGAGGCGTCGCAGCTACAGAAACAAAATTTTGCACAGTCACACGTCTGGACCCTGAGAGCGTCATAGGCTACGTTGTGAGGTGAAATTTTAACCCCGCGCGTTCCAATTCACCAAACAATTTTGCCCCTATCTACATAATGGGGAAAAAGTGAAAGGAAAAGTGTTGGAGGAGTCGCAGCTACAGCCACAAAATTTTGCACAGTCACACATCTGGACCCCGAGAGCGTCATAGGCTATATTGTGAGGCAAAATTTTAACCCTGCGCGTTCCAATTCACCAAACAATTTTGCCCCTATCTACATAATGGGGAAAAAAGTGAAAGGAAAAGTGTTGGAGGAGTCGCAGCTACAGCCACAAAATTTTGCACAGTCACACATCTGGACCCCGAGAGCGTCATAGGCTATATTGTGAGGCAAAATTTTAACCCTGCGCGTTCCAATTCACCAAACAATTTTGCCCCTATCTACATAATGGGGAAAAAAGTGAAAGGAAAAGTGTTGGAGGCGTCGCAGCTACAGAAACAAAATTTTGCACAGTCACACATCGGGACCCTGAGAGCGTCATAGGCTTCGTTGTGAGGTGAAATTTTAACCCCGCGCGTTCCAATTCACCAAACAATTTTGCCCCTATCTACATAATGGGGAAAAAGTGAAAGGAAAAATGTTGGAAGCGTCGCAGCTACAGCAACAAAATTTTGCACAGTCACACGTCTGGACCCCTAGAGCGTCATAGGCTATGTTGTGAGGTGAAATTTTAACCCCGCGCTTTCCAATTCACCAAACAATTTTGCACCTATCTACATAATGGGAAAAAATGAAAGGAAAAGTGTAGGAGGCAAATTGACAGCTGCCAGATGTGAACAAGGGGGACTTAAAGAATGAGAGCGATGGCGCCAAAGAGTATATACCGTACAGTTGCTAAGGTGGGGCCTCGACATGGGATACTCACCACACACGGGGATATGAACACACACAAAATGCGCCACACACTACCATGTGCTTGAACACATATTACCCTCAGCACACATTTCACCACAAATACACCAACCTCGCCACATAAAAGTCAAAACACAAAAGTCCCCACTCAAAACTCGCCACGCGCAGAACTCGCCACATGCAAAAACTAGGCTCTTGCAAAACTCGCCACAAGTGCAAAATTCTCCTCATGAAAAACTCGCCACACGCAAAACTTGCACACGCGGAAAAATTGCCACATGCACAAAAGTTGCAACACATGCAAAAGTTGCCTCACACAAAACTTGCACATACTCAAAAGGCACCACACATAATACTCGCAACGCGCAAAACTCGCCATGCGCAAAACTTGCTGCACACAACTTGCTACACTAACCTGTCACATGTAACTCGACACACAAAAAGTTGCTACACGCATGTTGCTACACAAAACTCATCTCACAAAAGTCGCTACATGCATGTCGCCACACGCAACTCAACACACACAACTTGACAAACGAAACTCACCCTAAAACACACACAAGTCTGGTATTATCCTTCAAAAATAAAAATCTGATTAATAAGCAGACAAACTACAACAATTGCACCATATAGGAAATACGGCAGCTGTCAGTCACATGACCTGTCTATTATGTGTATGTGTGAGCTAATATATACTGCCAGGGGGAGGGCTTCCTGTTGGCTGGGGATTTATCAGGCTGCCAATTTAGCTTACAAATACTGAGGTGAAAATACTGAGCAAATAACGTGTGAACGAGGTCTAATACAGGAGGAGATGACACACAGGTATATACTATATACAGGGGAGATGACACACAGATATATACTATATACAGGAGAGATGACACACAGGTATATACTATATAGAGGAGGAGATGACATAGGTACATATATATACAGGAGGAGATGACATACAGGTATATACTATATACAGGAGGAGATGACATACAGGTATATGCTATATATAGAAGATGACATGCAGGTATATACTATATGCAGGGGGAGATGACACTCAGATATATACTGTATACAGGGGAGATGACACACAGGTATATACTATATAGAGGAGGAGATGACATACAGGTATATGCTATATATAGAAGATGACATGCAGGTATATACTATATGCAGGAGGAGATGACACTCAGATATATACTATATACAGGGGAGATGACACACAGGTATATACTATATACAGGAGATGACATACAGGTATATAATATATATAGAAGGAGATGACATTCAGGTATATACTATATATAGGGGAGATGACACACAGCAGGTATATACTATATACAGGGGAGATGACATACAGGTATATACTATATACAGGAGATGACATACAGATGTATACTATATATAAGGGAGATGACAAACATGTATATACTGAGGTGATGAGGTGAAAATGAGAGGTGTGAAGTGAAAATGAAAAGGTGTGAGTGCAAAATGAGAGAAGTGAGGAAAAATAGTGGAGTGATCAGAAAATGACAGATGTGAGGTTGAAATGACAAGTGTTAGGGGGGAATGAGAGGAGTGAGGGAGAAAATGAGAGGTGTGAGGGATAAAATGAGAGATGTGAGGGGGAAAATGAAAGATGTGATTGGGAAAATGAGAGGCGTGATGGGAAAATAAGAGAAGTGAGGTGCTATAACTAACCACAGATATTTACTATGCCCAGGCAACGCCGGGCTCTTCAGCTAGTCTAATATATAAAGCTGAATGTGTCTGTGTATGTGTATGTATGTATGTATGTATGTCCGGGATTGGCATCTGCACCGTCGCAGCTACAGCCACAAAATTTTGCACAGTCACACGTCTGGACCCCGAGAGCGTCATAGGCTATGTTGTGAGGCGAAATTTTAGCCCCGCGCTTTCCAATTCACCAAACAATTTTGCCCCTATCTACATAATGGAGAAAAAAGTGAAAGGAAAAGTGTAGGAGGCGTCGCAGCTACATAAACAAAATTTTGCACAGTCACACATCTGGACCCCGAGAGCATCATAGGCTATGTTGTGAGGTGAAATTTTAACCCCACGCTTTCCAATCCACCAAACAATTTTGCCCCTATCTACATAATGGGGAAAAAGTGAAAGGAAAAGTGTTGGAGGCGTCGCAGCTACAGCCACAAAATTTTGCACAGTCACACATCTGGACCCCGAGAGCATCATAGGCTATGTTGTGAGGTGAAATTTTAACCCCGCGCTTTCCAATTCACCAAACAATTTTGCCCCTATCTACATAATGGGGAAAAGTGAAAGGAAAAGTGACAGCTGCCAGATGTGAACAAGGGGGACTTAAAGAATGAGAGCGATGGCGCCAAAGAGTATATACCGTACAGTTGCTAAGGTGGGGCCCCAACATGGGACACTCACCACACACGGGGATATGAACACACACACAAAATGTGCTTGAACACATATCACCCTCAGCACACATTTCACCACACATACACCAACCTCGCCACATAAAAGTCGAAACTCAAAAGTCGCCGCTCAAAACTCACCACGCGCAAAACTTGCCACATGCAAAAACTAGGCTCACGCAAAACTCGCCACAAGTGCAAAACTCACCTCATGGAAAACTCGCCACACGCAAAAATTGCACATGCGGAAAAATTGCCACATGCACAAAAGTTGCAACACATGCAAAAGTTGCCTCAAACAAAACTTGCACATACTCAAAAGGTACTACACATAAAACTCACCACGCGCAAAACTCGCCATGCACAAATCTTGCTGCACACAACTTACTACACTAACCTGTCACATGCAACTCGACACACAAAAAGTTGCTACACGCATGTTGCCACACAAAACTCATCTCACAAAAGTCGCTACATGCATGTCGCCACACGCAACTCAACACACACAACTTGACAAACGAAACTCGCCCTAAAACACACACAAGTCTGGTATTATCCTTCAAAAATAAAAATCTGATTAATAAGCAGACAAACTACAAGAGCAACAAATGTAACATATAGGAAATACGGCAGCTGTCAGTCACATGACCTGTCTATTATGTGTATGTGTGAGCTAATATATACTGCCAGGGGGAGGGCTTCCTGTTGGCTGGGGATTTATCAGGCTGCCAATTTAGCTTACAAATACTGAGTTAAAAATACTGACCAAATAACGTGTGAATGCGGTCTAATACAGGAGGAGATGACACACAGGTATATACTATATACAGGAGAGATGGCACACAGGTATATACTATATACAGGAGGAGATGACACAGATATATACTATATACAGGAGGAGATGACACACAGATATATACTATATACAGGAGGAGATGACATACAGGTATATACTATATACAGGGGAGATGACACACAGGTATATACTATAAACAGGAGCAGATGACCTACAGGTATATACTATATACATGAGGAAATGACACACAGGTATATACTATATACAGGAGCAGATGACCTACAGGTATATACTATATACAGGAGGAAATGACATACAGGTATATGCTATATAGAAGATGACATACAGGTATATACTATATACAGGAGGAGATGACACACAGATATATACTATGTACAGGAGGAGATGACATACAGGTATATACTATATATAGAAGGAGAAGACATACAGGTATATACTATATATAGGAGGAAATGACATACAGGTATATACTATATACAGGGGAGATGACACACAGCAGGTATATACTATATACAGGGGAGATGACAAACAGGTATATACTATATACAGGAGATGACATACAGGTGTATACTATATATAAGGGAGATGACAAACATGTATATACTGAGGTGAAAATGAGAGGTGTGAGGTGAAAATGAAAAGGTGTGATTGCAAAATGAGAGGAGTGAGGGAAAATAGTGGAGTGATCGGAAAATGACAGATGTGAGGTCGAAATGACAAGTGTTAGGGGGGAATGAGAGGAGGGAGGGAGAAAATGAGAGGTGTGAGGGAGAAAATGAGAGATGTGAGGGAGAAAATGAGAGATGTGAGGGGCAAAATGAAAGATGTGATTGGGAAAATGAGAGGCATGATGGGAAAATAAGAGAAGTGAGGTGCTATAACTAACCACAGATATTTACTAAGCCCAGGCAACGCCGTGCTCTTCAGCTAGTTATATATAAATGTAAACTGAGTTTTAGCATGACCAGATTAACATTTATGTTCAGGTACATGCAAAGCAATGCGCTTTACATCACTTCTATAGCTTACACAACACAACATTTCTTACAGAAGATCAGGGGTGGACCATTGGTGCAACAGGTAAGGGGGCCAACTTCCATCTCTGAAGCAGGTGGAGTTGTGCATTATGAGGAGCTATTGAACTGTGTTCTGTCTCCGCCATCTAATATTGTTACCCTGATTATCTGTTTGCGTAATTGCAGGTTTCTCAGTATGGATGTTCATATCTTTATTTGTTTTTAGTGCTTTGGCTCCCTCTAGCGGTCAGAGTTATGTTGGCAGTTCAATCTTGTTTTTGTATTATCCATGTCTGATTCTCCTCCTCCTTTGCAATGCATTATGGTAGCTCAGCCTCCATTTCCCTCCATTTTTCCTTTCACTTTCTTCGGTTTGCCTTCAAGGAAAGACGCTTCACTTCATCCCCCTTGCGATTGCATTGCCGGTATGTCTTTATGCTTCCTATAGATATTTCTGCTCTATATTAGCTTAGTTTAACCAGTTGTACTCCTAGTTTAGTCACTAGCTTTCTAAATGTTATGCATAATGTATATCATGTGTATTATGTATCTGTTCTATGCCATGCACTGATTCTATGTATATCATTGTTCACAGTTTCACCGCATCAATATACCACTACGTTTAATAAAGCACAGACTCAACCACAGTCTCCTTATTGGACCCCGGTATAGCGGTTTAGCTGACTGTATAGCTACGTATGAGCCTGCCTCAGCTAGTGAGGACAGAACAGTGAAACGGCAGCCATCCAACTAGTGGGATTCAAGTCACCGGCTACTCAGAGACTAAATACAGCTACAGCAATCTCTGCACAGCCAAGCACTTTCCCAAGACACCATGTCTCACAAATCGCATAGGACAAGATCTGTTACTTCCGTCTCCTCAAAGACAACATCCATCAGCAGCGCTGTCGCCATTGCCCGCGCAAATGCTGAAGCTGCCAAAATACGAGCGAGCTTTGCTGACCAAGAGATGCAACTTAAATTAGAAAAAGAACGCCTAGATGACGAAGAGAGAAGGTCGCGCTTAGAGAGAGCCAATCAAGAGAGAAGGTTGCAGTTAGAAAAAGCACGCATAGATGATGAGAGAGCCGATCAAGAGAGAAGGTTGCAGTTAGAAAAAGCACGCATAGATGATGAGAGAGCCGATCAAGAGAGAAGGTCGCAGTTAGAGAAGGCACGTGTGGATGCCGCCTTAGAAAGCCTAAGAGCAAAAAGGGAAGCTGCCGCAGCCCTCGCCGAAGCAGAATCGCTAGAAGCCGCGCAAAATCCCATAGCCAAAGCAGTACGTCGAGTCTGGAGTTTCCACTGCAAGACTCACCACAACGCACATCTCAGTATGTTAATGACCTTCCTGATCCAAACTATAACCCTGAACCAGTACCAAAACCAGAATACGACACCTCCAGCGAAGTGAGCGAGAGTCGTCACGAGGCTCAGGACAGAAACAAACTCGAAAATGTGAGGCAAAACAACTCTGCTAATGACTAACTTGCCCCTCATCAGGTAACCAACGTGGATCACCCTGCTGACGCACCGTACATCAGGCCGAAGCAATACGACACCGGCTGGCGCCACCATGAGGACACTAACAGGTACGAACGCACCTCACATCACTATCAGGGCGACCCATCACCAGTATACTCTGCTGACAACCGGTTCACGACAGAATTTGCCAAGTTCTTCACACAACGTGAACTGGTTGCCAAGGGACTCATAAAATTCACTGACCGAGCTGAAGGTTACAGAGCTTGGAAAGCTTCCTTCCAAAATGTCATTAGAGACTTGGGGCTACAACACAGGGAAGAGATAGACCTGTTAGTCAAATACCTGGGAGAAGAGTCAGTCAAACACGCAGTAAGGATCAGAGACATTAATATAAACCGCCCTGAGACTGGCCTCAATGAGATCTGGAAATGGCTGGATGAGTGTTACGGCTCAGCAGAAGTAATAGAAAGAGCCTTGTTCAAAAGAATCGATGACTTTCCTAAAATATCTAACAAAGGTCTCCAGAAACTTAGAGAGCTAAGCGACCTGCTAAAGGAAGTCCAAGTTGCCTAATACGAGGACGACCTACAGGGATTTGCATTTCTCGACACAGCCAGAGGTGTTAACCCTATAGTCCAGAAGTTGCCCTACAATCTACAGGAGAGGTGGCTCACACATGGTTCCACGTACAAATACAAACACAGCGTTCCATTCCCTCCCTTCTCCGTTTTTGTAGACTTCATACACCAACAAGCGAGAATTAGAAACGATCCCAGCTTTGACTTTGCAATGCCATATGCCACACCATCACCACCTGCAAATCCACGCAGAACATCTGTGGCAGTACACAAGACTTATGTTTCTTCTTCAGGCTCTAATTACAGGTCTGCTGGCTGCTCCCAATCAGAAACAAAGGTGCAGGACCCTGACAAGCAGTGCCCACTTCATCAGAAGCCTCATCCTCTCCTGAAATGCAATGCCTTCAGAGGAAAATCTATGCCAGATCGCAGAAGCTTCCTGAAAGAAAACGGTATCTGCTACAAGTGCTGCTCGTCCACAGCTCATCTCGCCAAGGATTGCAACGTCAGTGTAAAATGCACAGAATGTGGCACCACAGACCATAACACCGCTCTACACCCTGGCCCAGCTCCATGGAGTACACAAAACACGCCTGCTGACAGTGAGCATGGCGGGGAGGAAA
The DNA here is from genome assembly GCF_032444005.1 of Ranitomeya imitator. Taxonomy (NCBI): domain Eukaryota; kingdom Metazoa; phylum Chordata; class Amphibia; order Anura; family Dendrobatidae; genus Ranitomeya; species Ranitomeya imitator. Next base: position 406,680,741 of record NC_091284.1, read on the forward strand.
GGAACACTGATACAGCTACGCCAGAGATCACTTCACAATGCACCGAGGTCTGCAAAGGGACAATAGACAGTAGGTCCTGTTCAAAAATATGCCTCGTCAAAGTATACCCGAAGGGCCATAGAGACCAAGCTGTAAGACTGTATGCTATCTTGGATGATCAAAGTAATCGATCCTTGGCTAGATCAACGTTCTTTGACCTATTCAACATCAAAGGGCCAAGCACTTCCTACTCCTTAAAGACGTGTGCAGGTACTGTGACAAAAGCAGGCAGGAAAGCTACTGACTACCAGATCGAGTCTTTAGACGGACAATTCTGCCTACCACTACCTACGATCATCGAATGTAACCAGATCCCAGACAATAGATCTGAAATCCCTACATCAGATGTAGCAATCCATCACGCTCACTTAAAACGAATAGCACACCTTATACCAGAACTCGACCATCAGGCCCATATAATTCTGCTGTTGGGGAGAGATATCCTGCAGGTTCATAAAGTGAGACGTCATATCAATGGACTCCACAATGCTCCCTATGCCCAAAGACTAGACCTAGGATGGGTCATAATTGGCAACGTATGCTTGGGACGCATGCACGCCCCATCTTCTGTGACAAGCATGCTGACAAATACATTGGAGAAAGGACGTCCATCTCTGTTTCAACCTTGTAACAATGAGTTCCATGTCAGGGAACTGCCACACAGCATCCAACTGCCCAACCATTTAATAGACTTTACTCACGACAGCAGTATAGTGTCGGGAAGCTATGAGGATCAGTTAGGGTGCACAGTCTTCCAGAGAACTAAGCAGGACAACCAAGTGGCAATGTCGGTAGAGGACAAGTTGTTCTTAGAGGTAATGGACAAGGGACTCGTTAAAGATGAGACCAACAGCTGGGTCGCACCTCTTCCCTTCAAAACCCACAGACCACGTCTACCGAACAACAGAAATCAGGCATTACAACGTTTCTCCTCTCTCATTCGTAATCTGCAAAAGAAACCAGAAATGAAAGATCACTTTTTCTCCTTCATGTCAAAGATTTTTGAAAACCGTCACGCAGAACTAGCTCCCACTCTCAAAGACTCTGAAAAATGCTGGTTCCTACCCATGTTCGGAGTATACCACCCTAAGAAACCAGGCCAGATCAGAGTCGTGTTTGATTCCAGTGCTAAATTTAATGATGTCTCCCTGAATGACGTTCTGCTGACAGGACCAGACCTCAATAACAAACTACTGGGTGTACTTATGCGCTTCCGTAAGGATTCCATTGCCTTCATCGCTGACATCCAGCAAATGTTCCATTGTTTCCTTGTGAGAGAGAGAGACAGGAACTTCCTAAGATTCTTCTGGTACAGAGACAATGATCCTACTAAAGAAGTCACGGAGTATCGCATGAGAGTGCACATCTTTGGCAACAGTCCTTCCCCTGCAGTCGCCATTTACGGACTCAAAAGGTCGGCTCAGGAAGGAGAAGCAGAATACGGAGCAGATGTCAGACAATTCATAGAAAAGGACTTTCATGTCGACGACTGTCTAAAAGCCATGCCTTCAAATGAGACTGCCATCAGTCTTCTCAGGAGAGCCCAAGACATGCTTGCCTGCTCAAACCTTAGGCTTCATAAAATAGCCTCAAACAGCCAAGAACTCATGGAAGCATTCCCTTCTCAAGACCTATGTAATGGTCTCAGAGACCTGGACCTGGGGTCAGACCCCGCACCAATGCAACGCAGCCTCGGGCTTCTCTGGAATCTACAATCAGACACTTTCACCTTTCAGGTCAGCCAGGAAGAAAGGCCTTTCACACGTAGAGGCGTCTTGTCTACCATCAACAGTCTGTACTATCCCTTGGGTTTCGCTGCTCCTGTTACTATACAAGGCAAGGCCCTACTAAGAGACTTAACTAGGGAAACATCTGACTGGGATGCACCTCTGCCACCTGATAAGAGGATCCAGTGGGAAGAGTGGAAGAACTCGTTAGCGGCACTCTCCAACCTGCATGTGCCAAGACCATACACCCCTGTGCCATCTACTGAGATACAGAGCCAAAGACTGTACGTATTTGCAGATGCTTCTGTCAAAGCAATTGCCGCTGTTCCCTACCTCAAAACTGTAGACTCCAAATGTCAGTGCCACATTGATTTCGTCATGGGAAAGGCCAAACTCGCACCACAACCAGAGCACACTATACCCAGGTTAGAGCTTTGTGCCGCAGTCTTAGCCGTTGAGTTAGCGGAGTTCATCGCATCCGAAATGGATATCGACCTGACACAGGCCAAGTTCTACTCAGACAGCAAAGTAGTCCTGGGATATATCCACAACGAAACCAGGCGATTCTACGTTTATGTCAATAACAGAGTGCTACGGATCAGGAGATCAGTTCATCCAAAGCAGTGGCATTACATACCCACAGACCAGAATCCCGCAGATCATGCAACTAGAGCAATTGACGCAAGTCGACTTGGAAGCACAACGTGGCTCTCAGGACCAAAACTATTGTACATTGAGGAATGTTTTCCAGACACCTTTGAACTAGTAGGAGAGGACTCAGATGTTGAAATCCGCCCTCAGGTGTCTAAACTACATACAATGACCTCTGTTATCCAGCTTGGATCTTGCAGGTTCGACAGATTCTCAAGTTGGAAGTCACTTACTCGAGCCATTACCTGCCTGACTCATATAGCTTGCTCATTCATGGCTATCAGAACTTGTGGCACAGAAAAATGTAAAGGTTGGCATCTTTGTAAAAATACCTACGTTACCTCCGACTTAGAGTTCTCTAGAAATCACATCATCCTCACTGTTCAAAGAGAAACTTACTTTGCAGAAATCCAATGTCTTACTAATAAAGCTTCAATACCAGCGAGCAGCGTATTGAGAAAACTCGACCCATTCATCGACAACAGCGGCCTGCTGAGAGTAGGAGGCTGACTCAAAGAAGCTGAGATGGAGTTTGCGGAGAAATTCCCTCTTATACTTCCCGGAAAATGTCATGTTGCCTACCTAATCGTTCAACATTACCACAATCTGGTCAAGCACCAAGGAAGACTATTTACAGAAGGAGCCATCAGATCTGCTGGCTTGTGGATCATCGGTGCAAAAAGACTCATCAGTAGTGTCATCTACAAATGTGTTACCTGCCGTAAGCTTCGTGGTTTAACTCAAACCCAAAAGATGGCTGACCTACCAGCAGATAGACTCAGCCCAGACCCTCCCTTTACTAGCGTTGGTCTCGATGTGTTTGGGCCTTGGTCAGTTGTTACGCGTCGTACGAGAGGCGGCCAAGCCAATAGTAAACGTTGGGCAGTCATGTTCACTTGCATGTCAATCAGAGCCGTCCACATAGAGGTCATCGAGTCCCTTGACACGTCAAGCTTCATCAATGCCTTAAGACGTTTTATGGCCATCCGTGGTCCTATCAAGCACATACGTTCAGACAGAGGTACTAACTTCGTTGGTGCAGCAAAGGAATTAGGAATACCCTCAAATCTAAACTATAAGACTCTCGAGAGGTTCCTCAGTGACCAAGGCTGCACATGGTCATTCAACCAACCTCACTCTTCACATATGGGAGGATCTTGGGAACGAATGATTGGTCTAGTACGGAGAATTCTTGACTCCACTCTTCTTCAAGAAGGAGCAGCGAGACTCACCCACGAAAGTCTCATCACCTTCATGGCTGAAGCTGCAGCTATAATTAACGCAAGACCCCTGGTTCCAGTTCCTAACGACCCTGAGGAGCCTTTGTTATTGACTCCAGCTACTTTACTTACCCAGAAAACAGGACTGTCCAGTGCCCCTCCAGGAGGATTCGACGCGAAGGACCTCTACAAGCGCCAATGGAGACAGGTACAAAGTCTTGCAAATACTTTCTGGGACAGGTGGCTGTTATGGCTGGCAATCAGGCAACACAGCGTGCAGTAATCAGCGCACATACAGAGATCTGGCAATAAACAAAAACAATAGGACGAGCTCTGAGACGTGGAATCTCTGTAGACTGCAGTACCTGATCTATCCTCACACAACTATAAGCAGCAGTGGATTGCGCCTATCACTACCTATGCAACTCGGCACCGCCTGAGGAGCTGACTAGCCTGAAGATAGAAATACAAGCCTGACTTACCTCAGAGAAATACCCCAAAGGAATAGGCAGCCCCCCACATATAATGACTGTTAGCAAGATGAAAAGACAAACGTAGGAATGAAATAGATTCAGCAAAGTGAGGCCCGATATTCTAGACAGAGCGAGGATAGCAAAGAGAACTATGCAGTCTACAAAAAACCCTAAAACGAAAACCACGCAAAGGGGCAAAAAGACCCACCGTGCCGAACTAACAGCACGGCGGAGCACCCCTTTGCTTCTCAGAGCTTCCAGCAAAAGTTAATAGCAAGCTGGACAGAAAAAACAGAAAACAAACTAGACGCACTTATCTAGCAGAGCAGCAGGCCCAAGGAAAGATGCAGTAGCTCAGATCCAACACTGGAACATTGACAAGGAGCAAGGAAGACAGACTCAGGTGGAGCTAAATAGCAAGGCAGCCAACGAGCTCACCAAAACACCTGAGGGAGGAAGCCCAGAGACTGCAATACCACTTGTGACCACAGAAGTGAATTCAGCCACAGAATTCACAACAGTACCCCCCCCTTGAGGAGGGGTCACCGAACCCTCACCAGAACCCCCAGGCCGACCAGGATGAGCCACATGAAAGGCACGAACAAGATCTGGGGCATGGACATCAGAGGCAAAAACCCAGGAATTATCTTCCTGAGCATAACCCTTCCATTTGACCAGATACTGGAGTTTCCGTCTAGAGACACGAGAATCCAAAATCTTCTCCACAATATACTCCAATTCCCCCTCCACCAAAACAGGGGCAGGAGGCTCCACAGATGGAACCATAGGTGCCACGTATCTCCTCAACAACGACCTATGGAATACATTATGTATGGAAAAGGAGTCTGGGAGGATCAGACGAAAAGACACCGGATTGAGAATCTCAGAAATCCTATACGGACCAATAAAACGAGGTTTAAATTTAGGAGAGGAAACCTTCATAGGAATATGACGAGAAGATAACCAAACCAGATCCCCAACACGAAGTCGGGGTCCCACACGGCGTCTGCGATTAGCGAAAAGCTGAGCCTTCTCCTGGGACAAGGTCAAATTGTCCACTACCTGAGTCCAGATCTGCTGCAACCTGTCCACCACAGAATCCACACCAGGACAGTCCGAAGACTCAACCTGTCCTGAAGAGAAACGAGGATGGAACCCAGAATTGCAGAAAAATGGAGAGACCAAGGTAGCCGAGCTGGCCCGATTATTAAGGGCGAACTCAGCCAACGGCAAAAATGACACCCAATCATCCTGGTCAGCGGAAACAAAACATCTCAGATATGTTTCCAAGGTCTGATTGGTTCGTTCGGTCTGGCCATTAGTCTGAGGATGGAAGGCCGAGGAGAAAGATAGGTCAATGCCCATCCTACCACAAAAGGCTCGCCAGAACCTCGAGACAAACTGGGAACCTCTGTCAGAAACAATATTCTCAGGAATGCCATGTAAACGAACCACATGCTGGAAGAACAAAGGCACCAAATCAGAGGAGGAAGGCAATTTAACCAAGGGCACCAGATGGACCATTTTAGAAAAGCGATCACAGACCACCCAAATGACCGACATTTTTTGAGAAACGGGAAGGTCAGAAATGAAATCCATCGAAATATGTGTCCAAGGCCTCTTCGGGACCGGCAAGGGCAAAAGCAACCCACTGGCACGTGAACAGCAGGGCTTAGCCCTAGCACAAATTCCACAGGACTGCACAAAAGCACGCACATCCCGCGACAGAGATGGCCACCAGAAGGATCTAGCAACCAACTCCCTGGTACCAAAGATTCCTGGATGACCGGCCAGCACCGAACAATGAAGTTCAGAGATAACTTTACTAGTCCACCTATCAGGGACGAACAGTTTCTCGGCCGGACAACGATCAGGTTTATTAGCCTGAAATTTCTGCAACACTCTCCGCAAATCAGGGGAGATGGCAGACACAATGACTCCTTCCTTGAGGATACTCGCCGGCTCAGATAACCCCGGAGAGTCGGGCACAAAACTCCTAGACAGAGCATCCGCCTTCACATTTTTAGAGCCCGGAAGGTATGAAATCACAAAATCAAAACGAGCAAAAAATAACGACCAACGGGCCTGTCTAGGATTCAAGCGCTTGGCAGACTCAAGATAAGTAAGGTTCTTATGATCAGTCAAAACCACCACGCGATGCTTAGCACCCTCAAGCCAATGACGCCACTCCTCGAATGCCCACTTCATGGCCAGCAACTCTCGGTTGCCCACATCATAATTACGCTCAGCAGCAGAAAATTTCCTGGAAAAGAAAGCACATGGTTTGAACACTGAGCAACCAGAACCTCTCTGTGACAAAACCGCCCCTGCACCAATCTCAGAAGCATCAACCTCGACCTGGAACGGAAGAGAAACATCAGGTTGACACAACACAGGGGCACAGCAAAAACGACGCTTCAACTCCTGAAAAGCTTCCACGGCAGCAGAAGACCAATTAACCAAATCAGCACCCTTCTTGGTCAAATCGGTCAATGGTCTGGCAATGCTAGAAAAATTACAGATGAAGCGACGATAAAAATTAGCAAAGCCCAGGAATTTCTGCAGACTTTTTAGAGATGTCGGCTGAGTCCAATCCTGGATGGCCTGAACCTTAACCGGATCCATCTCGATAGTAGAAGGGGAAAAGATGAACCCCAAAAATGAAACTTTCTGCACACCGAAGAGACACTTTGATCCCTTCACGAACAAGGAATTAGCACGCAGTACCTGGAAAACCATTCTGACTTGCTTCACATGAGACTCCCAATCATCTGAGAAGATCAAAATGTCATCCAAGTAAACAATCAAGAATTTATCCAGATACTCACGGAAAATGTCATGCATAAAAGACTGAAAAACAGATGGAGCATTGGCAAGTCCGAACGGCATCACCAGATACTCAAAATGACCCTCGGGCGTATTAAATGCCGTTTTCCATTCATCTCCCTGCCTGATTCTCACCAGATTATACGCACCACGAAGATCAATCTTAGTAAACCAACTAGCCCCCTTAATCCGAGCAAACAAGTCAGAAATCAATGGCAAGGGATACTGAAACTTAACAGTGATCTTATTAAGAAGGCGGTAATCAATACACGGTCTTAGCGAACCATCCTTCTTGGCTACAAAAAAGAACCCTGCTCCCAATGGTGACGACGATGGGCGAATATGTCCCTTCTCCAGGGACTCCTTCACATAACTGCGCATAGCGGTGTGTTCAGGTACGGACAAATTAAATAAACGACCCTTAGGGAATTTACTACCAGGAATCAAATCGATAGCACAATCACAATTCCTATGCGGAGGTAGGGCATCAGACTTGGACTCTTCAAATACATCCTGAAAGTCCGACAAGAACTCTGGGATGTCAGAAGGAATGGATGACGAAATAGACAAAAATGGAACATCACCATGTACTCCCTGACAACCCCAGCTGGTTACCGACATAGAGTTCCAATCCAATACTGGATTATGGGTTTGTAGCCATGGCAACCCCAACACGACCACATCATGCAAATTATGCAGTACCAGAAAGCGAATAACTTCCTGATGTGCAGGAGCAATGCACATGGTCAGCTGGGCCCAGTACTGAGGCTTATTCTTGGCCAAAGGTGTAGCATCAATTCCTCTCAACGGAATAGGACACCGCAAAGGCTCCAAGAAAAATCCACAACGTTTAGCATAATCCAAATCCATCAGATTCAGGGCAGCGCCTGAATCCACAAACGCCATGACAGAATACGATGACAAAGAGCACATTAAGGTAATGGACAAAAGGAATTTGGACTGTACAGTACCAATAACGGCAGAGCTATCGAACCGCCTAGTGCGTTTAGGACAATTAGAAATAGCATGAGTAGAATCACCACAATAGAAACACAGTCTGTTCAGACGTCTGTGTTCTTGCCGTTCTACTTTAGTCATAGTCCTGTCGCACTGCATAGGCTCAGGTTTACTCTCAGACAATACCGCCAGATGGTGCACAGATTTACGCTCGCGCAAGCGACGACCGATCTGAATGGCCAAGGACGTAGACTCATTCAAACCAGCAGGCATAGGAAATCCCACCATTACATCCTTAAGAGCTTCAGAGAGACCCTTTCTGAACAAAGCCGCTAGTGCAGATTCATTCCACAGAGTGAGTACTGACCATTTCCTAAATTTCTGACAATATACTTCTACATCATCCTGACCCTGGCATAAAGCCAGCAGATTTTTCTCAGCCTGATCCACTGAATTAGGCTCATCGTAAAGCAATCCCAGCGCCTGGAAAAACGCATCAACATTACTCAATGCAGAATCTCCTGGTGCAAGAGAAAACGCCCAGTCCTGTGGGTCGCCGCGCAAAAAAGAAATAATAATCAAAACCTGTTGAATAGGATTACCAGAAGAATGAGGTTTCAAGGCCAAAAATAGCTTACAATTATTTCTGAAGCTCAGGAACTTAGTTCTGTCACCAAAAAACAAATCAGGAATCGGAATTCTTGGTTCTAGCATCGATTTCTGATCAATAGTATCTTGAATCTTTTGTACATTTACAACGAGATTATCCATTGAGGAGCACAGAGCCTGAATATCCATGTCCACAGCTGTGTCCTGAAGCACTCTAATGTCTAGGGGAAAAAAAAGACTGAAGACAGAGCTAAGAAAAAAAAATGCTGTCAGGATTTCTTTTTTCCCTCTATTGGGAATCATTGGTGTGGCTCCTTGTACTGTTATGGCTGGCAATCAGGCAACACAGCGTGCAGTAATCAGCGCACATACAGAGATCTGGCAATAACCAAAAACAATAGGACGAGCTCTGAGACGTGGAATCTCTGTAGACTGCAGTACCTGATCTATCCTCACACAACTATAAGCAGCAGTGGATTGCGCCTATCACTACCTATGCAACTCGGCACCGCCTGAGGAGCTGACTAGCCTGAAGATAGAAATACAAGCCTGACTTACCTCAGAGAAATACCCCAAAGGAATAGGCAGCCCCCCACATATAATGACTGTTAGCAAGATGAAAAGACAAACGTAGGAATGAAATAGATTCAGCAAAGTGAGGCCCGATATTCTAGACAGAGCGAGGATAGCAAAGAGAACTATGCAGTCTACAAAAAACCCTAAAACGAAAACCACGCAAAGGGGCAAAAAGACCCACCGTGCCGAACTAACAGCACGGCGGAGCACCCCTTTGCTTCTCAGAGCTTCCAGCAAAAGTTAATAGCAAGCTGGACAGAAAAAACAGAAAACAAACTAGACGCACTTATCTAGCAGAGCAGCAGGCCCAAGGAAAGATGCAGTAGCTCAGATCCAACACTGGAACATTGACAAGGAGCAAGGAAGACAGACTCAGGTGGAGCTAAATAGCAAGGCAGCCAACGAGCTCACCAAAACACCTGAGGGAGGAAGCCCAGAGACTGCAATACCACTTGTGACCACAGAAGTGAATTCAGCCACAGAATTCACAACAGGTGGCGCAAACAATATTTGTCTACCCTGCAGCCACGGATGAAGTGGCAATCTACTAAACCTAATCTGAACATAGGTGACCTTGTTCTTGTGAAAGACTGTCAGATTCACCGTAACCAGTGGCCACTTGGTCTAGTTACCGCAATGTTCCCGAGCAAGGACGGCAACGTCCGCAAAGTTGAGCTAAGGATGACCAAAGGGAATGAACCTAAGACATTTTCCAGACCGGTATCTGAACTAGTCCTATTGTTGCCTTCGGAAGAAAGGAGTAGTGACATCCGTTGATGCCAGACGGGGAGTGTTCTGTCTCCGCCATCTAATATTGTTACCCTGATTATTATTTGCGTAATTGCAGGTTTCTCAGTATGGATGTTCATATCTTTATTTGTTTTTAGTGCTTTGGCTCCCTCTAGCGGTCAGAGTTATGTTGGCAGTTCAATCTTGTTTTTGTATTATCCATGTCTGATTCTCCTCCTCCTTTGCAATGCATTATGGTAGCTCAGCCTCCATTTCCCTCCATTTTTCCTTTCACTTTCTTCGGTTTGCCTTCAAGGAAAGACGCTTCACTTCATCCCCCTTGCGATTGCATTGCCGGTATGTCTTTATGCTTCCTATAGATATTTCTGCTCTATATTAGCTTAGTTTAACCAGTTGTACTCCTAGTTTAGTCACTAGCTTTCTAAATGTTATGCATAATGTATATCATGTGTATTATGTATCTGTTCTATGCCATGCACTGATTCTATGTATATCATTGTTCACAGTTTCACCGTATCAATATACCACTACGTTTAATAAAGCACAGACTCAACCACAGTCTCCTTATTGGACCCCGGTATAGCGGTTTAGCTGACTGTATAGCTACGTATGAGCCTGCCTCAGCTAGTGAGGACAGAACAAACTGCAAAAGGCCTTTATTCTTCTTGACTAGGGGCCCTTTTCTGCCTCTGTCCACAAGTACAACAGATTTAGTGTTAAGTAAACTCAGTTCTGTTAGTCAACAAATAGTTAATTTTATTCATAATTTTATACCACACAATCATACAGTAGCATTTTTAATTTGCAAAAACTGTAATTTTTTTTTAAAGAATATCCAGTCTAAACTTTCCCAAAGGCATTTTATTTTATTTTCAAGGATAGAGCTGTATCACATATTTTACACAGAAAAGTCTATGCCCCCTTAACTTATCCCGTCCTAAATTTATTTTATTATCCTTCACTATCCACAGTAAATGCAATAAAGTATATTAAATGGAACTTTTCTGAACTCTGAGCGCACAGCATTAATTACCATACTTTATATTGTGTTCTTCACAGCCAGAACTATGACCTGCAACCCACATTACTTGTCATTATGTATTATACTCTTTCCCTTACTGTACAAATAACAACGAACCAGCACACCCTACAGTTGTCTCATACATGAAAACATACCCCTTGTTTTCCATAACAGAAATTATACACAAGGCGATGAGCACTCCTAGACTACGCTAAAACAGTAAACAGTGCCCAGATCAAGAAACACCCTATATTGAATATTTTCTTCATTATTATACATGGAGCCAGGATTTTTTTGCACCTAGTTTGTGGTGTGTTTTTTTATAACTTCTTTTTATTTGCACTTTACAGTAATTACCAACAAAAGCCACCATCAATATAGTAGTCTCATCTCTGTAAATGTAAATTCTCCTATATGCATTCGTACAAAAATATACATAGATCTTCGGCTAAATAAAGTCTGGAACTCTGATAGTCATAGAGAAAAAAGTAAATTATACTGTGTTTATTTCCTATTAGTGTATTAGAACACAGAAAAACAGAGAAAAAAACACAAATTGGATTTAATTTCACAAAAAAAACAATACACACAAAGGAAATAAACATGTGTATAGCAAAACGTGTACCTAATTGCAATAATTTTCTGGGAGAAATACTTAATTTTCTGGAAAAATTTCAAGGGTGCCAAAACTTTCAGCCATGACTATAGTACAAAGAGATTAAAATTATTACATAATGAATCTAACATTTCTAAAGCTTTTAAAATGTATAAAAATGTGCCACTACCACCCTTTCGCATTCATGCTCCTCTCCTTTTCCATAAAGAGAAACTGTCAGTAGGATTAACTCTATTAAGCAGGTGTATATGGGCATCTAGGTCATAAATAGTTGAATAAAGTGATGCTCCGAACAGATGTCTTATTTCAGAGAAATCTACATTTTTCTTATATGTAAATGAAGTCCAATGCAGAACTGCCACCAACTTGTAAGGGATCTCTAAGAGCTTTCTATCTTTAGGTTCAAGTGGCAATTCGAACCAGTGACACAGTCTTTGATAAGTCTCCTCAGGTGAACAAGATTATAGCCCTAATGTCAGGGAAGATTGCTCCTTCTACCTTTGTAGGAAGCATGAGGATTTTTAGGTCTGTCGTCAGTTGCATCTTTTATTTGTATTTACCTGCCTTATTTGTTCTTTTCTGTTCATGTGAGCATTATGCTTTCTGTATCACATCCACCCCAAACTGTGAGCACAACTCCCATGTTTAATATGGCAGGCATCGCATTGTGTGCATGCGCTTTGTGTGCCGAGGCGTCTTAACTCATGTCACTTAGAACAACTCAATCTCACACACACATATGTGTGAGAAAAGAAAGAGATCCAAAAAAAAAGTAAAATACTATTTATTAATCAGTTGTAAAAACACATACATATAAATAAAAAAGCAAAAACGGACTGTAGGGGAAACCACAAAAACAAAACACACCAGAACACATATGCTACAATGCAGGTGTATTGTGCCTATAACTACCTAGGGTAATGTATGTAATTAGGGGATCCCAAGTGTCTTGAATACATATAAAATAGCCCAGCCTAAATAAATACCAACATATGGCAAATACAAATTGGACACCGCCAAAACAATTGGAGATTATCTATAGAAAATAATTATGAGCAGTACGGTAACTACTTCACAGAGCACAGTGGCTAATGGATTAAACAATCAACCTCCATAAATTCTCCAAATGTTTTTAGGTTATGTACATGTGACCAACCCTCTTATTCTTAGACCACATATGGTACCATCTGTCCCAAAACCTCACATGGTAGAATGCAATTACCTGGTGCAAGTGCTGGTGCCCGTGGTGTCCCCTCACCCCGACGCGCATTTTGCCTCCTGCTTCTTCCGGGGGCGTCAGAGCACTTAGAGCAGTGCCACTTCTGCTATGTTCTGTCCTCAACCACATCATCCGCTCACGTCCTGCGGTCAGGGACGCACCAGAATGCATGCATCATTTAAGTATGGTATGGCTTATTTTCCATCTCTGGTCCTCATTTCAATAACTGATCCACCCTATGGATACTTATATTTTCCTGACCTCATCACTCCTCTCCCAGGAAGAATGCAAAATGCATGTTATAGGGTAAAGTGGAGGACAGCAGCATTCATGGATATACTGGGTTCGTATAACCCTTCATTACTTTATTATACTTACCTCTTATGTTTCATTTGATATGACCGTTTTGTGCATCACCTACAAATTGTATACTTATTAACTAGGGTTGAGCGACCTTGACCTTTTTAGAGTCGAGTCGTGTTTCGCGAAACCCGACTATCTTAGAAGTCGAGTCGAGTGGAATCGTCCGATTCCCAATGCAAGTCAATGGGGGAGCATAGTCGGCAGTGAGTGGAGGCCAGGAAAACACCTACACTGCCCATTTTAATGGCACAAACATCCATTCTTGTTACTGAAGCTTGTCAATCGTAATTTAGCTTATAATAATTGGAAGGCATTTGAAATTGGGGGTCATTTGGGTAAAGTTGTGGGGGGTAGGGCTGGTTCAAGTAATTAGTGGGCCCAGGAAATCTGGAACACGTCACGGCAGTGGAGCAGGGAGAGGTAAGTATTTAAACTTTGCAAGTGCTGTGATCCTGAGCAAGCAGGGGGGGCCCACTAGTTGGCATTGGCACTGGCAAAGGGCCCCTCAAAGTACAGCGGTGTGTTTGCACGGCGGGGGCGCCTCCCACCGGCAGCAACACTTTTGCGTACTATGAGAGGCCCTGTGCCAGTGACGTCACCAACTAGTATTCCTCCCCCCACCTGATGAAGGAACCTGCACTTTCATCTGCACCTTCCTTTTTGTCCCCGTGTAAGGTGGTATGGTATGCGGGAAGAGGAACCTGACTTTCAGCAGGGTCACAATCTTGCTGTGTAGCGTGCACGGGGAATTTTGCGTTATGGGTCAATGTACCAGCAGACTCATCTATCACTGGCTGGGCAATGGGCAGGATTAGGAGGAAACACAGATATAGGCCCAAAGAATAAAGTTGGCTAAATGCAGTTCAAAATTGGTAACACAGGACTAACCAGGGGGCATTGCAGTGGAGGACAACTGGAATGAGAGGCTGACACAGAGAGTAGGCCCAAATCAGTAAGTAGTCGAAATGCAGTTCAAAATTGGCAACCGTAGTAAACAGGCGGCACAGCTTTGTTCAGTGGAGGAGAACAGCAAGGAGTGGCAGACACCGATAGTAGGCCCCAACCCAACTAGTAGGCCAAATGCAGTCTAACATTAACAACTACTTAACGAGAGCCTGAAAATGGAATTTCAGGACAGGAAACCAGGAGAACAGCAAGGAGCGGCAGACACTGTTAGTAGGCCCCAAACCAACTAGTACGCCAAATGCAGTTGTTCCATTTAACCACTATTTAACAAGAGCCTGAAGATAGAAGCTCTGGAAAGGCAACCTGGAGAACACCTTGGAGTGGAACACACCGTCTCTACACCCCATACCCAATTTGTAGGCCTAATGCAGTGTAGTTTCCAACAACTACTAAAGGAGAGCATTAAGATCGAAGCAATGGTGAGGAAACTTGGGGAACACCTTGGAGTGGAACACACCATCTCTCTACCCCCCATACCCATTTTGTAGGCCTAATGCAGTGTAGTTTCCAACAACTACTAAACGAGAGTCTGAAGATAGAAGCTCAGGGAAGGCAACCTGGAGAACACCTTGGAGTGGAACACACCGTCTCTACACCCCATACCCAATTTGTAGGCATAATGCAGTGTAGTTTCCAACAACTACTAAACGAGAGCATTAAGATCGAAGCAATGGCGAGGAAACCTGGGGAACACCTTGGAGTGGAACACACCATCTCTCTACACCCCATACCCAATTTGTAGGCCTAATGCAGTGTAGTTTTCTACAACTACTAAACGAGAGTCGGAAGACCGAAGCAATGAGGACGAAACCTGGGGAACAACTTGGAGTGTAACACACCATCTCTCTACACCCCATACCCAATTTGTAGGCCTAATGCAGTGTAGTTTTCTACAACTACTAAACGAGAGTTGGAAGACCGAAGCAATGTGGACGAAACCTGGGGAACACCTTGGAGTGTAACACACCATCTCTCTACACCCCATACCCAATTTGTAGGCCTAATGCAGTGTAGTTTCCAACAACTACTAAATGAGAGCATTAAGATCGAAGCAATGGCGAGGAAACCTGGGGAACACCTTGGAGTGGAACACACCATCTCTCTACACCCCATACCCATTTTGTAGGCCTAATGCAGTGTAGTTTCCAACAACTACTAAACGAGAGCATTAAGATCGAAGCAATGGCGAGGAAACCTGGGGAACACCTTGGAGTGGAACACACCATCTCTCTACACCCCATACCCATTTTGTAGGCCTAATGCAGTGTAGTTTCCAACAACTACTAAACGAGAGCCTGAAGATAGAAGCTCAGGAAAGGCAACCTGGAGAACACCTTGGAGTGGAACACACCGTCTCTACACCCCATACCCAATTTGTAGGCCTAATGCAGTGTAGTTTCCAACAACTACTAAACGAGAGCATTAAGATCGAAGCAATGGCGAGGAAACCTGGGGAACACCTTGGAGTGGAACACACCATCTCTCTACACCCCATACCCAATTTGTAGGCCTAATGCAGTGTAGTTTTCTACAACTACTAAACGAGAGTCGGAAAACCGAAGCAATGTGGACGAAACCTGGGGAACACCTTGGAGTGTAACACACCATCTCTCTACACCCCATACCCAATTTGTAGGCCTAATGCAGTGTAGTTTCCAACAACTACTAAACAAGAGCCTGAAGATAGAAGCTCAGGAAAGGCAACCTGGAGAACACCTTGGAGTGGAACACACCGTCTCTACACCCCATACCCATTTTGTAGGCCTAATGCAGTGTAGTTTGCAACAACTACTAAACGAGAGCCTGAAGATAGAAGCTCAGGAAAGGCAACCTGGAGAACACCTTGGAGTGGAACACACCATCTCTCTACACCCCATACCCAATTTGTAGGCCTAATGCAGTGTAGTTTCCAACAACTACTAAACGAGAGCCAGAAGATCGAAGCAATGGAGAGGAAACCTGGGGAACACCTTGGAGTGTAACACACCATCTCTCTACACCCCATACCCAATTCGTATGCCTAATGCAGCGTAGTTTCCAACAACTACTAAACGAGAGCATTAAGATTGAAGCAATGGCGAGGAAACCTGGGGAACACCTTGGAATGGAACACACCATCTCTCTACACCCCATACCCAATTTGTTGGCATAATGCAGTGTAGTTTTCTACAACTACTAAACGAGAGTCCGAAGACCGAAGCAATGTGGACGAAACCTGGGGAACACCTTGGAGTGTAACACACCATCTCTCTACACCTCATACCCAATTTGTAGGCCTAATGCAGTGTAGTTTCCAACAACTACTAAACGAGAGCCTGAAGATAGAAGCTCAGGAAAGGCAACCTGGAGAACACCTTGGAGTGGAACACACCGTCTCTACACCCCATACCCATTTTGTAGGCCTAAGGCAGTGTAGTTTGCAACAACTACTAAACGAGAGCCTGAAGATAGAAGCTCAGGAAAGGCAACCTGGAGAACACCTTGGAGTGGAACACACCATCTCTCTACACCCCATACCCAATTTGTAGGCCTAATGCAGTGTAGTTCCCAACAACTACTAAACGAGAGCCAGAAGATCGAAGCAATGGAGAGGAAACCTGGGGAACACCTTGGAGTGTAACACACCATCTCTCTACACCCCATACCCAATTCGTAGGCCTAATGCAGCGTAGTTTCCAACAACTACTAAACGAGAGCATTAAGATTGAAGCAATGGCGAGGAAACCTGGCGAACACCTTGGAGTGGAACACACCATCTCTCTACACCCCATACCCATTTTGTAGGCCTAATGCAGTGTAGTTTCCAACAACTACTAAACGAGAGCATTAAGATCGAAGCAATGGCGAGGAAACCTGGGGAACACCTTGGAGTGGAACACACCATCTCTCTACACCCCATACCCATTTTGTAGGCCTAATGCAGTGTAGTTTCCAACAACTACTAAACGAGAGCCTGAAGATAGAAGCTAAGGAAAGGCAACCTGGAGAACACCTTGGAGTGGAACACACCGTCTCTACACCCCATACCCAATTTGTAGGCCTAATGCAGTGTAGTTTCCAACAACTACTAAACGAGAGCATTAAGATCGAAGCAATGGCGAGGAAACCTGGGGAACACCTTGGAGTGGAACACACCATCTCTCTACACCCCATACCCAATTTGTAGGCCTAATGCAGTGTAGTTTTCTACAACTACTAAACGAGAGTCGGAAGACCGAAGCAATGTGGACGAAACCTGGGGAACACCTTGGAGTGTAACACACCATCTCTCTACACCCCATACCCAATTTGTAGGCCTAATGCAGTGTAGTTTTCTACAACTACTAAACGAGAGTCGGAAGACCGAAGCAATGTGGACGAAACCTGGGGCACACCTTGGGGCGGCAGACACCGTTAGTAGGCCCTACCAAAGTTGTACCCCCAATGCAGTTTTAAAATTCCTAGAGGCTGAAAACAAGACTATTGACGCTCAGCTTTTTTCAAAGGAACACAGCTGAATTGCGTGGCGCAGACAGACACAGGTAGTAGGCCTTAAACCAAAAATGTGGCTCACTGCAGCTTAAAAAAGGTTACAGAGGTACACAGGCAGCATTGCTCTGGGCAGTGGAGGACAATTTCAATAGTGGACCGCAGACAGACTTTGTACGCCTACTATTAAAAAAAGGATGCTCTATGCAATAAAAAATAGGTTCCAGGGGTACATGGGCAGCAGTGGTCTGGTCAGTGTAGGAGTAGTAGAAAGAACGGGCCGCAGACAGGCTTCGAAGGCCTAACATAAAAATATATTGGACTGTAGGCACTTTAACATTGGTTCCAGGGGTACACGGGCAGCAGTAGACTGGTCAGTGTAGTAGTAGTAGAAAGAACGGTCCGCAGACAGGCTTCGAAGGCCTAACATAATAAAATGGGCTGGCTGTAGGCAATTTAAAATTGGTTCCAGGGGTACACGGGCAGCAGTAGAAAGGTCAGTGTAGTAGTAGTTGAAAGAACGGGCCGCAGACAGTCTTCGAAGGCCTAACATAATAAAATGGGCTGGCTGTAGGCAATTTAAAATTGGTTCCAGGGGTACACGGGCAGCAGTAGACAGGTCAGTGGAGGCCTAGTGGAAGGAGGGACCGCAGACAGGCTTCCAAGGCCTAACATAATAAAATGGGCTGGCTTTAGGCAATTTACAATTGGTTCCAGGAGTACACAGGCAGCAGTAGACAGGTCAGTGTAGTAGTAGTTGAAAAAACGGGCCGCAGACAGGCTTCGAAGGCCTAACATAATAAAATGGGCTGGCTGTAGGCAATTTAAAATTGGTTCCAGGGGTACACGGGCAGCAGTAGACAGGTCAGTGGAGGCCTAGTGGAAGGAGGGACCGCCGACAGGCTTCGAAGGCCTAACATAATAAAATTGGACAGGCTGTAGGCACTTTATAATTGGTTCCAGGGGTACACGGGCAGCAGGAGACAGGTCAGTGGAGGCCTAGTGGAAGGAGGGACCACAGACAGGCTTCGAAGGCCTAACATAATAAAATGGGCTGGCTGTAGGCAATTTACAATTGGTTCCAGGAGTACACGGGCAGCAGTAGACAGGTCAGTGTAGTAGTAGTTGAAAGAACGGGCCGCAGACAGGCTTCGAAGGCCTAACATAATAAAATGAGCTGGCTGTAGGCAATTTAAAATTGGTTCCAGGGGTACACGGGCAGCAGTAGACAGGTCAGTGGAGGCCTAGTGGAAGGACGGACCGCAGACAGGCTTCGAAGGCCTAACATAAAAAAATATTGGACTGTAGGCACTTTAACATTGGTTCCAGGGGTACACGGGCAGCAGTAGACTGGTCAGTGTAGTAGTAGTAGAAAGAACGGGCCGCAGACATGCTTCGAAGGCCTAACATAAAAAAATATTGGGCTGTAGGCACTTTTAAATAGGTTCCAGGGGTACACAAGCAGCAGTAGACTGGTCAGTGTAGTAGTAGTAGAAAGAACGGGCCACAGACAGGCTTCGAAGGCCTAACATAATAAAATTGGACAGGCTGTAGGCACTTTATAATTGTTTCCAGGGGTACACGGGCAGCAGGAGACAGGTCAGTGGAGGCCTAGTGGAAGGAGGGACCGCAGACAGGCTTAGAAGGCCTAACATAATAAAATTGGACAGGCTGTAGGCACTTAATAATTGGTTCCAGGAGTACACGGGCAGCAGTAGACAGGTCAGTGTAGTAGTAGTTGAAAGAACGGGCCGCAGACAGGCTTCGAAGGCCTAACATAATAAAATGGGCTGGCTGTAGGCAATTTAAAATTGGTTCCAGGGGTACACGGGCAGCAGTAGACAGGTCAGTGGAGGCCTAGTGGAAGGAGGGACCGCAGACAGGCTTCGAAGGCCTAACATAAAAAAATATTGGACTGTAGGCACTTTAACATTGGTTCCAGGGGTACACGGGCAGCAGTAGACTGGTCAGTGTAGTAGTAGTAGAAAGAACGGGCCGCAGACAGGCTTCGAAGGCCTAACATAAAAAATATTGGGCTGTAGGCACTTTTAAATAGGTTCCAGGAGTACACAGGCAGCAGTAGACTGGTGAGTGTAGTAGTAGTAGAAAGAACGGGCCGCAGACAGGCTTCGAAGGCCTAACATAATAAAATGGGCTGGCTGTAGGCAATTTAAAATTGGTTCCAGGGGTACACGGGCAGCAGTGGTCTGGTCAGTGGAGGCCTAGTGGAAGGAGGGACCGCAGACAGGCTTCGAAGGCCTAACATAATAAAATGGGCTGGCTGTAGGCAATTTAAAATTTGTTCCAGGGGTACACGGGCAGCAGTAGACAGGTCAGTGGAGGCCTAGTGGAAGGAGGGACCGCAGACAGGCTTCGAAGGCCTAACATAAAAAAATATTGGACTGTAGGCACTTTAACATTGGTTCCAGGGGTACACGGGCAGCAGTAGACTGGTCAGTGTAGTAGTAGTAGAAAAAACGGGCCGCAGACAGGCTTCGAAGGCCTAACATAAAAAAATATTGGGCTGTAGGCACTTTTAAATAGGTTCCAGGGGTACACAGGCAGCAGTAGACTGGTCAGTGTAGTAGTTGTAGAAAGAACGGGCCGCAGACAGGCTTCGAAGGCCTAACATAAAAAAATATTGGGCTCTAGGCACTTTTAAATAGGTTCCAGGGGTACACGGGCAGCAGTAGACTGGTCAGTGTAGTAGTAGTAGAAAGAACGGGCCGCAGACAGGCTTCGAAGGCCTAACATAATAAAATGGGCTGGCTGTAGGCAATTTAAAATTGGTTCCAGGGGTAGACGGGCAGCAGTGGTCTGGTCAGCGGAGGCCGATTGTAATGAGTGTCTGCCAGTTAGTAGTCCAAAACAATAAATAAATGTGAATGTCTCGCATTAAAACAAAACGAAAACACTAAAGGGTGCAATCATTAGGTTCAGGGGTGGGATCCTCTGCGTAGTTTCAGACCTACTAATTTAGCGCAAAGTATTTACTGTGGTAAATAGAGGACACTGCCCCTGACTATGTTAAGTACCATCATACATGTCAACACAATGGTATTGTCAGTGGCAGGAATTGAAGGATGTCAGCGCATAGACTAAACATTGGTGGAAGTGTGAGAGATAACTGTGGAAGTGGTAGAGCAATGTTTGACCTGGGGTTGGGTGAACTCTCTTGTGGCCGGCGGTACAGGCCCAGGGCCCCTCATGTTACAACAGTGTGTCTGACGTTGGGTGCGCACCACCACCGCCAGAGACACTTTATTGTACTATGAGGGACCCAGTGGCAGTGCCGTCGACCAAAAGCGGGCACACCCACCTCTTCAGACAAACAGCACTCTCACGGGTGCTTGCGCCAAGTCGCGATACCACGGGCCCGTGTGGGGAGTTTGGCCATTTAGGGAGGTGTAAACATGTCGTATGCTGGACAATCAGCTGCAGCAAATTAGACATTCGAAAAGTAATTCACAGTAGTCCACAGGCAAGAGCTTTTCATAGGAAAGCTAGGTGTCTGCCGGGCAAGGTGGGGCAAAAGAATTCGAAATCCAGTT
The DNA here is from genome assembly GCF_032444005.1 of Ranitomeya imitator. Taxonomy (NCBI): domain Eukaryota; kingdom Metazoa; phylum Chordata; class Amphibia; order Anura; family Dendrobatidae; genus Ranitomeya; species Ranitomeya imitator. The sequence goes on from NC_091284.1 coordinate 406,701,773, forward strand.
GTGGTTCATTTTAATGAATGTTAGATCATCAACATTTTGGGTTGCCAGACAAGTCCTTTTTTCGGTTAATATTGAACCTGCAGCACTGAATACTCTTTCTGATAGGACACTAGCTGCCGGGCAAGCAAGCTCCTGCAATGCATATTCTGCCAATTCTGGCCAGGTGTCTAATTTTGATGCCCAGTAATCAAATGGGAATGACGGTTGAGGGAGAACATCGATAAGGGATGAAAAATAGTAAGTAACCATACTGGACAAATGTTGTCTCCTGTCACTTTCAATTGATGCTGCAGTACCTGTCCTGTCTGCGGTCATAGCAAAATCACTCCACAACCTGGTCAGAAAACCCCTCTGGCCAACGCCACTTCTGATGTGTGCACCCCTAACACTCCTGGTCTGCTGCCCCCTGGAGCTCGTGTGAGAACGATCACGTGCGCTGTGTGCTGGGAATGCCTGAAGCAAACGGTCAACAAGAGTTGATTGTTTGGTTGCTAATATTAGTTCCAAGTTCTCATGTGGCATAATATCTTGCAATTTGCCTTTATAGCGTGGATCAAGGAGGCAGGCCAACCAGTAATCGTCATCGTTCATCATTTTAGTAATGCGTGTGTCCCTTTTGAGGATACGTAAGGCATAATCCGCCATGTGGGCCAAAGTTCCAGTTGTCAAATCTGCGGTTGTGATTGGTTGAGGGGCAGTTTCAGGCAAATCTACGTCACTTGTGTCCCTCAAAAAACCAGAACCCGGCCTTGCCACGCAACCAATTTCCAGTGCCCCCGGGAAAGCTTCCTCATTAAAAATATACTCATCCCCATCATCCTCCTGGTCCTCCACCTCCTCTTCGCCCGCTACCTCGTCCTGTACACTGCCCTGACCAGACAATGGCTGACTGTCATCAAGGCTTTCCTCTTCCTCTGGTGCAGACGCCTGATCCTTTATGTGCGTCAAACTTTGCATCAGCAGACACATTAGGGGGATGCTCATGCTTGTTAAGGACTGGCGGAACGCACCAAGTATAGATGGTAAGAAACTAGGTGCGTTCGCAGTCCGAGGTCCACCGTGCAGGTAAAAGACCCTGCAGCTAGCAAGACGGACAATATGGCGGTACACTAAAGGATACACGCGTGGGTTAAACCTCACCCAGCGTGAAGAAAGCGATCCTGTTAATTCACAGGACCGCAGTACCGCACTAGTGCGCGAGCAAGTGGTCAGCGGACTTAACCCCAGAAGGGATTGGAGCCCGATTAGACCCTTGCTGGCGTAACACCGCAACTGGGTGTGTAGAGAACCTAAAGAAATATAAGTGCACAAGAGTGCGAGCGATGCCGCACTAACGGACGCCACTAACCACCCAGACTCGGGTATGGAAAGCGCAAGGCAGGCGCACGGCGCCGTACTGGCAGGCACAGCTACAGGACGCTGAGATGTGTGTTTAGTGCTGTAGGCTAAGTCGGGCGCTAGGTAGCAGCCATACACCTTCCGCGAACAGACATTCACTAGGGTAGGGGTTTCCAAGGACGACTTGCACTCACAACATACACACATAGCAATTGTTAGACAATACTAGCGCATGGCCGTGCGGTCATGCGCAGTTTATATAGCAGCAGCACAGGAAGTGGCCACAGCACTTTTGCCCTTCTAGGACCTGCCAAGAGGACCAATGGAATGTGCTGCAGAGCCTGAGCACATGACCCTCGATCTCCAACGGGAGACCTTACGCTGGGCATGCTCAGTACATGCAGACAAGGACTTAGTCCCAGAGAAGTCCGCTCGCTGCTGACCAGCACTGACTTTAATGGCAGAGACTGGAGAAGCAGCACTAACTCTCAGAACAGAGTGAGAATGAGCAAGACGCTGGGACCGACGTCCTTGCTGAGCAGGCTCCACTGCGGCTGGACAAGAATGGGAGACCGCAGCGGAAGTGGCTCGAGATTCCCCCTGTGCAGAAGCGGGAACTCGACCCCTAACATTACCCCCCCTCCTAGGGCCCCCCCCCTCCTTGGGCCTCGCTACGTTCGAAGGCAGCAATGAGCTGCGGAGCCCGAATGTGCTCCACAGGCTCCCAGGTTCTATCCTCTGGACCATGACCCTTCCAATCCACCAAATAAAATTTTTTGCCACGTACCACCTTGCTTCCCACAATAGCATTCACCTCAAACTCATCCGTGGATGAACCCGATGTCCCAGCAGATAACTCAGAAAACCGAGACAAACGAACGGGCTTTAAGAGGGAAACGTGAAAGGTATCGGTGATACCAAGGCGTGGAGGAATGGCCAAACGGTAAACCACAGGGTTGACCTGTTCCAGAACTTTAAACGGGCCAATGTAGCGAGGAGCAAACTTAGTGGACTCAACTCGCAGCCTGATGTTACGGGCGGAGAGCCACACTAAGTCGCCGGGAGCAAAGACCGGAGCGGGACGCCGGTGTGTATCAGCCGAAACCCTCATTCTCTCCTTGGAGGCCCGAATGGCATCCTGTGTGCGGTCCCAGATGTCCCGTGCCTCCACCGCCCAGTCTGCCACCCTAGAATCGGTGGATGACACGGGCATGGGCACAGGAACACGCGGATGCTGGCCGTAATTAAGGAGAAAAGGAGTTTGGCCAGTGGAATCGGCTACGGCGTTGTTCAAGGCAAATTCCGCCCAAGGTAGCAAAGATGCCCAGTCATCCTGCCTAGCGGAGATGAAATGTCGCAAATATGTCACCAGAGTCTGGTTGGTTCTCTCCACCAACCCATTCCTCTCGGGATGATATGCAGAGGAGAGGTTTAACTCTATGCTGAGCAAACGGCAGAGCTCTCTCCAAAACCGAGACGCGAACTGGGGACCCCGATCGCTGACAATCTTATCAGGCATACCATGCAATCGGAAAACATGCTTCATGAACAACACCGCCAAGGCCCGTGCTGAGGGTAACCGAGGAAGCGGTACCAAATGTACCATCTTAGAGAAATGGTCGGTGACAACCCAAATAATGGAGCAGCCACGCGACTTGGGTAAGCCCACCACAAAGTCCATTCCGACCATCTCCCAGGGCCTGTCTGCCACCGGTAGAGGGTAAAGCAACCCAGCAGGCCGTTGCCGAGGAGACCGATTCTGGGCGCAAGAAACGCACGCCTGAATATAGTCCTTGACATCTCGGACCATATGCGGCCACCAATATGTTCTCGCCAAAAGCTCAGAAGTCCTCTTGGTCCCAAAATGCCCACCCACTCTGGAGGAGTGAGCCCAAGAGAGAACCTCCGGTCGCAAGTTAGCTGGCACGAAAGTCTTGCCCGGGGGCACAGACTCCAGCGAAACCGGAGCTACAGTTCTCAAGCTCTCAGGCGGGACAATAAGCCGAGGCTCCTCCTCCTCCTCCTCAGATGACACTACGGAGCGGGAGAGAGCGTCGGCACGAACGTTCTTCTCCCCGGAGAGAAAATGGAGGGTAAAATGGAACCGGGAGAAAAACAGGGACCATCTAGCCTGGCGAGAATTTAGCCGCTGGGCCGTCTGTATATACACCAAGTTCTTGTGGTCAGTGAAGACTTGGAAGGGAAAGCGAGCTCCCTCCAAGAGGTGTCTCCACTCTGAAAAAGCCAACTTCATGGCTAGCAACTCCCTGTCCCCGATGGAATAATTCCTCTCCGCTGGTGTGAAAGTTTTGGAGAAGAAGAAGCAAGGATGCTTCCGACCTTGAGCATCCTTTTGGAAAAGGACTGCTCCAGCACCAACGGATGAGGCATCCACCTCCAAGATGAATGGTTTATCTACATCGGGGCGATGTAGGATGGGAGCGCTAGCGAAGTGTGACTTAATCGAGAGAAAGGCCTTGGAGACCTCCTCTGACCACAACTTGGGATTTGCTCCCTTCTTGGTGAGGGCGACCAAGGGAGCTACCAAAGTTGAGAAGTGTGGAATGAACTGGCGATAGTAATTAATGAACCCCATAAAGCGCTGCACCGCTTTAAGAGAATGGGGTTCCTGCCAGTCCATTACTGCCTGTAGCTTGGCAGGATCCATAGCCAAACCCTGGGCAGAAATGATATAACCAAGGAAAGGCAAGGACTCCTGCTCAAACACACACTTCTCCAACTTAGCGTAGAGGGAGTTTGCCCGTAAGAGGTCGAAGACTTTGCGAACATCTCTCCGATGGGAGTCTATATCTGGAGAGTAGATGAGAATGTCATCCAGATAGACTACGACCGAGGTGGTGAGCATATCCCGAAAGATGTCGTTCACAAAGTCTTGGAAAACGGCTGGGGCATTACAGAGCCCAAAGGGTATCACTAGATATTCATAGTGCCCATCCCTGGTGTTAAAAGCCGTCTTCCATTCATCCCCCTCACGGATGCGAATCAGGTTGTAAGCACCCCGCAGATCTAACTTTGTAAATACCTTTGCTCCCCGTAGCCTATCAAAGAGCTCAGATATCAGGGGTAATGGGTACTTGTTCTTAACGGTAATGGCGTTAAGACCCCTGTAGTCTATGCATGGACGTAAGTCTCCAGTCTTCTTCTGTACGAAGAAGAACCCAGCCCCTGCCGGTGACACTGACTTCCTAATGAATCCTCTTGCCAGATTCTCCTGAATATACTGGGACATTGCCTCCGTCTCCGGGAGAGATAACGGGTAGAATCGACCCCGGGGAGGCTCAGCACCAGGCAAGAGGTCAATAGGACAGTCATAGGGGCGGTGAGGCGGAAGAGTCTCCGCAGCTCTTTTGGAGAACACGTCTGCATGGGACCAAGAGTGCTTGGGGAGAGAGGAAAGATCTGCGGGTACCTGTGTAGTAGCAACCTGAACGCACTCCCTCTGACATCTACCCTCACAGGATTTACTCCATCCCAAAATTCTCCCAGAGGACCACTCAATATGAGGAGAATGGTAGCGAAGCCATGGCATCCCCAACAGGACCTCATCAATTCCCTCAGGAATGACTAATAGGGAGATTATCTCCTGATGTGATGGAGACACAGATAGCGTGAAAGGAATGGTTTGGTGGGTAATCTGTGAAGGTAGTGTTGACCCATTTACCACTCGAACGGTCACTGGCTGGGCGAGCATCACCAAGGGTATTGCGTGACGCTGGGCAAAGGCGGAGGACATAAAGTTACCCTCTGCCCCAGAATCCAAGCATAGCTCGACCGTAAGAGTGGATGGGCCTATGGTAATTGTCCCCTTGAAGGACAACTTTGAGGCAAACGTCGCCGTGTCTAGTGTACCTCCTCCAACTGCCACTAGACGCTGACGTTTCCCCGACCGCTGAGGACTCTTGGAGGCAAGACGTCCTGACTGCTGGCACACATGACGGACCTTATGTGCACGAGCGGACTGAGACTTAGATCCCGCTCGTGTCACCTCCAAGGTCTCATGTGACTCAGATGCCTGGACTGGGGATTCCAAAGGTTTGGCGAAGGTAGGAGCCAGCCGAAACCTCTGCCTACACTGGGCTCGTTCCAACCTCCGCTCGTTAAAACGGAGGTCTATACGAGTAGAAATAGATATTAACTCCTCCAGTGTGGCAGGAATCTCCCTAGTGGCCAGAGCGTCCTTAACATGGTCAGCCAGGCCCCTCCAGAATATGGGGATAAGGGCTTTATCCGACCACTCCAGCTCGGAAGCTAAAGTACGGAATCGGACGGAAAAATGGCTGACCAAGGACTCACCCTGAGTTAATGCCAGTAGTTGGAGCGCTGTATCATGGGTGAGTTGAGGTCCTAGAAAGACCTTTTTCAGCGTGCCCAGAAACAACGGAGCACTCTGCACCACATGATCATCACGCTCCCACAGCGGCGTAGCCCACTCCAACGCCCTGTCCGACAACAGCGAGACAATAAATCCCACCTTAGCCCGCTCTGTAGGAAAACGTGCAGCCAGGAGCTCGAGGTGGATAGAGCACTGACTCACGAATCCCCTACAAGTTTTGCAATCTCCAGAAAATTTTTCTGGCAACGGAAGGCGGGATAATGTCGGAACAGGGGTGGCAGTGGACAAGGTTGCTGCCGCCACGCCAGCAGCCTTTACAGCAACTGCGGTAACATCCACAGCTGAGGTTGAGTTCTCGAGAACCTTCAACCTACCCTCCAACTGCTGGATATACCGCAAAGATTGCTGAATGTCCGCCATACTAGCCAGACCTTGGCGCTAGTATTATGTTAAGGACTGGCGGAACGCACCAAGTATAGATGGTAAGAAACTAGGTGCGTTCGCAGTCCGAGGTCCACCGTGCAGGTAAAAGACCCTGCAGCTAGCAAGACGGACAATATGGCGGTACACTAAAGGATACACGCGTGGGTTAAACCTCACCCAGCGTGAAGAAAGCGATCCTGTTAATTCACAGGACCGCAGTACCGCACTAGTGCGCGAGCAAGTGGTCAGCGGACTTAACCCCAGAAGGGATTGGAGCCCGATTAGACCCTTGCTGGCGTAACACCGCAACTGGGTGTGTAGAGAACCTAAAGAAATATAAGTGCACAAGAGTGCGAGCGATGCCGCACTAACGGACGCCACTAACCACCCAGACTCGGGTATGGAAAGCGCAAGGCAGGCGCACGGCGCCGTACTGGCAGGCACAGCTACAGGACGCTGAGATGTGTGTTTAGTGCTGTAGGCTAAGTCGGGCGCTAGGTAGCAGCCATACACCTTCCGCGAACAGACATTCACTAGGGTAGGGGTTTCCAAGGACGACTTGCACTCACAACATACACACATAACAATTGTTAGACAATACTAGCGCATGGCCGTGCGGTCATGCGCAGTTTATATAGCAGCAGCACAGGAAGTGGCCACAGCACTTTTGCCCTTCTAGGACCTGCCAAGAGGACCAATGGAATGTGCTGCAGAGCCTGAGCACATGACCCTCGATCTCCAACGGGAGACCTTACGCTGGGCATGCTCAGTACATGCAGACAAGGACTTAGTCCCAGAGAAGTCCGCTCGCTGCTGACCAGCACTGACTTTAATGGCAGAGACTGGAGAAGCAGCACTAACTCTCAGAACAGAGTGAGAATGAGCAAGACGCTGGGACCGACGTCCTTGCTGAGCAGGCTCCACTGCGGCTGGACAAGAATGGGAGACCGCAGCGGAAGTGGCTCGAGATTCCCCCTGTGCAGAAGCGGGAACTCGACCCCTAACATGCTTATTATGGCGTTGTCTGCACTAACCAGCCGTGTGCATTCCTCAAAACACTGAAGGACTTGACACATGTCTTGTATCTTCGACCACTGCACACCTGACAACTCCATGTCTGCCATCCTACTGCCTGCCCGTGTATGTGTATCCTCCCACAAAAACATAACAGCCCGCCTCTGTTGGCACAGTCTCTGAAGCATGTGCAGTGTTGAGTTCCACCTTGTTGCAATGCCTATGATTAGGCGATGCTGGGGAAAGTTCAATGACCGCTGATAGGTCTGCATACGGCTGGAGTGTACAGGCGAACGTCGGATATGTGAGCAAAGTCCATGCACTTTGAGGAGCAGGTCGGAGAACCCAGGATAAGTTTTCAATAAGCACTGCACCACCAGGTTTAAGGTGTGAGCCAGGCAAGGAATGTGTTTCAGTTGGGAAAGGGAGATGGCAACCATGAAATTCCTTCCATTATCACTCACTACCTTGCCTGCCTCAAGATCTACAATGCCCAGCCACGACTGCGTTTCTTGTTGCAAGAACTCGGACAGAACTTCCGCGGTGTGTCTGTTGTCGCCCAAACACTTCATAAAAATACAGCCTGCTGACGCTTGACTGTAGCTGCCCCATAATGGGACAACTGGTGTGCAACAGTGTCAGCTGCCGATGGAGTGGTTGGCCAACTGCGGTCTGTGGAAGAGCTGTCGCTTCTGCAGGAGGATGAGGAGGAGGAGGAGGGGGTGCGAACGCCTACAGCCAACTGTTTCCTAGACCGTGGGCTAGGCACAACTGTCCCGAAATTGATGTCCCCTGTGGACCCTGCATCCACCACATTCACCCAGTGTGCCGTGATGGACACGTAACGTCCCTGGCCATGCCTACTGGTCCATGCATCTGTAGTCAGGTGCACCTTTGTACTCACAGATTGCCTGAGTGCATGGACGATGCGCTGTTTAACATGCTGGTGCAGGGCTGGGATGGCTTTTCTGGAAAAAAGTGTCGACTGGGTAGCTCGTAGCGTAGTTCAGCGTACTCCATCAGGGCTTTGAAAGCTTCGCTTTCAACTAACCGGTAGGGCATCATCTCTAACGAGATTAGTCTAGCTATGTGGGCGTTAAAACCCTGTGTACGCGGATGCGAGGATAAGTACTTCCTTTTTCTAACCAGAGTCTCATGTAGGGTGAGCTGGACTGGAGAGCTGGAGATCGTGGAACTTGCGGGTGTGCCGGTGGACATGGCAGACTGAGAGACGATTGGAGACGGTATTGTTTCCACCGGTGCCCTAGATGCAATATTTCCTCATACAAAACTGGTGATTCCCTGACCCTGACTGCTTTTGGCTGGCAAAGAAACCTGCACAGATACTGCCGGTGGTGCGGAAAATGGTGGCCTTACAGTGACGGAAGGGATGTTGCGTTGCTGCCTAGCTTCATTGGCCGAGGGTGCTACAACCTTAAGGGACGTTTGGTAGTTAGTCCAGGCTTGAAAATGCATGGTGGTTAAATGTCTATGCATGCAACTTGTATTGAGACTTTTCAGATTCTGACCTCTGCTTAAGCTAGTTGAACATTTTTGACAGATGACTTTGCGCTGATCAATTGGATGTTGTTTAAAAAAAATGCCAGACTGCACTCTTCCTAGCATTGGATCCCTTTTCAGGGATTGCAGACTGAGCTTTAACCGGATGGCCACGCTGTCCTCCAACAGGTTTTGGCTTTGCCACGCGTTTTGTCCCATCTACGGGCCCGGCAGATGGAACCTGTTGCGATGTTGATGCCTGCTGCGGCCCCCCCTCCACCTCCGCTTCTAAACTACTGCCGCCTGCACTCTGTTCCCCCAATGGCTGCCAATCGGGGTCAACAACTGGGTCATCTATTACCTCCTCTTCTAGCTCGTGTGCAAATTCGTCTGTGTCACTGTGTCGGTCGGTGGTATAGCGTTCGTGACGGGGCAACATAGTCTCATCAGGGTCTGATTGTGGATCAGTACCCTGAGAGGGCAATGTTGTGGTCTGAGTCAAAGGACCAGCATAGTAGTCTGGCTGTGGCTGTGCATCAGTGCACTCCATGTCAGAATCTACTTGTAATGGGCATGGCCTGTTAAGTGTTTCACTTTCTAAGCCAGGGATGGTATGTGTAAAGAGCTCCATGGAGTAACCCGTTGTGTCGCCTGCTGCATCCTTCTCTCTTGTTGTTGTTTTTGCTGAAGAGGACAAGGAAGCGACTTGTCCCTGACCGTGAACATCCACAAGCGACGCGCTGCTTTTACATTTACCAGTTTCAGAAGAGGAGGCAAAAGAGCTAGAGGCTGAGTCTGCAAGGTAAGCCAAAACTTGATGTTGCTGCTCCGGCTTTAAAAGCGGTTTTCCTACTCCCAGAAAAGAGAGCGTTCGAGGCCTTGTGTAGCCAGACGACGAACCTGGCTCCACAGCTCCAGACTTAGGTGGAATATTTTTTTTCCCACGACCACCTGATGCTCCACTACCACTACCATCATTACCAGCTGACAATGAACGCCCACGGCCACGACCTCTTGCACCAGACTTCCTCATTGTTTTAAAAACTTAACCAAAGTAACTTTATTTGTTGCTGTCAAACAACTTACACGGTGACCTATAACTTCAGTATGATTTCAATATCCCTTTACAGGTTGGTGAGACCACAAGGAAAATCAGGCACAATGTTATACACTCTGTTTTCTGTGGCACCAAATCACAGAGATGCTACACACGCAGGACTGTCACTCAAGCACAAATGTCAATATTAATCTCCCACCTATTTTTTTTTTTCAGGGAGACTTTAGAAACAAAATAAAATAAAATGATTTTTTCAGGAAGAATTTAGAAACCAATTAAAATAAAATGATTTTTTCAGGGACAATTTAGAAACCAAATAAAAAAAAAGGCTTTCTATGGCCCACTGAGTGAGAGATGGCACACACAGGAGTCAGGAGTGGCACACAAGCCCAGAGGCCAATATTTTTCTCCCACTGATTGATGTACTGATTTTTTCAGGTAGATTTTGGAACCCAAATCAAGCAAAAAAATAAATAGGCTTTCTATGGCCCACAATTTGAGAGAGAGAGAGAGATGGCACACCCAGGAGTCAAGACTGGCACACAAGCAGAAAGGGCAATATTAATCTCCCACTGTTTTATTTTTATTTATTTTTTTCAGGGAGACTTTAGAAACAAAATAAAATAAAATGATTTTTTCAGGAAGAATTTAGAAACCAAATAAAATAAAATGATTTTTTCAAGGACAATTTAGAAACCAAATTAAAAAAAAAAAGCTTTCTATAGCCTACTGAGTGAGAGATGGCACACACAGGAGTCAGGAGTGGCACACAAGCCCAGAGGCCAATATTTTTCTCCCACTGATTGATGTAGTGATTTTTTCAGGTAGATTTTAGAACCCAAATCAAGCAAAAAAATAAATAGGCTTTCTATGGCCCACTGAGTGAGAGATGGCACACACAGGAGTCAGGAGTGGCACACAAGCCCAGAGGCCAATATTTTTCTCCCATTGATTGATGTAGTGATTTTTTCAGGTAGATTGTAGATTTTGGAACCCAAATCAAGCAAAAAAATAAATAGGCTTTCTATGGCCCACAATTTGAGAGAGAGAGAGAGAGATGGCACACCCAGGAGTCAAGACTGGCACACAAGCAGAAAGGGCAATATTAATCTCCCACCTATTTTTTTTTTTCAGGGAGACTTTATAAACAAAATAAAATAAAATGATTTTTTCAGGAAGAATTTAGAAACCAAATAAAATAAAATGATTTTTTCAATGACAATTTAGAAACCAAATAAAAAAAAATAAAAAAAGGCTTTCTATGCCCCACTGAGTGAGAGATGGCGCACACAGGAGTCAGGAGTGGCACACAAGCCCAGAGGCCAATATTTTTCTCCCACTGATTGATGTACTGATTTTTTGAGGTAGATTTTGGAACCCAAATCAAGCAAAAAAATAAATAGGCTTTCTATGGCCCACAATTTGAGAGAGAGAGAGAGAGAGAGATGCCACACCCAGGAGTCAAGACTGGCACACAAGCAGAAAGGGCAATATTTATCTCCCACTGTTTTATTTTTTTTTTTTTCAGGGAGACTTTAGAAACAAAATAAAATAAAATGATTTTTTCAGGAAGAATTTAGAAACCAAATAAAATAAAATGATTTTTTCAAGGACAATTTAGAAACCAAATAAAAAAAAAAAAAAAGCTTTCTATAGCCTACTGAGTGAGAGATGGCACACACAGAAGTCAGGAGTGGCACACAAGCCCAGAGGCCAATATTTTTCTCCCACTGATTGATGTAGTGATTTTTTCAGGTAGATTTTGGAACCCAAACCAAGCAAAAAAATAAATAGGCTTTCTATGGCCCACAATTTGAGAGAGAGAGAGAGAGAGATGGCACACCCAGGAGTCAAGACTGGCACACAAGCAGAAAGGGCAATATTAATCTCCCACCTATTTTTTTTTTTTTCAGGGAGACTTTATAAACCAAATAAAATAAAATGATTTTTTCAGGAAGAATTTAGAAACCAAATAAAATAAAATGATTTTTTCAATGACAATTTAGAAACCAAATAAAAAAAAATAAAAAAAGGCTTTCTATGCCCCACTGAGTGAGAGATGGCACACACAGGAGTCAGAAGTGGCACACAAGCCCAGAGGCCAATATTTTTCTCCCACTGATTGATGTAGTGATTTTTTCAGGTAGATTTTGGAACCCAAATCAAGCAAAAAAATAAATAGGCTTTCTATGGTCCACAATTTGAGAGAGAGAGAGAGAGAGATGCCACACCCAGGAGTCAAGACTGGCACACAAGCAGAAAGGGCAATATTAATCTCCCACTGTTTTATTTATTTATTTTTTCAGGGAGACTTTAGAAACAAAATAAAATAAAATGATTTTTTCAGGAAGAATTTAGAAACCAAATAAAATAAAATGATTTTTTCAATGACAATTTAGAAACCAAATAAAAAAAATAAAAAAAGGCTTTCTATGCCCCACTGAGTGAGAGATGGCACACACAGGAGTCAGGAGTGGCACACAAGCCCAGAGGCCAATATTTTTCTCCCACTGATTGATGTAGTGATTTTTTCAGGTAGATTTTGGAACCCAAATCAAGCAAAAAAATAAATAGGCTTTCTGTGGCCCACAATTTGAGAGAGAGAGAGAGAGAGATGGCACACCCAGGAGTCAAGACTGGCACACAAGCAGAAAGGGCAATATTAATCTCCCACTGTTTTATTTATTTATTTTTTTCAGGGAGACTTTAGAAACAAAATAAAATAAAATGATTTTTTCAGGAAGAATTTAGAAACCAAATAAAATAAAATGATTTTTTCAAGGACAATTTAGAAACCAAATAAAAAAAAAAAAAAGCTTTCTATAGCCTACTGAGTGAGAGATGGCACACACAGGAGTCAGGAGTGGCACACAAGCGCAGAGGCCAATATTTTTCTCCCACTGATTGATGTAGTGATTTTTTCAGGTAGATTTTAGAACCCAAATCAAGCAAAAAAATAAATAGGCTTTCTATGGCCCACTGAGTGAGAGATGGCACACACAGGAGTCAGGAGTGGCACACAAGCCCAGAGGCCAATATTTTTCTCCCACTGATTGATGTAGTGATTTTTTCAGGTAGATTTTGGAACCCAAACCAAGCAAAAAAATAAATAGGCTTTCTATGGCCCACAATTTGAGAGAGAGAGAGAGAGATGGCACACCCAGGAGTCAAGACTGGCACACAAGCAGAAAGGGCAATATTAATCTCCCACCTATTTTTTTTTTTTCAGGGAGACTTTATAAACAAAATAAAATAAAATGATTTTTTCAGGAAGAATTTTAGAAACCAAATAAAATAAAATGATTTTTTCAATGACAATTTAGAAACCAAATAAAAAAAAAAAGCTTTCTATGCCCCACTGAGTGAGAGATGGCACACACAGGAGTCAGGAGTGGCACACAAGCCCAGAGGCCAATATTTTTCTCCCACTGATTGATGTAGTGATTTTTTCAGGTAGATTTTAGAACCCAAATCAAGCAAAAAAATAAATAGGCTTTCTATGGCCCACTGAGTGAGAGATGGCACACACAGAAGTCAGGAGTGGCACACAAGCCCTGAGGCCAATATTTTTCTCCCACTGATTGATGTAGTGATTTTTTCATGTAGATTTTAGAACCCAAAATCAAGCAAAAAAATAAATAGGCTTTCTATGGCCCACTGAGTGAGAGATGGCACACACAGGAGTCAGGAGTGGCACACAAGCCCTGAGGCCAATATTTTTCTCCCACTGATTGATGTAGTGATTTTTTCAGGTAGATTTTAGAACCCAAATCAAGCAAAAAAATAAATAGGCTTTCTATGGCCCACTGAGTGAGAGATGGCACACACAGGAGTCAGGAGTGGCACACAAGCCCTGAGGCCAATATTTTTCTCCCACTGATTGATGTAGTGATTTTTTCAGGTAGGTTTTAGAACCCAAATCAAGCAAAAAAATAAATAGGCTTTCTATGGCCCACTGAGTGAGAGATGGCACACACAGGAATCAGGAGTGGCACACAAGCCCAGAGGCCAATATTTTTCTCCCACTGATTGATTTATTGATTTTTTCAGGTAGGATTTAGAACCCAAATCAAGCAAAAAAATAAATAGGCTTTCTATGGCCCACTGAGTGAGAGATGGCACACACAGGAGTCAGGAGTGGCACACAAGCCCTGAGGCCAATATTTTTCTCCCACTGATTGATGTAGTGATTTTTTCAGGTAGATTTTAGAACCCAAATCAAGCAAAAAAATAAATAGGCTTTCTATGGCCCACTGAGTGAGAGATGGCACACACAGGAGTCAGGAGTGGCACACAAGCCCAGAGGCCAATATTTTTCTCCCACTGATTGATGTATTGATTTTTTCAGGTAGAATTTAGAAACCAAATCAAGCAAAAAAATAAATAGGGTTTCTATGGCCCACTGAGTGAGAGATGGCACACACAGGAGTCAGGAGTGGCACACAAGCCCTGAGCCCAATATTTTTCTCCCACTGATTGATGTAGTGATTTTTTCAGGTAGATTTTAGAACCCAAATCAAGCAAAAAAATTAATAGGCTTTCTATGGCCCACTGAGTGAGAGATGGCACACACAGGAGTCAGGAGTGGCACACAAGCCCAGAGGCCAATATTTTTCTCCCACTGATTGATGTAGTGATTTTTTCAGGTAGATTTTAGAACCCAAATCAAGCAAAAAAATAAATAGGCTTTCTATGGCCCACTGAGTGAGAGATGGCACACACAGGAGTCAGGAGTGGCACACAAGCCCAGAGGCCAATATTTTTCTCCCACTGATTGATGTATTGATTTTTTCAGGTAGAATTTAGAAACCAAATCAAGCAAAAAAATAAATAGGCTTTCTATGGCCCACTGAGTGAGAGATGGCACACACAGGAGTCAGGAGTGGCACACAAGCCCTGAGCCCAATATTTTTCTCCCACTGATTGATGTAGTGATTTTTTCAGGTAGATTTTAGAACCCAAATCAAGCAAAAAAATTAATAGGCTTTCTATGGCCCACTGAGTGAGAGATGGCACACACAGGAGTCAGGAGTGGCACACAAGCCCTGAGGCCAATATTTTTCTCCCACTGATTGATGTAGTGATTTTTTCAGGTAGATTTTAGAACCCAAATCAAGCAAAAAAATAAATAGGCTTTCTATGGCCCACTGAGTGAGAGATGGCACACACAGGAGTCAGGAGTGGCACACAAGCCCTGAGGCCAATATTTTTCTCCCACTGATTGATGTAGTGATTTTTTCAGGTAGATTTTAGAACCCAAATCAAGCAAAAAAATAAATAGCCTTTCTATGGCCCACTGAGTGAGAGATGGCACACACAGGGATGGCACTCTAGCAGAAATGCCAATCTTAATCTCCCACAAAAAAAAAAAAACAGGGACTGTCCTACAATTACTATCTCCCTATAAGTCTACAAAAAGAGCAAAATGCCCCATAGATCAATATAACACAACAAGTAACCAGAAAAATATACAAATTTTATTAATAAACAATGTAAAACATACATATACACAGAATGAGAATACAGTGAATGATAAACAAACAGGACACTCGCATTGGAGTGTATACCGATACATAGACTCGAAAACAGAGTACCACGAGTCATAACATGTGCATAGTGCACCGGGTAATTAGTCTGCATTTGTGTGCATGTCAGCCCCCCGAGGAAGCATTGAATACGCGAAACGCGCGTCGGGGCTTCCAACAGGACATTCTACATTTGGTAGTGATACGACATGGGTAAGCACTGGATGTCACTTGCTTTCTTTAGGCATTTTAGGTGTGTCGCCAGCTATTGTTAGACATATGGGTGCGGTAGGACACTATATAAGTATAGGCATCAGTATGATGGTGGACACTTAGGTTATGTATATTCTGATGTTTGGTACTTGCAGTTAGCCTATTACTATATAACTCCCTCTATTTTACTGATTACAGGCAGTGCCTTTATTTATACATGGGGTTGAGTTGGTATTTTTCTACTGTGAGTTCTACATATCTTTCAGTGTATGCACACAAATGCAGACTAATTACCCGGTGCACTATGCACATGTTATGACTCGTGGTACTCTGTTTTCGAGTCTATGTATCGGTATACACTCCAATGCGATTGTCCTGTTTGTTTATCATTCACTGTATTCTCATTCTGTGTATATGTATGTTTTACATTGTTTATTAATAAAATTTGTATATTTTTCTGGTTACTTGTTGTGTTATATTGATCTATGGGGCATTTTGCTCTTTTTGTAGACTTATAGTATTGGGGAGTTCTTTGCTCCGATTTGTCCCCGGTGGTATGCGATGGGCATGCCATATAGAAGGGATTGTTTCATTTTTGGTTACGTCCGCTGTGTCAGTTTTTGTTTTCATAATTACTATCTCCCTGCAGTAATCTCAGCCAGGTATGGCAGGCAGCAAAAAGGAGTGGACTGATGCACAAATTAAATAAAAAGTGTGGACAAAAAAAAAGATAGCTGTGCAGAAAGGAAGGAACAAGAGGATTTGTGCTTTGAGAAAAGCAGTTGGTTTGCACAGCGGCGTACACACAGCAATGCAGCTATCAGGGAGCCTTCTAGGGCAGCCCAATGAGCTACAGCGCTGAGAAAAAAAAAAATGTAGCTTCCACTGTCCCTGCACACCGAAGGTGGTGTTGGACAGTGGAAATCGCTACAGCACAAGCGGTTTGGTGGTTAATGGACCCTGCCTAACGCTATCCCTGCTTCTGACGAAGCGGCAGCAACCTATCCCTAAGCTCAGATCAGCAGCAGTAAGATGGCGGTCGGCGGGAACGCCCCTTTATAGCCCCTGTGACGCCGCAGACAGCAAGCCAATCACTGCAATGCCCTTCTCTCAGATGGTGGGGACCAGGACCTATGTCATCACGCTGCCCACACTCTGCGTTCACCTTCATTGGCTGAGAAATGGCGCTTTTCGCGTCATTGAAACTCGACTTTGTCGCGAAAGTCGCGTACCGCATGGCCGACCCCGCACAGGGGTCGGATCGGGTTTCATGAAACCCGACTTTGCCAAAAGTCAGCGACTTTTGAAAATGAACGACCCGTTTCGCTCAACCCTATTATTAACTAGTGATGATTGAGCACTAAAATGCTCTAGTGCTCAGTACTCAAATTGAGAAGGTTGGACTCTCAGACGGGCTTGACTTGAGTAATGAGTATAATAAAAGTCAATGGGAAACTCAAGCATTTTTCCAAAAGACACTAGCCTGAGGGCTGGCTGGGGGGTAGAAAAATCACTGAAATGGGTGGAAACCACACTCAGATGGAATGGGAACAGCATGGGGAAGATGTGTGAAAAGCATCTGACTCCCTGGTTGCTGATGGGAAGAGTATTCTGCAACTTTTATGGACTGACAATAAAACATATAAAACCAAAGATTAAATGAATTTTACAGCAAAAACTTTCTTCCCTGCATTGTTATTATTATAGCTCCATTTATTCTATGGCGCTTTACATATGAAAAAGGGTACACATAACAAAAAAACATGTACAATTATCTTGAACAAAACGAGTCACTGACTGGCACAGGAAGGGAGAGGTCCCTACCCCTAAGGACTCACAATGTACAAGGGATGGGTGAGGAGACAGTAGATGAGGGCAGAACTGGTTGTGCGGCAGTTTGGTGGAACAAGGATTACTGCAGGTTGTAGGCTTGTCAGAAGAGGTAGGTCTTAAGGTTCCTTTTGAAGGTTTCCACAGTGGGCGAGAGTCAGGTATGTTGAGGTAGAACCTTCCAGAGAAGGGGGATGCACAAGAAAATTCTTGTGTGCGATTGTGGGAAGAAGAAATAAAAGGGGAGTAGAGCAGGAGAAAGTGTGAGGATCATAGATTGCATGCAGGTAAGTACCGGGAGACTACAACAACAAGGCGATCTCCATTTTTCTTGGAAACTACGTGTCTAGTGTGAATACCTCTCTTAAGGTACCGTCACACATAACGATATCATTAACAATATCATTGCTTTTTGTGACATAGCAACGATATTGTTAAGGAAATCGTTATGTGTGACAGCGACCAACGATCAGGCCCCTGCTGGGAGATCGTTGGTCGCTGAGGAAAGTCCAGAACTTTATTTCGTCACTGGACTTCCAGCTGACATCCCTGGATCGGCGTGTGTGACACCGATCCAGCGATGTCTTCACTGGTAACCAGGGTAAACATCGGGTTACTAAGCGCAGGGCCGCGCTTAGTAACCCGATGTTTACCCTGGTTACCAGCGTAAACGTTAAAAAAAAAACAGTACATACTTACCTTCAGCTGTCTGTGCCTGGCGCTGTGCTTCTCTGCACTCCTCCTGCATCCTGTGTCAGCGCCAGCCAGCCGGAAAGCAGAGCGGTGACGTTACTGCTCTGCTTTCCGGCTGACCGGCGCTGACAGTGCAGAGGAAAGCACAGCACCGGAGGACAGACAGCTGAAGGTAAGTATGTAGTGTTTGTTTTTTTAACGTTTACGCTGGTAACCAGGGTAAACATCGGGTTATTAAGCGCGGCCCTGCGCTTAGTAACCCGATGTTTACCCTGGTTACCGGGGACCTCGGGATCGTTGGTCGCTGGAGAGCTGTCTGTGTGACAGCTCTCCAGCGACCAAACAGCGACGCTGCAGCGATCGACATCGTTGTCGGTATCGCTGCAGCGTCACTTAGTGTGACGGTACCCTTAGACTAAAGCCTGAATTTATGGGTAGGTACGATCTTTTTGCAATTAAAACTACTGCAGGCTGGAGGGCAGAGTGCTCAGTCAGAGATAACATAATAGAGGGGAAAGTATAACTACACCAGCCAGTATTCATCTGTAAATGTAATGTTAACATTTTACTACCTTATCTGGGCATGTGGTGTATGTGACATGGTCAGACACATTGTGTTTAATTTATGAAGGAGGGACTGTGAAACTCACCAAGCCTATGTAGACAATGCAAGAACTGCCAAAAATTATAAGGAAGAGGGTCTCTCACCTTATATTAGACATAAAGGAGAGTCTTATACACATTCTGTTAAAATTGTTAGGTAGTTTGATTGCTAGACTCATAAATCCTTTGCACTAAGCTGCCAAAAATTAGGAGGAGGGACTGAAATGCACTCTGGAAGACAAACAATTTTGAACAAGTGCCACTTCATGACCCTCTAAAAATTTGAAGAGAGTGATGCATAATGACCTTCTAATAATTTGTAGAGAGGGACGTATAATGACCTTCTAAAGATTTGGAGAGATTGACGCATAATAAGCCTCGAAAAATTTTGAGAGAGTGATGCATAATGAGCCTCTAATAATTTGGAGAGAGTGACAGAAAATGACCCTCTAAAAATTTGGAAAAAGTGACACATAATATCCTTCTAAAAATTTGGAGAGAAAGACACATAATCACTTTCTAAAGATGTGGAGAGAGTGACATTGCTGTCATCTGGTGGTGTTGAGTAGTCTGGGCCAATCCATGCCTTGTTCATTTTGAGTGAGGGCTGCCTATTGACCCTATAAAGATTTTTAGTGATGGCCATCTGTTTATCCTATAAAGATTTTGAATGGAGGTCGCCTGTTGACCCTGTAAAGATTTTAAGTGAGGGCTGCCTCATGATCCTATAAAGACTTTGAGTGAGGGCCGTTTGTTGACCCTATAAAAATTTAGAGTGAGGGCCACCTGATGACCCTATAAAAATTTTAAGTGAGGGTTGCCTCATAATCCTATACAGAATTTGAGAGAGGGCCGCCTTTTAACCCTATAAAGATTTTGAGTGAGGGCCGAGTGATGACTTTATAAAGATTTTGAGTGAGGGCTGCCTGATGACCCTATGAAGATTTTGAGTGAGGGATGCCCATCAACGTTATTAAGATTTTGCGTGAGGGAAGTTTGATAGAAGTCTTCAATCAAAGGCTGGACAAACATCTTTCTGAGATTATTTAGTGAATCATGCATTGAGCAGGGGGTTTGACACGATGACCCTGGATGTCCCTTCCAATTCTAACATAACCCTACAAAGTTATTGAGTGAGGGCTGCTGATAAGTCTATAAAGTTTTTGAGTGAGGGGATGACTCTGTTGATATGTTGAAGGAGGACTAGAAAAAGATAAAGATTTTGCGTGGGGGTCGCCTGTTGATCCTGTAAAGATTTTTAGTGAGGGCCACCTGATGAACCTGTAAAGATTTTGAGTGAGGGCTGCCTGTTGACCCAGTTAATATGGTGAAGGAAGAGGACAAGAAAAAGAAGAAACCTTTGGGTGGGAAGTGGTGCATGAGAATACACCAGAAAAAAAGGAACATTTGAATTGGCTTTATGTTCTGCTGCTGTCATCTGAAGGGGTTGAGAAGTGTGGGCCAATCCAGGTCATGTTCATTTTGATAAGCCTTAGCTGGTCAGACTTAAAGTCATACACATGTGCTAGACTCCCAACAGGCAAGACTTCCTGTCCTCAACATGAGGATGACACTCCATCTCCTCCTCCTTCTCCTCTCTCCACTCCTCCTACAATCTCCCCTCCTGGTCCTCATACTCTTCAACCCATCCATGCTGAACAGACGGGATGAAGCTGATGTGGGTAGTACCCTCTGTAGCATAGGCAACCATTTCCTGGTCCTCCTCAGCCTCATCATCCTCATTATCACTCAATCCATGCTGAGAAGATAAGATGTGGCTGGGCTGGGTAGTATCACCCTGCATACTTTTTTCCTCCATCTCCACCTGGTACACATGCAATGCTTCTTCTTTAGTTGTGAGCTGCGGGCATTTGAGTAGGCACAGAAGCCGGATGGTTACGCTGATTATGGCATCATCGATGCTCACCATCTTGGTAAATTCCTTAAAGTTTTGGAGAACCTCACAGGTGTCAGACATTCATGCCCACTCATCTGTTGCTAAGTTGAGAGTCTGACCAGAATACTGACAGGCATGTTACAGCTGGTATTCAACTACTTCCCTTGCACTTTATTTAGCAATATATTCATTTCAAATTCTTATTTCATTGATGTTTGAGTGAATATCTATTTGGTGCAGTAGGCATCTTTTTGTTATAATATTTATACACAAACAAACCCATATCATGGATTTAACCCCTTAACAACTGCCGATACGCCTTTTAACGGGGGCAGTTAAGGGTACTTAAACCACTGCACCGTTAATTAATGGAGCTGTGGAAAAAGTGTATAGCGCCCCCCAGAGTCGGATTTTCTCTGGGGTCTCGGTTGCCGGGGGTAGCTGAGACCCCAGAGAACATGATTCGGGTCAGTTTTTACCGACCCCCTGGTTGCGATCGCCGGTAAATAACCATATACCGGTGGCCACAAAAAAAACAAAACACGATTTTCCATTTAATTTCTCTGTCCTCCAATGTGATCGCACATCAGAGGACAGAGAAATGAGGTCCCCGATAGCCCCCCGATACTCACCCATCTCCTCCGATGCTCCTCGTGGCTCCCGATGGGTGCCACCATCTTTTTCCAGGAAACAAAATGGTGGGTGCATGCGCAGTGTGCCCGCTGGCCGGCACCCGGCAGATCTTTGGGGTCTCGGCTTCCGGGGGTAGACCCCAAAGAACATGATCGGGGTTGGTTTTTACCGACCCCTGTCTTGCGATCGCCGGTAATTAACCGTTTACCGGCGACTGCAAAAAAATAAAAAGCGGCATGTCATTCTCTGTCCTCTGATGTGATCGCACATCAGAGGACAGAGAAATAGGGGATTCGGGGACCCTGTTATACTTACCGGTGTCCCTGGATCCTCCTGCGTCCCCTCCTGGCCCCCAGCTTCTTCCTCTAGGAAGTGTGCCCGCTGTGATGTGCCGGCCGGCAGAGGAAGATTCTTCCTCTTGTTTTATTTTGGTCACTGTGAGATCCTATCACAGTGATCAAAATAAAAAAATTGTAAATAACTCCCCCTTTATCACCCCATTAGTTAGGAAGAAATGATAAAATAAAAAAAAATGATGTATTTCTATTTTCCAATTAGGGTTAGGGCTAGGGTTAGGGTTAGTGCTAGGGTTAGGGCTAGGGTTAGGGTTGGGGCTAAAGTTAGGGTTAGTTTTATGGTTGGGGCTAAAGTTAGGGTTAGGGCTATGGTTAAGGTACCTTCACACTGAACGATATCGCTAGCGATCCGTGACGTTGCAGCGTCCTGGCTAGCAATATCGTTCAGTTTGACACGCAGCAGCGATCTGGATCCTGCTGTGCCATCCTTGGTCGGTGCAGAAAGTCCAGAACTTTATTTCGTCGCTGGACTTCCTGCAGACATCGCTGAATCGCCGTGTGTGATGCCGATTCAGCGATGTCTTCGCTGGTAACCAGGGTAGACATCGGGTTACTAAGCGCAGGGCCGCGCTTAGTAACCCGATGTTTACCCTGGTTACCAGCGTAAAAGTAAAAAAAACAAACACTACATACTTACCTTCCGCTGTCTGTCCCTCGCTGTGCTTCTCTGCAGTGTGAGCGCCGGCCAGCCGGAAAGCAGAGCACAGCGGTGACATCACCGCTCTGCTTTCTGGCCGCTGTGCTTAGGGTTGAAATTATGACTAGGGGTGTGTTGGGCTTAGGGATTTGAATAGGACTAGGGTTGGGATTAGGGTTAGGGATGTTTTGGGGTTAGGTTTTTGATTAGGGTTATGGATTGGGTTGGGATTAGCGTTAGGGGTGTGTTGGGGTTACGGTAGGAGTTAGAATTGGGGGGTTTCCACTGTTTAGGTATATCAAGGGGTCTACAAATGTGACAGCCAATTTTGCATTCAAAAAGTCAAACGGTGCTCCTTCTCTTCCAAGCATTCACCCTTGTGAAAATAAAGGGGCCCCTGTGAACCTTCACACCTCGCAGCTGTGGTATGTAATGTCTCCATTTTATTTAGGTGGATCTGACTGATATTTCTATGTATCCCAATATGCTGCTTCAAATTAAGCTATACCTGGCTTAACACTATTATTATTATTATTATTATTATACATTTTTATAGCGCCATCTATTCCATGGCGCTTTACATGTGAATACGGGGCAAATATAGACAAATACATTAAACATGAGCAGATAACAAGGCACACGAGTACATAAGGAGGAGGACCCTGCCCGCGAGGGCTCACAGTCTGCAGGGGGTGGGTGAGGATACACTAGGAGAGGGAAGAACACTATTGTTCCTTTGTAGCCTGCAATTTCAGACTTACATCTATGGTGACAATCTACTTTATACCGTCTTGCCTGATTACTAATGTGATTGTCCCTTGGTGTATAGTATCATTAGATCTGAGGTGAGGGTTCTCGGTGTCCGTTCACACTTGCTTGTCTTTTGTACCTTTTTGCAATGGATGTCTTCCGTTTGCATCACCTTTTAAATTTGTATTCCTTACTGTCCTATATATTGCGTTAAATAAAGTATTTTTTCATATTAATACATACATGGACTATTTGTGGTTGTCTTGTTCTGGCTTTATTGCCTCTCCCTCTTATATGTGTATGGTTAGCGACCAGTCCATTTCTTCGTGTCCATTAAGAGTCAGCAGGCCAGGATTATGCCTTTAATTCTTTCTATTGTACAATGTCAGTTTATAATTTTGCCATGCTGATTCTGTCTGTGAGTTTCATTTTAAGTTCCTTAAAGGATCTAGTTTCCAAAATGGTGTCACATGTGGGGGTTTCTACTGTTTAGGCACATCAGGGGCTCTCCAAATGCTACATGGCGTCCGATCTCAATTCCAGCCAATTCTGCATTGAAAAAGTCAAACGGTGCTCCTTCTCTTCCAAGCTCTGCCGTGCACTCAAACAGCGGTTTACCCCCACATATGGGGTATCGACGTACTCAGGAGCAATTGCACAACAACTTTCATGGTCTAATTTCTCCTGTTACCCTTGTAAAAATATGAATTTGTGGGCAAAAAAATCATTTTTGTGTAAAGATTTTTATTTTTTTTATTTTCACGACTCTACGTTATAAAGTTCTGTGAAGCACTTGGGGGTTCAAAGTGCTCACCACACATCTAGATAAGTTCCGTAAGGGGTCTAGTTTCCAAAATGGTGTCACTTGTGCGGGGTTTCCACTGTTTAGGCACATCAGGGGCTCTCCAAATGCGACATAGCATCCGATCTCAATTCCAGCCAATTCTGCATTGAAAAAGTCAAACGGCACTCCTTCTCTTCCAAGCCCTGCCGTGTGCCCAAACAGTGGTTTACCCCCACATATGGGGTATCGGCGTATTCAGGAGAAATTGAACAACAAATTTTGTGGTTCATTTTCTCTTTTTACACTTGTGAAAATAAAAAAAAATAGGTTCTGAAGTAAAATGTTTGCAAAAAAGGTTAAATGTTTATTTTTTCCTTTCACATTGTTTCAGTTGCTGTGAAGCACGTAAAGGGTTAATAAACTTCTTGAATGTGGTTTTAAGCACCTTGAGGGGTGTAGTTTTTAGAATGGTGTCAAGTTTGGGTATGTTCTGTCATGTACACCCCTCAAAGTGACTTTCAATGTGAGATGGTCCCTAAAAAAAATGGTTTTGTAAATTTTGTTGTAAAAATGAGAAATCGCTGGACTTCGTGACAAAAAAAAATGTTGTTTCCAAAATTGTGCTGGTGTAAAGTAGACATGTGGGAAATGTTATTTATTAACTCTTTTGTGTGACATATCTCTCTGATTTAAGGGCATAAAAATTCAAAGTTTGAAAATTGCAAAATTTTCAAAATTTTGGCCATATTTCAGTTTTTTCATAAATAATCGCAAGTAATATCAAAGAAATGTTACCACTAACATGAATTACAATATGTCATGAAAAAACATTCTCAGAATCAGCGAGATCCGTTAAAGCGTTCCAGAGTTATAACCTCATAACGTGACAGTGGTCAGAATTGTAAAAATTGGCTCGGTCATTAAGTACCAAATTGGCTCTGTCGCTAAGGGGTTAGCATACCATGCACTTTACTTACACCTCACATATTGAGTTTGTGTTCATCATAAAGTGTTCAATCACAGATAATTTACCAGGTCATACTTTATGATTTATATTTTTTTATTTTGTACATATTGATAACCATGTGCAGTAGTCAGGGCTGGACTGGCTATCTTGCAATTCTGGAAAATGCCAGAAGGACCTGTCTGGTCATTGGCTGCCTTGTTTGCTACGCTGTTAACAGAATCGGCGTTCTCAAGACACCTCTACTGTTAAGAGTTGTGATGGAGCATAAAGTTGCTGACTTCGTCACTTACCACAGCAGGCCACGGGTATCATTAGAAATATTGGTCTTGTAGTAAATCTTCCTTTCCCACATCCAGGGTAATATTAGTAATTTATCCCATTTGGTTCATGGAAAGGGGACAACATGGGCCTGTGTGATTTCAAATGGCAGGCCCTGGCCATATTCCTTCACTTCCATTAATTTTACTTTGTCTTGTTGTCAATGGTTTTATTTATATAGTCTTGTCCACTTTATACTTAACCCCTTCCCGACCCATGACGCCACGTAGGCGTCATGAAAGTCGGTGCCAATCCGACCCATGACGCCTATGCGGCGTCATGGAAAGATCGCGTCCCTGCAGATCGGGTGAAAGGGTTAACTCCCATTTCACCCGATCTGCAGGGACAGGGGGAGTGGTAGTTTAGCCCAGGGGGGTGGCTTCACCCCCTCGTGGCTACGATCGCTCTGATTGGCTGTTGAAAGTGAAACTGCCAATCAGAGCGATTTGTAATATTTCACCTATTATAACGGGTGAAATATTACAATCCAGCCATGGCCGATGCTGAAATATCATCGGCCATGGCTGGAAATACTAATGTGCCCCCACCCCACCCCACCGATCGCCCCCCCAGCCCCCCGATCTGGCCGGTACACTGCTCCGGCTCCCCTCCGTCCTGTGCTCCGCTCCCCCCCGTGCTCTTGTCCGCTCCCCCCGTGCTCCAATCACCCCCCCGCGCTCCAATCACCCCCCCTGCACTCCGATCCACCCCCCGGTGCTCCGTTCCACCCCCCCGTGCTCCGTTCCAGCCCCCCCGTGCTCCGTTCCACGCCCCCCGTGCTCCGTTCCACCCCTCCCGCGCTCCGATTCCCCCCCCCGTGCTCCGATCCCCCCCCCCGTGGTCCCCCCCAACCCCATCATACTTACCGATCCAGCCGGGGTCCCGTCCGTCTTCTCCCTGGGCGCCGCCATCTTCCAAAATGGCGGGCGCATGCGCAGTGCGCCCGCCGAATCTGCCGGCCGGCAGATTCGTTCCAAAGTGCATTTTGATCACTGAGATAGATTATATCTCAGTGATCAAAATAAAAAAAATAATAAATGACCCTCCCCCCCCTTTGTCACCCCCATAGGTAGGGACAATAAAAAAATAAAGAAATTTTTTTTTCCACTAATGTTAGAATAGGGTTAGGGTTAGGAGTAGGGTTAGGGTTACCGCTAGAGGTAGGGTTAGGGGTAGGGGTAGGGTTAGGGGTAGGGGTAGGGGTAGGGGTAGGGTTAGGGGTAGGGTTAGGGGTAGGGGTAGGGTTAGGGGTAGGGTTAGGGTTAGGGGTAGGGGTAGGGTTAGGGGTAGGGTTAGGGGTAGGGTTAGGGTTAGGGGTATGGTTAGGGGTAGGGTTAGGGTTAGGGCTAGGGTTAGGGGTAGGGTTAGGGTTTCGGTATGTGCACACGTATTCTGGTCCTCTGCGGATTTTTCCGCTGCGGATTTGATAAATCCGCAGTGCTAAACCGCTGCGGATTTATGGTGGATTTACCGCGTTTTTTTCTGCGCATTTCACTGCGGTTTTACAACTGCGATTTTCTATTGGAGCAGTTGTAAAACCGCTGCGGAATCCGCACAAAGAAGTGACATGCTGCGGAATGTAAACCGCTGCGTTTCCGTGCATTTTTTCCGCAGCATAGCGATTTTTGTTTCCCGTAGGTTTACATTGAACTGTAAACTCATGGGAAACTGCTGCGGATCCGCAGCGTTTTCCGCAGCGTGTGCACATACCTTTAGAATTAGGCTATGTGCACACGGTGCAGATTTGGCTGCGGATTCGCAGCAGTGTTCCATCAGGTTTACAGTACCATGTAAACATATGAAAAACCAAATCCGCTGTGCCCATGGTGCGGAAAATACCGCGCGGAAACGCTGCGTTGTATTTTCCGCAGCATGTCAATTCTTTGTGCGGATTCCGCAGCGTTTTACACCTGTTCCTCAATAGGAATCCGCAGGTGAAATCCGCACAAAAAACACTGGAAATCCGCGAAAAATCCGCAGGTAAAACGCAGTGCCTTTTACCCGCGGATTTTTCAAAAATGGTGCGGAAATATCTCACACGAATCCGCAACGTGGGCACATAGCCTTAGGGTTGGAATTAGGGTTGTGGTTAGGGTTGTGATTAGGGTTATGGCTACAGTTGGGATTAGGGTTAGGGGTGTGTTGGGGTTAGTGTTGGAGTTAGAATTGAGGGGTTACCACATTTTAGGCACATCAGGGGTCTCCAAACGCAACATGGCGCCACCATTGATTCCAGCCAATCTCGTATTCAAAAAGTCAAATGGTGCTCCCTCACTTCCGAGCCCTGACGTGTGCCCAAACAGTGGTTTACCCCCACATATGGGGTACCAGCATACTCAGGACAAACTGCGCAACAATTACTGGGGTCCAATTTCTCCTGTTACCCTTGTGAATCTAAAAAAATGCTTGCTAAAACATAATTTTTGAGGAAAGAAAAATGATTTTTTATTTTCACGGCTCTGCGTTGTAAACGTCTGTGAAGCACTTGGGGGTTCAAAGTGCTCACCACATATCTAGATAAGTTCCTTGGGGGGTCTAGTTTCTAAAATGGGGTAACTTGTGGGGGTTTCTACTGTTTAGGCACACCAGGGGCTCTGCAAACGCAACGTGACGCCCGCAGACCATTCCATCAAAGTCTGCATTTCAAAAGTCACTACTTCCCTTCTGAGCCCCGACGTGCGCTCAAACAGTGGTTTACCCCCACTCATGGGGTATCAGCGTACTCAGGAGAAACTGGACAACAACTTTTGGGGTCCAATTTCTCCTGTAACCCTTGGGAAAATAAAAAATTCTGGGCTAAATAATTATTTTTGAGGAAAGAAAACGTATTTATTATTTTCACGGCTCTGCATTATAAACTTCTATGAAGCACTTGGGGGTTCAAAGTGCTCAACACACATCTAGATAAGTTCCTTTCAGGGTCTAGTTTCCAAAATGGGGTCACTTGTGGGGGGTTTCTACTGTTTAGGCACATCAGGGGCTCTGCAAACGCAACGTGACGCCCGCAGAGCATTCCATCAAAGTCTGCATTTCAAAACGTCACTACTTCAATTCCAAGCCCCGGCATGTGCCCAAACAGTAGTTTACCCCCACATATGGGGTATCACCGTACTCAGGAGAAACTGGACAACAAATATTGGGGTAAAATTTCTCCTGTTACCCTTGGGAAAATTAAAAAATTCTGGGCTAAATAATTATTTTTGAGGAAAGAAAACGTATTTATTATTTTCACGGCTCTGCATTATAAACTTCTATGAAGCGCTTGGGGGTTCAAAGTGCTCACCACACATCTAGATAAGTTCCTTTCGGGGTCTAGTTTCCAAAATGGGGTCACTTGTGGGGGGTTTCTACTGTTAAGCCACATCAGGGGCTCTGCAAACGCAACGTGACGCCCACAGAGCATTCCATCAAAGTCTGCATTTCAAAACGTCACTACTTCACTTCCGAGCCTCGGCATGTGCCCAAACAGTGGTTTACCCCCACATATGGGGTATCAGCGTACTCAGGAGAAACTGGACAACAACTTTTGGGGTCCAATTTCTTCTGTAACCCTTGGGAAAATAAAAAATTCTGGGCTAAATAATTATTTTTGAGGAAAGAAAACGTATTTATTATTTTCACGGCTCTGCATTATAAACTTCTATGAAGCACTTGGGGGTTCAAAGTGCTCACCACACATCTAGATAAGTTCCTTTGGGGGTCTAGTTTCCAAAATGGGGTCACTTGTGGGGGGTTTCTACTGTTAAGCCACATCAGGGGCTCTGCAAACGCAACGTGACGCCCACAGAGCATTCCATCAAAGTCTGCATTTCAAAACGTCACTACTTCACTTCCGAGCCCCGGCATGTGCCCAAACAGTGATTTACCCCCACATATGAGGTATCAGCGTACTCAGGAGAAACTGGACAACAACTTTTGGGGTCAAATTTCTCCTGTTACCCTTGGGAAAATAAAAAATTGCAGGCTAAAAATCATTTTTGAGAAAATAATTTTTTTTTTTTATTTTCATGGCTCTGCGTTATAAACTTCTGTGAAGCACTTGGGGGTTCAAAGTCCTCACCACACATCTAGATTAGTTCCTTTGGGGGTCTAGTTTCCAAAATGGTGTCATTTCTGGGGGATCTCCAATGTTTAGCCACACAGGGGCTCTCCAAACGTGACATGGTGTCCGCTAATGATTGGAGCTAATTTTCCATTTAAAAAGCCAAATGGCGTGCCATCCCTTCCGAGCCCTGCCGTGCGCCCAAACAGTGGTTTACCCCCACATATGGGGTATCAGCGTACTCAGGACAAACTGGACAACAATATTTGGGGTCCAATTTCTCCTATTATCCTTGGCAAAATAGGAAATTCCAGGCTAAAAAATCATTTTTGAGGAAAGAAAAATTATTTTTTATTTTCATGGCTCTGCGTTATAAACTTCTGTGAAGCACCTGGGGGTTTAAAGTGCTCAATATGCATCTAGATAAGTTCCTTGGGGGGTCTAGTTTCCAAAATGGGGTCACTTGTGGGGGAGCTCCAATGTTTAGGCACACAGGGGCTCTCCAAACGCGACATGGTGTCCGCTAACAATTGGAGCTAATTTTCCATTCAAAAAGTCAAATGGTGCGCCTTCCCTTCCGAGCCCTGCCGAGTGCCCAAACAGTGGTTTACCCCCACATATGAGGTATCAACGTACTCGGGAGAAATTGCCCAATAAATTTTATGATCCATTTTATCCTACTGCCCATGTGAAAATGAAAAAATTGAGGCAAAAAGAATTTTTTTGTGAAAAAAAAGTACTTTTTCATTTTTACAGATCAATTTGTGAAGCACCTGAGGGTTTAAAGTGCTCACTAGGCATCTAGATAAGTTCCTTGGGGCGTCTAGTTTCCAAAATGGGGTCACTTGTGGGGGAGCTCCAATTTTTAGGCACACGGGGGCTCTCCAAACGTGACATGGTGTCCGCTAAAGAGTGGAGCCAATTTTTGATTCAAAAAGTCAAATGGCGCTCCTTCCCTTCCAAGCCCTGCCGTGCGCCCAAACAGTGGCTTACCCCCACATATGAGGTATCAGCGTACTCAGGACAAATTGGACAACAACTGTCGTGGTTCAGTTTCTAATTTTACCATTGGGAAAATAAAAAAATTGTTGCTAAAAGATAATTTTTGTGACTAAAAAGTTAAATGTTCATTTTTTCCTTCCATGTTGCTTCTGCTGCTGTGAAGCACCTGAAGGGTTAATAAACTTCTTGAATGTGGTTTTGAGTATCTTGAGGGGTGCAGTTTTTAGAATGGTGTCACTTTTGGGTATTTTCAGCCATATAGACCCCTCAAACTGACTTCAAATGTGAGGTGGTCCCTAAAAAAAATGGTTTTGTAAATTTTGTTGTAAAAATGACAAATCGCTGGTCAAATTTTAACCCTTATAACTTCCTAACAAGAAAAATTTTTGTTTCCAAAATTGTGCTGATGTAAAGTAAACATGTGGGAAATGTTATTTATTAACTATTTTGTGTCACATATCTCTCTGGTTTAACAGAATAAAAATTCAAAATGTGAAAATTGCGAAATTTTCAAAATTTTCGCCAAATTTCCGTTTTTATCACAAATAAATGCAGAATTTATTGACCTAAATTTACCACTAACATGAAGCCCAATATGTCACGAAAAAATAATCTCAGAACCGCTAGGATCCGTTGAAGCGTTCCTGAGTTATTACCTCATAAAGGGACACTGGTCAGAATTGCAAAAAACGGCAAGGTCTTTAAGGTCAAAATAGGCTGGGTCATGAAGGGGTTAATAAAGATGGATTTTATGATATGTCAATTCTGATCATGTGCTGAATTCATGTAGGTGAATGCTTTGAAAGTATTGGGATGGTTTGCGTTGGATATAACAGTTGTGAGGCATGAGTCACTGATAAGATGAAATATACACAGCACTAAAAAGTGATAGTGAGTGCCATCTACAAAGCTCTAAACAGATCCTTGTCAGCGATCATGGATAGTTTAGATTATAAATAGATGATGATGCGGATTTTCCAATTTTAACCCCTAAGTATTTAACCCCTCCACCCTTTGCTCCTTCCTGACTAGGCCAAATTGTACAATTCTGATTAGTCTCAATTTATGTGGTAACAACTCTGGAAGGCTTAAATGCATCCCAGTGATTCTGAGACTTTTTTTTGCGACACATTGCACTTCATGTTAGCAGTAAATTTAGGCTGATATTTTTTAGATTTATTTGTTAAGATACAGAATTTTGATGAAAATGTTGAAAACTTGGCAATTTTCAAACTTTTAGTTTTTTATGCCCTTAATCCAGATAGTTATACCACACAAAATAGTTTATAAATAACATTTACGACATGTCTACTTTACATCAGCATCATTTTTTAAGCATAACAACAACATTTACAAAACTAGTTTTTTAGAGACCACATCACATTTGTAGTGAATTTTGGGACCTATATGACAGAAAATACCCAAAAGTTACACCATTTTTAAAAATTGCAATTGGCTGGAATCGATAGTGGACGCGATGTTGCATTTTCAGCGTCCCTTATGTGCCTAAACAGTGGAAACCTCCCACAAGTGACCCTATTTTGAAAACTTCACCCCCTTAAGGAACTTATCTAGAGCTGTGATGAGTAACTTGAACCCACAGGTCCTTCACAGGATTTTACAACGTAAAGCCATGAAAATGAAAAAATCAATGTTTCACTAAACCATGTTGGTTTTGCCCAAAATTTTTTATATTCACAAGGGTAACAGGAGAAAAATGACTATAAAATTTGTTTTGCAATTTCTCCCGAATATACTAATACCCCTTATGTGGTGGAAAACTACTCTTTGAGCACACTGTAGGGTTCGGAAGGCCCTTATGTGGTGGAAAACTACTCTTTGAGCACACTGTAGGGCTCGTAAGGGTAGGAGCACCATTTGACTCTTGGAGTCCAAAACTGGCTGGAATATATATCAGATGCCATGCCATTTTTGCAGAGTCCCTGATGTGCCTAAGCAGTGGAAACCTCCCACATGTTTTAAATTACATCCCTCAAGGAACTAATGTACAGGTGTGGAGAGCACATTGAATGTACAAGTGCTTTATAAAATTTTATAAAATTTAGCCGTGAAAATGAAAAAATACATTGGATTTGGCCCAAATTTTGCATTTCCCCAAGGATAACAGGAGAAAATGTTCCATACGATTTGTTGTGCAATTTTTGTTAAGTACACTGATATCCCATATGTGGTGGAAAACTACTGTTTGGACACATGTCAAGGCTTGGAAGGGAAAGACTGCAAACTGAATTATGGAGCTAAATTTTGGCTGGAATAGATTGCGGATGCTATGTCACATTTGAAGACCCAATTTTAAAAACTAAACCTCTTGAAGAATTCATCAAGGGGTGCTGTGAGCATTTTTAACCTTCAGACGAGTCACATAATTGTACGTGCTTCTCACTAAATTAGAATATCATCAAAAAGTTAATTTATTTCAGTTCTTCAATACAAAAAGTAATACTCATAATTTATAATAGAGTGATTACAAAGAAATAGTGTGATCTATTTCAAGTGTTTATTTCTGTTAATGTTGATGGTTATAGCTTACAGCCAATGAAAAGTCATTATCTCAGTAAATTAGAATACTTTATAACACCAGCTTGAAAAATGATTTTAAAATCTGAAATGTTGGCCTACTGAAATGTATGTTCAGTAAATGCACTCAATACTTGGTCGGGGCTCCTTTTGCTTCAATCTCTCCATCAATGCTGTGTGGCATGGAGGCGATCAGCCTGTGGCACTGCTGAGGTGTTATGAAAGCTCTGGTTGATTTGATCGCAGCCTTCAGCTCATCTGCATTGTTGGGTCTGGTGTCTCTCATCTTCCTCTTGACAATACCCCATAAATTCTCTATGGGGTTAAGGTCAGGCGAGTTTCTGGCCAATCAAGCAACAGTGATACTGTTGTTTTTAAACCAGGTATTGGTACTTTTGGCAGTAGGGACAGGTGCCAAGTCCTGCTGGAGAATTA
Organism: Ranitomeya imitator; assembly: GCF_032444005.1. NCBI lineage: Eukaryota > Metazoa > Chordata > Amphibia > Anura > Dendrobatidae > Ranitomeya > Ranitomeya imitator. The sequence goes on from NC_091284.1 coordinate 406,734,682, forward strand.
AATTTCCATCTCCAAAAAGCTTGTCAGCAGAGGGAAGCATGAAGTGCTCTAAAATTTCCTGGTAGACGGCTGTGCTGACTTTGGTCTTGATAAAACACAGTGGACCTATGCCAGCAGATGACATGGCTCCCCAAACCATCACTGATTGCGGAAACTTCACACTAGACCTCAAGCAGCTTGGATTGTGTGTCTCTCCACTCTTCCTCCAGAACTTGATTTCCAAATGAAATGCAAAATTTTCTTTCATACGAAAACAACACATTGGACCACTGAGCAACAGTACAGTTCTTTCTCTCCTTTGCAAAGGTAAGACGCTTCTGGCGTTGTCTATTGGTAATGAGCGGCTTTACACAAGGAATGCGACACTTGTAGCCCGTGTCCTGGATACAGCTGTGTGTGGTGGCTCTTGAAGCAATGACTCCAGCAGTAGTCCACTCCTTGCGAATCTCCCCCAAATATTTGAATGGCTTTTTCTTAGCAATCCTCTCAAGTCTCTTGTTATCCCGGTTGCTTGTGCACCTTTTTCTACCACACTTTTTCCTTCCACTCCACTTTCCATTAATATGCTTGGATACAGCACTCTGTGAACTGCAAACTTATTTAGCAATGAACTTGTGTGGCTTACCCTCCTTACGGAGTGTGTCAATGACTGCCTTCTAGACATCTGTCAAGTCAGCAGTCTTCCCCATGATTGTGGAACATTCTGAAACTGACTAAGGGACCTTTTTAAATGCTTAGGAGGCCTTAGCAGGTTTTTTTTTGTTAATTATTCTAATTTACTGAGATAATGATGTGACACCCCATTGCTTTTCTCATGGGGAGAGTGATGTCACTCTTGGAAGCGAGGAATGATCTTCTTTATCAGGTAAACACAAGCATATAACATGTTCACACTCCAGGCCAGAAAGGGAAGCTCTCATCCAGCTTGTGGGTGGCTCCCCTATATATATTCTGGTCTGGTGGGAAAGTGGGTCAGAGAGAGTTTCTGTCAGAGAGACAGAGGATAAGGAAGTAGAAGGGCCGTACAGCCACGAGACATGCTGCAGCTCCTAGAAAGAGAGAAAGAGAAAGCCGAACAGATGGTAGAGAGCGTGTAGGAGAAGTGAAGCGCAGGAGAGTGAGAACTTGGCAGAATAGCTGTGACTGGGCTACCTCCCTACAGAGAGCAGGAACCAGTAGCCGGAAGACCGAGGTTGTGAGGGACTACATGGCTCACAGCAGAAACCCTCAGGACAGCTGGATTACAAGTCACCTGTCCGCCCTGACACAGTGGTACATAGAGCCCGGGTTGTGATAGAGATCCTGTAAAAAGGTTTGAGCCACCTGTTATACGGGTTATTGTCCTTCCTACAAGGAGGACAGAGAGAAAATGTGAGGACCTTGTGAGAAGCCTAGGGCAGCAAGGAACTACACCACAGCGCTAGAGGGAAGGCTTCTAACTCCATCTGGTAAAAGGGACTCCCAAATCGATTCCAAGCCAGCTGGACCCTACCTGTTCCATTAATCTGCTGCACTGGACTGTGGCTGCTTGAATTCATCAGTAAACCAGGTAAAAAGACTGCAAACCTGTGTCCTCCGTTTCTTACTACACCACCCATCATCTTTATCTACACACCGGGAGCCCTGAGTACCCAGCTTCACCTGTGGGAAATTATACCATCTTATCTGCCATAGAATCACCCCAGAGGACCCCTTTAACCCCTTTCTATCATTGGACGTACTATTCCATCCATGTGGGGTGGGCCTTAATTCCCAAGGATGGAATAGTACGTCCAGCACGATCGGCTGAGCTCACGGGGGGAGCACGGCCGATCACGGCCGGGTGTCAGCTGCCTATCGCAGTTGACATCCGGCACTATGTGCCAGGAGTGGTCACGGACCGCCCCTGGCACATTAACTCCCGGCACACCGCGATCAAACATGATCGTGGTGTGCCGGCGGTATAGGGAAGCATCACGCAGGGAGGAAGCTCCCTGCGGGCTTCCCTGAGACCCCCGCAAAAAACACGATGTGATCGCGTTGCTGCGAGGGTCGCCTTACCTCCCTCCCTGCAGCAGGAGGGAGGTGGCTTACCAAGTGCCTGCTCAGAGCAGGCGCTTGGTAAGCCTGCCGTGCTCTAAGTCAGATTGGTGATCTGACAGAGTGCTGTGCAAACTGTCAGATCACTGATCTGTGATGTCCCCACCCCCTTCCCCCCCCGGGACAAAGTAAAAAAGTAAAAAAAACAATTCCACATGTGTAAAAAAAAAAAATAATAATAATTCCTAAATAAAGAAAAAAAAATATTATTCCCATAACTACATTTCTTTATCTAAATAAAAAAAACAAACAATAAAAGTACACATATTTAGTATTGCCGCGTCTGTAATGACCCAACCTATAAAACTGCCCCACTAGTTAACCCCTTCAGTAAACACCGTAAGAAAAAAAAAACGTGGCAAAAAACAACGCTTTATTATCATACCGCCGAACAAAAAGTGGAATAACACGTGATCAAAAAGACAGATATAAATAACCATGGTACCGCTGAAAACATCATCTTGTTCCGCAAAAAACGAGCTGCAATACAGCATCATCAGCAAAAAAATAAAAAAGTTACAGTCCTCAGAATAAAGCGATGCAAAAATAATTCTTTTTTCTATAAAATAGTTTTTATTGTATAAAAGTGCCAAAACATAAAAAATGATATAAATAGGTATCACTGTAATCGTACTGACCCGAAGAATAAAACTGCTTTATCAATTTTACCAAACGCGGAATGGTATAAACGCCTCCCCAAAAAGAAATTCATGAATAGCTGGTTTTTGGTCATTCTGCCTCACAAAAATTGGAATAAAAAGCGATCAAAAAATGTCACGTGCCCGAAAATGTTACCAATAAAAACGTCAACTCAACCCGCAAAAAACAAGACCTCACATGACTTTGCAGACTCAAATATGGAAAAATTATAGCTCTCAAAATGTAGTAACAAAAAAAATATTTTTTGCAATAAAAAGCGTCTTTCAGTGTGTGATGGCTGCCAATCATAAAAATCCGCTAAAAAACCAGCTATAAAAGTAAATCAAACCCCCCTTCATCATCCCCTTAGTTAGGAAAAAATAAAAAAATAAAAAAATGTATTTATTTCCATTTTCCCATTAGGGTTAGGGCTAGGGTTAGGGTTAGGGCTAGGGTTAGGGTTAGGGCTAGGGTTAGGGCTAGGGTTAGGGTTAGGGCTAGCGTTAGGGCTAGAGTTAGGGTTAAGGCTAGGGTTAGGGCTAGGGTTAGGTTTAGGGTTAAGGCTAGGGTTAGGACTAAGGTTAGGGCTAGGGTTAGGGTTAGGGCTAGGGTTAGGGCTAGGGCTAGGGTTGGGGCTAGGGTTAAGGCTACAGTTAGGGTTGGGGCTAAAGTTAGGGTTAGGGTTTGGATTACAGGTACGGTTGGGAATAGGGTTGGGATTATGGTTAGTGGTGTGTCTGGGTTAGAGGTGTGGCTAGGGTTACCGTTGGGATTAGGGTTAGGGGTGTGTTGGGATTAGGGTTTCAGTTATAATTGGGGGGTTTCCACTGTTTAGGCACATCAGTGCTCCTTCCCTTCCGAGCTCTCCCGTGTGCCCAAACAGGGGTTAACCCCAACAAATGGGGTATCAGCGTACTCAGGACAAATTGGACAACAACTTTTGGGGTCCAATTTCTCCTGTTACCCTTGGGAAAATACAAAACTGGGGGCTAACAAATAATTTTTGTAGAAAAAAAAAAGATTTTTTATTTTCACGGCTCAGCGTTATAAACTGTAGTGAAACACTTGGGGGCTCAAAGTTCTCACAACACATCTAGAAAAGTTCCTTGGGGGTCTAGTTTCCAATATGGGGTCACTTGTGGGGGGTTTCTACTGTTTAGGTACATTAGGGGTTCTGAAAACACAATGTGACGCCTGCAGACCATTCCATCTAAGTCTGCATTCCAAATGGCGCTTCTTCCCTTCCGAGCTCTCCCATGCGCCCAAACGGTGGTTCCCCCCCACATATGGGGTATTAGCGTACTCAGGACAAATTGTACAACAACTTTTGGGGTCCAATTTCTCCTGTTACCCTTGGGAAAATACAAAACTGTGGGCTAAAAAATAATTTTTGAGGGAAATTTTAATTTTTTTTATTTTCACGGCTCTGCGTTGTAAACTGTAGTGAAACACTTGGGGGCTCAGACGGTGGTTCCCCCCCACATATCGGGTATCAGCATACTTAGGACAAATTGGGCAACTATATTTAAGGTCCAATTTCTCCTGTTACCCTTGAAAAAATACAAAACTGGGGGCTAAAATATAATTTTTGTGGAAAAAAAATATTTTTTATTTGCACGGCTCTGAGTTATAAACTGCAGTGAAACACTTGGGGGTTGAAAGCTCTCACAACACATCTAGATGAGTTCCATAGGGGGTCTACTTTCCAAAATGATGTCACTTGTGGGGTTTTTTTACTGTTTAGGTACATTAGGGGCTCTGAAAATGCAATGTGACGCCTGCAGACCATTCCATCTAAGTCTGCATTCCAAATGGTGCTCCTTCCCTTCTGAGCCCTCCCATGCGCCCAAACGGTGGTTCCCCCCCACATATGGGGTATCAGTGTACTCAGGACCAATTGGAAAACAACTTTTGGGGTCCAATTTCTCCTGTTACCCTTGGGAAAATACAAAACTGTGGGCTAAAAAATATTTTTTGTGGGAAAAAATTTTTGTTTTATTTTTACGGCTCTGCATTATAAACTTCTGTGAAGCCCTTGGTGGGTCATAGTGCTCAACACACATCTAGATAAGTTCCTTAGGGGGTCTAGTTTCCAAAATGGTGTCACTTGTGGGGAGTTTCAATGTTTAGGCACATCAGTGGCTCTCCAAATGCAACATGGTGTCCCATCTCAATTCCTGTAAATTTTGCATTGAAAAGTCAAACGGCGCTCCTTCCCTTCCGAGCTCTGCCATGCGCCCAAACAGTGGTTTACCCCCACATATGGGGTATCAGCATACTCAGGACAAATTGTACAACAACTTTTGGGGTCCATTTTCTCCTGTTACCCTTGGTAAAATAAAACAAATTGGAGCTGAAATAAATTGTTTATGAAAAAAAGTTAAATGTTAATTTTTATTTAAACATTCCAAAAATTCCAGTAAAACACCTGAAGGGTTAATAAACTTCTTGAATGTGGTTTTGAGCACCTTGAGGGGTGCAGTTTTTAGAATGGTGTCACACTTGGTTATTTTCTATCATATAGACCCCTCAAAATGACTTCAAATGTCAAGTAGTCCCTAAAAAATATTGGTGTTGTAAAAATGAGAAATTGCAGGTCAAATTTTAACCCTTATAACTCCCTAACAAAAAAAATTTTGGTTCCAAAATTGTGCTGATGTAAAGTAGACATGTGGGAAATGTTACTAATTAAGTATTTTGTGTGACATATCTCTGTGATTTAATTGCATAAAAATTCAAAGTTGGAAAATTGCAAAATTTTCTAAATTTTCGCCAAATTTCCGTTTTTTTCACAAATAAACGCAGGTGATAGCAAATAAATTCTATCACTTTCATGAAGTACAATATGTCTCGAGAAAATATTGTCAGAATCACTGGGATCCGTTGAAGCGTTCCAGAGTTGTAACCTCATAAAGGGACAGTGGTCAGAATTGTAAAAATTGGCCTGGTCATTAACGTGCAAACCACCCTTGGGGGTAAAGAGGTTAAGCAGCATCGGTTACCTCTGACCGAACATCACAGGTGGTGTCACGAACATTTCTTATTTCACAAACCCCTTTAAAGACTTATCCCTTAACATTGGCGCCCAGGGCCACGGATCAGGTCGTTGCCGCCATGACACATCCCATGACCCGGTACTGAGTACCCCACGGCCCTCTGTCACCTGAATTTGGAGGGAACAATCTTCAGCCATAGGGGCGGGGTTTTCGGGTGTTTGATTCACCCTATCCTTACCCGCTGGCTGCATGCTGGCTGCAATATTGGATTGAAGTTCATTCTCTGTCCTCCATAGTACATACCTGCACAAGGCAATCTCCATTACGTAAATTTACATGATTTTACGGGAATCCCTTCTTGACCATAAACTTATGTCAGATGTCATGAAGGGGTTAATAGACAATGAAGCAATATGCAGCGTGATATTCCTGACATTAGAAAAAGAATCTCATATTTGGAGATGTTGACTTTTTATCCAGAATACCTTCAAAATTGATTATGAGCATAGAAAGATAGAACACTAATCTAATTGGGGGTTAGCCAGGAGCAAGATAATATTGTTGTCAAATGTTGCCACATTTAACTCACAACCCCCCAAATCAATGTCATAAAATAACACTCAAGCAGTTCCAATGCAATATTACAGAGCACGGGTGATAACAGGCACCCTTGTCTAGTTCCATTCTGAAGTTCAAAAGGTCCAGTTAAGAATCCTTGAGTGAAAATCCTTGCCTCTAGGCTGTTTTTAGGTAGATTGTACATGCCCTGTGGATTCTGATTTTAATTAGAAATATACAGCGTCATGCCCACCTGATGTTATCAAATGTATTTTCCACATCTAGTTTTAAAATGGTCTGTATGTCTAATTTGTAGGGCTTGTGTTGACGGTTATCTAATACTGACAAAACTGTTCTGATGTTAGCAAATGCTGCTCTGTCCTAAACAAAACCTACTTGAATAGGGACTATTACCTCCAGAAGGATAAAAGTAAGCCTGTCTGCAATTATTTTAGATAAAATCTTTGTGTTGACAACAATTAGCAAGATGGGTCAATAAGATCACTTCACCTGGATTTGGTAATAACTTGTTGTAGGAAGTATTATTATTATCAAGGGCCTTGATACCTTGGAGGGCAACATTAAACAAATTCAGAAGAATGGGCAATACTTGTTCACATAATGGTTTGTAAAAATCCCTAAAGCAATGAGGAACCTGTCATGGTTTCTACATTGACTGTGGCCAAGGAACGCTGTGAGTGACAGCTCAGTCACCCTATGGGATCTGGAGTGTGCTGGACTGTCAGTTTTGTGAGTGACTGTCCAGTTATCCAATCTTACCCTGGGTTGTGCTGGGTTGTCAACAATTTGATTGACAGCCTTGCTGCTCAACCTTGTTTACTCTGCCGGCGTTTCTTTGGGTTCCTCCCATCCCTAATCATTTGCAAGGCATTTAGCTGTCTAGCTGCTAGTAGTCTGTGTCAGTTGTGGATTTTCTTTAGGTAGGTATGTTTTCTCGCTCTGTGTCTATCTCTGATCTTGCAGGATCCTGAATTTCATTGTGACTACTCTTTTGGATTTCCCCTTCTGTTTTTAATGTACCCTCCTGGCATTTGACCTCAAACTGTTATCTGACCACGCTTTTGTATCACCCCTCTGTACTACGAGCCTTCAAGGTTTCTGACTTCAGACCTCCTGACTATCCTGCCTCTTGGCTTGCCCGTTACTGGCAATTCAGCATCACAGAACCAAGGTTTTTGCATTTCCTTGGTTTTTAATGTTTTTTCTATGCTCTTCCTTGCGTATATTTGCAGTAAGAATCTCTATTTTATCTAAGAGGGTATCGCTAAATGATGGTAAGTTGAAGTCTTTATAGAGGTCTGCGTATGATGACCCAGTCGAGCGTTTATTTCAACTGGCTTTTTGCTGCATCCTCATGAGAGTTCTTCAATTTTAAGATTGAATGAATTGCCTGTAACCTCTTTTCTAGATTTGCAAATATTCGACCATTTATTCCCAAGCCTCTTTCTTATTTGTGCACTTCTCACATTCGTGTCTCACCCACTATCAAGGCAAGTTTGTTATATTTGAATCCAACAGTGAGTAGTTAGAATATGCAGTCTCAACCTTAATGCTGCAGCTTTCAACACTGTTGACCACCATCTGCTACTCTCTATGCTCTAGTCAATAGGCATAAAGGACACTGATGTCTTCTGGTTCTCTTCCTATCTTTTCGACAGCTTCTTCAGTGTATCATTTGCTGGCTTCACTTCATCTCCTCTTCCTCTCAATGTAGGGGTCCCTCAGGGCTCAGTCCATGGCCCCCTTCTCTTCTCTCTCTACACAGCCCCAATTGGACAGACCATCAGCAGGTTTGGCTTTCAGTACCATCTGTATGCCGATGACACACAACTATACACATCATCCCCTGACACCTTACCCCTGCTGTACTACAGATTGCCAGTGACTCTCTGTCCACAGTCTCCAACATCATGTCCTCTCTATCTGAAACTCAACCTTTCCAAAGCTGAACTTCTTCTGCTCTTGCCATCTACTAACCTCCCTAAATCTGACATCTCTCTCTCCATGGGTGGCACCATAATATCACCCCGGCAGCAGTCTGGGTGTTATGTTTGACACCAATCTTTCCTTCACCTCCCATATACAATCTCTTGCCCTCTCTTACCACTTACACCTAAAGAGCATCTCTAGCATACGCCCCTATCTCATCATGGAAACAACAAAAACCCTCACTGTTGCCTTGATCCACTCCCGCCTGGACTACTGTATCGCTCTATTAATTGGCCTCCCCATCACTCAACTTTCCATTCTCCAATCCATCCTTAGTGCGGCAGCCAGAGTCGTCCATCTGGCTAATCGGCACTCGGAGGCGTCCTCTCTTCACCAGTCATTGCATTGGCTACCCATTCATTATAGGATCCAATTCAAACTGCTTGTTCTTACCCACAAAGCTCTCCACAGTGAGGCACCCCCCGACTTCTCTTCCCTCATTTCTGTTTATTGGCCTACCCTCTCATTACGCTCTGCAAACGACTTTCGACTAACCTCTGCACTAATCCGTACCTCCCACTCCCGGCTCCAAGACTTCTCCCGCATGGCACCAATCTTCTGGTATGCTCTACCCCAAGAAATCAGGACTATCCACAACTTACACAGTTCTAGGCGCTAGCTCAAAACACATCTGTTCAGAGTGGCCTATTACTTCCCCTAATCAAAGTGTGTGTGTGTGTGTGTGTGTGTGTGTGTGTGTGTGTGTGTGTGTGTGTGTGTGTATGTATGTAGCCCATTCACTATCTGAGAATTACCCTCCATCAAACTCCACCACACCCAGCAGCACCACAAATATTTGCTGGTGACCAGCTCATGCAACCTTTATCTATTCCCCATTCCCTCAAGATGCCTGGACCATTATTGTAAATACGCGCCTGTACTTTGTATCTCCCCCACCTCATTGTAGATTGTAAGCTCTCACGAGCAGGGTCGTCTTATTTTGCTTTAAATATTTCATTATCTTTAACATTGTTACTTATGACTGTTGTGAATGAACTGTTAAACTGTAAAGTGCTGCGTAATATCTTGGCGCTATATAAGTAAAGATTATTATTATTATTATTTAATGCTGGCTTTAGAACAAGCATCCTTATTTGGGGAACTCAGCCCCATAACATTTCAAGTGATCAATAGCTTAATGGTCTGAGTTTTAGGCTGTGTTAGCTTTGATTACTATTGATTATTGTATTATTTATTTGATTATTTGATTATTGTATTAAGATGTATTGAGATGATGAGCAGTGATATTTTCAATAGATAATAATGTATTAATGTGAGATTATTTTCTTTCACTCTGTAATTTGTTCACTTTAATCTACCTATTATTTTGTATCTCTCATGCAATACCATATTTTCAATGTACAACCAATTACTAGAAATAGAGTTTACACTTACATATTGTCCCACTACCTGATGCTTTTTTATGGTGGATCAGAACTCTTGATACCTATTAAATGCCACTGTCAGTCTCTGACAGCAGCATTTAACAAGGGCCAAGAGGGGCGTGCATCATTTCCTGTGCCTGTCAGCGAATCCGTGACGTGATTACAAGGCACCAATGGGTTGTCATGACAGCCGGGGGTCTACTGAAGATGCCCGTGCCTGTCATTGCAATACTCCTATGAAAGCCAGCATTTAGCCGGCATTCATACCAGGTTGTTAATTTAGCTATACAAAGTAGTGTTGATGCAAGCAAGCTTCAAGCCCCCAAAGGGGACTAACAGGAATGTAACACCCAAGGAAGTCGGTTGTTACAGTGGTATTGCCTTCCTCACGGGGAGGTTGATGCCATCCCTTTAACAGGTAACATGTACATACAGCGCTATTCTGACTCCAGGCCAGAAGGGGGAGCTCTAAACTAGTTTTGAAGGTAGCTTCCCTATATATTCTGGCTGGAGGAGGAGTTAGCTAGTCAGTCGAGAAGAGAGCTGGAGCTAAGCAGACATCTGGTTCTGCAGCTCCTGACAGAGCAGTCTGTAGGAGACTGTGAGGTGAGAAGAAGTAAAGGAGGAGAGAGAGAAACTGGAGTGGAGCTGCAATTGGGCTCATTCCAGGATCAAGCGCAGAAACCGGAGGCCGGAATTCAGAGGTTGTGGGGGTAGCTGTATGCCCCACAGCAGAAACCAGCAGGTAGGAGATTCCGAGTCTCCTGGCCACCATCAAACCCGAAGGCACAGTAACAGATAGAGTCCGGAGTCACCATGAGAAGGGACACCTGTAAAAAGGCTTGAGTTGCCTGCCATTCAGGTAGTGTCCATCTAAGAGGACAGAGAGAGAGAACTGTTGTGAATTCTGTGGCTGAATTCACTCCTGTGGTCACAAGTGGTACTGCAGCTTCTGAGCTTCCTCCCTCAGGTGTTCTGGTGAGCTCGTTAACTGCTTCATTACTTAACTCCGCCTGATGCTGCTATCCTTGCTCCTTGTCAATGTTTCAGTGTTGGATCTGAGCTTCTCCTGATTGTTCCTGTGACCTGCTGCTCTGTATAGCTAAGTGCTTTTTGCTTTTTTGTTGCTTTTTTTCTGTCCAGCTTGTCTTTTGTTTTGCTGGAAGCTCTGAGACGCAAAGGGTGTACCGCCGTGCCGTTTGTTCGGCACGGTGGGTTTTTTTTTGCCCCCTTTGCGTGGTTTTGCTTTAGGGTTTTTTGTAGACTGCAAAGTTCGCTTTACTGTCCTCGCTCTGTCCTAGAATATCGGGCCCCACTTTGCTGAATATATTTCATCCCTACGTTTTGTCTTTTCATCTTACTCACAGTCATTATATGTGGGGGGCTGCCTTTTCCTTTGGGGAATTTCTCTGGGGCAAGTCAGGCCTATTTTTCTATCTTCAGGCTAGCTAGTTTCTTAGGCTGTGCCGAGTTGCCTAGGTAGTTGTTAGGCGCAATCCACAGCCGCTTTTAGTTGTGTTTAGGATAGGATCAGGTGTGCAGTCTACAGAGTTTCCACGTCTCAGAGCTCGTTCTTGTATTTTTGGGTATTTGTCAGATCACTGTGTGCGCTCTGATCGCTAAGCACACTGTGTTTCTGGATTGCCTTCATAACACCTGTCATTAGCAAACATAACAGTACAAGGAGCCCACTAATGATTCTCAATAGAGGGAAAGAAAAAGTTCTGACATCATTTTTTTTTTTTTCTGCTCTGTGTTCACTTTTTTTTCCCCTAAACATTTGGGTGATTCTGGACACAGGTGTGGACATGGATATTCAGGGTCTGTGCTCTTCAATGGATAATCTCGTTATAAATGTACAAAAAATTCAAGATACTATTGATCAGAAATCTATGTTAGAACCAAGAATTCCTATTCCTGATTTGTTTTTTGGAGATAGAACTAAGTTTCTAAGTTTCAAAAATAATTGTAAGCTATTTCTGGCCTTGAAACCTCATTCTTCTGGTAATCCTATTCAACAGGTTTTGATTATTATTTCTTTTTTGCGCGGCGACCCTCAAGACTGGGCATTTTCTCTTGCGCCAGGAGACCCTGCATTGAGTAGTGTCGATGCGTTTTTCCTGGCGCTCGGATTGCTGTACGATGAGCCTAATTCAGTGGATCAGGCTGAGAAAAATTTGCTGGCTTTGTGCCAGGGTCAGGATGATATAGAAGTATATTGTCAGAAATTTAGGAAATGGTCAGTACTCACTAAGTGGAATGAATCTGCGCTGGCAGCTTTGTTCAGAAAGGGTCTCTCTGAGGCTCTTAAGGATGTCATGGTGGGATTTCCTATGCCTGCTGGTTTGAATGAGTCTTTGTCTTTGGCCATTCAGATCGGTCGACGCTTGCGCGAGCGTAAATCTGTGCACCATTTGGCGGTACTGCCTGAGGTTAAACCTGAGCCTATGTAGTGCGATAGGACTATGACTAGAGTTGAACGGCAGGAATACAGACGTCTGAATGGTCTGTGTTTCTACTGTGGTGATTCCACTCATGCTATTTCTGATTGTCCTAAACGCACTAAGCGGTCCGCTAGGTCTGCCGTCATTGGTACTGTACAGTCCAAATTCCTTCTGTCCATTACCTTGATATGCTCTTTGTCGTCGTTTTCTGTCATGGCGTTTGTGGATTCGGGCGCTGCCCTGAATCTGATGGATTTGGATTATGCTAAACGTTGTGGGTTTTTCTTGGAGCCTTTGCGGTGTCCTATTCCATTGAGAGGAATTGATGCTACACCTTTGGCCAAGAATAAACCTTAATACTGGGCCCAGCTGACCATGTGCATGGCTCCTGCACATCAGGAAGTTATTCGCTTTCTGGTGTTGCATAATCTGCATGATGTGGTCGTGTTGGGGTTGCCATGGCTACAAACCCATAATCCAGTATTGGATTGGAATTCCATGTCGGTATCCAGCTGGGGTTGTCAGGGGGTACATGGTGATGTTCCATTTTTGTCGATTTCGTCATCCACCCCTTCTGAGGTCCCAGAGTTCTTGTCTGATTATCAGGATGTATTTGAAGAGCCCAAGTCCGATGCTCTACCTCCGCATAGGGATTGTGATTGTGCTATCAATTTGATTCCTGGTAGTAAATTCCCTAAAGGTCGATTATTTAATTTATCCGTGCCCGAACACGCCGCTATGCGCAGTTATGTGAAGGAATCCCTGGAGAAGGGACATATTCGCCCATCGTCATCACCACTGGGAGCAGGGTTCTTCTTTGTAGCCAAGAAGGATGGTTCGCTGAGACCGTGTATTGATTACCGCCTTCTTAATAAGATCACTGTTAAATTTCAGTATCCCTTGCCATTGTTATCTGACTTGTTTGCTCGGATTAAGGGGGCTAGTTGGTTCACTAAGATAGATCTTCGTGGTGCGTATAATCTGGTGAGAATCAGGCAAGGAGATGAATGGAAAACTGCATTCAATACGCCCGAGGGTCATTTTGAGTATCTAGTGATGCCGTTCGGACTTGCCAATGCTCCATCTGTGTTTCAGTCTTTTATGCATGACATCTTCCGTGAGTATCTGGATAAATTCCTGATTGTTTACTTGGATGACATTTTGATCTTCTCAGATGATTGGGAGTCTCATGTGAAGCAGGTCAGAATGGTTTTTCAGGTCCTGCGTGCTAACTCTTTGTTTGTGAAGGGATCAAAGTGTCTCTTCGGTGTGCAGAAAGTTTCATTTTTGGGGTTCATCTTTACCCCTTCTACTATCGAGATGGATCCAGTTAAGGTCCAAGCCATCCAGGATTGGATTCAGCCAACATCTCTGAAAAGTCTGCAAAAGTTCCTGGGCTTTGCTAATTTTTATCGTCGCTTCATCTGTAATTTTTCTAGCATTGCCAAACCATTGACCGATTTGACCAAGAAGGGTGCTGATTTGGTTAATTGGTCTTCTGCTGCTGTGGAAGCTTTTCAGGAGTTGAAGCGTCGTTTTTGTTCTGCCCCTGTGTTGTGTCAGCCAGATGTTTCTCCTCCGTTCCAGGTCGAGGTTGATGCTTCTGAGATTGGAGCAGGGGCGGTTTTGTCACAGAGAGGTTCTGATTGCTCAGTGATGAAACCATGTGCTTTCTTTTCCAGGAAGTTTTCGCCCGCTGAGCGTAATTATGATGTGGGCAATCGAGAGTTGCTGGCCATGAAGTGGGCATTCGAGGAGTGGCGTCATTGGCTTGAAGGAGCTAAGCATCGCGTGGTGGTATTGACTGATCATAAGAACTTGACTTATCTCGAGTCTGCCAAGCGCTTGAATCCTAGACAGGCCCGTTGGTCGTTATTTTTTGCCCGCTTCGACTTTGTGATTTCGTACCTTCCGGGCTCTAAAAATGTGAAGGCGGATGCTCTGTCTAGGAGTTTTGTGCCCGACTCTCCGGGTTTATCTGAGCCAGCGGGTATCCTCAAGGAAGGAGTCATTGTGTCTGCCATCTCCCCTGATTTGCGGCGGGTGCTGCAAAAATTTCAGGCGAATAAACCTGATCGTTGTCCAGCAGAGAAATTGTTCGTCCCTGATAGGTGGACTAATAAACTTATCTCTGAACTTCATTGTTCGGTGTTGGCTGGTCATCCTGGAATCTTTGGTACCAGAGAGTTAGTGGCTAGATCCTTCTGGTGGCCATCTCTGTCACGGGATGTACGTACTTTTGTGCAGTCCTGTGGGATTTGTGCTAGGGCTAAGCCCTGCTGTTCTCGTGCCAGTGGGTTGCTTTTGCCCTTGCCGGTCCCAAAGAGGCCTTGGACACATATTTCGATGGATTTCATTTCTGACCTTCCCGTTTCTCAAAAGATGTCAGTCATTTGGGTGGTCTGTGATCGCTTTTCTAAAATGGTCCATCTGGTGCCCTTGGCTAAATTGCCTTCCTCCTCTGATTTGGTACCTTTGTTCTTTCAGCATGTGGTTCGGTTGCATGGCATTCCTGAGAATATTGTTTCTGACAGAGGTTCCCAGTTTGTTTCAAGGTTCTGGCGAGCCTTTTGTGGTAGGATGGGCATTGACCTATCCTTTTCCTCGGCTTTCCATCCTCAGACTAATGGCCAGACCGAACGAACCAATCAGACCTTGGAAACATATCTGAGATGTTTTGTTTCTGCAGACCAGGATGATTGGGTGTCCTTTTTGCCGTTGGCTGAGTTCGCCCTTAATAATCGGGCCAGCTCGGCTACCTTGGTTTCTCCATTTTTTTGCAATTCTGGGTTCCATCCTCGTTTCTCTTCAGGACAGGTTGAGTCTTCGGACTGTCCTGGTGTGGATTCTGTGGTGGATAGGTTGCAGCAGATCTGGACTCAGGTAGTGGACAATTTGATCTTGTCCCAGGAGAAAGTTCAACTTTTCGCTAATCGCAGACGCCGTGTGGGTCCCCGACTTCGTGTTGGGGATCTGGTTTGGTTATCTTCTCGTCATATTCCTATGAAGGTTTCCTCTCCTAAATTTAAACCTCGTTTTATTGGTCCGTATAGGATTTCTGAGGTTCTCAATCCTGTGTCTTTTCGTTTGACCCTCCCAGACTCCATTTCCATACATAATGTATTCCATAGGTCGTTGTTGCGGAGATACGTGGCACCTATGGTTCCATCTGTTGAGCCTCCTGCCCCGGTTTTGGTGGAGGGGGAATTGGAGTATATTGTGGAGAAGATTTTGGATTCTCGTGTTTCTAGACGGAAACTCCAGTATCTGGTTAAATGGAAGGGTTATGCTCAGGAAGATAATTCCTGGGTTTTTGCCTCTGATGTTCATGCTTCCGATCTTGTTCGTGCCTTTCATGCGGCTCATCCTGGTCGGCCTGGGGGCTCTGGTGAGGTTTCGGTAACCCCTCCTCAAGGGGGGGTACTGTTGTGAATTCTGTGGCTGAATTCACTCCTGTGGTCACAAGTGGTACTGCAGCGTCTGAGCTTCCTCCCTCAGGTGTTCTGGTGAGCTCGTTAACTGCTTCATTACTTAACTCTGCCTGATGCTGCTATCCTTGCTCCTTGTCAATGTTTCAGTGTTGGATCTGAGCTTCTCCTGATTGTTCCTGTGACCTGCTGCTCTGTATAGCTAAGTGCTTTTTGCTTTTTTGTTGCTTTTTTTCTGTCCAGCTTGTCTTTTGTTTTGCTGGAAGCTCTGAGACGCAAAGGGTGTACCGCCGTGCCGTTAGTTCGGCACGGTGGGGTTTTTTTTGCCCCCTTTGCGTGGTTTTGCTTTAGGGTTTTTTGTAGACTGCAAAGTTCGCTTTACTGTCCTCGCTCTGTCCTAGAATATCGGGCCCCACTTTGCTGTATCTATTTCATCCCTACGTTTTGTCTTTTCATCTTACTCACAGTCATTATATGTGGGGGGCTGCCTTTTCCTTTGGGGAATTTCTCTGGGGCAAGTCAGGCCTATTTTTCTATCTTCAGGCTAGCTAGTTTCTTAGGCTGTGCCGAGTTGCCTAGGTAGTTGTTAGGCGCAATCCACAGCCGCTTTTAGTTGTGTTTAGGATAGGATCAGGTGTGCAGTCTACAGAGTTTCCACGTCTCAGAGCTCGTTCTTGTATTTTTGGGTATTTGTCAGATCACTGAGTGCGCTCTGATCGCTAAGCACACTGTGTTTCTGGATTGCCTTCATAACACCTGTCATTAGCAAACATAAAAGAGAACCTTATGTGAAGTCTCAGACAGCAAGAAACTTAGAGCTCAGCGCAGAATTGAATGTTTCCAATCCCACCTGGCTAGGGGGATTCTGAATCGCTTCCATGCTGCCCAGATTCCAAAGACCACCTGTAATCTGTGTACCTGGACTGCACCAGTAAAAGGTAAAGAGACTGCAACCTTGTGCCCTCCAATTCTTTCCTGCACTTCACCATCTATCATCCTTACCAACTGCATCAGGAGCCCTGGGGACCTGTGGGGAACTATACCATCTTTGCTGCAATACCATCATCCCCAGTAGACCCCTTTAAGCAGCGTCGGCCACTCCTGGCCGAATACCATAGTTGGCGTCATGAACATTACTACATTAGATTTTATTCCAATTTTCATTAACCTCTTTTACTGGATGCTACGGCCACGGACCGGGTTACTGCCACCGTGACCACCCCTTTAAGAACAGAACTGGCCCGGTACCGAGTACTCCACTGTCGTAGTGGGCGCTCCAGAAACACCACTAAAAATGAGAAAAGTAGTGTTTTTAAAAATATGAAAAAATACAATAAATTACAAAAATTGAAATCATCCCCCTTTTGCCCCATTAAAAATAAAACAAAAAAAAATCACAAGTTTGGTATTGCTACATGCAGAAAAGTTTGATCTATCAAAATATAAAATAAATTAATCCTATCATTAAAAGGTGTAATGAGAAAGGGTATCGAAATGTCAGAATTATGTTTTTTTTAACCACCGCAACATTGCAATAAAATACAATAAGAGCCAATCAAAACATCATATCTACCCCAAAATAGTAGCAGTAAAAACATCAGCTCAGAGCGCAAAAAATAAGCTCTCACATAGTCCCACATCCAGAAAATTGAATTGTATGGTTCTCGGAAATTGCTTGCAAAAGCAGATCTTTTTTTTTTTTACAAATTTTTTTGCAACTATACATGTTTGATATCTGCGTAATCATAGTGAGCTGAGGAATCATACTACCACGTCAATGTTACCGTAAAATGAGCATACTAAATAAAAAAAAAATGTGGAATTGTTTTTTTTTTTGCAATTTCAACACACTTTGAATTTTTTCCTACCTTCGAGAGCATCACATGACAAAATAAATGGTGTCATTCAAAAGTACAACTTGTGCCATGAAAGATAAGCCCTCATATGGTTATGAGGATGGGAAAATAAAAAGGTTATGTCTGTTGGGAGAAGGGGAGGTAAAAACGAAAAGACCGAAAATAGCCTGATCATGACGGTATTCATTTAGACGGCTAAGAATTATGCTACATGCACCAAATTCATCACAATGCCTTATGCTGGATAAATAACAATTTTCACATAGAAATATTTATCTAATACTACAAAATTCTGGAACAATTTAGCACATATTGATCCCCTTCATCCTAAGACTGGTCCCCTTGCCTGACAGGGTGCAAAATGGTCTGAAACTTTTACTATGTGTGGCACATGTCATGTAGCATTCAGTTCTGGTACATTTACACTATACTAATATCTAAGTGTACTTTATCCGGGATCAAGATCTATCAATGGTCAGAATCACTGTCACAAGCTTGACATTAAAAGGGTTAACAGGCACGCAGTTGCTAACTACCTGACTGTTCTACCCGTCACTGGATCAGAGTGGTCACAGACCGCTCCTGCCACCAATTCTGCTGCTCAACGTCAACAGAGCAGCTCCTCTGGGCTGCTCTGTTAATGCGACGTTACTGGCGACATCATGCTGATTGATAGCCGGCTTCCCGCAGTTAGGCAGTGGGCAGTCAGCTATCCATCAGCATGACATCGGCAGTCATGCTCCATCAACAGAGGAGAGTGGAAGAGAAGCAGATGTTCTGTCGAAGTGACATCAGCAGAAGCAGCAGAATCACCGGCAGGAGCGGTCTTTGACTTGGCGGCAGGCAGGATAGGCAGGTAATTGCTTAAGTACATAGTAAAAAAAAAAAAATAGTCCCGGATAACCCCTTTAAATAAATATATATAATATGTATGTAATGTATATCTATTTAATTGGTCACTGCTAACAAGCAATTAACAACATATATAACCCCAGGCAAGGACAAAAAAACATGTATACTAGCCATAGCAATATTTTTTTTCATTATTTTATATTTATTGAGGTACGTGATAGATTTAGTTAATACAAAATATTGTGTAAATATGTATCCACTTAATTAATGTCTTCTTTTTTTAAGTCTTTATGCATATCTGCTATCTAATATATTTGAATATTAGCAGGAAAAGTCGGTGGTGAAGCCAATAAACAGCAAGCCACTCCAGTTGGTTCCCCATTTAATGTTTCTCCTTCATGTATGCCCTCGCCCTCACAATCACGTAGGATTTAGCATGGAGGATATTTTTTGTAAACTTGCTTTGATTGGATGGGGCTTATTTGCGGCTGCTGGGGAGGACGCACGGCAAAAATAAAATCTAAAATTAGATGCACATTTAATGATGTTGAGTCTTGCATTATGCAGGACAGTTCCCCATGTGCTCTGCCAATTAGTTTGCCAAGGAGGCAGCCAAAACCATCTTGTCCTTTGGGAATATCACAACAAATCTTTTTCAAGGCTCCTGAGCTCTCATAGAAGCTCTTTAAAAAGGATGTGTATGTACAGGCTGCACATGTAGAAATTGCAGCCTCTCGGAGGAGAATCTATTGCTCTATGAATCAAGCTCTTATTTTTTTTAATTTAGTAAGAATAAGCCTGTTGACTCTCTGTTCCCATAGATCATCCCATGTTCATTTGTACTGTGCAATTTGTCTTTTCTTAGGAACCTTAGGACACAATTGTATGAATTTATAAGGGTTCTGCGGTACGGCTTGGTTTTTGTTAATATTTCTTGCTTAGGTCAGGCAGATGACACTGTGTGTGAAAGGGGTGAACTAAGAAGTTGGACTGTGGCAATTATAGCAAGGATGGATCGGAGGGATACTAAATTATTATTGGTCGTTTTATTTCCCTCCCTGTAATATTTCAATTGCACAATCAGTATTTGACTTAATACCCCAAGTGAGAATTATCATAAATCATGGGCAGTGTAGGGTTTTTTGTAGAACTGGATTTCTATCATGAAACCTTACTGATTATACAATAAAAAAATTTATCAAATTTTAATACACTTTTTCTGATTTTCCTTTCTTTGCTTGCTGTCTGTGAATAGAAATATCCATTAGCTAAATTGAGAGGCTAAAGAAGTGTTGCTCAAAGGGCTCACTCACAGTAAGGCCAGTCTCACACGTCCAGATAATTCCAGTACCGGAAAAATCGATACCGGAATTATCCGTGTTCGTGTGCCGGTGCGTTTCTGTGGTTTCTGTGACGCCGGCCTAACAAGGTGGCTCTTTTAGTTTTTGGTTCATGTATTCCGAAAATAAAGCGTTTTGAAACTTTTCCAAAATACCTCTCTTTGTCCATGGAGGCGGGTCCTCACTCCGCAGCTTGAACCGGTACTCTGCCGTCACTCAAATCTTCAGGGGCTTTCGGCACCGCCCCCTCCACGCTGTTTTCACTTCAAAACCGGCGCCTGCGCTGTCTACTACTGTGTTGTGCAGGTGCAGTAAGCTCTGGCCATCTGACGTCCCAGCCAGGCTTGCAGACTGCGCCTGTGCGGGCAGTGCGGCCACCCACCTTGGGAATCCCTGCCCCGCACTCTGTTATGCATTATGCACAGTGCGGGGCTGGGATTCCTGGGCATGCGCACTGCTTGTGTCAGCCTGTCACCCAGGTCCCCCGCCTTACAGCGTCTGTCTATTCAGCTGATCGTGCCTCCTCCTAGCAATCGCCGGGAAAGAACCAACCTTGCAAAATTCCTGCACGATCACCTGAATATACAGACGCTGTAAGGCGGGGGACCTGGGTGACAGGCTGACACACGCAGTGCGCATGCCCAGGAATCCCAGCCCCGCACTGTGCAAAATGCATAACACACTGCGGGGCAGGGATTCCCAAGGTGGGTGGCCGCACTGCCAGCACAGGTGCAGTCTGCAAGCCTGGCTGGGACGTCAGACGGCCAGAGCTTACTGCGCCTGCACAACACAGTAGTAGATAGCGCAGGCACCGGTTTTGAAGTGAAAACCGCGCGGAGGGGGCGGTGCCAAAAGTCCCTGAAGATTGGAGTGACGGCAGAGTACCGGTTCAAGCTGGGGAGTGAGGACCCGCCTCCATGGACAAAGATAGGTATTTTGGAAAAGTTTCAAAACGCTTTATTTTCGGAATACATGAACCAAAAACTAAAAGAGCCACCTTGTTAGGCCGGCGTCACACACAGCGTTAAACAATACGGTCCATATATTACGGCCATAATACGCTGAAAAGTCCCCAAAATAGTGGTCCGTAGCTCCTCCGTAGGCAGGGTGTGTCAGCGTATTTTGCGCATGGCATCCTCCGTATGTAATCCGTATGGCACCTGTACTGCGTGGTTTTCTCGCAGGCTTGCAAATCTGACATATGGCAATACAAGGGATCCATGTGTTAAAAAAAAATATATATCTATATACTATATATATATATATATATATATATATATATATAAATATATGTCATTAGACACATATATGTATATATATTTTAACTTCAAACAGCGCTATATAGGTTTAAAGCCGGTAATTCAATTACCGGCTTTTGCTCTCTCCTTCCTAAACCCGACATGATATGAGACATGGTTACATACAGTAAACCATGTCTTCTCCCCCTTTTTTTTGCATATTCCACACTACTAATGTTAGTAGTGTGTATATGCAAAATTTGGCCGTTCTATCTACTAAATTAAAGGGTTAAATGGTGGAAAAAATTGACGTGGGCTCCCGCGCAATTTTCTCTGCCAGAGTAGTAAAGCCAGTGACTGAGGGCAGATATTAATAGCCTGGAGAGGGTTGGATTGATTTGGAGTATTTTGAGTATTGTATTAATAATGGATAGGTGTCATAATTGACGCCTCTCCATTATTAATTTGGCTTAATGTCACCTTACAATAGCAAGGTGGCATTAACCCTTCATTACCCCATATCCCACCGCTACACGGGAATGGGAAGAGAGTGGCCAAGTGCCAGAATAGGCGCATCTTCCAGATGTGCCTGTTCTGGGGTGGCTGGGGGCAGATATTTTTAGCCAGGGGGGGGGGGCCAATAACCGTGGACCCTCTCCAGGCTATTAATATCTGCCCTCAGTCACTGGCTTTACTACTCTGGCGGAGAAAATTGCGCGGGAGCCCACGCCAATTTTTTCCGCCATTTAACCCTTTAATTTAGTAGATAGAACGGCCAAATTTTGCATACACACACTACTAACATTAGTAGTGTGGAATATGCAAAAAAAAGGGGGAGAAGACATGGTTTACTGTATGTAAACCATGTCTCAAATCATGTCGGGTTTAGGAAGGAGATAGCAAAAGCCGGTAATTGAATTACCGGCTTTAAAGCTGTATAGCGCTGGAAGAAATATTAATATATGTATATATATGTGTCTCACTGACATATATATATATATATACCTATTCTATGTGTATACATTTATTCTACCTATTGGACTGTAAGCTGTCAGTGTGATTTTACTGTACACCGCACTGAATTGCTGGCTTTTCTCGCTAACACCGCTGCGTATTTCTCGCAAGTCACACTGCTGGTCCGTGTGTGATCCGTATTTTTCAGGCTTCCATAGACTTTCATTGGCGTATTTCTTGCGCAGTACGGTGACAAACGCAGCATGCTACGATTTTCTACGGCCGTAGAAAGCCGTACAATACGGATCCGTAAAATACGGCAGATAGGAGCAGGGGCATAGAGAATAATTGTGCTGTATGTTTTGCGAGTTTTACGGACGTAGTTTCTGCACTCTTACGTCCGTAAAACTCGCAAGTGTGACGCCGGCCTTACTCAGCCATGAAATGCTAAATTGAGAACACCTTTTGGTTAAATCACACTTGCGTATAGAAAAGAATTGTTCTTATTGTCATACAGGAGAGTGGGACGATCTTTTCTCACTTGTCATCTGTGTGCTGTCTGCAGTTTTTACTCAGCAGCTATTAATTTTTTACAGGACCATTTACAGTTTCCTATGCTACAGAATTGTAATGTATCTCTAAAAATCGCATGCTAAACTGATGCTCCTTATGGTATTCAATGGTTTTTTTTCGCACTGCCTGGTTTCGGAATGATATTCGCAGCATGCTACGATTTTTTATTCTCATACTGATTACAGCTGAGAATAAATGCACAGATCTGCATTGCCTCATAGAATAACATGGGTCCGAGATCAATCCGGTTTTTTATCGGATTGCACTAGTCTGATTTATATGCTAGTGTGTGCGAGCCCTTAGGTTAAGTTCCCATAATGAGCTTTTAATGAGTTTATAAACTCTGCGCATTTTCGCTGTGCCAAAAATGCAGCGTCTTACAGCTTCAGCAAAGTGGATGGGACTTACAAACATCTCATGCACACTGTGCTTTTTTTATGCTGCATAAACAAACCTGCGGACTGTGTTTGAGATCCACCACGTCATTTTCTTTTGCAAGTATGCTCAGTTATATGTGTGTATTTACTCCTTGGAATTTCATTACATGTGGAAAATCAGCAGGTAAAAACGTGCATGCTTTATTAGCATGTCTTTCTTGTGTAAATGTCATAAAAACATACGTAATCCGCACAAGATTGTATCAAAAAAAAGTTTTGCCTAGGCCAAATACCAGGTATTATCAAAAACCCACTAAATTTAAAACATGACATTCCAAAAAGACAGGCAAGAAATGCAGTTTTGATAAACGCAATAAAAACACATGTAAAAAAAGCACTCAAAATTTCAAGGAAAATAACGCAAGTAACCTAATTTACCTAATAGGTGCAGAAAATCTACAACATCAAAAATATTCATATTCATTGTGTGAACATAACCGAAGGCCAGAGCTACAGTAGGATACGGCAGAGTGCTATGCGAGAAAACATCTCATAGCACTTGGCCTAGTGTTACTCTATGGGCCAGCTCACATCAGCATTTATTTTCTCAGCCGTATCTGGAGTGTGTGTAAAATTGCAGCATGTGCGATTGTCACCGAGACCTGGCTGAGACTCTCCAATTCAAGCCTATGTTGTGCGAGAAAAAAATTGCACAGCACTCGAACCACGCGAGTGCTGTCGGAATTTTACGCACCAATGTCCTTTGAAAAGCCGGCAATTCATGTGCTGCATACAGTAAAATACCAGAGTGATAGGTTAGAAAAGAATAGAATAGATACATACACATAGAATACATAGATATATAGATGTCAGTGACACACACACACATATACTGTATATACACTACCGTTAAAAAGTTTAGGGTCACCCAGACAATTTTGTGTTTTCCATGAAAACTCATACTTTTATTAATCAAATGAGTTGCCAAATGAATAGAAAATCTAGTCCAGACATTGACAAGGTTTGAAAAAAAGATTTTTATTTGAACTAATAATTTTCTCCTTCAAACTTTGCTTTCGTCAGAGAATGCTCCCTTTTCAGCAATTACAGCATTGCAGACCTTTGGCATTCTAGCAATTAATTTGCTGAGGTAATCTGGAGAAATTTCACCCCATGCTTCCAGAAGCCCCTCCCACAAGTTGGTTTGGCTTGATGGGCACTTTTTGGGTACCATAATGTCAAGCTGCTCCCACAACAGCTAAATGGGGTTGAGATCTGGTGACTGCGCCGGCCACTCCATTACAGATAGAATATCAGCTGCCTGCTTCTTCCCTAAATAGTTCTTGCATAATTTGGAGGTGTGCTTTGGGTCATTGTCCTGCTGTAGGATGAAATTGGCTCCAATCAAGCGCTGTCCACGGGGTATGGCATGGCGTTGCAAAATGGAGTAATAGCCTTCCTTATTCAAAATCACTTTTACTTTGTACAAATCTCTCACTTTACCAGCACCAAAGCAATCCCAGACCATCACATTACCTCCACCATGCTTGACAGATGGCGTCATGCACTCTTCCAGCGTCTTTTCAGTTTTTCTGCATCTCACAAATGTTTTTCTGTGTGATCCAAACATCTCAATCTTGGATTTGTCTGTTCATAACACTTTTTGCCAATCTTCCTCTGTCCAATGTCTGTGTTCTTTTGCTCATATTAATCTTTTCCTTTTATTAGTCAGTCTCAGATATGACTTTTTGCCACTCTGCCCTGAAGGCCAGCATCCCGGAGTCACCTCTTCACTGTAGACGTTCACACTGGCGGTTTGCATGTACTATTTAACACTAGAAGTCCCAGAGAGGGGTCATTTAACATTTCTACCTTTGGAACCCAGAGACGGGTCGAATGACCTGAAGGACTTTAGCTAACATCCTCTAATCACCGTCTTTTGTTCTGTAATTAAGGCCATTACTATCGCACCACAGGAGGTTGTTGTTTTCCATTGAGTTTAGCCATTTAGGGTATGTGCACACGTTGCGGACTGCTGTGCGGATTTTTCCGCACTGATTTTGAAAAATCCGCAGAGCAAAAACACTGCGTTTTTCCTGCGGATTTATCGCGGATTTACTGCGGATTTACTGCAGTTTTTGTGCGGATTCTGCTGCGGTTTTACACCTGCGGTTTTCTAATATGGAGCAAGTGTAAAACCGCTGCGAAATCCACACAAAGAATAGACATGCTGCGGAAAATAAACCGCTGCTTTTCCGCTTTGTTTTTTCCGCAGCATGTGCACAGCGGTTTTTTTTTTCCATAGGGTAACATAGTACTGTACACCGCAAGGAAAACTGCTGCGGATCCGCAGCGTCAAAAATGCTGCGGATCCGCAGTAAAAACCACACCGTGTGCACGTGGCCTTAGTTTCTAGTTAGTTCTATTCAGTTTATTGTATTTGATAATATAAAGACTATACATATTGTATTTAGTTTAGTTTTATTTGAGCAAAAAAGCACTGAAACAAAGAATCATTTTTTATATATTTTAAATAGAGTATTAGAAATTTTAGAGCAAAGTACAGCTGTGAGTAATGACCAGAAGCATTTCTGTCTAAGGCCTCAAGCACACTAGCTAAAAAAAAATTGCGCGAAAATCGCACAAGAGGACTGAAATTTCAGTGTGAAAAATATACAAAAGAACAACTGTTATTTGTTTCGATGCTTTTTATTTTTGTTCTAAAAATAATAAAAAAAATACAAGGAACAAGACAATTCCACACATATTTACAATAGGCTGCAGTGGGGGGCTGCGTGTGTGTGTGTGTGTGTGTGTGTGGCATGTCCTTCTTGTTTGACTAGCATTTCAGCACTCACTCAGCAGTGTGTCTGCACTGTCGGAACATACCTGGCACTGCCTGGGTGTGTCCCTAGTACATTTGCCACACATGTATTTGTAGCAGTCAACACATCTCTCAGTTGCACAATTGTTCGTGCATTGATGGTTGACCTGACACTTTGCCCTTTTGCCAGGGCTGGGTGTGGAAGGTTGTTGCCAAAAGAGTTTCTCCTTGGGTTCCTTCTTTTCAGTCACATGAGAGCCACCTAACTCTTTTGCAAGCTCAACCAGGAAGTCCACCTGTCTCTCCTGCACCCCAGTGCATGCCTGATAAAGAACATGAGCATTCAGTGCTGCCATGTCAATCATGTTGTAGAACACGGCGACTGGCCATCTCCGTGTTCCTGCACGCATGCTGTACTCCCGCACCATTTGGTCCATTACATTCACACCACACTTTGTGTGGTTGCATTGTGTGACCGTGTTTGGCTTCCTTTTGTTGGTATCCTCAGTCTCAACCACGCTGTGCATGCTGCTGAGAATATAGATGGCCTTCTTTCGTTTGGGTGCATACACTGTCAGTGGATGAAAACACCTGAGTGGTGAATTCAGTGTGAGTGTGGTCTATCTGTCTAGCAGATTGAGGTATTTCCCGGCGACTCTTGTTGACTGTGCCGAGGATAGTGGTTTTCCGGTTAAGCAGTCGTTGTGCAAGTGACAATGATGTAAAGAAATTGTCCGTGGTTACAGTTCTGCCCTTGTCCATGAATGGTTCCATCAGCCTCATCACTATAGTTTCGGACAGTCTCTTCCTGCTGGGACGACTGGGGTCCTTGCCAAGATATGGGAAGACATTACACATGCACTTTGATTTCAAGTTGCAAGCCACCCAAAACTTGATGCAAACTTATCTGGTTTTGTTGCAATGTATTGCAGAAAACAGCAGCGAGTCTTTGACGGGAAAAGCTGATCATCAATAGTGATGTGTCGACCAGGGTTGTAGGATGCGATGCAGTTGGTGACAAACGATCTCCACACATCAGAGATTGCAGCAAACTTATCAGTCTCCACTCGCTCACTGCGTGTGAACATGTCATCAAAGCGTAGGTGTTGCATGATGTCTTGGAAGCGGTTTCGGATCATAGTTGCAATGATCCTTGGGTTTGCCAGGTTTGCTGACCAGCTGTCACATAGTGATGGAACCTTGGTCACCCCCCGCAAGATAATGACTGAAATAAATGCCATTAGTTCCGGGAGACCCATGAACCAATCCACCTGCTCTGTGTGACGTGCATGTTGAGTAGTCCATTCTTGAATGCTACGAAGCATGTCAAGAGTGATAAAACAGAGGAAGCTCTGAAGGAGACTCCGGACACTTCATCTAGCCTTAGCACTTGGCTCTCCAACTGTAGGGTACAGTTCTATTGGGGTGAAATGGAGACGTTTCCCCACTTGTACTTCACGCCACACTATGCCATCTTTTGCGGTCTCCGTCGGCTCACTCGCCAACCGAGCTCTCTTTTTTGGTAGAGGAGGAGTCTCCTCATCTGAAAGATAAATAATTTCAAATTAACATTTTGTTTTGGTTCTAAATAAGGCTAGGTCCACATTCGAGAGAATTTCAGTTCCCTGCGAATCCAGCAGGGAACGTAGAAATTTTCTCAGCCTCCGCATGTTCCCCACATGCGGGAGAGCGGAGAACGCGGTCCCTAGCAACCTGCTGTGTTTTCTGGTTACCACCAGCTACACAGCGAGCTGCGGGAAGTGCAATTCACACCCCCGCATCCCACCCGCACAGAGAACTCCTCAAGATGCGTTCCTTTGGGAGGGGGGATGCGGGGGTGCGAATCACACTCCCCGCAGCCCGCTTTGTAGCTGGTAACCAGTAAACACAGCGGGTTGCTAGGGACCGCGTTCCCCACTCTCCCACATGCCGGGAACAAGTGGAGGCTGAGAAAATTTGCAGGGAACTGAAATTCCCTCAAATGTGAACCTAGCAAAAAGATAGTCAGGAAATAAAAATAGGTAATTTCAAAAATTTAACCTGAAGACAGCTCAGAGTCCGAATCCGGTTGAAAGACTATGTCTTCTCCATCTGAGTCAGAAGGGTTGGTGTTGCTCAGGATCAGTTCCAATGCCTGTTGAATGGTGTGCCTTCACTGCATTTTGTTTCTTGTGAACAAAATAGGTGCAGCAGTCACCTATTTATCCCCCACAGCACAAAAGGCTGCATACAAATTTGCTAAAGTGGGGGCTGGGGGGTGGGCAGACACACTCAGGAGCAGCTTACATTCTTTTGTTTACACTCTCTTACAAGACCTTTGTTGAGGTGGATCAACACAATTGCCCCCTGCAGATTCCTCAGGCAATAGCCACATTTACAAATGAAGAGATGCTAATTGGAGCCATCAGAGTTGTCAGTTTGGACTAAGGGTCATTTGACCCTCTTTCGGAACTTCAGGGGGGAGCTCGAAATTTCTGGGACATCTAGTGTTAAAGAAGCTGCCAGATGAGGACCTGTGAGTCATCGATTTCTCAAACTACAGACTCTAATGTACTTGTCTTGCTGCTCAGTTGTGCAGCGGGGCCTCCCACTTCTCTTTTTACTCTTATTAGAGCCTGTTTTTGCTATCCTCTGAAGGGTGTAGTACACAGTGTTGTAGTAA
The DNA here is from genome assembly GCF_032444005.1 of Ranitomeya imitator. Lineage (NCBI taxonomy): Eukaryota > Metazoa > Chordata > Amphibia > Anura > Dendrobatidae > Ranitomeya > Ranitomeya imitator. The sequence goes on from NC_091284.1 coordinate 406,762,897, forward strand.
ATCTTCAGTTTCTTGGCAATTTCTCGCATGGAATAGCCTTCATTTCTAAGAGCAAGAATAGACTGTCGAGTTTCACATGAAATCTTTTTTTCTGGCCATTTTGAGAGTTTAATAAAACCAACAAATGTAATGCTCCAGATTCTCACCTAGCTCAAAGGAAGGTCAAGTTTATAGGTTCTTTAATCAGCCAAACTGTTTTCAGCTGTGCTAACATACTTGCACAAGGGTTTTCAAAGGTATTCTAACCATCTATTAGCCTTCTTACACAGTTAGCAAACACAAAGTACCATAAGAACACTGGAGTGATGGTTATTGGAAATGGGCCTCTATACACCTCTGAAGATATTGCATTACAAACTAGACGTTTGCATCTAGAATAGTCATTTACCACATTAACAATGTATATAGTGTATTTCTGAATCATTTATTGTTAGCTTCATTGGAAAAAACTGCTTTTCTTGCAAAAAGAAGAAACTTTCTAAGTGACCCTATGGCAATTCAGCAGCTGCGTAGTGTAAAATAACAGCAGGAGCCTATAGGATAGAATAGATGGATTACATACAGTAAATACTAATAGAATAGGTAGATATACAGATGTCTGTGACAAATACAGTTAGTACAGTGTGTGGGCAGCTTACTGTACATGTATTTAATTAATAAAAGATAATTTTTCAGAAAAAAATGACGTGGGCTCCTGAGTAAGTTTCATAACCAGTAGAGGAAAAGCCAACCGCTGGGGGCCGATATCTATAGCCTAGGAAGGAAGTAATACCCATGAAACTTCCCAGGATATTAATATCAGCTCACAACTGTATACTTAGTCTTTACTGGCTATTAAAATAGGGGGCCATAAAAAAAAGACTTAGGGTCCCCCTATAATTAATAACCAGCAAAGGCTATGCAGACAGCTGTGAGTTGATCTTAATAGCCTAGGAAGGGGCCATGGATACTATCCCCCCAGGCTTAAAATATCAGCTCTTAACCACCTCAGGAAAGGCGCATCTCTAAGATCTGCCAATTCTGGCACTTAGCCTCACTCTTACCAGTTGCCCTGTAGGGGTTGCAAGTGGAGTGATAGTTGGGGGGGTTGATGTCACCTTTGTATTGTCATGTGGCATCAAGTCCTGAGGTCAGTAATGGAGAGGCGTCAATAAGACGCCCCCATTACTAACCTCATAGTCACATTGTATGAAAACATGGACACCCAGAATAAAGTCTTTTAATTGAAAGAATGACACTGACTCCTTTATTAAATCTTAAATAAACCATACTTAAGACCTCGCCCATTTCTCCGACTTTCTTGTCATCTGCAAAAGAGTTAGAAATAAAAAAAACAAAAATATTCCTCACCTTTCTGCAGAGATGCTGTTAATCCATTTGTCCCACGACAGGTCTAGTTCTGCTACATCTAGTTGGCAATATCAAAAATTACCGCACACTTGAAGCTGGTATGATGCAAATATATAACAAGTTTATTGTGTTCACAAAACAGGTTGCCACAAAAAGGAAACAAAAAGTGCAGAGAGAAACCCAACGTTTCGACCCTCCCGGGCCTTATTCATGGGGTTACTTGATGCACGCTAGGATACATATGTAGGTGGCAGGCATAGGGTAGGAGGAGGGCAAGTCCCTTGGTATATAAGCTGTCGCTTAACCTGGAACAGGCTGGGAATATGCTGTTTTGTAATGCAAAGCGATAGTGGCACACAGAGGCTGTGACATCCGTAGTGGGCCTGTGTATAGCTGGATGACCCGTGCGGGCAGCACTCCTGAGGCTTGTAGTGACGTGAATGGAGGGTACTGGATGAGCGGCGCTCCTGCGCCCGGCTGCTGCGGCATGTCGCAGCTATACACAGGCCCACTACGGATGTCACAGCCTCTGTGACCGCTCGCGCGACCAATCACAAGCCGCGACGTCACCGCGACGTCACGCAAGGTCCTGCAAGCGCTGATTCTTAGGAAGGAAGGCTGCCGGAAAGAAGCAGGGCGCGTCCGAGGGTGAGTATATTCCTATTAGGTATATACTCACCCTCGGGCGCGCCCTGCTTCTTTCCGGCAGCCTTCCTTCCTAAGAATCAGCGCTTGCAGGACCTTGCGTGACGTCGCGGCTTGTGATTGGTCGCGCGAGCGGTCACATGGGCGGCCGCGTGACCAATCACAAACCGTGACGTCACCGCGACGTCACCGCAAGGTCCTGGAAGCGCTGATTCGAAGGAAGGAAGGTTCCCGGTTAGTACCAGGGCGCGTCAGAGGGTAAGAATAGCAATATTTTTTATTTTAATTCTTTATTTTACACTTAAATATGGATCCCAGGGCCTGAAGGAGAGTTTCCGCTCCTTCAGACCCTGGGAACCATTGGAAACCCAATGCACTGCATTGGGTTTCGAGTTTCGGCCGACCCCGACCCCGACTTTTTTATAGGATCGGCCGATTTCACTCGACCCGACTTTTGAAAAAGTCGGGTTTCGTGAAACCCGACCCGATGCTATAAAAGTAATGGTCGCTCAACCCTAGTGAACACTACATGTGTGTGCTAACAGAGCAAGAAGAAATTAGTGAGCTGATTGTAATCAAAATACACCTCCCTGCCTAAGAATGCGGTCCCTGAGAATCTGCTCAGGGACCTGATAAAAGGTCATCGAGGGCCATAAATGGCCCTGGAGTCTGAGGTTCCCCACCCCTGATATATATAATAGATAGATAAATAGAATAAAAGCCGGCAATTCATGTGCTGTGTGCATTAAAATCACAGGTTAGAATAGAATAGATAGAATAGATAAATATACATAGAATACATATACTGTATATATATATATATATATATATATATATATATATATATATGTCAGTGACACACACATATATATGTATATATATTACATAGGTGGATAGATAGATAGATATAGATAGATAGATAGATAGATAGATAGATAGATAGATAGATAGATAGATAGATAGATAGATAGATAGATAGATAGATAGATAGATAGATGAAAGCCGGCATGTGACATCAACGCTTGCTCTGACGTCGGAAAGGTGAAGTGAGTTCATTGCCTGTGAGCTCCCAGGACCTGTCTGACGGCATTGCGAGCAGGAGAACTTTCTTTTGCTCAGGGTGCCCTCAGACAGGAAATAGGAGTTCACAGGGAGACACTGAGCACATGGTGCTCAGTGTCTCTGCTGGATGACAGACTGCATGGTCGCATTATGCAACCATGCAGCCTGCCAACTAGATGTAAAGGAAATAATGGTGTGCACTCAGGACAGAGGTAAGTAGGTGCTGGTAAAACAGACCGTGTGGTCCAAAACAGTCCAATATCAAAAATTACCGCGCACTTGAAGCTGGTATGATGCAAATATATAACAAGTTTATTGTGTTCACAAAACAGGTTGCCACAAAAAGGAAACAAAAAGTGCAGATAGAAACCCAACGTTTCGACCCTCCCGGGCCTTATTCATGGGGTTACTTGATGCACGCTAGGATACATATGTAGGTGGCAGGCATAGGGTAGGAGGAGGTCAAGTCCCTTGGTATATAAGCAATAAATATTGTATTTATTTTCTGAAAATGAAAAATGGACCAAATAACAAAAAAATGCATTGATTGCAGACCTCAAATAATGCAAAAAAAACAAGTTCATAATCATTTAGAAACAGCAATACTAATGTTTTAACTTAGGAAGAGTTCATATATCAATATTTTTTGGAATAACCATGATTTTTAATCACAGCTTTCATGTGTCTTGCTTTCCACTAGTCTTTCACACTGCTTTTGGGTGACCTTATGCCACTTCTGGTAGAAAAATTTAGGAACTTCTTCTTTGTTTGATTGCTTGTGACTATCCTTCTTCCTCTTGATTATATTCCATAGATTTTTAATGGGTTTCAAGTCTGGAGATTGGGCTGGCCATGACAGGGATTTGATGTGGTGGTCCTTCATCCACACCTTGATTGACCTAGCTATGTGGCACGGCGCATTGCCCTGCTGGAAATAAACAGTTCTCATAGTTGGAGAACATTGCCTGAGCAGAAGTAATCAACTGTTATTCCAGGATAACCTTGTATGTGACTTGATTCATATGTTCTTTGCAAAGATTATCCTGCCCAATTCCAGCCTTGCTGAAGCATCCCCAGATCATCAATGATCCTCCACCAAATTTCACAGTGGGTGCAAGACACTGTGGCTTGTACACCTCTCGAGGTTACCATCTAACTATTAGACGACCACGTGTTGGGCAAAGCTGAAAATTAGACTTATCAGAGAAGACTACCTTATTCCAGTCCTTGATGGTCCAATCCTTATGGTCTTTGGCAAACTTCAGCTTGGCTCTCCTTTGCTTCTCATTGATGAAAGACTTTTTTCTAGCTTTACATGATTTGAGTCCTGCTTCTAGGAGCCTGTTAGGAACTGTTCTTTCCCTGCACTTCACCCCAGCTGCCATTTGCCATTCCTTTTGTAGGTCGCTTGATGTCATCCTGCGGTTGCTGAGTGACATTTGAATAAGAGGACGGTCATCCCGGTCAGTGGAGAGTCGTTTTTGCCCTCTGCCGGTCTGTAGCTTTGTTGTTCCCAATATCTGCTGCTTGACCTTGTTGCAATGAGCTGCCGTCTGAGAAATTTTAAGGATGGAGGCAACATAACGCTCACTGTGTCCTTCTGCTAGTAAAGCCAGAATTGAGCCCTTCTTTTCCTATTACTTTTGGGATATTACTAGCACTTGTTTTGCCATCTAGCTTGTCCTATTGCAAGAGGATTGTGAACACCACAACAGTGTTTTTTATACTTTGGTTCAGGTGATCAGCTAATGAGAAGCACATTAAGTAGAATTAGGTGTGCTCTGGTTGGAATTCAACTGACACTGGAATGGATGGCTGTCAGACACGTAGAGAAGCTGATTTTTATAAAACTGTGCAGTGGTCTCTTAATTTATGCCAGAGCTGTATATATATATATATGTGTGTGTGTGTGTGTGTTTTGATGAATATTTCCTTTGAAAACGATGTGTAAATTACATAGAGAATTGCTGTATGTAAAAGCTCATGTTTAAATCGCATTGCAATCGGATAGCAATTGCACTGCATTTGGATGTAAATCGGATGCTATTAATGAAAAATCGGATTGTGCTTGCATGACACTCGCATTACACTTGTGTGATTCTCTGCAATGAGACTTGGACTGATTTTTCATACGTTTAGTGTGACTCCGCCTAGAGGAAATTATCGCAAAAACAACCAGCATAGATCCCAGAGATTTTCACTGGCATCCCAGTCAGCACGATTTTTCTTGTGTGTCCTCTCCTTCAACTATTGTTTAAATGAATAGTTAATAACTAATAGTAATAACTAATAGTTATACATCATGCTCTAATTGTGACACATGGTCTATGAAAACAAGGCTCTTTTGTATTAGCTTTCTGTGTATTTGATTCATATCTGATGAGTTTCTCACCAAGTAATCTTGAAAAGGCTTTTATTTTCATTTTGTAAACCATCCAGACATTTTTGAGGGGCTGCCTCTGAAACCTGGCACTAATATGATTACTAGAGAGTTAAACATGTTCAGCATCTTAATGCAAAATTAGCCTTTATTTAAATAAAGTCAGTGTGCAGAAAAGCTGAACTTGCTAACCTTGGGTTCTTTTGGTTTTCAAAGGTGATGCATTTGACAGCAGATCTCTTTGAATAGAAACTAGAAAGCAAAATTACTCTTAGAAGAGAACTGTGTGCATCTGACAGACAGTAAACGCCAGAGCAAAAAAAGGAGAAAAAAAAGCTTCTCGCAATTATAATTACCCAGTGTAAATAGGGAAAAATCCATAAGTGCTGGACACTTTGAGTTAATCTGGAAAAAAAAACTTGAAGCCAGTGTACTGTAGCTTCCAGTTCAGCTCTAAAACAATTAGCAAAACATGCACTAATGGTCTAATTCAGCTAAAAACATTACTTGCAAGAGTGACACATTCAACCCCTTAATTAAGTGATTGTAATTGCAATTACTGATGGTACACTAAACAAATATTCAGGCCTTCATAGGTCATACGGCAGAGTCCAAGTGGAAAAACATCATCGACCTGAGTAATTGTATGTGTTACTAGAAATATGTGTTTGTATATGTGCTAAGGGTACACTCCAAAATGAATTTCATGTGATTATTACCAGATATGGCTTTAGTATAGGGAATTATTATGCTTATTTGTTATTGTGATGGTTCTTGTTTAGGCTGTCTAATTAAAAGAATATCCTATTATTAAATATGAAATTCTCTGGTCGATTGGGGAAAATATAATAGTTTTTGAACCAAAATAATAGAAATAATGCTTCTGTAGATAGTGCTGTTACATAACTGATATATCACCCCCTGGTGTGTGTTTTTATTCCTTTACAAAACATCCACCTAATGTGTCCAGGTCTTGTGAGGAGATGCCGTTGGTTAATCTGTACAATTGCAAGAATTGTTCTCACTACCATATATGAAAATATCTGGACAGTGGGCCGGAGCAGTGGCGGACATAGACAGAAAAGGGCCCCTGTGTAAGAACAGTATTTGTGCCTTTACTGTCCAATAGTCTTATCTATGACAGAAGTGGCTTGCTGCTTTGGAGGTGATGGTGGGTCCCCTTACCTCTTGGGCCCCTGTGCGGTTGCACAAGTTGCACCAATGATATCCCCATCTCTGGGTCAGAACTGCAAGGCGGGGGGCGTGGTTTGCAAGGGGAAGGGAGCAGACCTATTTCACAGGAGCTCCGGAGAATCCCCTTAATTAAGCAACATTAGCTTACTTTAGCTCCTTAGTGACGGAGCCAAATTTTTGAAATCTGACCAGTGTCACTTTATGTGGTAATAACTCTGCAACGCTTCAACAAATCCCAGTGATTTTGAGATTGTTTTTTCGTGACACATAATTAGTGTTGAGCATTCCGATACCGCAAGTATCGGGTATCGGCCGATACTTGCGGTATCGGAATTCCGATACCGAGATCCGATATTTTTGTGATATCGGGTATCGGTATCGGATCAATAGGGATGTGTAAAATAAAGAATTAAAATAAAAAATATTGATATGCTCACCTCTCCGGCGGCCCCTGGACATCACGCTGCTAACCGGGAGGCTTCTTTGTTTAAAATGCGCGCCTTTAGGACCTGCGAAGAACGTCCCGGCTTCTGATTGGTCGCGTGCCGCCCATGTGACCGCCACGCGACCAATCAGAAGCCGCGACGTCATTCTCATTCACAAAAACTCCTAATTCTAGGAATTGAGGACCTGCGAATGACGTCGCGGCTTCTGATTGGTCGCGTGCCGGTCACATGGGCGGCACGCGACCAATCAGAAGCCGGGACGTCATTCGCAGGTCCTAAAGGCGCGCATTTTAAACAAAGAAGCCTCCCGGTTAGCAGCGTGATGTCCAGGGGCCGCCGGAGAGGTGAGCATATCAATATTTTTTATTTTAATTCTTTATTTTACACATCCCTATGGATCCCAGGGCCTGAAGGAGAGTTTCCTCTCCTTCAGACCCTGGGAACCATGAGAATACCTTCCGATACTTGATGTCCCATTGACTTGTATTGGTATCGGATATCGGTATCGGCGATATCCGATATTTTTCGGGTATCGGCCGATACTATCCGATACCGATACTTTCAAGTATCGGACGGTATCGCTCAACACTACACATAATACTTTCTGATATTGGTAAATTTAGGTCAATATGTTTTGTGTTTATTTATAAAAAAATATCAAAAATTTGAGAAAAATGTTAAAAAATTAGCAATTTTCAAACTTTGAATGATTATCCCTTTAATCCAGATGGCCATACTACAGTAAACCATTAATAAATAACATTTCCCACATGTCTGCTTTACATCAGGACCATTTGTAAAATGTTATTTTATTTTGTTAGCATTTTAGGAGGATTAAAAATGTAGCAGCAATTTTTCATTTTTTCAAGGAAATTTACAAAATTTATTTTTTTAAGGACTTATCCATGTTTGAAGTGACTTTAGGGGTCTCATATATTGGGAAACCCCCAAACGTGATACCATTTTAAAAACAGCACCCCCTGACATATTGAAAACTGCAGTCAGGTAGTTTATTAACTCTTCAGGTGCTTTACAGGAATTAATGCAAAGTGGCATGACAGAAATGAAAATGTGTATTTTTACCACCTAAATGCCTCTAACTTCTGAACAGATTACTACAACCGTCAGACTGTAAGGCCGCTATTTGGTCATGAATTGCCATGGCAAACATCAGGACCACACAATCAAGATCTGAGGGCACCAATTTGGTTAAATAGGAAGCCCCCACACTCTGTTAACCATTTATAATGATGTAGTCACTATTGACAGCAGCATCTAAGGGGTTAAACAGAGTTGGACGGTGCAAATACTGATCGTGGCTGAGGCAGCAAGTTGTCAGCTATAGTGGACAGCCGACAGCTACTGGATTGTCACCTGTATGGGGAGGCTATTCTCTTATATCTCAGGTCAGTTAAGAGACGTATTGGCTGTCATTAAGGGGTTAAAGTGGACTTTTATGAGCTTATTGAAGCTGAAGACCTGTGGGAACATACCTGGAACCTTAAATAAGAAAAAAAAAGGTCTTATCTAAGAAAAAACCCTTTCCAGAGCAGAGATCGTTTCCTGCCTTGTCTATGGGGAAGAAGACAACTAAAATGGCCGCCGATGCAGGACCAAAGATGAATGCCCACACTAGACTCAACACCTCCAGCCTGACTGGATGTAAGACACCCTCAGAAACACCGACTGAGCCAGCAGAGAGAGGGAAGAAATCCGACTTACAAGCGGCTCACACATTAGCCGCTGAGAAGGTGCCAGACAACCGACAGACAGCGGAGGAGCGACGCAACATCGTTGAGGAAAGACACCGGGACTCCCCTGAGTCACCGAGACCTGCGGAGTAGAAAGAAGAATACTCTGACATCCTCTCTGCCAGTTACCAGAAAGAAGGACAGACGCAGGGAAATCGTAGCGACGACGAAGCAGGAAATGAAGATGGCGCCGCTGCTGAAAAGACAAGGAGAATCACTGTGGACTCCGACAGAGGCGAGTCTCCCCGGAGCCATGCTATACTACAGGGGACCCGGGAAAGAATCACTCCAGCCTGTGACACCCACGCTGAAGAGAAAGGAGGATGAGGGCTGCGCTGCCATTCAACATGTCTCTGATGCGGTGAGTACAATCCCGCTCCAACACCGCCACGGTATACAGCAGCCCCATTCATTTCAAAAGAGCTGTGCCACCCCTAAACCCCATTATAAAAGCCTAAAATATTTGGGGCATATGCAGGGGGATAAGGACTATCCAGTGCCATCAGATTGCAAGAGATTTATTTGAAAGCTATAGCAGCTGGATATCATGCTCTAAACTAAAGTCAAATAACAAAAGGTGTCTATATGATGTCTCAGTAATTGTCACTGCCGAGAAGTATGACAAAAAAGGATTATGTAATGTCTCTGTAGATGACACTGCTGAAGAAACACAGCTGATTGACACCATGGGTCCTTCTGCAGAGACCAGTGAGATTGCTGACAAAAATGCGGTTATATCTCTTGATAATTCCCCTTGCCCTAATGGGTCAAACACCAATGATTTCTTAAAGCCTTTATTGGATGCATAAAGAGAATGGCTGGATTCTTTGAAGGATCTTAATAAACTTTCTATTATACCATTCCATAACATAAATACAAAATTTACCGCTACTATACATAACAATAGTGACATAGAGGATCATTCAGAACCAGCAGTTTCCCTCCATGTCTCAAATTCTGAATCAGACGGCTTTTTTTGGCTCGCATGAGGAACTAGAGAGTATCCACTCGGAAGACTTTACTGACATGGCAGAATCTTCCTCTCTGAAGGAGACTCTTCTGATACCTCATCTCTCCATTCCTATTCAGAAGATTCTAGTGATCCCAGTGAGACCGATGTCCCAGAAAATTTTTCATACCCCTTAAATACAGACGACTCTAATTTGAAGCAAATTCTCACTGAGTCTGAGATACGCCCCTCCAGCCTACCTTTAGTGGACAATATTCCCGCCACTGAAGATTCTCCAACTGAAGGATTTATAATCAAAATTTGTAAAGCCTTTCTATTATCGGCGGACATTTCAGGAAGGGGATTTGATTCTGACGTTGATTTGACAGTTTTATCTGGGACTAATACAAAGATTTCTGACACCCAACAAATAGATGAAACAAATGCCTCACAGTCCTTTATCAAAAAACTACTTATAGACACTCTATCACATATTCTTAAAATTCTCAAACCGAATTCTCTTAAGGCCCCTAACACTTCGCTACCCTTCTCAAAAACAGACGATAAGACAATCAAAAATTCAACAGCTACACCTTCAAATGATGTCAAAAATTATTCTCTGATCTCAGATTCCCTGGAAAAGATCAAAAAAGATATTCGCTCTTTTAAGGGCGGCTTAGCTAACTACGAAGTTTTTAAAAGAAAGAATAACCTAAAAATTAGAGGAATTCTGGAATCGGTCCAACCATCTCAATTAAAAGATTATATCTCTACAATGATATCTAATCTGTTACCTAGTACCAAAGTAAAGAATTTGGTTGAGAGGGCTTTTAGAATTCCCAGACCACGCTCTCTCCCTCCAAATATAGCAAGAGACATTATTGTTTCCTTTTACCATGGGAGGGTGAGGAATGACCTCGCTCTGACTAGAAATTCAAAAACCCTTGCATCTCCATACGACAAAATAACTCTGTTCAAAGACTTGTCCAAGGCCACAATTCAAAAAAGGAAATCATTCCAATACACGACTCGAGAACTTCTACGCGCAGGAATACCCTATCACTGGACCCAGACTTCCACCATATAAATAAAATATGCAATGAAACTAATAGTTATCTCTTCACCAGTGGAAGGAATTGTCTTTTTGGAAAAAAAATGGAATTACCCCCATCGACCTCACATAGACTCTCGTCTTCGTCCTCATCGGACTTATATTCTACTTGATAGAAAGGCTTGCTTATTTAGTACAATCCCCACGGGGTCTTCTTATTCCAGTCTACAAAGTACAGCGGACTTCATTGAAGCAAATAGTAAAATCTTATACCAATTGCTACTGTTCTAATTGAACCGAACTTTCCCTCCACAGAGTCTCAGGGTCACCCATAGGTGTTCCCGCACACGACAAGCTCTCATATGTTACATATATTACTCAAAGTATTTGTATGATTAATACTTTTGATTTTCAGGTGCTGTAATAATGAGCAACAGTTAACTATGTATATATCTACAGAAATGTATGATTGCTTGTCTCTCTCCTATTTCCATAGAGGTATTTCCTTTTATCCCTCCTTTCCTTGATTCCCTACCCTTCCCTTCCCTATCTTCCCCCCTTCTCCTCCCCATTTCCCTCCCTCCCCAGAGTAATTTAGAAAAAAACTTTCAATAAAAATTATTTGAAAAAGAACTGCAAGGCATTTGAGTCCATCGACTCATTAAGTGAGAGTCCTGAGTAGAAGGGGCATTTCTACGGTCTTAATTAGAGATGAGTGAATAAATTAGAGTGGATCTTAAAATTTCGAATTTTACAAAAATGCAGATTTTTTGTAATTTGCTTCCATAAGGATTTAACAAAATGGTGGCCATTTTTCTGAACTGTAAAGAGCCATCAGGTTTAATTTAGCACTGGGGATTCTAGGAACTCTATAGGCAGAGCAGAGATGGGCCTGACATTCACACACGGGGCCTGACTATTTGCAATTTTTTTAACCCCTTAATGACCAGACATATTTTTGTTTATGCATTTTCATTTTTTGCTCCCCTTCTTCCCAGAGCCATAACTTTTTTATTTTTTGGCCAAAATGGCCATGTGAGGGTTTTTTTGTGGGACAAGTTCTACTTTTGAACGACACCATTGGTTTTAGCATATCGTGTACTGGAAAACAGGGAAAAATTCCAAGTGCGGTGAAATTGGAAAACAAGTGCAATCCTACAGTTGTTTTTTTTTTTACCATATTCACTAAATGCTAAAACCGACTTGCCATTATGATTCTCCAAGTCATTATGAGTTCACTAGATGGTGGCCCGATTCTAACGCATCGAGTATTCTAGAATATGTATGTATATAGCAGCCACATAGTATATAGCACAGGCCATGTAGTGTATAGGAGCCATGTAGTATATAGCATACAAATAGTACGTGGCCTGTGCTATATAGTATGTGGCTGCTATATACTTACATATTGTAGAATACCCGATGCGTTGTATATAACGCAGCCTGCGCAGTATCTAACACAGGCCACGTAGTATACAGCAGCCATGTAGTATATAACACTGCCCACGTAGTATATAGCAGCCATGTAGTATATAGTACTGTCCACATAGTATATAGCAGCCATGTAGTATATAGCACTGCCCACGTTGTATATAGCAGCCATGTAGTATATAGTACTGTCCACGTAGTATATAGCAGCCATGTAGTATATAGTACTGCCCACGTAGTATATAGCAGCCATGTAGTATATAGTACTGAGCACGTAGTATATAGCAGCCATGTAGTATATAGTACTGTCCACGTAGTATATAGCAGCCATGTAGTATATAGTACTGTCCACGTAGTATATAGCAGCCATGTAGTATATAGTACTGCCCACGTAGTATATAGCAGCCATGTAGTATATAGTACTGAGCACGTAGTATATAGCAGCCATGTAGTATATAGTACTGTCCATGTAGTATATAGCAGCCATGTAGTATATAGTACTGTCCACGTAGTATATAGCAGCCATGTAGTATATAGTACTGCCCACGTAGTATATAGCAGCCATGTACCCCCGCAGTATTTAGCAGTGTGGGCACATATCCCTGCTAAAAAAAGGAATTAAAATAAAAAATAGTTACATACTCACCCCCTAGGATCCAACGGCGCTGTGGCGATGGGCGCGCGGCTGCCGCCATCTTCCGTTCCCAGGATGCATTGCGAAATTACCCAGAAGACTTAGCAGTCTCGCGAGACGGTTTTTTATTTTGAATGAGGTGAAAGGGGGGGTGATATGAGCTTTTATATGTTTTTTATTTTTTTAATATTTATAAAAACACTTTTTACTTTTTGCATGCTTTTATATCCCACATGGGAGACTAGAAGATGCAGTTGTCTGATCGGCTGTAATACATTCAGATGATGATCAGATCGCCTGTATGCAGGGCCGGATTTAAGAGGTGGGTGGCCCGGGGCCCATTTTGGAGGGAGGCCCATTTTTCAAGGTGCTGCAATATATAATGCAAAAACACAAAATGAAACGAATGCAAGTTTATTTACAAAAATCATTTACGCAGAGTAATTCAACTAAAATCATTCATTTTTTACAATCCGGGCATTTTCCTTGATTTTCGTTCTGCAAAATCACTAATGATGTCACTAAAGTCCAATTCACGTAGTATATCTGACCCTGTCAACCCTTGAAGTCTTGAAGGGCGTTAAAGACTAAAATATGTACATATGTATGTATATACCGTATTTTCCAGCGTATAAGACGACTTTTTGACCCCAGATGCTCTGCATTGCTTGTGTGAATTATGTCATATACAGACTAGTATCTCTTATCTATTTGTGCACTAATGCCAAACAGCCAACACTGGATTGAAAGTGGTTGTTTCATCAGTATTTCTTGCACCTGTGTGTTTGCCATCATTTATCGGGTCCGCTGCGCTCTGCTGGTGCATTTGGTTGGAGGCTTCTGCAGGTAAACATCTCTGCTTTTTTCTCTGTGACTTCCCTAAAAATTGTCCCAAAAGTCGGGGGTCGTCTTATACGCCGGGTACGGTGTGTGCAGGGAGTGATCCTGGATGTCGGCGTGTGGTTCCCAGGGTCTGGAGGAGAGGAGACTCTCCTTCAGGCCCTGGGATCCATATTCATGTAAAAAATAAAGAATAAAAATAAAAAACATGGATATACTCACCCTCGGACGGCCCCTGGCTCACAGCGCTGTTAGCATCTGCCTCCATTCCTAAGAATGCAGAGAGTGAAGGACCTTCGATGACGTCGCGGTCACATGAGCGGTCAGGTCTTATACACCAGAAAATATGGTTTGTAGAAATTTGGGCTGTCTATATCAAAGGCTGCTGCTGGGCTCTATATGTCAGAGGCTGCTGCTGGGCTGTATATGTATGAGGGGCTTCTGCTGTTCTGAATATGTATGAGAGGCTTCTGCTGGGCTGAATATGCATGAGAGGCTTCTGCTGGGCTGTATGTATATGAGGTGCTTCTGCTGGTCATTATATATATGAGGGGCTTCTGCTGAGCTGCATATATATATATATATATATATATATATATATATATATATATATGGGGCTTCTGCTGGGCTGTATATGTATAAGAGGCTTCTGCTGGGCTGAATATGCATGAGAGGGTTCTGCTGGGCTGTATATATATATATGAGGGGCTTCTGCTGGTCTGTGTATATATGAGGGGCTTCTGCTGAGCTGTATATATATGAGGGGCTTCTGCTGGGCTGTATATGTATAAGAGGCTTCTGCTGGGCTGAATATGTATCAGAGGCTTCTGCTGGTCTGTATATATATGAGGGGCTTCTGCTGAGCTGTATATACAGTGGGGCAAAAAAGTATTTAGTCAGTCAGCAATAGTGCAAGTTCCACCACTTAAAAAGATGAGAGGCGTCTGTAATTTACATCATAGGTAGACCTCAACTATGGGAGACAAACTGAGAAAAAAAAATCCAGAAAATCACATTGTCTGTTTTTTTAACAATTTATTTGCATATTATGGTGGAAAATAAGTATTTGGTCAGAAACAAAATTTCATCTCAATACTTTGTAATATATCCTTTGTTGGCAATGACAGAGGTCAAACGTTTTCTGTAAGTCTTCACAAGGTTGCCACACACTGTTGTTGGTATGTTGGCCCATTCCTCCATGCAGATCTCCTCTAGAGCAGTGATGTTTTTGGCTTTTCGCTTGGCAACACGGACTTTCAACTCCCTTCAAAGGTTTTCTATAGGGTTGAGATCTGGAGACTGGCTAGGCCACTCCAGGACCTTGAAATGCTTCTTACAAAGCCACTCCTTCGTTGCCCTGGCGGTGTGCTTTGGATCATTGTCATGTTGAAAGACCCAGCCACGTTTCATCTTCAATGCCCTTGCTGATGGAAGGAGGTTTGCACTCAAAATCTCACGATACATGGCCCCATTCATTCTTTCATGTACCCGGATCAGTCGTCCTGGCCCCTTTGCAGAGAAACAGCCCCAAAGCATGATGTTTCCACCACCATGCTTTACAGTAGGTATGGTGTTTGATGGATGCAACTCAGTATTCTTTTTCCTCCAAACACGACAAGTTGTGTTTCTACCAAACAGTTCCAGTTTGGTTTCATCAGACCATAGGACATTCTCCCAAAACTCCTCTGGATCATCCAAATGCTCTCTAGCAAACTTCAGACGGGCCCGGACATGTACTGGCTTAAGCAGTGGGACACGTCTGGCACTGCAGGATCTGAGTCCATGGTGGCGTAGTGTGTTACTTATGGTAGGCCTTGTTACATTGGTCCCAGCTCTCTGCAGTTCATTCACTAGGTCCCCCCGCGTGGTTCTGGGATTTTTGCTCACCGTTCTTGTGATCATTCTGACCCCACGGGGTGGGATTTTGCGTGGAGCCCCAGATCGAGGGAGATTATCAGTGGTCTTGTATGTCTTCCATTTTCTAATTATTGCTCCCACTGTTGATTTCTTCACTCCAAGCTGGTTGGCTATTGCAGATTCAGTCTTCCCAGCCTGGTGCAGGGCTACAATTTTGTTTCTGGTGTCCTTTGGCAGCTCTTTGGTCTTCACCATAGTGGAGTTTGGAGTCAGACTGTTTGAGGGTGTGCACAGGTGTCTTTTTATACTGATAACAAGTTTAAACAGGTGCCATTACTACAGGTAATGAGTGGAGGAAAGAGGAGACTCTTAAAGAAGAAGTTACAGGTCTGTGAGAGCCAGAAATCTTGATTGTTTGTTTCTGACCAAATACTTATTTTCCACCATAATATGCAAATAAATTGTTAAAAAAACAGACAATGTGATTTTCTGGATTTTTTTTTCTCAGTTTGTCTCCCATAGTTGAGGTCTACCTATGATGTAAATTACAGACGCCTCTCATCTATTTAAGTGGTGGAACTTGCACTATTGCTGACTGACTAAATACTTTTTTGCCCCACTGTATATGAGGGGCTTCTGCTGGGCTATATATATATACATGAGGTGCTTCTGCTGGGCTGTATATATATATGAGGGGCTGCTGCTGGGCTGTATATATCAGAGGCTGTTTGCCTGTATATATCAGAGGCTGTTGCTGTCCTGGCTGTATATGTAAGAGAGGCTTCTGCTGGGCTGTATATGTATGAGAGGCTTCTGCTGGGCTGCATATATATGAGGGACTTCTGCTGGACTGTATATGTATGAGAGGCTTCTGCTGGGCTGTATATGTATGAGAAGCTTCTGCTGGGCTGTATATATGAGGGGCTTCTGCTGAGCTGCATATATATATATATATATATATATATATATATATATGGGGCTTCTGCTGGGCTGTATATGTATAAGAGGCTTCTGCTGGGCTGAATATGCATGAGAGGGTTCTGCTGGGCTGTATATGTATGAGAAGCTTCTGCTGGGCTGTATATATGAGGGGCTTCTGCTGAGCTGCATATATATATATATATATATATATAGGGCTTCTGCTGAGCTGTATATGTATATGAGGTGCTTCTGCTGGTCATTATATATATGAGGGGCTTCTGTTGAGCTGCATATATATATATATATATATATATATATATATGGGGCTTCTGCTGGGCTGTATATGTATAAGAGGCTTCTGCTGGGCTGAATATGCATGAGAGGGTTCTGCTGGGCTGTATATATATATATGAGGGGCTTCTGCTGGTCTGTGTATATATGAGGGGCTTCTGCTGAGCTGTATATATATGAGGGGCTTCTGCTGGGCTGTATATGTATAAGAGGCTTCTGCTGGGCTGAATATGTATCAGAGGCTTCTGCTGGTCTGTATATATATATGAGGGGCTTCTGCTGGTCTGTATATATATGAGGGGCTTCTGCTGAGCTGTATATATATGAGGGGCTTCTGCTGGGCTGTATATATATATGAGGGGCTTCTGCTGAGCTGTATATATATGAGGGGCTTCTGCTGGGCTATATATATATACATGAGGTGCTTCTGCTGGGCTGTATATATATAAGGGGCTTCTGCTGGGCTGTATATATATATGAGGGGCTGCTGCTGGGCTGTATATATCAGAGGCTGTTTGCCTGTATATATCAGAGGCTGTTGCTGTCCTGGCTGTATATGTAAGAGAGGCTTCTGCTGGGCTGTATATGTATGAGAGGCTTCTGCTGGGCTGCATATATATGAGGGACTTCTGCTGGGCTGTATATGTATGAGAGGCTTCTGCTGGGCTGTATATGTATGAGAAGCTTCTGCTGGGCTGTATATATGAGGGGCTTCTGCTGGGCTGTGTATGTATGAGAGGCTTCTGCTGGGCTCTATATGTCAGAGGCTTCTGTTGGGCCGTATATGTATGAGAGGCTTCTGCTGGGCTGTATATATGAGGGGCTTCTGCTGGGCTGTATATGGATGAGAGGCTTCTGCTGGGCTGTATATGTATGAGATGCTTCTGCTGGGCTATATATATGAGGGGCTGCTGCCAGGCTGTATATATCAGAGGCTGTTGCTGTGCTGGCTGTATATAGAATAGAGGCTGAGGGGCTGTATAAAGTGTATACACAGCACTATACTGTAAACAGGTCCACAGTATATGCATACAGTATACACAGACACACTGTAATGCAGGATATAGTGTGGACTTGTATATACAGTATGGTGCTGTGTAGGACAGGAGCTGCAAGAAAGATACACAGACAGACAGGTACACATAGACACACACACAGACAGACACACACAGAGATCATACTCACCCACTGCGACACTGTGAAGATTGAACCACTTCACCTCTCGATCTTCAGTGACTGAAGATCCAGAGTGAAGTCCTGCCGCTCTCCGCGGTGGAGAATCCTCTTCTCACACTGACATCGTGGCTCCGCCTCCTTCCTCAAAGGTAGCTGAACAAACTCTCATCTGATCTAATCTGAGGGAGCGATAATATAGCTGAATAGGTAGCGCCTAGAAGATTCTGTTGGAATCGGAGAAGGCTGCCGCATGCCATAAACTAAGCATTAGGTACAGGGAGGGTACTAGAAGTCTGTCTAGGCTAGCCAGGTCAGTGGATGCTGAAGCAGGTCAGGTGCCATGACTCTGCCGCTCTGCGCAGCCACTGAGATGTAGGACCGTAGCATGGTCCCTACACTTTCAATAGTTTCTCTTTTGTTAAATGTTCCTTATCATTAGAAACGGTTCACAACAAAGAGACGTGTATTTTACATGTTTTGAGATATTTATCCCTATATTGGTGGGAGGCCCCCACTTGGTGGGTGGCCCAGGGCCCGGGCCCCTTGGGTGCACCCCTAAATCTGGGCCTGCCTGTATGTAGCAGAAATGCTCACTTGCTATGAGGCTGACCACTGGATCTGGTTGCTGGTTAGCCAGGCCCCGATGTTTAACATGTGATGATAGATATCTGTCACGGGTGTGTCATAGGCTGCAGACAGTCACACTGCATCTAGCTGCAGAAGTTCTCAGTGCTTGGCTTCGCAGACTCCTTCCTAGTCCTCCTGACTTTAGGACCCGGTGGCAACCTCCCCTGGCTCTAGCTGACACACCTGGACCAGGGTGTTTAGAACACTCAGCTTGCTTCTGGGAGTTGCCTGTGATATTTCCATTTCCCTGTTGAGGCTTGGAGCCATAGCAGTCAGCTATCTTCCTCTTTGGTGATTGGAGGACGTCTGTGTTTCTCTCTGAGTATACTCAAACTAAGTGTTCCCCTTGTCTGTGTATTCCATCTGTCTTTAGTGGTAGTGGGGATTGACAAGTGTGCATACTGTCCTTTCCTATGAAGGGCTTATCGCCAGGGTCAGGCAGGAGTTAGGTATCCTCTACTCCCCCCTTCCGTAGTGTTAGGTTCCCTTCATCTTATTCCTTCGTGTTGCACTTAGTCTTTCCTACACTGTGTGTGACAATATCTATCTATCTATATTCATTCAGTAATAATTGCAGTGCTGCATTTCATGTTAGAATGCGAATTATGCTCATTGTCTCATCAGAGAGGAATAGAACTATAACTCTAGTGACACCTATTGGAAGCAGCAATCCTACAAGTCAATGTTGACCCTTTAACGAGCCTTGTCACTTAGGATAATATCCAAACCAGAATCTCAATTTGCAGACACTGTGTTTTGGGGTACTGCCCCTCGTCAGTAGTGTTGAGCGATACCTTCCGATATCGGAAAGTATCGGTATCGGTTTGGATCGGCCGATATTCAAAAAATATCGGATATCGCCGATACCGATACCCGATCCCAATGCAAGTCAATGGGACCAAAATATCGGAATTAAAATAAACCCTTTCTTTCCTTGTAGGTTCATTCTACATGAAGGAAAACAACTAAGAATAATGTAGGATGTATGGGGGAGGTGGCGGAGACATTAAAGGCAATGAGGATTAGTCCAATCAAATAGAATAGCATGATTTTTTTTTTTTTTAAAGACGTTCGGATTGAAAAAGATATTGACTATGTAAATTTTTTTTATTTTGTCAGATATTGATGATTCACTATTCCACGACCTTCCCCTTCTTTTTTTTCCTTTTCCCACACTTTCATCTTCATCATCATCAGCATCTTTGACATCAACTTCTTCACCTTATTCATCTTCTTCTTCATCTTCTACCTATATTTTTTTTTTTTATTACATTCTTCATATTCATTTTCTTCAACTATTATTATTCTTCCTATTCTACATATTCTTTTTATTCCACTGTTATTATTCTTCCTATTCTACTTCTTCATCATATTCTCATTTGTGACAGGCATTCCCGTAGTTGTTATCTATAAAAGTTGGAAGATTACACCTTCCGTTCTGCCAGTCACAAAAGTTACATTTGTCCGCGTTCAGTTTGGCCTGCAGCATCAGGCTTTATCCAGGGGCACCACGAGGAGGAACGGACTCACCCCCATACACTGCTTAGTCTTCTTCTGCATATAATTTAGATAATATCTTTTGCTCTGATATTAAGTCTTATGCTTAATGTTCTTCTGCTCTTTGTTCTGCAGCCTCTTGTTCTTCTGCTTCTCGGTCTTCCATGTTGTCGTCTCCAGGGTCGTCGTCTCCAGTGTCGTCATCTCCGCCGTCGTCGTCTCAGCCGTCGTCGTCTCCGCCGTCGTCGTCGTCATCGGGGTGGTCTTCCGGGTCGTCGTCATCGGGGTGGTCTTCCGGGTCGTCGACGTTAGGGTCTTCAACTTGGAAATGTAGCAGAAGGTACAAGAAGGCTGAGAAAATGCCAAGAACCAGCTGATGGAACTGGAACTCGGATGGCTACCCGAAGGTTCAAGAGCCTATGGAACTACCGAGGACCAGCTGACGTTACTGGAACCCGGTTACTAAGCAGGAGGTACCCGTGCTAAAAAGCACTACCAAGGACCGCCTGACGTTGGCGGAACTCGGATACCCAGAAGGAGGCACCTAAGCCAAAGGCTCTGCCCGGAACCAGCTGACGTTACTGGAACCAGGATGGGGAGCAGAAGGTACAAGAGCAAAAGACACTGCCGAGAACCAGCTGACGGTACTGGAACCCGGATGGGTAGCCGAAGGTCCAAGAGCCAATGGAACTACCGAGGACCAGCTGACGTTACTGGAACCCGGTTACTAAGCAGGAGGTACCCGTGCCTGAAAGCACTACCAAGGACCACCTGACGTTGGTGGAACTTGGATACCCAGAAGGAGGCACCTAAGCCAAAGGCTCTGCCCGGAACCAGCTGACGGTACTGGAACCAGGATGGGGAGCAGAAGGTACAAGAGCAAAAGACACTGCCGAGAACCAGCTGACGGTGCTGGAACCAGGTGGTGGACCCGAAGGCCCACAGGAGAGGAGAGAACAGCTAGGCCGCGAGGCAGCCGCAGTTACCGAACCCCAACAGTCCTACAGGGGGAGCTGGGCCTACTGGCACTACAGAACCAGCCTTGACTACCAGTTCACGCAGCCCACATAGGAAGCTCCTAAACTGGAGGCACCCTGGAGTTGGCTAACCCGATCGCACCACGACGAGGCAAGCATAGGTGTCTCAGTGAGCTTGACACAACCCGGAAACAGCTGACGGTGCTGAAACCAGGTTTGGCACGAGGGAGTACCTGTGACAAAAACACTGCCGAGAACCAGCTGGCGGTGCTGGAACCCGGATGCGTTGCCCCAGTGTGCAAGAGCCAATGGCACGACCGAGGACTAGCTGACGGTGCTGGAACCCGGTTACTAAGCTGTAGGTGCCCGCGCTTAAAAGCACTACCAAGGACCGCCTGGCGTTGGCGGAACTCGGATACCCAGGAGGAGGCACCTAAGCCAAAGGCTCGGCCCGGAACCAGCTGACGGTGCTGGAACCAGGTGGTGGACCCGAAGGCCCACAGGAGAGGAGAGAACAGCTAGGCCGCGAGGCAGCCGCAGTTACCGAACCCCAACAGTCCTACAGGGGGAGCTGGGCCTACTGGCACTACAGAACCAGCCTTGACTACCAGTTCACGCAGCCCACATAGGAAGCTCCTAAACTGGAGGCACCCTGGAGTTGGCTAACCCGACCGCACCACGACGAGGCAAGCATAGGTGTCTCAGTGAGCTTGACACAACCCGGAAACAGCTGACGGTGCTGAAACCAGGTTTGGCACGAGGGAGTACCTGTGACAAAAACACTGCCGAGAACCAGCTGGCGGTGCTGGAACCCGGATGCGTTGCCCCAGTGTGCAAGAGCCAATGGCACGACCGAGGACTAGCTGAAGGTGCTGGAACCCGGTTACTAAGCTGTAGGTGCCCGCGCTTAAAAGCACTACCAAGGACCGCCTGGCGTTGGCGGAACTCGGATACCCAGGAGGAGGCACCTAAGCCAAAGGCTCGGCCCGGAACCAGCTGACGGTGCTGGAACCAGGTGGTGGACCCCAAGGCCCACAGGAGAGGAGAGAACAGCTAGGCCGCGAGGCAGCCGCAGTTACCGAACCCCAACAGTCCTACAGGGGGAGCTGGGCCTACTGGCACTACAGAACCAGCCTTGACTACCAGTTCACGCAGCCCACATAGGAAGCTCCTAAACTGGAGGCACCCTGGAGTTGGCTAACTCGACCGCACCACGACGGGGCAAGCATAGGCGTCTCAGTGAAGTTGACACAACCCGGAAACAGCTGACGGTGCTGAAACCAGGTTTGGCACGAGGGAGTACCTGTGACAAAAACACTGCCGAGAACCAGCTGGCGGTGCTGGAACCCGGATGGGTTGCCCCAGTGTGCAAGAGCCAATGGCACGACCGAGGACTAGCTGACGGTGCTGGAACCCGGTTACTAAGCTGTAGGTGCCCGCGCTTAAAAGCACTACCAAGGACCGCCTGGCGTTGGCGGAACTCGGATACCCAGGAGGAGGCACCTAAGCCAAAGGCTCGGCCCGGAACCAGCTGACGGTGCTGGAACCAGGTGGTGGACCCGAAGGCCCACAGGAGAGGAGAGAACAGCTAGGCCGCGAGGCAGCCGCAGTTACCGAACCCCAACAGTCCTACAGGGGGAGCTGGGCCTACTGGCACTACAGAACCAGCCTTGACTACCAGTTCACGCAGCCCACATAGGAAGCTCCTAAACTGGAGGCACCCTGGAGTTGGCTAACCCGACCGCACCACGACGAGGCAAGCATAGGTGTCTCAGTGAGCTTGACACAACCCGGAAACAGCTGACGGTGCTGAAACCAGGTTTGGCACGAGGGAGTACCTGTGACAAAAACACTGCCGAGAACCAGCTGGCGGTGCTGGAACCCGGATGCGTTGCCCCAGTGTGCAAGAGCCAATGGCACGACCGAGGACTAGCTGACGGTGCTGGAACCCGGTTACTAAGCTGTAGGTGCCCGCGCTTAAAAGCACTACCAAGGACCGCCTGGCGTTGGCGGAACTCGGATACCCAGGAGGAGGCACCTAAGCCAAAGGCTCGGCCCGGAACCAGCTGACGGTGCTGGAACCAGGTGGTGGACCCGAAGGCCCACAGGAGAGGAGAGAACAGCTAGGCCGCGAGGCAGCCGCAGTTACCGAACCCCAACAGTCCTACAGGGGGAGCTGGGCCTACTGGCACTACAGAACCAGCCTTGACTACCAGTTCACGCAGCCCACATAGGAAGCTCCTAAACTGGAGGCACCCTGGAGTTGGCTAACCCGACCGCACCACGACGAGGCAAGCATAGGTGTCTCAGTGAGCTTGACACAACCCGGAAACAGCTGACGGTGCTGAAACCAGGTTTGGCACGAGGGAGTACCTGTGACAAAAACACTGCCGAGAACCAGCTGGCGGTGCTGGAACCCGGATGCGTTGCCCCAGTGTGCAAGAGCCAATGGCACGACCGAGGACTAGCTGATGGTGCTGGAACCCGGTTACTAAGCTGTAGGTGCCCGCGCTTAAAAGCACTACCAAGGACCGCCTGGCGTTGGCGGAACTCGGATACCCAGGAGGAGGCACCTAAGCCAAAGGCTCGGCCCGGAACCAGCTGACGGTGCTGGAACCAGGTGGTGGACCCCAAGGCCCACAGGAGAGGAGAGAACAGCTAGGCCGCGAGGCAGCCGCAGTTACCGAACCCCAACAGTCCTACAGGGGGAGCTGGGCCTACTGGCACTACAGAACCAGCCTTGACTACCAGTTCACGCAGCCCACATAGGAAGCTCCTAAACTGGAGGCACCCTGGAGTTGGCTAACTCGACCGCACCACGACGGGGCAAGCATAGGCGTCTCAGTGAAGTTGACACAACCCGGAAACAGCTGACGGTGCTGAAACCAGGTTTGGCACGAGGGAGTACCTGTGACAAAAACACTGCCGAGAACCAGCTGGCGGTGCTGGAACCCGGATGCGTTGCCCCAGTGTGCAAGAGCCAATGGCACGACCGAGGACTAGCTGACGGTGCTGGAACCCTGTTACTAAGCTGTAGGTGCCCGCGCTTAAAAGTACTACCAAGGACCGCCTGGCGTTGGCGGAACTCGGATACCCAGGAGGAGGCACCTAAGCCAAAGGCTCGGCCCGGAACCAGCTGACGGTGCTGGAACCAGGTGGTGGACCCGAAGGCCCACAGGAGAGGAGAGAACAGCTAGGCCGCGAGGCAGCCGCAGTTACCGAACCCCAACAGTCCTACAGGGGGAGCTGGGCCTACTGGCACTACAGAACCAGCCTTGACTACCAGTTCACGCAGCCCACATAGGAAGCTCCTAAACTGGAGGCACCCTGGAGTTGGCTAACCCGACCGCACCACGACGAGGCAAGCATAGGTGTCTCAGTGAGCTTGACACAACCCGGAAACAGCTGACGGTGCTGAAACCAGGTTTGGCACGAGGGAGTACCTGTGACAAAAACACTGCCGAGAACCAGCTGGCGGTGCTGGAACCCGGATGCGTTGCCCCAGTGTGCAAGAGCCAATGGCACGACCGAGGACTAGCTGACGGTGCTGGAACCCGGTTACTAAGCTGTAGGTGCCCACGCTTAAAAGCACTACCAAGGACCGCCTGGCGTTGGCGGAACTCGGATACCCAGGAGGAGGCACCTAAGCCAAAGGCTCGGCCCGGAACCAGCTGACGGTGCTGGAACCAGGTGGTGGACCCCAAGGCCCACAGGAGAGGAGAGAACAGCTAGGCCGCGAGGCAGCCGCAGTTACCGAACCCCAACAGTCCTACAGGGGGAGCTGGGCCTACTGGCACTACAGAACCAGCCTTGACTACCAGTTCACGCAGCCCACATAGGAAGCTCCTAAACTGGAGGCACCCTGGAGTTGGCTAACCCGACCGCACCACGACGAGGCAAGCATAGGTGTCTCAGTGAGCTTGACACAACCCGGAAACAGCTGACGGTGCTGAAACCAGGTTTGGCACGAGGGAGTACCTGTGACAAAAACACTGCCGAGAACCAGCTGGCGGTGCTGGAACCCGGATGCGTTGCCCCAGTGTGCAAGAGCCAATGGCACGACCGAGGACTAGCTGACGGTGCTGGAACCCGGTTACTAAGCTGTAGGTGCCCACGCTTAAAAGCACTACCAAGGACCGCCTGGCGTTGGCGGAACTCGGATACCCAGGAGGAGGCACCTAAGCCAAAGGCTCGGCCCGGAACCAGCTGACGGTGCTGGAACCAGGTGGTGGACCCCAAGGCCCACAGGAGAGGAGAGAACAGCTAGGCCGCGAGGCAGCCGCAGTTACCGAACCCCAACAGTCCTACAGGGGGAGCTGGGCCTACTGGCACTACAGAACCAGCCTTGACTACCAGTTCACGCAGCCCACATAGGAAGCTCCTAAACTGGAGGCACCCTGGAGTTGGCTAACTCGACCGCACCACGACGGGGCAAGCATAGGCGTCTCAGTGAAGTTGACACAACCCGGAAACAGCTGACGGTGCTGAAACCAGGTTTGGCACGAGGGAGTACCTGTGACAAAAACACTGCCGAGAACCAGCTGGCGGTGCTGGAACCCGGATGCGTTGCCCCAGTGTGCAAGAGCCAATGGCACGACCGAGGACTAGCTGACGGTGCTGGAACCCGGTTACTAAGCTGTAGGTGCCCGCGCTTAAAAGCACTACCAAGGACCGCCTGGCGTTGGCGGAACTCGGATACCCAGGAGGAGGCACCTAAGCCAAAGGCTCGGCCCGGAACCAGCTGACGGTGCTGGAACCAGGTGGTGGACCCCAAGGCCCACAGGAGAGGAGAGAACAGCTAGGCCGCGAGGCAGCCGCAGTTACCGAACCCCAACAGTCCTACAGGGGGAGCTGGGCCTACTGGCACTACAGAACCAGCCTTGACTACCAGTTCACGCAGCCCACATAGGAAGCTCCTAAACTGGAGGCACCCTGGAGTTGGCTAACCCGACCGCACCACGACGAGGCAAGCATAGGTGTCTCAGTGAGCTTGACACAACCCGGAAACAGCTGACGGTGCTGAAACCAGGCTTGGCACGAGGGAGTACCTGTGACAAGAACACTGCCGAGAACCAGCTGGCGGTGCTGGAACCCGGATGCGTTGCCTTGCCTATTAAAGATTGTCTTCCTAGAGCCCCAACTAGCGGTGTTGGAGCAAAGGGTAAGCAGGGGGAGATGAGTGTAGGCCGAAGCCTGCACTGGAGGCAGCTTTGTGTCTGCGTTGCGTTTGCAGGACACTTTGCCGGCTACACACTGGGGGAACAGCTGGCGTTGCTGAACCCCACTAACACAATGGCGTGTGTTTTTCTCTGTGCAGCTAGCACTTGCGGGCAAAAACTAGCGATGTTAGAGCCCGTGTTGAAGCAGGAGGAGGAGGAGGAGAGGAGCAGAGTGTAGGCCGAAGCCTAGTTGAACCAATTTCAAAGGAAACCTTTAACCCCCCCCCTCAGGTATTACAAAGTACAAGAGACACACCTTGTGCAGTATTAATGCTGCACAAGTGAAAGGTTGCTCTATTAATTTGTCTACTTGCACACGCTGAATGAAAGACATACACAATTTACCCCATTCTACAGTCAAACTGTAGTGGATGCGTGACTTGGTTTTTTGATGAGACGCAGCACAGGTGTCCAAAATAACGCCTTGGTGCTTGGCGCAGCTTCCTGAGCGTTGTTATTTGCTGTACAGGAGTCTGCGCTCTTGTGTTATCCCTTGGCAATGCCCTGTTAGCGCTGCCCATCTTATGACATCATTTCATGTTGGCCGGTGCGGTTAACGATGGCCATAAATCCCAGACCCACAGTGTCTTTTCATAAAGCCACACTGCGGTGCTGGGATTCGTGGCCTTGAGCAGTAAATATTTTGGCCGCTCACACACGTCCTTACACCTGCTTCAGACTGGGCGGCCTCTGCTGATCCCTTCTCGCATGCCGCGGCCATGAGGCTGCACAGTCTGAAGAAGGCGGAAGGAGATGAGTTAAGACAGGCGAAGATATGCACTGCTCGTGCCCATAAACCACACCCTCGCTGACAAAATAAATATGACAACGAGGGGCGTTGTTTCTAGCAGGGCGGATGCACAGGCGCAGCCAGCTAACCATGATGACAAAAGACGGGAAACGCTACCAAGGGGGGTGCTGCGTATCATTAGAAAGGAAAGTCACACCTCAGGGACAGTGGAATGGTCTCAATGAGACACATTTTGTACGTGTTGAGTTCCACGTGGGCAAGGAGAAAAAGTCAGCCACCTTGTACAAATGCAGCAGTACTGCTGTACTAGGTGGCTGTTATACATAGAAACACCTGGGGGGGTCGGGCCAGGTTCCCTTTAATTTCAGTTCATGTGCCTGCGTGGCGTTTGCAGGTCACGTTGCCGGCTACACAGCAGGGGAACAGCTGGCGTTGCTGAACCCCACTAACACATTGGCTGGTGTTTTTCTCTGTGCAGCTAGCACTTCCGGGCAAAAACTAGCGGTGTTTGAGCCCAGGGTCAGCAGGAGGAGGAGAGGAGCAGAGTGTAGGCCGAAGCCTGCACTGGTGGCAGCTTTTGTTCTGTTGTGCCAGCGTGGCTTGTGCTGGACACGTTGCCGACTACACAGCAGGGGAACAGCTGGCGGTGCTGAACCCCACTGACACATCACCTAGTGTTTTTTCTGTGTAGACAACACTTCCAGGTGGCAACTGACAGTGTTGAAACCCAGGGAATCAAAGAGGAGCAGAGTGTAGGCCGAAGCCTGCAGTGGAGCAAGTTGAAAGGGAACCTTTAACCCCCCCCCCCCCCCAGGCATTTGTTGCTGAAAGAGCCATCTTGTACAGCAGTAATACTGCACATGGAAAATGGTGGCTCCGAAAATTATGCTCCTTGCAAACGCTGAAGTACACACTCATATAATGTGTCCCCTCACACCGTCAAACCATCCCGGAAGTGGGACTTTCCTTTGTAATGTGACACAGCACAGCCGTCATTCCAACCCCCTTGGTGCCGGGCGCCACCTCCTCAACGTTGTTTGGTTCTGTCACGGAGCCCGCGCTGTAATGTTATCCCTTGGCCATGCACAGTTAGCGGTGCCCGTCTTCTGACATCATGTAGGTGTCAGGCTGGCAGTACCTGTGCGTCAAAGCTGCCCGAGATCCAACCTTGCAGTGTCATCTAATGTAGTCCCACTGCGGGCCAGGGATCCATGGGCATGCGCAGTGCATATCATCGCCTCTCACTCACCTCCTTCCTGCTTCTTCAGACTGTGCGGCGTCACGGCCGTGGCATGCTATTAGGGATCAGCTGACGCCGCCTAGTCTGAAGAAGCGTGAAGAAGGGGAGTGAGAGGCTAGTATATGCACTGCGCCTGGCCATGGATACCAGGCCCACTGTGGGATCACATTAGACGACACTGCGAGGTGTGATTTCGGGCAGCGTGGACGCACAGGCGCAGCCAGGACGACAACAAATGATGTCAGAGGACGGGCAGCGCAAACTGTGCATGGCCAAGGGATAACATAACAGCGCAGGGTCCATGACGGAATCAAACAACGCTAAGGAGGCAGCGCACGGTGCCAAGGGGGTAGCAATGACGGCTGTGCTGCGTCACATTACAAAGGAAAGTCCCACCTCCGGGACGGTTGGACGGTGTGAGGGGACACATTACATGAGTGTGTAGTTCAGCGTTTGCAAGGAGCATAATTTCAAGAGCGACCTTTCCCTTGTGCAGTATTAGTGCTGCACATGGTGGCTCTTTCAGTAACAAACGCCTAGGGGGGGGGGGACAGGCCCCTTACATTTTAGTTGTGCCAGCGTGGCGGTCGCATGACACGTTGCCGGATACACAGCTGGGGATCAGCTGACGTTACTGAACCCCAATAACAGAGGAGCGACTGTTGACTGTGCACACAGCACTTCCAGGCACCAACTGGCGGTGTTAGAGCCCAGGGACAGCAGGAGGAGCAGATTGGAGGTATTGCCGCACACACAGCTGGGGATCAGCTGACGTTACTGAACCCCAATAACAGAGGAGTGACTGTTGACTGTGCACACAGCACTTCCAGGCACCAACTGGCGGTGTTAGAGCCCAGGGACAGCAGGAGGAGCAGAGGAACAGAGTGTAGGCCGAAGCCTGATTGGAGCAAGTTGAAAGGAAACCTTTAACCCCCCCCCCCCCCAAGACGTTTGTAGCTGAAAGAGCCATGTTGTGCAGCACTAAGGATGCAAAAGGAAAAGGTTGCTCTTTTAATTATGCTCCTTGCAAACACCGAAGTAAACACTAAAAATGTGTCCCTTTATACCGTTAAACCGTTCCGGAGGTGCGAATTTCCTTCGTAATGGGACACAGCACAGCTGTCATTCCTATCCCCTTGATGCCGTGCGCTGCCTCCTCAGCGTTGTTTTAAGCTGTCACGGAGCCTGCGCTGTTCTGTTAGCCCTTGGCCATGCCCAATTAGCGCTGCCTGTCTTCTGACATAATTTGGTGTCAGGCTGTCAGTGCCTGTGCGTCCACGCTGCTCCAGATCCCACCTCGCAGTCTCATCTAACGTAATCCCACTGCGGGCCTTGGAACCATGGGCATGCACAGTGCATAACCTCGACTCTCACTCCCCTCCTTCCCTCTTCTTCAGACTGTGCGGTGTCACGGCCGTGGCATGCTAGGGATCAGCTGACGGCGCACAGTCTAAAGAAGGCGGAGGGAAATGAGCGAGAGCCCGAGGGGAAGATATGCACTGCGCATGCCCATGGATCCCAGGCCCGCAGTGTGACGACTCAATCAGAAGACACTGCGAGGCGGGATCTCGGGCACCGCGGCCGCACAGGCGCAGCCAGCCTGACACCAAATTATGTCAGAAGACAGGCAGCGCAAATAGAGCATGCCCAAGGGATAACAGAACAGCGCAGGCTCCGTGACAGCTTAAAACAACGCTGAGGAGGCAGCGCATGGCACCAAGGGGGTAGGAATGACGGCTGTGCTGCGTCACATTACGAAGGAAAGTCCCAGCTCCGGGACGGTATAACGGTATCAGTGAACACATTTTATAAGTGTTAAGTTCTGCGTGTGCAAAGAGCTAAAAAAAAAGAGCTACCTTTTCCTTGTGCAGCATTACTGCTGCACAAGATGGCTCTTTCAGTAACAAACGACGGGGGGGGGGGGACAGGTTCCCTTACATTTAGGTTGTTGTGACAGCGTGGCGGTCGCAGGACACATTGCCGGCTACACAGCTGGGGATCAGCTGACGTTACTGAAACCCAATAACACTGGGTCGTATGTTTTTACTGTGCAGCCTGCACTTCTGAGCCGCAACTGGCGGTGTTGGAGCCCAGGAATAGCAGTTCAGGTGGTAGAAAGATGAACACAGCAGGAGACCTGGATGACACCCAATTACTTAATCAGGCAGAGGAGTGGCAAATTCCTGCGAGATCCAGGCCTGGTTCATTTTCAGGAAAGTAAGCCGGTCAATGTTATCGGAGGATAGTCGCATGCGACGGTCTGTTAGTACACCACCTGCGGCACTAAAGACACGTTCCGATAAGACACTAGCCGCAGGGCAAGCCAGCACCTCCAATGCATACTGGCTTAGCTCTGGCCATGTATCCAGCTTAGAGACCCAAAACTTGAACGGGGAAGAGCCGTCTGGGAGTACAGTAAGAGGGCAAGCCATGTAGTCTGTCACCATCTGAAGGAACCGTTGCCTCCTGCTGACTGGAGCCGCCGGTGATGGTGTAGACATTTGGGGCGGGCACACAAAAGTGTGCCAGAGTTGTGCCATACTGGGCTTGCCTTGGGCAGAGGCACTGCTTCTGCTCCCTCTTTGGGCAGAGCCTCCCCCACTGCCTCGACCCACTGAGCTGCTTTGTAAAGCACTAGCAGCACTCCTCTCAGTTGGACAGGAGAAGATGATGGAATTCACCAGTGTGTCGTGGTACTCCCGCAATTTACGCTCCCGGGTCAACGCAGGGATGAGGTTTTGGACGTTGTCCCGGTAGCGAGGATCGAGGAGGGTGAACACCCAATAATCAGGCATGTTGAGAATGTGGTCGATGCGGCGGTCGTTTCTCAGGCACTGCAGCATGAAATCCACCATGTGCTGCAGAGTGCCAACTGGCCCAGAAACGCTGTCCCCTGCTTGAGACATGATCTCTGCCCGCTCGTCATCACCCCACCCTCGCTGTACACACTGACCACTGGACAATTGTGTCGCTCCCTCCTCTGGACGGAGCTCTTCCTCGTCCATTGACTCCTCCTCATCCTCCTCACAAATTGGCCCCTGCGTACCCCTTTGTGAGGAACCACGTGGCGCTGACTCTCCAGAAGCTGATGGAAAAGGTGACTCCTCATCCTCCACCTCTTCCACCACATCATCCCTTAACCCTTGCAAAGTTTGCTGAAGCAGGCAGATAAGGGGGACAGTCATGCTGACTAGTGCATCATCTGCACTTGCCATCCGCGTGGAATAATCAAAAGGACGCAAAACCTGGCAGACGTCCTTCAGAGTGGCCCACTCTGTGGTTGTGAAGTCTGATCGGCGCTGACTGCGACTTCTTTGCGCCTGATGCAGCTGGTACTCCATAACTGCTTGCTGCTGCTCACACAACCGCTCCAACATATGTAACGTGGAATTCCACCGGGTAGGTAGGTCACATATGATGCGGTGTTCCGGAAGGCGGAATCTGCGCTGCAGAGCAGCAATGCGGGATCTGGCCAAGCTGGAACGCCGCAAGTGAGCACACTCTAGGCGGACCTTGTGCAGCAGGGCATCAAGATCCGGATAGTCCCTCAGAAAACTCTGCACAACCAAATTGAGCACATGTGCCAGACATGGGATGTGAGTGAGGTTGCCAAGGGCCAAAGCTGCCACCAGATTTCGGCCATTGTCACACACTACCATGCCTGGCTGGAGATTCGCTGGCAGTAACCACACATCGCTCTCCTGCTTGATGGCATTCCAGAGCTCCTGCGCTGTGTGGCTTCGATGCCCCAATGAAACTAGTTTCAAGACGGCCTGCTGACGTTTGGCCACGGCTGTGCTCATGTCGGTCATAGGTAAACGTTCACGGGTCCATGTGGGGGTGGACTGTGACGGATCCTGCAGAGAGGAATCAGAGGAACTGGTGTAAGAGGAGGAGTCGATGCGTACAGACTGGATTCCTGCAATCCTTGGAGTGGGCAGGACACGTCCTGCGCCACTCGCACGATCTGTACCTGGCTCAACAACATTAACCCAATGGGCAGTGAGGGAAACATATCGCCCCTGTCCATGCTGACTGGTCCACGCATCGGTGGTGAGGTGGACCTTGCTACTGACGGCGTTCAGTAGCGCATGTTTTATGTTTGCCTCAACATGCCTGTGCAGGGCAGGGACAGCCTGCCTGCTGAAGTAAAAGCGGCTGGGCACCTTGTACTGTGGGACTGCCAATGCCATCAAGTCACGGAAGCTGTCAGTCTCCACCAGCCTGAACGAGAGCATTTCCAGGGACAACAGTTTGGCAATGCCTGCATTCAGAGCCTGTGCTCGGGGGTGGTTGGCCGAGAATGCCCGCCTTTTCTCCCATGCCTGTACTACCGATGGCTGTAGAGTAGACTGGGAGTGTGAGGATGACTGGGAAGGTGGTGCTGTGGGTGGAATTACACAAGGTCTCTGGGAGGAAGCCAAACCAGCTGTGCGTGAGCTGGAGGAAGAGGCAACACGAGCTGAAGAGGTTGTAGCTGCCGCTGTTGGTTGGCCTACATCTTCAGTGTGTTTCTGTAACTCCACTGCGTGCCTGGTCCGCACATGTTTCCACATATTTGTGGTATTGAGGTTGCTGACATTTTTCCCTCTTTTTACTTTATGATGACACAGCTTGCATTTGACAAAACAAATGTCATCTGCAACTGTGTCAAAAAAGGACCAGGCACTGCAAGTCTTGGGAGCGCCCTTTTTGGCTTTGGAAAGAGACAGGCTCCTAACGGGTGCCAAAGTGGAGGCTACAGGCTCCGCAGTCTTCCCCCTCCCTCTCCCTCTTTGGCCCGTAAGAGGAAGCTCTTCCTCTGAGCTGCTCCCACCACCTTCCTGTTCCTCACGCCACGATGGGTCAAGGACCTCATCATCTCCACTACCCTCTGCCACCAACTGCTCCTCCTGGGTAGTCTCAGCAGCACAGTACGCACGAGAAAGCGGCACCTGAGTTTCATCATCAGATGCGTACTGCGCTGTGGTCACCGGAGGCACTGGCCCACCTGCCTCTTCAGAGTCAGAGAGAAAAAGGTGTTGGGCATCACTGCACACTGCCTCTTCTTCCATTTCTCCAATGCTGCTTGGCTGGCCCCGTTTCCAAGCCAAGAGATTCAGAGAACAGAAGTAGAGACGGCTCCTGTCCTGGGCTCTCTGACTGCCTGGCCAATTTGGCAGGTGGTGAAGAGACAGATGGCTGCTCTCCAGTGCTCTGTGCCTGAGAGGATGTGGCACTAACTGAAGTCGATGCCGAGGCGTTAGCTGCCATCCACCCGACAACGGCTTCAATTTGGTCTTCACGCAGCAGCGGTGCACGGCGCTCTCCGACAAAGCTGCGCATGAAGGACTGTTCCCTGCTGAAACTGAGTGACGACGAGTCACCGGCGCCCGCAGCAGGCACAGAATCACCACGTCCTCTCCCTGCTCCTCTCCCTGCTCCGCGCCCACGCCCACGTGCCTTACTCCCTGCCCTCTTCATCTTGGTTGACAGATAAAGATAAGCAGAAAAGTACTAAGGCCTTAGTGTGCTTATTCCTGTAATGCTCCTCCTAACAGGTGTAAGAAACACTAATGTTGTAAATTGTGGACTAAACTTTATTATTTTTCAAATGTGGCCTACACAAGTGTTAAGTTGTGTTTGGTGAACTTAACTTTTTTTTTGGTGCAGATCGGGCTACAGAGCTAGTTTAAATCACACGGAGACCGTGCAGACAGCCGTAAACGGCGCTGCAAGGCCAAAAAACCCTCCTCTAGGTTATCCTATATAGTGTTTTTCCACTATTTAGCTGGATACAAGTGGAAAGACACTAATAGGAATTTTTTTTTTCAAATTTTAAACTGGCTGCACTATTTTAAAAAAAGGAAATTGTTTTTCAAGGTATGAGGCAGTAACGCACCCTGAGCTGAATCCAACCGGCTATGGCTGCACACAGACTACAGGGCGAGCTGCGCTCACACAGAGACCGTGCAGACAGCCGTAAACGGCGCTGCAAGGCCCCAAAAAAAACCTCTAGGTTATCCTATGTAGTGTTTTTCCACAATTGAGCTGGAGACTGGTGGAAAGACACTAATAGGAATTTTTTTTTTTTCAAATTTTAAACAGGCTGCACTATTTGAAAAAAAGGAAAATTTTTCTCAAGGTATGAGCCAGTAACGAACCCTGAGCTGAATCCAACCGGCTATGGCTGCACACAGACTACAGGGCGAGCTGGGCTCACACGGAGACCGTGCAGACAGCCGTAAACGGCGCTGCAAGGCCAAAAAACCCTCCTCTAGGTTATCCTATATAGTGTTTTTCCACTATTTAGCTGGATACGAGTGGAAAGACACTTATAAGATTTTTTTTTGTCAAATTTTAAACAGGCTGCACTATTTGAAAAAAAAGGAAAATTTTTCGCAAGGTATGAGCCAGTAACGAACCCTGAGCTGAATCCAACCGGCTATAGCTGCACACAGACTACAGGGCGAGCTGGGCTCACACGGAGACCGTGCAGACAGCCGTAAACGGCGCTGCAAGGCCAAAAAACCCTCCTCTAGGTTATCCTATATAGTGTTTTTCCACTATTTAGCTGGATACGAGTGGAAAGACACTAATAGGATTTTTTTTTTTCAAATTTTAAACAGGCTGCACTATTTGAAAAAAAGGAAAATTTTTCTCAAGGTATGAGCCAGTAACGAACCCTGAGCTGAATCCAACCGGCTATGGCTGCACACAGACTACAGGGCGAGCTGGGCTCACACGGAGACCGTGCAGACAGCCGTAAACGGCGCTGCAAGGCCCAAAAACCCCCCTCTAGGTTATCCTATGTAGTGTTTTTCCACAATAGAGCTGGAGACTGGTGGAAAAACACTAATAGGAAATTTGAGAAAAAATGTGCAGCAGGCTGCACTAAGAGCAAAAAAGAACAACTGTGTGAGGCAGTGTGAACCCCCCCTGAGCTGAATACAACCGGGTATATGGCTGCACACAGACTACAGAGTGAGCTGCACACACACACACACACACACAGAGACCTTGCAGAATGCTGTTAAAACAGCGCTGCAAGGCAAGAGCAAGGTGAACAGTGAAGAACACACAGCGTTTTGCTAAATTAGCCTTTGGAAAGGAAAATAAAGCAATTAGCAAGCTCAACTGGCCCTCAGTTAGAACACAGCGTCCTGTCCCTAACTGAAATCACAGCAGAGTGAGCGCAAAATGGCGGCAGCGCTTTTTTATAGTGCAGAGTGACATCATTTCAGCAGCCAATCCCAGCCTTGCCAGTACTTACATGCCCACCATGCTAAACAGGATGTGCCCACACTTTCATTCATTCCTCATTGGCTGCTGCGTTCAATTTGAATTCTGGGAACTTCCGATTCCGGTATCCGATACGCGGGAAGTATCGGAATTCAGTATCGGAATTCCGATACCGCAAATATCGGCCGATACCCGATACTTGCGGTATCGGAATGCTCAACACTACTCGTCAGTGCAAAGTGGAGATTTGGTTTGGCTGTGTGAGAGGTGTCCGATCGATATCCAAGAAGCATCGTTTCTCCTTGCAGAGACTGACATGCTAAGCAAACAATATGGAATGGAAGCCTAGGTTGCTTTCATAGCAGCCTTCAGCTCGTCTGCATTATTGGGTCTGGTGTCTGTCATCTTCCTCTTGACAAAACCCCATAGATTCTCTATGGGGTTAAAGTCAGACGAGTTTGCTGGCCAATCAAGCACAGTGATACTGTTGTTTTTAAAGCAGGTATTGCTACTTTTGGCAGTGTGGACAGGTGCCAAGTCCTGCTGGAAAAATACATTTTCATCTCCAAAAAGCTTGTCAGCAGAGGGAAGCATGAAGTGCGCTAAAATTTCCTGGTAGATGGCTGTGCTGACTTTGGTCTTGATATTGGAAATCAAGGTCCCAGAGTCTGGAGGAAGAGTGGAGACACAGACAATCCAAGCTTCTTGACGACTAGTGTGAAGTTTCCACAATTAGTGATGGTTTGGTGTTTTTTAGTAGTCTGTGGAATAAATAATTGGCATCAGCCATCTAGTTGACATTTCTAGGCTCAAATACTAATTCTTCTGGGCTTGTGTCTGTTTTTTATGAGTCTGTGAAATAAATAATTGGCATCAGCCATCTTGTTGTCATTTCTAGGCCCAAAAAATATTTTTTCTGGACCGTTTTCTGTTTTCTAGTCCTGTTGCAAATAAATAAATGTATTGTTATGCCATCCCTTAGCGAGTGGTGTTTAGAAAAAACACTTTAAAAAATGAGAACATCAAATAATGGATGGGGACATGGTCATGATGGTGCTGGTGTAGCTGCTGATGTTGATGGTGATGTAGCTGATGCAGGGAGAGGACCTGGTCATTTTGTACCTGATGCATGCCCAAATACAACACCTTCCTCTGGTGAATGCAGGTGACAGGATGTTATAAATCCTTTTGTAGGCCCGATTCTCGGTGCTGGAACGATGAGTCGAGAAGTTATTGAAAAGGTGTTAGATTGGATGGCTGAGTGGCTCCAGTTCCTTTGCATTATCTTCCACCTGGTCCACTGCAGAAAGTGCACAGTTGACACCTGAGGACCATGACCATCCAGCTTTCCCCTCACCCCCTTGCAAATCAGCCAAGCAGTCTGAGCCCCAAGTCATGCAGTAGTTACTTCTGCTCAACTGGCTTGGGTTCTCACCCATCTGCAACTGCCCCAGAAGTGGAAGAAACTGAGTGCACTGATACTCATCCATTTGTTAGGTTGGAGGATAAGTATGTGGGAGGGCTAGTGCACACAGTCAGTGGACCACCGCGGCACATGTCAGATGATAATTATGACAATACTCAGTTGCCAACTGCAGCATCTTTCTGCAATGTGCAGACTGGCAAGGTTGAGGAGTCGGTGGAAGATGATGCTGGGGATGATGAGGTCCTAGACCCCCCATGGAGCAGAGGCCATTCTAGTAATGTTCACAGTTTACAGGAAGAGGAGGTGGCCATTCTGCCACAGCAGCACAGCAAAAGAGAGAGCAGAGAGCAAAGGCACAGCAGGCAACCCCTAACCAGTACTTTGGCTGTTGCTGCAAAGTGGGACGCTGAAATAAGCACTCCAAAGCATAGCACAATAGAACTCCCTAGCATGGCATTTCTTTAGGGAATGTGCTGCCGACAAGTGACTGTGTTGTCAGACTCTGAAGCAAGGCATAAATGTTCTGAACCTAAACACCACCTCTATGAGGAGGCATCTAAATTCCAAGCATGAGGTGCAGTGGAGTATACACCTTACAAAGAATGACAGATCGGAGCGTCCTCCTGCTCCCTCCTCTGCTTCATTCTTGGTCTCTTCCTCCCACTCATGATCAACAGGGCAATCTGCCTCCACGCAAAGAGAGGATGTGACAGCATCACCACCACCACCACCAGTGACACCGAGCATCTCCACACCATCCCATGGAAGTGTTCAGCTTTCCATCCTCCAAATCCTTGAGAGAAAGAG
This sequence comes from Ranitomeya imitator, assembly GCF_032444005.1. Taxonomy (NCBI): domain Eukaryota; kingdom Metazoa; phylum Chordata; class Amphibia; order Anura; family Dendrobatidae; genus Ranitomeya; species Ranitomeya imitator. The sequence goes on from NC_091284.1 coordinate 406,800,637, forward strand.
GAGATACCTCCCTAGCCACCCACAAGCCGTGGTTCTGAATGACAGATTTTCCAAATTACTGGCCCTTGAAATGCTGACATTTCAGCTGATGGAGATGGATAGTTTTAAAAAAGTGATGGCGATGGCTGTCCAGCAGTATTTTTTTCCCAGCTGCCACTAATTTTCCAGGCAGTCCATCCCTGCCCAGCACAAACAAGTTGCGGACCAAATTAAGTGTGCACTGCGCAACACCATCAGTGGCAAGGTCCACACAACCACTGATACCAGTAAGCTCAGCCAGGTATGTTGCATCTCGGTAAGTGACCACTGGGTAAATGTAGTGGCAGCTGGGACAGAGGTGGAAGGTGTCTAGCTCATTTCCTACCAACACCGAGTATTCATCTGCCCAGTTTGCCTTCTCCTACTCTGCTTCCTCCACCTCTTCCTCATTCAGTCACAGGAAGACCTGCACCACCAAGTTGACAAATTCCACAACTCATAATAAATGTAGACAGGGCAGCATGCTGGCTCAGTGGTTAGCACTGCTGTCTTGCAACGCTGGAGTCCTGGGTTCAAATCCCACCAAGGACAACATCTGCAAGGAGTTTGTACGTTCTCCCCGAGTTTGCATGGGTTTCCTCCAGGCACTCCAGTTTCCTCCCACATTTCAAAGACATACTGATAGGGAATTTAGAATTTGAGCCCCATCGGGGACAACAATGATAATGTGTGCAAATTGTAAAGTGCTGCAGAATATGTTAGAGCTATATAAAAATAAAGATTATTAAGACAGATGAATGGTTGGTGAACCTGTTGGTGTGCGACAAAAGGAGAAATCTCGTAGCAGCTTTGGGCCTAGGCGTTTGATGCAAATCCCTTGCCTGGCATATGTGCTAAACTTGGTGGTGCAGAGCTTAGTGAAAAACTACCCACACATGTCAGAGCTGCTGCTGAAAGTGTGGGCAGTGTGTGCGCACTTTTGTTGTTATCAACCTGCTGCTGTTCGTCGGTCTGCACTGCAGCATCACTTCTGCCTTCCCACTCACCGGCTGATATACAATGTATCAACAAGGTTGAACTCCACCTTGCATATGCTGGAGAGGCATCAGCAGGTACTAGTGGTTCAACTGCAGCACGCACTGCTGAGTCCCTCTGCAGAACAACACCACTTCACCACTTCATCACCAATGACTGGGCCTCTATGTGGGACATGTGTGCCGTGTTATCATCAGCGTTACTATACCACTTATATAGTGTTACTATACCACTTATATACCTTATATACCTATGATGGATGACTTGGAGATGTGGTGGCACAGGACAAAGAGAAGCAGGTGTAGCTCCTGCATCTCTGCCTGCATTCCTCCTCTCCCTGCAGAGTATTTGTTCTTCCCTCTCTTCAACTTCACACTTTACTTTTGGCCAGCTGATAAAAACATTAAGGTGTACGCTCTCTCCAGGTCCTTCCAGGCCTCCAACAAGGAGGAGCTTAAACATTTCATCAAGCCCTCCAACATAGTAATCACAGTTGCTCCGCTAGACTTATATCGTCTACCCTCTGGAAAGACTTACGTGGCTGAACCTGACAAAAAGTGGGTTCTCCTCTGGGGACATTCTTCTAAGGTGGCGAGCTACACCATACAGAAGAAAACTACACTCCTTATCTCTCGACATTATTGGTGGCCGACTCTGTGCAAAGATGTTGCGAATTTTGTCTCTGCTTGTCTTTCGTGCGCCCGAACTAAGATTCCCAAACAACTTCCGACCAGTCGGTTACTTCCCTTGACTTTGCAGTCTGCTCCCTGGCAGCATATCTCCATGGATTTCATGATGGGTCTGCCAGTGTCAGCTGGATGTACTGTCATCTGGTTGGTGGTGGATAGTTTTTCCAAGTTGGCTCATTTTATCCCGCTATCTGGTCTTCCATCTGCACCAGTACTGGCAAAAGAATTCAGTCTTCAGATTTTTTGTCTCCATGGTCTACCGCTTCACATATAGATAGAGGTGCCCAGTTTACCTCTTGTTTCTGGAGGGCCACCTGTAAGCTACTGGATGTTACTTTGGATTTCTCATCTTCTTACCATCCTCAGTCCAATGGCCAAGTGAAACAAATCAATCAGATCCTGACTAATTTTCGCCATCATTTTGTCAATGCTCATCTCAGTGACTGGGCTGAGCTTCTGCCTTGTGCTAAATTAATAATAATTTTATTTATATAGCGCCAACATATTCCGCAGCGCTTTACAAATTATAGAGGGGACTTGTACAGACGAGGAGTGAGGGCCCTGCTCGCAAGCTTACAAACTATGGGGCCCTGCTCATAAATTCTCTTACAATAACCACGTGAGCGAGACTTTGGCCAAATCTCCATTTCATGCGGATAACAGATGTCTGAATTCACCTCTGTTTCATCCTGGAGAAAAGAATAGGCTATCATCTAAGTATATCTGCCTATAGATACCATCCTAAAGATTGAGTCTTCGCTTCATTGGTCCCTTCAAGGTGTTGAGATGGATTAATCCAGTAGCATACAAACTCAAACTCCCGCCTCCTTGCAAATCCCCAATTCCTTCCATGTTGTCCTCAGTTCTTTCTTCAAGGTTCTTGGTGCCACTCCGACTCCTGTCAGCGCTTAGGACATTTTCAAGATAGAGAACATTTTGACCACCAAGAAGGTAAGAGGAAAGACTATCTTTCTTGTGGATTGGAAGGGGTTTGGTCCTGAGGAGAGGTCCTGGGAGCCCAGGGAGAACATCCATGCCCCTCTCCTCCTGGAGAAATTTCTTGAAAAAAAAAAGGGACGTAAGGGGGGTACTGTAGCACCCGCTTCACTGCATGCAGTCCCTCTCTCCCTGCAGAGAAACCAGCATACTCACCGCCAAGGCTCCCGTCCTGCTCCTTCCGGGTCTGCTGCTGCCCGGGGTGCATGCACATCTAGCAGGTCTCCAGGCACTGTGCTTAGAACACACGCGCACACACTTCCTCTTTCTTAAAGGGGCCGTGTGCATTCCTCTAAATTGTCCCCAGCCTATAGCAAGAGGTCTCTTACTATATAAAGTGCCTCCTCCAACATGGATGTGCCTGTGCAATGTTGTGAGTTTGTTCTTAACACACTTCTCAGGTCCCAGTACTTGCATCTCAGCCTGCTGCATCTGCCAGTGCTTTCCTCAAATGGCAACCGAGTCAGCTGCACCCACCAGTAGAGTTGAGCGACCTTGACCTTTTTAGAGTCGAGCCGGGTTTTGCGAAACCCGACTATGTCCAAAGTCGGGTCGAGTGAAATCGGCCGATTATGACGTAAAGTCGGGATCGACCGAAACACGAAACCCAATGCAAGTCAATGGGGCAGCATAGTCGGCAGTGAGTGGGGGCCAGGAAAACACCTAGAGTGCCCATTTTAATGTCAAAACCATCCATTCTTCTTAATGAAGCTTGTCAAGCGTAATTTACCTTAAAATAATTGGAAGGCATTTGAAATTGGGGGTCATTTGGCTAAAGTTGTGGGGGGTAGGGCTGGTTCAAGTAATTAGTGGGCCCAGTAAATCTGGACCACGTCACGGCAGTGGAGCAGGGAGAGGTAAGTATTTCAACTTTGCAAGTGCTGTGATCCTGAGCAAGCAGGGGGGGCCCACTCGTTGGCATTGGCACTGGCACAGGGCCCCTCAAAGTACAGCGGTGTGCTTGCACGGCGGGGGCGCCTCCCACCGGCAGCAACACTTTTGCGTACTATGAGAGGCCCTGTGCCAGTGACGTCGCCAACTAGTATTCCTCCCCCCACCTGATGAAGGAACCTGCACTTTCATCTGCACCTTCCTCTTTGTCCCCGTGTAAGGTGGTATGGTATGCGGGAAGAGCAACCTGACTTTCAGCAGGGTCACAATGTTGTTGTGTAGCGTGCACGGGGAATGTTGCGTTATGGGTCAATGTACCAGCAGACTCATCTATCACTGGCTGGGCAATGGGCACGATGAAGTGGAAACACAGATATAGGCCCAAAGAAGAAAGTGGGCTAAATGCAGTTCAAAATTGGTAACACAGGAATAACCAGGGGGCATTGCAGTGGAGGACAACTGGAATGAGAGGCTGACACAGAGAGTAGGGCCAAATCAGTAAGTAGTCGAAATGCAGTTCAAAATTGGCAACCGTAGTAAACAGGCGGCACAGCTTTGTTCAGTGGAGGAGAACAGCAAGGAGTGGCAGACACCGATAGTAGGCCCCAACCCAACTAGTAGGCCAAATGCAGTCTAACATTAACAACTACTTAACGAGAGGCTGAAAATGGAATTTCAGGACAGGAAACCAGGAGAACAGCAAGGAGTGGCAGACACCGATAGTAGGCCCCAAACCAACTAGTACGCCAAATGCAGTTGTTCCATTTAACCACAATTTAATGAGAGCCTGAAGATAGAAGCTCAGGAAAGGCAACCTGGGGAACACCTTGGAGTGTAACACACCATCTCTCTCCACCCCATACCCATTTTGTAGGCCTAATGCTGTGTACTTTTCTACAACTACTAAACGAGAGTCGGAAGACCGAAGCAATGGCAAGGAAACCTGGGGAACACCTTGGAGTGTAACACACCATCTCTCTCCACCCCATACCCAATTTGTAGGCCTAATGCAGCCTACTTTCCGACACCTACTAAACGAGAGCATGAAGATCGAAGCTCAGGAAAGGCAACCTGGGGAACACCTTGGAGTGTAACACACCATCTCTCTCCACCCCATACCCATTTTTTAGGCCTAATGCAGTGTACTTTTCTACAACTACTAAACGAGAGTCGGAAGACCGAAGCAATGGCAAGGAAACCTGGGGAACACCTTGGAGTGTAACACACCATCTCTCTCCACCCCATTCCCCATTTTTTAGGCCTAATGCAGCCTACTTTCCGACATCTACTAAACGAGAGCATGAAGATCGAAGCTCAGGAAAGGCAACCTGGGGAACACCTTGGAGTGTAACACACCATCTCTCTCCACCCCATACCCATTTTGTAGGCCTAATGCTGTGTACTTTTCTACAACTACTAAACGAGAGTCGGAAGACCGAAGCAATGGCAAGGAAACCTGGGGAACACCTTGGAGTGTAACACACCATCTCTCTCCACCCCATACCCAATTTGTAGGCCTAATGCAGCCTACTTTCCGACACCTACTAAACGAGAGCATGAAGATCGAAGCTCAGGAAAGGCAACCTGGTGAAAACCTTGGAGTGTAACACAACCTGTCTCTACACCCCATACACAATTAGTAGGCCTAATGCAGCGTAGTTTCCAACAGCTACTAAACGAGAGCCGGAAGATCGAAGCTCAGGAAAGGCAACCTGGGGAACACCTTGGAGTGTAACACAACCTCTCTCTACACCACGGAAGGGCTGATTCTTAGGAAGGAAGGCTGTTGTAAATAAGCATTGCGCGTCCGAGGGTGATTATATTCTTATTCGGTATCTACTCACCCTCGGACGCGCCATGCTTCTTGATTTGTAATTAATGTTTATTTGCAATGTGCTTTTGACTTACTCAATTATTTTTTTAATTATTGATTTTATTAAATTAATAGTTTAACATCTTATTGGAAATAATTTAAAGGAGACGCGACAGGACAACACTCGGTGGATGCCATATCTGTGTTAACAACTCCAAAAAACTTTCAGTTAACTTCTTGCAGGAGAAAGAAATTGTAGCTGTTGGACCTTTGTAGTACAGTTCCAGATATTTGTTGTGTGTTTGTTTTGATTGTTAAAATGTCTGCATTTGAGATCTCAACACGATCTTATTTTTTATAATCAAATTAATTTTTTAAATATTTTATTAGGTTGGTTCAAGGGGTACACGGGCCGCAGTAGACAGGTCAGTGGAGGCCTAGTGGAAGGAGGGACCACAGACAGGCATCGAAGGCCTAAAATAATAACACATGGCTGTAGGCAATTTTAAATTGGTTCCAGGGGTACACGGGCAGCAGTGCCCTGGTCAGTGTAGTAGTAGTTGAAAGAATGGACCGCAGACAGGCATCGAAGGCCTAAAATAAAAAAATTGGGCTGGCTGTAGGCAATTTTAAATTGGTTCCAGGGGTACACGGGCAGCAGTGGTGTGGTCAGTGGAGGCCTAGTGGAAGGAGTGACCGCAGACAGGCATCGAAGGCCTAAAATATTAACACATGGCTGTAGTCAATTTTAAATTGGTTCCAGGGGTACTTGGGCAGCAGTGCCCTGGTCAGTGTAGTAGTAGTTGAAAGAATGGACCGCAGACAGGCATCGAAGGCCTAAAATAAAAAAATTGGGCTGGCTGTAGGCAATTTTAAATTGGTTCCAGGGGTACACGGGCAGCAGTGGTGTGGTCAGTGGAGGCCTAGTGGAAGGAGTGACCGCAGACAGGCATCGAAGGCCTAAAATAATAACACATGGCTGTAGGCAATTTTAAATTGGTTCCAGGGGTACACGGGCAGCAGTGGTGTGGTCAGTGGAGGCCTAGTGGAAGGAGTGACCGCAGACAGGCATCGAAGGCCTAAAATAATAACACATGGCTGTAGGCAATTTTAAATTGGTTCCAGGGGTACACGGGCAGCAGTGCCCTGGTCAGTGTAATAGTAGTTGAAAGAATGGACCGCAGACAGGCATCGAAGGCCTAAAATAAAAAAATTGGGCTGGCTGTAGGCAATTTTAAATTGGTTCCAGGGGTACACGGGCAGCAGTGGTGTGGTCAGTGGAGGCCTAGTGGAAGGAGTGACCGCAGACAGGCATCGAAGGCCTAAAATAATAACACATGGCTGTAGGCAATTTTAAATTGGTTCCAGGGTTACACGGGCAGCAGTGGTGTGGTCAGTGGAGGCCTAGTGGAAGGAGTGACCGCAGACAGGCATCGAAGGCCTAAAATAATCACACATGGCTGTAGGCAATTTTAAATTGGTTCCAGGGGTACACGGGCAGCAGTGGTGTGGTCAGTGGAGGCCTAGTGGAAGGAGTGACCACAGACAGGCATCGAAGGCCTAAAATATTAACACATGGCTGTAGTCAATTTTAAATTGGTTCCAGGGGTACTTGGGCAGCAGTGCCCTGGTCAGTGTAGTAGTAGTTGAAAGAATGGACCGCAGACAGGCATCGAAGGCCTAAAATAAAAAAATTGGGCTGGCTGTAGGCAATTTTAAATTGGTTCCAGGGGTACACGGGCAGCAGTGGTGTGGTCAGTGGAGGCCTAGTGGAAGGAGTGACCGCAGACAGGCATCGAAGGCCTAAAATAATAACACATGGCTGTAGGCAATTTTAAATTGGTTCCAGGGTTACACGGGCAGCAGTGGTGTGGTCAGTGGAGGCCTAGTGGAAGGAGTGACCGCAGACAGGCATCGAAGGCCTAAAATAATCACACATGGCTGTAGGCAATTTTAAATTGGTTCCAGGGGTACACGGGCAGCAGTGGTGTGGTCAGTGGAGGCCTAGTGGAAGGAGTGACCACAGACAGGCATCGAAGGCCTAAAATATTAACACATGGCTGTAGTCAATTTTAAATTGGTTCCAGGGGTACTTGGGCAGCAGTGCCCTGGTCAGTGTAGTAGTAGTTGAAAGAATGGACCGCAGACAGGCATCGAAGGCCTAAAATAAAAAAATTGGGCTGGCTGTAGGCAATTTTAAATTGGTTCCAGGGGTACACGGGCAGCAGTGGTGTGGTCAGTGGAGGCCTAGTGGAAGGAGTGACCGCAGACAGGCATCGAAGGCCTAAAATAATAAAACATGGCTGTAGGCAATTTTAAATTGGTTCCAGGGGTACACGGGCAGCAGTGGTCTGGTCAGTGGAAGTCTAGTGGAAGGAGTGACCGCAGACAGGCTTCGAAGGCCTAACATAACAAACTTGGGCTGGCTGTAGGCACTTTTAAATTGGTTCCAGGGGTACATGGGCAGCAGTGTATGGTCAGTGGAAGTCTAGTGGAAGGAGTGACCGCAGACAGGCTTCCAAGGCCTAACATAACAAACTTGGGCTGGCTGTAGGCACTTTTAAATTGGTTCCAGGGGTACACGGGCAGCAGTGGTATGGTCAGTGGAAGTCTAGTGGAAGGAGTGACCGCAGACAGGCTTCCAAGGCCTAACATAACAAACTTGGGCTGGCTGTAGGCACTTTTAAATTGGTTCCAGGGGTACACGGGCAGCAGTGGTCTGGTCAGTGGAAGTCTAGTGGAAGGAGTGACCGCAGACAGGCTTCGAAGGCCTAACATAACAAACTTGGGCTGGCTGTAGGCACTTTTAAATTGGTTCCAGGGGTACATGGGCAGCAGTGTATGGTCAGTGGAAGTCTAGTGGAAGGAGTGACCGCAGACAGGCTTCCAAGGCCTAACATAACAAACTTGGGCTGGCTGTAGGCACTTTTAAATTGGTTCCAGGGGTACACGGGCAGCAGTGGTCTGGTCAGTGGAAGTCTAGTGGAAGGAGTGACCGCAGACAGGCTTCCAAGGCCTAACATAACAAACTTGGGCTGGCTGTAGGCACTTTTAAATTGGTTCCAGGGGTACACGGGCAGCAGTGGTCTGGTCAGTGGAAGTCTAGTGGAAGGAGTGACCGCAGACAGGCTTCCAAGGCCTAACATAACAAACTTGGGCTGGCTGTAGGCACTTTTAAATTGGTTCCAGGGGTACATGGGCAGCAGTGGTCTGGTCAGTGGAAGTCTAGTGGAAGGAGTGACCGCAGACAGGCTTCCAAGGCCTAACATAACAAACTTGGGCTGGCTGTAGGCACTTTTAAATTGGTTCCAGGGGTACACGGGCAGCAGTGGTCTGGTCAGTGGAAGTCTAGTGGAAGGAGTGACCGCAGACAGGCTTCGAAGGCCTAACATAACAAACTTGGGCTGGCTGTAGGCACTTTTAAATTGGTTCCAGGGGTACATGGGCAGCAGTGGTCTGGTCAGTGGAAGTCTAGTGGAAGGAGTGACCGCAGACAGGCTTCCAAGGCCTAACATAACAAAATTGGGCTGGCTGTAGGCACTTTAAATTGGTTCCAGGGGTACATGGGCAGCAGTGTATGGTCAGTGGAAGTCTAGTGGAAGGAGTGACGGCAGACAGTCTTCGAAGGCCTAACATAACAAAATTGGGCTGACTGTAGGCACTTTTAAATTGGTTCCAGGGTAACACGGCCAGCAGTGGCCTGGTCAGTGTAGTAGTTGTAGAAAGAAGGGACCGCAGACAGGCTTCGAAGGCCTAACATAACAAAAATGTCAAAACAATGGTATTGTCAGTGCCAGGCATTGAAGGATGTCAGCGCCTAGACTACACATTGGTGAAGCTGTGAGAGATAATTTTGCTAGTGGTAGAGCACTGTTTGAGCTGGGGGGGGGAACTGGCTTGTGGCCGGCGGTACAGGCACAGGGCCCCTCATATTACAACGGTGTGTCTGACGTTGGGTGCGCACCACCACCGCCAGAGACACTTTATTGTACTATGAGGGACCCAGTGGCAGTGCCGTCGACCAAAAGCGGCCACACCCACCTCTTCAGACAAACAGCACTCTCAAGGGTCCAAGCGCAAAGTGGCGATAGCACGGCCCCGTGTGGGGAGTTTGGCCATTTCGTGAGGTGGAAACATGTCGTATGCTGGACAATCAGGTGAAGAAAATTACGAGATTGGAAAAGTCATTCAGAATAGTCCACAGGCAAGACCTTTTCATAGGAAAGCTAGGTGTCAGCCAGGCAGGGTGGGGCAAAAGATTTTGAAATCCAGTTGTGGTTCATTTTAATGAAGGTTAGATCATCTACATTTTGGGTAGCCAGACGAGTCCTTTTTTCTGTTAGTATTGAACCTGCAGCACTGAATACTCTTTCTGATAGGACACTAGCTGCCGGGCAAGCAAGCTCCTGCAATGCATATTCTGCCAATTCTGGCCAGGTGTCTAATTTGGATGCCCAGTAATCAAATGGGAATGACGGTTGAGGGAGAACGTCGATAAGGGATGAAAAATAGTTTGTAACCATACTGGACAAATGTTGTCTCCTGTCACTTTGAATTGATGCTGCAGTACCTGTCCTGTCTGCGGTCATAGAAAAATCACTCCACAACCTGGTCAGAAAACCCCTCTGGCCAACGCCACTTCTGATTTCTGCCCCTCTAACACCTCTGGTCTGCTGGCCCCTGGAGCTCGTGTGAGAACGATCACGGGCGCTGTGTGCAGGGAATGCCAGAAGCAAACGGTCAACAAGAGTTGATTGTTTTGTTGCTAATATTAGTTCCAAGTTCTCATGTGGCATAATATTTTGCAATTTGCCTTTATAGCGAGGATCAAGGAGGCAGGCCAACCAGTAATCGTCATCGTTCATCATTTTTGTAATGCGTGTGTCCCTTTTGAGGATACGCAAGGCATAATCCGCCATGTGGGCCAAAGTTCCCGTTGTCAAATCTGCGGTTGTGCTTGGTTGAGGGGCAGTTGCAGGCAAATCTACGTCACTTGTGTCCCTCAAAAAACCAGAACCCGGCCTTGCCACGCCACCAATTTCCCGTGCCCCCGGGAAAGCTTCCTCATTAAAAATATACTCATCCCCATCATCCTCCTCATCCTCCACCTCCTCTTCGCCCGGTACCTCGTCATGTACACTGCCCTGACCAGACAATCGCTGACTGTCATCAAGGCTTTCCTCTTCCTCTGGTGCAGACGCCTGATCCTTTATGTGCGTCAAACTTTGCATCAGCAGACGCATTAGGGGGATGCTCATGCTTATTATGGCGTTGTCTGCACTAACCAGCCGTGTGCATTCCTCAAAACACTGAAGGACTTGACACATGTCTTGAATCTTCGACCACTGCACACCTGACAACTCCATGTCTGCCATCCTACTGCCTGCCCGTGTATGTGTATCCTCCCACAAAAACATAACAGCCCGCCTCTGTTCGCACAGTCTCTGAAGCATGTGCAGTGTTGAGTTCCACCTTGTTGCAACGTCTATGATTAGGCGATGCTGGGGAAGGTTCAAAGAACGCTGATAGGTCTGCATACGGCTGGAGTGTACAGGCGAACGGCGGATATGTGCGCAAAGTCCACGCACTTTGAGGAGCAGGTCGGATAACCCCGGATAACTTTTCAGGAAGCACTGCACCACCAGGTTTAAGGTGTGAGCCAGGCAAGGAATGTGTTTCAGTTGGGAAAGGGAGATGGCAGCCATGAAATTCCTTCCGTTATCACTCACTACCTTGCCTGCCTCAAGATCTACAGTGCCCAGCCACGACTGCGTTTCTTGCTGCAAGAACTCGGACAGAACTTCCGCGGTGTGTCTATTGTCGCCCAAACACTTCATAGCCAATACAGCCTGCTGACGTATGCCAGTAGCTGCCCCATAATGGGAGACCTGGTGTGCAACAGTGGCAGGTGCGGATGGAGTGTTTGTGCGACTGCGGTCTGTGGACGAGCTCTTGCTTCTGCAGGAGGACGAGGAGGAGGAGGAGGAGGAGGGGGTGCGAACGGCTACAGACAACTGTTTACTAGACCGTGGGCTAGGCAGAACTGTCCCAAACTTGCTGTCCCCTGTGGACCCTGAATCCACCACATTTACCCAGTGTGCCGTGATGGACACGTAACGTCCCTGGCCATGCCTACTGGTCCATGCATCTGTTGTCAGGTGCACCTTTGTGCTCACAGATTGCCTGAGTGCATGGACGATGCGCTCTTTAACATGCTGGTGGAGGGCTGGGATGGCTTTTCTGGAAAAAAAGTGTCGACTGGGTAGCTCGTAGCGTGGTACAGCGTAGTCCATCAGGTCTTTGAAAGCTTCGCTTTCAACTAACCGGTAGGGCATCATCTCTAACGAGATTAGTCTAGCTATGTGGGCGTTCAAACCCTGTGTACGCGGATGCGAGGCTAAGTACTTCCTTTTTCTAACCATAGTCTCATGTAGGGTGAGCTGGACTGGAGAGATGGAGATCGTGGAACTAGCGGGGGTGCCGGTGGACATGGCAGACTGAGAGACGGTGGGAGATGGTATTGTTGCCGCCGGTGCCCTAGATGCAGTGTTTCCTACTACGAAACTGGTGATTCCCTGACCCTGACTGCTTTGGCCTGGCAAAGATACCTGCACAGATACAGCAGGTGGTGCGCTAAATGGTGGTCCTACACTGCCGGAAGGGATGTTGTGTTGATGACTAGCTTCATTGGCCGAGGGTGCAACAACCTTAAGGGACGTTTGGTAGTTAGTCCAAGCTTTCAAATGCATGGTGGTTAAATGTCTATGCATGCAACTAGTATTGAGACTTTTCAGATTCTGACCTCTGCTTAAGGAAGTAGAACATTTTTGACAGATGACTTTGCGCTGATCAATTGGATGTTGTTTAAAAAAATGCCAGACTGCACTCTTTCTAGCATCGGATACCTTTTCAGGCATTGCAGACTGAGCTTTAACCGGATGGCCACGCTGTCCTCCACCAGGTTTTGGCTTTGCCACGCGTTTTGGGCAAGATACGGGCCCGGCAGATGGAACCTGTGGCGATGTTGATGCCTGCTGCGGCCCCTCCTCCTCCTCTGCTTCAGAACTGCTGCCGCCTGCACCCTGTTCCCCCAATGGCTGCCAATCGGGGTCAAGAACTGGGTCATCTAATAACTCTTCTTGTACCTCCTGCGCAACTTCGTCTGTGTCACCGTGTCGTTCGGTGGTATAGCGTTCGTGATGGGGCAACATAGTCTCATCAGGGTCTGATTCTTGATCAGCACCCTGCGAGGGCAATGTTGTGGTCTGAGTCAAAGGACCAGCATAGTAGTCTGGCTGTGGCTGTGCGTCAGTGCACTCCATGTCAGATTCAATTTGTAATGGGCATGGACTGTTAACTGCTTCACTTTCTAAGCCAGGGACGGTATGTGTAAAGAGCTCCATGGAGTAACCCGTTGTGTCGCCTGCTGCATTCTTCTCTGTTGTTGTTTTTGCTGAAGAGGACAAGGAAGTGACTTGTCCCTGACCGTGAACATCCACTAACGACGCGCTGCTTTTACTTTTACCAGTTTCACGAGAGGAGGCAAAAGAGCTAGAGGCTGAGTCAGCAAGATAAGCCAAAACTTGCTCTTGCTGCTCCGGCTTTAAAAGCGGTTTTCCTAATCCCAGAAAAGGGAGCGTTCGAGGCCTTGTGTAGCCGGACGACGAACCTGGCTCCACAGCTCCAGACTTAGGAGCAATATTTTTTTCCCCACGACCACCTGATGCTCCACCACTACCACTACCCTCATTACCAGCTGACAATGAACGCCCCCGGCCACGACCTCTTCCACTAGACTTCCTCATTGTTTTAAAAACGTAACCAAACTAACGTTATTTGTTGCAGTCACACAACTTACACGGTGAGCTATAACTTCAGTATGATTTAGCTACCCCTTTACAGGTTGGTGAGACCACAGCGAAAATCAGGCCCAATGTTACACACTCTTTTTTTGGTGGCTGCAAATTAGAGAGATGCCCCACACGCAGGACTGTCACTGAAGCACAAATGTTAATATTAATGTCACACTATTATTTTTTTTTTTTTTTTATTTTTTTCAGGAACACTTTAGAAACCCCCCCCAAAAAAAAACATTGATTTTTGCAGGGAGAATTTAGAAAACAAATGTAACAAACTATATGCTTTCTATGGGCCACTGAGTGAGAGATGACGCACACAGGAATCAGGAGTGGCACACAAGCCCAGAGGCCAATATTTTTCTACCAATGATTGATGGAGTTATTTTCTCTGGTAGATTTTGGAACCCAAATCAAGGAAAAAAAATATAGGCTTTCTATGGACCACAATTGGAGAGAGAGAGAGAGAGAGAGAGAGAGAGAGATGGCACACCCAGGAGTCAAGACTGGCACACAAGCAGAAAGGCCAATATTAATCTCCCACTGTTTTTTTTTTTTTTTTTTTTTTTTTTTCAGGGAGACTTTAGAAAAAAAAATAATAAAAAAAATATGATTTTATCAGGAAGAATTTAGAAACCAAATAAAATAAAATGATTTTTTCAGGGAGAATTTATAAAACAAATAAAACCAAAAATAGGCGTTCTATGGCCCACTGACTGAGAGATGACGCACCCAGGAGTCAAGACTGGCACACAAGCAGAAAGGCCAATATTAATCTCCCACTGTTTTTTTTTTTTTTTTCAGGGAGACTTTAGAAAAAAAAAAATAATAAAAAAAATATGATTTTATCAGGAAGAATTTAGAAACCAAATAAAATAAAATGATTTTTTCAGGGAGAATTTATAAAACAAATAAAACCAAAAATAGGCGTTCTATGGCCCACTGACTGAGAGATGACGCACACAGGAATCAGGAGTGGCACACAAGCCCAGAGGCCAATATTTTTCTACCAATGATTGATGGAGTTATTTTCTCTGGTAGATTTTGGAACCCAAATCAAGGAAAAAAAATATAGGCTTTCTATGGACCACAATTGGAGAGAGAGAGAGAGAGAGAGAGAGAGAGAGATGGCACACCCAGGAGTCAAGACTGGCACACAAGCAGAAAGGCCAATATTAATCTCCCACTGTTTTTTTTGGTTGATTTTTTTTTTTTTTTTTCAGGGAGACTTTAGAAAAAAAAATAATAAAAAAAATATGATTTTATCAGGAAGAATTTAGAAACCAAATAAAATAAAATGATTTTTTCAGGGAGAATTTATAAAACAAATAAAACCAAAAATAGGCGTTCTATGGCCCACTGACTGAGAGATGACGCACACAGGAATCAGGAGTGGCACACAAGCCCAGAGGCCAATATTTTTCTACCAATGATTGATGGAGTTATTTTCTCTGGTAGATTTTGGAACCCAAATCAAGGAAAAAAAATATAGGCTTTCTATGGACCACAATTGGAGAGAGAGAGAGAGAGAGAGAGAGAGAGAGAGAGAGATGGCACACCCAGGAGTCAAGACTGGCACACAAGCAGAAAGGCCAATATTAATCTCCCACTGTTTTTTTTGGTTGTTTTTTTTTTTTTTTTTTCAGGGAGACTTTAGAAAAAAAAATAATAAAAAAAATATGATTTTATCAGGAAGAATTTAGAAACCAAATAAAATAAAATGATTTTTTTCAGGGAGAATTTATAAAACAAATAAAACCAAAAATAGGCGTTCTATGGCCCACTGACTGAGAGATGACGCACCCAGGAGTCAAGACTGGCACACAAGCAGAAAGGCCAATATTAATCTCCCACTGTTTTTTTTTTTTTTTTTTTTTTTTTTCAGGGAGACTTTAGAAAAAAAAATAATAAAAAAAATATGATTTTATCAGGAAGAATTTAGAAACCAAATAAAATAAAATGATTTTTTCAGGGAGAATTTAGAAAACAAATAAAACCAAAAATAGGCGTTCTATGGCCCACTGACTAAGAGAGAGAGAGAGAGATGGAACGCTTAGTACTGGCACACAAGCCCAAAGGGCAATATTAATCTCCCTTTTTTTTTCCAGGGAGAATTTCTAAAACCCCCCCCAAAAAAAAAATAGGCTTTCTATGGCCCACTATTTGTGAGAGAGATGGGACGCTCAGGACTGGCACAGATGGCACGCTCAGGACTGGCACAGAAGCCCAGAGGCCAATATTAATCTCCCTTTTTTTCTGGGAGAATTTATAAAACCAAAAAAATATTTAAATAGGCTTTCTATGGCCCACTATTTGTGAGAGAGATGGCACGCTCAGGACTGGCACAGATGGCACGCTCACAACTGGCACACAAGCCCAGAGGCCAATATTAATCTCCCTTTTTTCAGGGAAAATTTATAAAACCAAAAAAAAAATTAAATAGGCTTTCTATGGCCCACTATTTGTGAGAGAGATGGCACGCTCAGGACTGGCACAGATGGCACGCTCACAACTGGCACACAAGCCCAGAGGCCAATATTAATCTCCCTTTTTTCAGGGAAAATTTATAAAACAAAAAAAAAAATTAAATAGGCTTTCTATGGCCCACTATTTGTGAGAGAGATGGCACGCTCAGGACTGGCACAGATGGCACGCTCACAACTGGCACACAAGCCCAGAGGCCAATATTAATCTCCCTTTTTTTCAGGGAGAATTTATAAAACCAAAAAAAAAATTAAATAGGCTTTCTATGGCCCACTATTTGTGAGAGAGATGGCACGCTCAGGGCTGGCACAGATGGCACGCTCAGGACTGGCACACAAGCCCAGAGGCCAATATTAATCTCCCTTTTTTTCAGGGAGAATTTATAAAACCCAAAAAAAATAAAATAGGCTTTCTATGGCCCACTATTTGTGAGAGAGATGGCACACTCAGGACTGGCACACAAGCCCAAAGGCCAATATTAATCTCCCACTGTATTTTTATCAGGGAGAATTTATACACCCCACAAAAAAAAATACAGAAAAATGAAAAGGCTTTCTATGGCCCACTATGTGAGAGAGATGGCACACACAGGGATGGCACTCTAGCAGAAATGCCAAATTGCCAATCTTAATCTCCCACCAAAAAAAAAAAAAAAAAAAACACAGGGAATGTCCTACAATTACTATCTCCCTGACTGCAGTAATCTCAGCCAGGTATGGCAGGCAGCTACTATCTCCCTGCCTGCAGTAATCTCAGCCAGGTATGGCAGGCAGCAATAAGGAGTGGACTGATGCACAAATGAAATAAAAAGTGTGGACAAACAAAAAAGATAGCTGTGCAGAAAGGAAGGAACAAGAGGATTTGTGCTTTGAAAAAAGCAGTTGGTTTGCACAGCGGCGTACACACAGCAATGCAGCTATCAGGGAGCCTTCTAGGGCAGCCCAATGAGCTACAGCGCTGAGGGGAAAAAAAAAAAAAAAAAACTTCCACTGTCCCTGCACACCGAGGGTGGTGTTGGACAGTGCAAATCGCTGCAGCACAAGCGGTTTTGTGGTTAATGGACCCTGCCTAACGCTATCCCTGCTTCTGACAAAGCGGCAGCAACCTCTCCCTAAGCTCAGATCAGCAGCAGTAAGATGGCGGTCGGCGGGAACGCCTCTTTATAGCCCCTGTGACGTCGCAGACAGCAAGCCAATCACTGCAATGCCCTTCTCTAAGATGGTGGGGACCAGGACCTATGTCATCACGCTGCCCACACTCTGCGTTTACCTTCATTGGCTGAGAAATGGCGCTTTTCGCGTCATTGAAACGCGACTTTGGCGCGAAAGTCGCGTACCGCATGGCCGACCCCGCACAGGGGTCGGATCGGGTTTCACGAAACCCCGACTTAGCCAAAAGTCGGCGACTTTTGAAAATGTTCGACCCGTTTCGCTCAACCCTACCCACCAGGGCTTACCTCATTGGCAGCCGAGCCAACTGCACCCGCCAGTAGGGTTGAGCGAAACGGGTCGAACATTTTCAAAAGTCGCCGACTTTTGGCTAAGTCGGGGTTTCATGAAACCCGATCCGACCCCTGTGCGGGGTCGGCCATGCGGTACGCGACTTTCGCGCCAAAGTCGCGTTTCAATGACGCGAAAAGCGCCATTTCTCAGCCAATGAAGGTAAACGCAGAGTGTGGGCAGCGTGATGACATAGGTCCTGGTCCCCACCATCTTAGAGAAGGGCATTGCAGTGATTGGCTTGCTGTCTGCGACGTCACAGGGGCTATAAAGAGGCGTTCCCGCCGACCGCCATCTTACTGCTGCTGATCTGAGCTTAGGGAGAGGTTGCTGCCGCTTTGTCAGAAGCAGGGATAGCGTTAGGCAGGGTCCATTAACCACAAAACCGCTTGTGCTGCAGCGATTTGCACTGTCCAACACCACCCTCGGTGTGCAGGGACAGTGGAAGTTTTTTTTTTTTTTTTTTCCCCTCAGCGCTGTAGCTCATTGGGCTGCCCTAGAAGGCTCCCTGATAGCTGCATTGCTGTGTGTACGCCGCTGTGCAAACCAACTGCTTTTTTCAAAGCACAAATCCTCTTGTTCCTTCCTTTCTGCACAGCTATCTTTTTTGTTTGTCCACACTTTTTATTTCATTTGTGCATCAGTCCACTCCTTATTGCTGCCTGCCATACCTGGCTGAGATTACTGCAGGCAGGGAGATAGTAGCTGCCTGCCATACCTGGCTGAGATTACTGCAGTCAGGGAGATAGTAATTGTAGGACATTCCCTGTGTTTTTTTTTTTTTTTTTTTTGGTGGGAGATTAAGATTGGCAATTTGGCATTTCTGCTAGAGTGCCATCCCTGTGTGTGCCATCTCTCTCACATAGTGGGCCATAGAAAGCCTTTTCATTTTTCTGTATTTTTTTTTGTGGGGTGTATAAATTCTCCCTGATAAAAATACAGTGGGAGATTAATATTGGCCTTTGGGCTTGTGTGCCAGTCCTGAGTGTGCCATCTCTCTCACAAATAGTGGGCCATAGAAAGCCTATTTTATTTTTTTTGGGGTTTTATAAATTCTCCCTGAAAAAAAGGGAGATTAATATTGGCCTCTGGGCTTGTGTGCCAGTCCTGAGCGTGCCATCTGTGCCAGCCCTGAGCGTGCCATCTCTCTCACAAATAGTGGGCCATAGAAAGCCTATTTAATTTTTTTTTTGGTTTTATAAATTCTCCCTGAAAAAAAGGGAGATTAATATTGGCCTCTGGGCTTGTGTGCCAGTTGTGAGCGTGCCATCTGTGCCAGTCCTGAGCGTGCCATCTCTCTCACAAATAGTGGGCCATAGAAAGCCTATTTAATTTTTTTTTTGTTTTATAAATTTTCCCTGAAAAAAGGGAGATTAATATTGGCCTCTGGGCTTGTGTGCCAGTTGTGAGCGTGCCATCTGTGCCAGTCCTGAGCGTGCCATCTCTCTCACAAATAGTGGGCCATAGAAAGCCTATTTAATTTTTTTTTTGGTTTTATAAATTTTCCCTGAAAAAAGGGAGATTAATATTGGCCTCTGGGCTTGTGTGCCAGTTGTGAGCGTGCCATCTGTGCCAGTCCTGAGCGTGCCATCTCTCTCACAAATAGTGGGCCATAGAAAGCCTATTTAAATATTTTTTTGGTTTTATAAATTCTCCCAGAAAAAAAGGGAGATTAATATTGGCCTCTGGGCTTCTGTGCCAGTCCTGAGCGTGCCATCTGTGCCAGTCCTGAGCGTCCCATCTCTCTCACAAATAGTGGGCCATAGAAAGCCTATTTTTTTTTGGGGGGGGGTTTTAGAAATTCTCCCTGGAAAAAAAAAGGGAGATTAATATTGCCCTTTGGGCTTGTGTGCCAGTACTAAGCGTTCCATCTCTCTCTCTCTCTCTTAGTCAGTGGGCCATAGAACGCCTATTTTTGGTTTTATTTGTTTTCTAAATTCTCCCTGAAAAAATCATTTTATTTTATTTGGTTTCTAAATTCTTCCTGATAAAATCATATTTTTTTTATTATTTTTTTTTCTAAAGTCTCCCTGAAAAAAAAAAAAAAAAAAAAAAAAAAAAACAGTGGGAGATTAATATTGGCCTTTCTGCTTGTGTGCCAGTCTTGACTCCTGGGTGCGTCATCTCTCAGTCAGTGGGCCATAGAACGCCTATTTTTGGTTTTATTTGTTTTATAAATTCTCCCTGAAAAAAATCATTTTATTTTATTTGGTTTCTAAATTCTTCCTGATAAAATCATATTTTTTTTATTATTTTTTTTTCTAAAGTCTCCCTGAAAAAAAAAAAAAAAAAACAACCAAAAAAAACAGTGGGAGATTAATATTGGCCTTTCTGCTTGTGTGCCAGTCTTGACTCCTGGGTGTGCCATCTCTCTCTCTCTCTCTCTCTCTCTCTCTCTCCAATTGTGGTCCATAGAAAGCCTATATTTTTTTTCCTTGATTTGGGTTCCAAAATCTACCAGAGAAAATAACTCCATCAATCATTGGTAGAAAAATATTGGCCTCTGGGCTTGTGTGCCACTCCTGATTCCTGTGTGCGTCATCTCTCAGTCAGTGGGCCATAGAACGCCTATTTTTGGTTTTATTTGTTTTATAAATTCTCCCTGAAAAAATCATTTTATTTTATTTGGTTTCTAAATTCTTCCTGATAAAATCATATTTTTTTTATTATTTTTTTTTCTAAAGTCTCCCTGAAAAAAAAAAAAAAAAATCAACCAAAAAAAACAGTGGGAGATTAATATTGGCCTTTCTGCTTGTGTGCCAGTCTTGACTCCTGGGTGTGCCATCTCTCTCTCTCTCTCTCTCTCTCTCTCTCTCCAATTGTGGTCCATAGAAAGCCTATATTTTTTTTCCTTGATTTGGGTTCCAAAATCTACCAGAGAAAATAACTCCATCAATCATTGGTAGAAAAATATTGGCCTCTGGGCTTGTGTGCCACTCCTGATTCCTGTGTGCGTCATCTCTCAGTCAGTGGGCCATAGAACGCCTATTTTTGGTTTTATTTGTTTTATAAATTCTCCCTGAAAAAATCATTTTATTTTATTTGGTTTCTAAATTCTTCCTGATAAAATCATATTTTTTTTATTATTTTTTTTTTCTAAAGTCTCCCTGAAAAAAAAAAAAAAAACAGTGGGAGATTAATATTGGCCTTTCTGCTTGTGTGCCAGTCTTGACTCCTGGGTGCGTCATCTCTCAGTCAGTGGGCCATAGAACGCCTATTTTTGGTTTTATTTGTTTTATAAATTCTCCCTGAAAAAATCATTTTATTTTATTTGGTTTCTAAATTCTTCCTGATAAAATCATATTTTTTTTATTATTTTTTTTTCTAAAGTCTCCCTGAAAAAAAAAAAAAAAAAAAAAAAAAACAGTGGGAGATTAATATTGGCCTTTCTGCTTGTGTGCCAGTCTTGACTCCTGGGTGTGCCATCTCTCTCTCTCTCTCTCTCTCTCTCTCTCCAATTGTGGTCCATAGAAAGCCTATATTTTTTTTCCTTGATTTGGGTTCCAAAATCTACCAGAGAAAATAACTCCATCAATCATTGGTAGAAAAATATTGGCCTCTGGGCTTGTGTGCCACTCCTGATTCCTGTGTGCGTCATCTCTCACTCAGTGGCCCATAGAAAGCATATAGTTTGTTACATTTGTTTTCTAAATTCTCCCTGCAAAAATCAATGTTTTTTTTTGGGGGGGGTTTCTAAAGTGTTCCTGAAAAAAATAAAAATAAAAAAAAAATAATAGTGTGACATTAATATTAACATTTGTGCTTCAGTGACAGTCCTGCGTGTGGGGCATCTCTCTAATTTGCAGCCACCAAAAAAAGAGTGTGTAACATTGGGCCTGATTTTCGCTGTGGTCTCACCAACCTGTAAAGGGGTAGCTAAATCATACTGAAGTTATAGCTCACCGTGTAAGTTGTGTGACTGCAACAAATAACGTTAGTTTGGTTACGTTTTTAAAACAATGAGGAAGTCTAGTGGAAGAGGTCGTGGCCGGGGGCGTTCATTGTCAGCTGGTAATGAGGGTAGTGGTAGTGGTGGAGCATCAGGTGGTCGTGGGGAAAAAAATATTGCTCCTAAGTCTGGAGCTGTGGAGCCAGGTTCGTCGTCCGGCTACACAAGGCCTCGAACGCTCCCTTTTCTGGGATTAGGAAAACCGCTTTTAAAGCCGGAGCAGCAAGAGCAAGTTTTGGCTTATCTTGCTGACTCAGCCTCTAGCTCTTTTGCCTCCTCTCGTGAAACTGGTAAAAGTAAAAGCAGCGCGTCGTTAGTGGATGTTCACGGTCAGGGACAAGTCACTTCCTTGTCCTCTTCAGCAAAAACAACAACAGAGAAGAATGCAGCAGGCGACACAACGGGTTACTCCATGGAGCTCTTTACACATACCGTCCCTGGCTTAGAAAGTGAAGCAGTTAACAGTCCATGCCCATTACAAATTGAATCTGACATGGAGTGCACTGACGCACAGCCACAGCCAGACTACTATGCTGGTCCTTTGACTCAGACCACAACATTGCCCTCGCAGGGTGCTGATCAAGAATCAGACCCTGATGAGACTATGTTGCCCCATCACGAACGCTATACCACCGAACGACACGGTGACACAGACGAAGTTGCGCAGGAGGTACAAGAAGAGTTATTAGATGACCCAGTTCTTGACCCCGATTGGCAGCCATTGGGGGAACAGGGTGCAGGCGGCAGCAGTTCTGAAGCAGAGGAGGAGGAGGGGCCGCAGCAGGCATCAACATCGCCACAGGTTCCATCTGCCGGGCCCGTATCTTGCCCAAAACGCGTGGCAAAGCCAAAACCTGGTGGAGGACAGCGTGGCCATCCGGTTAAAGCTCAGTCTGCAATGCCTGAAAAGGTATCCGATGCTAGAAAGAGTGCAGTCTGGCATTTTTTTAAACAACATCCAATTGATCAGCGCAAAGTCATCTGTCAAAAATGTTCTACTTCCTTAAGCAGAGGTCAGAATCTGAAAAGTCTCAATACTAGTTGCATGCATAGACATTTAACCACCATGCATTTGAAAGCTTGGACTAACTACCAAACGTCCCTTAAGGTTGTTGCACCCTCGGCCAATGAAGCTAGTCATCAACGCAACATCCCTTCCGGCAGTGTAGGACCACCATTTAGCGCACCACCTGCTGTATCTGTGCAGGTATCTTTGCCAGGCCAAAGCAGTCAGGGTCAGGGAATCACCAGTTTCGTAGTAGGAAACACTGCATCTAGGGCACCGGCGGCAACAATACCATCTCCCACCGTCTCTCAGTCTGCCATGTCCACCGGCACCCCCGCTAGTTCCACGATCTCCATCTCTCCAGTCCAGCTCACCCTACATGAGACTATGGTTAGAAAAAGGAAGTACTTAGCCTCGCATCCGCGTACACAGGGTTTGAACGCCCACATAGCTAGACTAATCTCGTTAGAGATGATGCCCTACCGGTTAGTTGAAAGCGAAGCTTTCAAAGACCTGATGGACTACGCTGTACCACGCTACGAGCTACCCAGTCGACACTTTTTTTCCAGAAAAGCCATCCCAGCCCTCCACCAGCATGTTAAAGAGCGCATCGTCCATGCACTCAGGCAATCTGTGAGCACAAAGGTGCACCTGACAACAGATGCATGGACCAGTAGGCATGGCCAGGGACGTTACGTGTCCATCACGGCACACTGGGTAAATGTGGTGGATTCAGGGTCCACAGGGGACAGCAAGTTTGGGACAGTTCTGCCTAGCCCACGGTCTAGTAAACAGTTGTCTGTAGCCGTTCGCACCCCCTCCTCCTCCTCCTCCTCCTCGTCCTCCTGCAGAAGCAAGAGCTCGTCCACAGACCGCAGTCGCACAAACACTCCATCCGCACCTGCCACTGTTGCACACCAGGTCTCCCATTATGGGGCAGCTACTGGCATACGTCAGCAGGCTGTATTGGCTATGAAGTGTTTGGGCGACAATAGACACACCGCGGAAGTTCTGTCCGAGTTCTTGCAGCAAGAAACGCAGTCGTGGCTGGGCACTGTAGATCTTGAGGCAGGCAAGGTAGTGAGTGATAACGGAAGGAATTTCATGGCTGCCATCTCCCTTTCCCAACTGAAACACATTCCTTGCCTGGCTCACACCTTAAACCTGGTGGTGCAGTGCTTCCTGAAAAGTTATCCGGGGTTATCCGACCTGCTCCTCAAAGTGCGTGGACTTTGCGCACATATCCGCCGTTCGCCTGTACACTCCAGCCGTATGCAGACCTATCAGCGTTCTTTGAACCTTCCCCAGCATCGCCTAATCATAGACGTTGCAACAAGGTGGAACTCAACACTGCACATGCTTCAGAGACTGTGCGAACAGAGGCGGGCTGTTATGTTTTTGTGGGAGGATACACATACACGGGCAGGCAGTAGGATGGCAGACATGGAGTTGTCAGGTGTGCAGTGGTCGAAGATTCAAGACATGTGTCAAGTCCTTCAGTGTTTTGAGGAATGCACACGGCTGGTTAGTGCAGACAACGCCATAATAAGCATGAGCATCCCCCTAATGCGTCTGCTGATGCAAAGTTTGACGCACATAAAGGATCAGGCGTCTGCACCAGAGGAAGAGGAAAGCCTTGATGACAGTCAGCGATTGTCTGGTCAGGGCAGTGTACATGACGAGGTACCGGGCGAAGAGGAGGTGGAGGATGAAGAGGATGATGGGGATGAGTATATTTTTAATGAGGAAGCTTTCCCGGGGGCACGGGAAATTGGTGGCGTGGCAAGGCCGGGTTCTGGTTTTTTGAGGGACACAAGTGACGTAGATTTGCCTGCAACTGCCCCTCAACCAAGCACAACCGCAGATTTGACAACGGGAACTTTGGCCCACATGGCGGATTATGCCTTGCGTATCCTCAAAAGGGACACACGCATTACAAAAATGATGAACGATGACGATTACTGGTTGGCCTGCCTCCTTGATCCTCGCTATAAAGGCAAATTGCAAAATATTATGCCACATGAGAACTTGGAACTAATATTAGCAACAAAACAATCAACTCTTGTTGACCGTTTGCTTCTGGCATTCCCTGCACACAGCGCCCGTGATCGTTCTCACACGAGCTCCAGGGGCCAGCAGACCAGAGGTGTTAGAGGGGCAGAAATCAGAAGTGGCGTTGGCCAGAGGGGTTTTCTGACCAGGTTGTGGAGTGATTTTTCTATGACCGCAGACAGGACAGGTACTGCAGCATCAATTCAAAGTGACAGGAGACAACATTTGTCCAGTATGGTTACAAACTATTTTTCATCCCTTATCGACGTTCTCCCTCAACCGTCATTCCCATTTGATTACTGGGCATCCAAATTAGACACCTGGCCAGAATTGGCAGAATATGCATTGCAGGAGCTTGCTTGCCCGGCAGCTAGTGTCCTATCAGAAAGAGTATTCAGTGCTGCAGGTTCAATACTAACAGAAAAAAGGACTCGTCTGGCTACCCAAAATGTAGATGATCTAACCTTCATTAAAATGAACCACAACTGGATTTCAAAATCTTTTGCCCCACCCTGCCCGGCTGACACCTAGCTTTCCTATGAAAAGGTCTTGCCTGTGGACTATTCTGAATGACTTTTCCAATCTCGTAATTTTCTTCACCTGATTGTCCAGCATACGACATGTTTCCACCTCACGAAATGGCCAAACTCCCCACACGGGGCCGTGCTATCGCCACTTTGCGCTTGGACCCTTGAGAGTGCTGTTTGTCTGAAGAGGTGGGTGTGGCCGCTTTTGGTCGACGGCACTGCCACTGGGTCCCTCATAGTACAATAAAGTGTCTCTGGCGGTGGTGGTGCGCACCCAACGTCAGACACACCGTTGTAATATGAGGGGCCCTGTGCCTGTACCGCCGGCCACAAGCCAGTTCCCCCCCCCAGCTCAAACAGTGCTCTACCACTAGCAAAATTATCTCTCACAGCTTCACCAATGTGTAGTCTAGGCGCTGACATCCTTCAATGCCTGGCACTGACAATACCATTGTTTTGACATTTTTGTTATGTTAGGCCTTCGAAGCCTGTCTGCGGTCCCTTCTTTCTACAACTACTACACTGACCAGGCCACTGCTGGCCGTGTTACCCTGGAACCAATTTAAAAGTGCCTACAGTCAGCCCAATTTTGTTATGTTAGGCCTTCGAAGACTGTCTGCCGTCACTCCTTCCACTAGACTTCCACTGACCATACACTGCTGCCCATGTACCCCTGGAACCAATTTAAAGTGCCTACAGCCAGCCCAATTTTGTTATGTTAGGCCTTGGAAGCCTGTCTGCGGTCACTCCTTCCACTAGACTTCCACTGACCAGACCACTGCTGCCCATGTACCCCTGGAACCAATTTAAAAGTGCCTACAGCCAGCCCAAGTTTGTTATGTTAGGCCTTCGAAGCCTGTCTGCGGTCACTCCTTCCACTAGACTTCCACTGACCAGACCACTGCTGCCCGTGTACCCCTGGAACCAATTTAAAAGTGCCTACAGCCAGCCCAAGTTTGTTATGTTAGGCCTTGGAAGCCTGTCTGCGGTCACTCCTTCCACTAGACTTCCACTGACCAGACCACTGCTGCCCATGTACCCCTGGAACCAATTTAAAAGTGCCTACAGCCAGCCCAAGTTTGTTATGTTAGGCCTTCGAAGCCTGTCTGCGGTCACTCCTTCCACTAGACTTCCACTGACCAGACCACTGCTGCCCGTGTACCCCTGGAACCAATTTAAAAGTGCCTACAGCCAGCCCAAGTTTGTTATGTTAGGCCTTGGAAGCCTGTCTGCGGTCACTCCTTCCACTAGACTTCCACTGACCAGACCACTGCTGCCCGTGTACCCCTGGAACCAATTTAAAAGTGCCTACAGCCAGCCCAAGTTTGTTATGTTAGGCCTTGGAAGCCTGTCTGCGGTCACTCCTTCCACTAGACTTCCACTGACCATACACTGCTGCCCATGTACCCCTGGAACCAATTTAAAAGTGCCTACAGCCAGCCCAAGTTTGTTATGTTAGGCCTTCGAAGCCTGTCTGCGGTCACTCCTTCCACTAGACTTCCACTGACCAGACCACTGCTGCCCGTGTACCCCTGGAACCAATTTAAAAGTGCCTACAGCCAGCCCAAGTTTGTTATGTTAGGCCTTGGAAGCCTGTCTGCGGTCACTCCTTCCACTAGACTTCCACTGACCATACCACTGCTGCCCGTGTACCCCTGGAACCAATTTAAAAGTGCCTACAGCCAGCCCAAGTTTGTTATGTTAGGCCTTGGAAGCCTGTCTGCGGTCACTCCTTCCACTAGACTTCCACTGACCATACACTGCTGCCCATGTACCCCTGGAACCAATTTAAAAGTGCCTACAGCCAGCCCAAGTTTGTTATGTTAGGCCTTCGAAGCCTGTCTGCGGTCACTCCTTCCACTAGACTTCCACTGACCAGACCACTGCTGCCCGTGTACCCCTGGAACCAATTTAAAATTGCCTACAGCCATGTTTTATTATTTTAGGCCTTCGATGCCTGTCTGCGGTCACTCCTTCCACTAGGCCTCCACTGACCACACCACTGCTGCCCGTGTACCCCTGGAACCAATTTAAAATTGCCTACAGCCAGCCCAATTTTTTTATTTTAGGCCTTCGATGCCTGTCTGCGGTCCATTCTTTCAACTACTACTACACTGACCAGGGCACTGCTGCCCAAGTACCCCTGGAACCAATTTAAAATTGACTACAGCCATGTGTTAATATTTTAGGCCTTCGATGCCTGTCTGTGGTCACTCCTTCCACTAGGCCTCCACTGACCACACCACTGCTGCCCGTGTACCCCTGGAACCAATTTAAAATTGCCTACAGCCATGTGTGATTATTTTAGGCCTTCGATGCCTGTCTGCGGTCACTCCTTCCACTAGGCCTCCACTGACCACACCACTGCTGCCCGTGTAACCCTGGAACCAATTTAAAATTGCCTACAGCCATGTGTTATTATTTTAGGCCTTCGATGCCTGTCTGCGGTCACTCCTTCCACTAGGCCTCCACTGACCACACCACTGCTGCCCGTGTACCCCTGGAACCAATTTAAAATTGCCTACAGCCAGCCCAATTTTTTTATTTTAGGCCTTCGATGCCTGTCTGCGGTCCATTCTTTCAACTACTACTACACTGACCAGGGCACTGCTGCCCAAGTACCCCTGGAACCAATTTAAAATTGACTACAGCCATGTGTTAATATTTTAGGCCTTCGATGCCTGTCTGTGGTCACTCCTTCCACTAGGCCTCCACTGACCACACCACTGCTGCCCGTGTACCCCTGGAACCAATTTAAAATTGCCTACAGCCATGTGTGATTATTTTAGGCCTTCGATGCCTGTCTGCGGTCACTCCTTCCACTAGGCCTCCACTGACCACACCACTGCTGCCCGTGTAACCCTGGAACCAATTTAAAATTGCCTACAGCCATGTGTTATTATTTTAGGCCTTCGATGCCTGTCTGCGGTCACTCCTTCCACTAGGCCTCCACTGACCACACCACTGCTGCCCGTGTACCCCTGGAACCAATTTAAAATTGCCTACAGCCAGCCCAATTTTTTTATTTTAGGCCTTCGATGCCTGTCTGCGGTCCATTCTTTCAACTACTATTACACTGACCAGGGCACTGCTGCCCGTGTACCCCTGGAACCAATTTAAAATTGCCTACAGCCATGTGTTATTATTTTAGGCCTTCGATGCCTGTCTGCGGTCACTCCTTCCACTAGGCCTCCACTGACCACACCACTGCTGCCCGTGTACCCCTGGAACCAATTTAAAATTGCCTACAGCCATGTGTTATTATTTTAGGCCTTCGATGCCTGTCTGCGGTCACTCCTTCCACTAGGCCTCCACTGACCACACCACTGCTGCCCGTGTACCCCTGGAACCAATTTAAAATTGCCTACAGCCAGCCCAATTTTTTTATTTTAGGCCTTCGATGCCTGTCTGCGGTCCATTCTTTCAACTACTACTACACTGACCAGGGCACTGCTGCCCGTGTACCCCTGGAACCAATTTAAAATTGCCTACAGCCATGTGTTATTATTTTAGGCCTTCGATGCCTGTCTGTGGTCCCTCCTTCCACTAGGCCTCCACTGACCTGTCTACTGCGGCCCGTGTACCCCTTGAACCAACCTAATAAAATATTTAAAAAATTAATTTGATTATAAAAAATAAGATCGTGTTGAGATCTCAAATGCAGACATTTTAACAATCAAAACAAACACACAACAAATATCTGGAACTGTACTACAAAGGTCCAACAGCTACAATTTCTTTCTCCTGCAAGAAGTTAACTGAAAGTTTTTTGGAGTTGTTAACACAGATATGGCATCCACCGAGTGTTGTCCTGTCGCGTCTCCTTTAAATTATTTCCAATAAGATGTTAAACTATTAATTTAATAAAATCAATAATTAAAAAAATAATTGAGTAAGTCAAAAGCACATTGCAAATAAACATTAATTACAAATCAAGAAGCATGGTGCGTCCGAGGGTGAGTAGATACCGAATAAGAATATAATCACCCTCGGACGCGCAATGCTTATTTACAACAGCCTTCCTTCCTAAGAATCAGCCCTTCCGTGGTGTAGAGAGAGGTTGTGTTACACTCCAAGGTGTTCCCCAGGTTGCCTTTCCTGAGCTTCGATCTTCCGGCTCTCGTTTAGTAGCTGTTGGAAACTACGCTGCATTAGGCCTACTAATTGTGTATGGGGTGTAGAGACAGGTTGTGTTACACTCCAAGGTTTTCACCAGGTTGCCTTTCCTGAGCTTCGATCTTCATGCTCTCGTTTAGTAGGTGTCGGAAAGTAGGCTGCATTAGGCCTACAAATTGGGTATGGGGTGGAGAGAGATGGTGTGTTACACTCCAAGGTGTTCCCCAGGTTTCCTTGCCATTGCTTCGGTCTTCCGACTCTCGTTTAGTAGTTGTAGAAAAGTACACAGCATTAGGCCTACAAAATGGGTATGGGGTGGAGAGAGATGGTGTGTTACACTCCAAGGTGTTCCCCAGGTTGCCTTTCCTGAGCTTCGATCTTCATGCTCTCGTTTAGTAGGTGTCGGAAAGTAGGCTGCATTAGGCCTAAAAAATGGGGAATGGGGTGGAGAGAGATGGTGTGTTACACTCCAAGGTGTTCCCCAGGTTTCCTTGCCATTGCTTCGGTCTTCCGACTCTCGTTTAGTAGTTGTAGAAAAGTACACTGCATTAGGCCTAAAAAATGGGTATGGGGTGGAGAGAGATGGTGTGTTACACTCCAAGGTGTTCCCCAGGTTGCCTTTCCTGAGCTTCGATCTTCATGCTCTCGTTTAGTAGGTGTCGGAAAGTAGGCTGCATTAGGCCTACAAATTGGGTATGGGGTGGAGAGAGATGGTGTGTTACACTCCAAGGTGTTCCCCAGGTTTCCTTGCCATTGCTTCGGTCTTCCGACTCTCGTTTAGTAGTTGTAGAAAAGTACACAGCATTAGGCCTACAAAATGGGTATGGGGTGGAGAGAGATGGTGTGTTACACTCCAAGGTGTTCCCCAGGTTGCCTTTCCTGAGCTTCTATCTTCAGGCTCTCATTAAATTGTGGTTAAATGGAACAACTGCATTTGGCGTACTAGTTGGTTTGGGGCCTACTATCGGTGTCTGCCACTCCTTGCTGTTCTCCTGGTTTCCTGTCCTGAAATTCCATTTTCAGCCTCTCGTTAAGTAGTTGTTAATGTTAGACTGCATTTGGCCTACTAGTTGGGTTGGGGCCTACTATCGGTGTCTGCCACTCCTTGCTGTTCTCCTCCACTGAACAAAGCTGTGCCGCCTGTTTACTACGGTTGCCAATTTTGAACTGCATTTCGACTACTTACTGATTTGGCCCTACTCTCTGTGTCAGCCTCTCATTCCAGTTGTCCTCCACTGCAATGCCCCCTGGTTATTCCTGTGTTACCAATTTTGAACTGCATTTAGCCCACTTTCTTCTTTGGGCCTATATCTGTGTTTCCACTTCATCGTGCCCATTGCCCAGCCAGTGATAGATGAGTCTGCTGGTACATTGACCCATAACGCAACATTCCCCGTGCACGCTACACAACAACATTGTGACCCTGCTGAAAGTCAGGTTGCTCTTCCCGCATACCATACCACCTTACACGGGGACAAAGAGGAAGGTGCAGATGAAAGTGCAGGTTCCTTCATCAGGTGGGGGGAGGAATACTAGTTGGCGACGTCACTGGCACAGGGCCTCTCATAGTACGCAAAAGTGTTGCTGCCGGTGGGAGGCGCCCCCGCCGTGCAAGCACACCGCTGTACTTTGAGGGGCCCTGTGCCAGTGCCAATGCCAACGAGTGGGCCCCCCCTGCTTGCTCAGGATCACAGCACTTGCAAAGTTGAAATACTTACCTCTCCCTGCTCCACTGCCGTGACGTGGTCCAGATTTACTGGGCCCACTAATTACTTGAACCAGCCCTACCCCCCACAACTTTAGCCAAATGACCCCCAATTTCAAATGCCTTCCAATTATTTTAAGGTAAATTACGCTTGACAAGCTTCATTAAGAAGAATGGATGGTTTTGACATTAAAATGGGCACTCTAGGTGTTTTCCTGGCCCCCACTCACTGCCGACTATGCTGCCCCATTGACTTGCATTGGGTTTCGTGTTTCGGTCGATCCCGACTTTACGTCATAATCGGCCGATTTCACTCGACCCGACTTTGGACATAGTCGGGTTTCGCAAAACCCGGCTCGACTCTAAAAAGGTCAAGGTCGCTCAACTCTACCCGCCAGTACTTACATCAATGGCAGCTGAGTCAGCTGCACCTGCCAGTGCTCACCCCAACGGCAGCTGAGCCAGCTGCACCAGCCAGGGCTGACCTCAATGGCAGCCAAGCCAGCTGCACCCATCAATGCTCACCTTAACGGCAGCCAAGCCAGCAGCACCTGCCAGTGCTCATCTCTCCATCAGACTGTCCTGGCTGCACCTGTGGTTCCTGTCATCTTCTCTGCCTGCCTGCATCTGTTGGACATTCCCCGTGCCATCCCAGCTACCCGTTTCTAGGGGTCATCTGCCATCTACCCAAGGTCAGTCCTGGAGTAGCACCTGGATCACCTCCCTTTTCTCTCCAAGGACCGCTGTGTCGTTAACTGCTGCATTGTCCGTGGTCAGATTGGGTGAAGCTCCTAGTCACACCCCTCCAGGTCTTCCTTGGGCTTTAGCACAATGGTTCCACCACCCAGCCTGTTACCTCAGGAGGAGAAGCAGAGCCAATTATCAGGCCTGTTGTCCACACAAGGTTTGGAGGGTGGGTTACTGTCTCAACATCAGCCAAGTACCCAACTGTACAGCCAGGGAACAATTTGGGATGATGATGAGGATGAGGCAAAGGAGGAGGAACAACCGTGTTCACAGCATTTTGGCACTCAGATCAGCTCACGGGCATAACTGGAGTTTGTCTGGGGGGATACAAAGTACCCATACGATATACCTGCCACCAAGGACAGCTTGTTGTTGTCTCTGGGCAGCCTAGCACACATGAGCCAATACATGCTGCAGTGCCTGCACGATGACCACCGAGTTGCCCTTATTCTTACAAGTGCATATTAATGGGTGGCCACCCTCATAGATCCTCACTACAAGGAGAATGTACTATCATTACTTCCGTCAATGGAGATAGATCACGTAAATGCAAGCACATGTTGGTAGAAAAGCTACAAATGACTTTCCCACAAACAGTGTGAGCTCAGTGGGACTACAAGGCAAAGGCAGAGGAGGAAGTCTATGACGCAGCACTGCCAGCACCCCGGAAGGTAGGGTTAGCATGGCCGAAATGTGGCAAAAATTTTGAGCAAGCCAAAAAATCAGGCATCACCATCTAATACAATCCGTATAAGCAGGAAACAGCCTTTCAACAACATGGTAGAAAAGTAAGTGTCCATACGTCTCCATGTACTAACTGATGGGTCTACCCCATTTAACTTCTGGGTCTCAAAAAAAAAAAAGTTGGATTATTCCTACCTCTTCCACCCATACCGACACATCCAGCTCTTCTCTCCACTTGGAACTATGCCTCATGGTTCGAGATACCTAGTTTGGCTTCGTAAATTTTGGGTTCTTTTAAATCAGTTCCATAGCAAAAAAAAAAGGTCTGAATAAAATAAAAATAAAACGGTGTTGGATTACTCCTGCCTTGCCTCTTCCACCCATACAACACATCCACCTCACCCTCCTCTTGGACCTATGCCTCGAAGTTTGAGATAGCTAGGGTTTTTTTTGTAAATTGTGGGCTGTCTTAAGTCAGTTCCCTAACAAAAAAATCAACCAAGTAAACAAAAGCACAGTGTTGGAATAATCCTCCCCTGCCTCTTGTACTCATACCTACGCATCTACCTCTTCCTCCACTTGGACCTACGCCTCCTTTTTATAAATTGTTAGTCAGGGACAATATTAGGTTTTGCATGTGTGCAGTTTAACCCCTTAGTGACAGAGCCAATTTGGTACTTAATGACCGAACCAATTTTTGCAATTCTGACCACTGTCACTTTATGAGGTTATAACTCTAGAACGCTTCAACGGATCCCGCTGATTCTGAGATTGTTTTTTCGTGACATATTGTAGTTCATGTCAGTGGTAACATTTCTTCGATATTACTTGCGATTATTTATGAAAAAAACGGAAATATGGCGAAAATTTTTAAAATTTTGCAATTTTCAAACTTTGTATTTTTATGCCCTTAAATCAGAGAGATATGTCACAAAAAAATAGTTAATAAATAACATTTGCCACATGTCTACTTTACATCAGCACAATTTTGGAGACAAATTTTTTTTTTGTTAAGGAGTTATAAGGGTTAAAATTTGACCAGCAATTTCTCATTTTTACAACACCTTTTTTTTTAGGGACCACATCACATTTGAAGTCATTTTGAGGGGTCCATATGATAGAAAATAATGAAGTGTGACACCATTCTAAAAACTACACCCCTCAAGGTTCTCAAAACCCCATTCAAGGAGTTTATTAATCCTTTACGTGCTTCACAGGAACTGAAACAATGTGGAAGGAAAAAATGAACATTTAACTTTTTTTTTGCAAACATTTTAATTCAGAACCATTTTTTTTTATTTTCACAAGTGTAAAAACAGAAATGTAACCATAAATTTTGTTATGCAATTTCTCCTGAATACGCCAATACCCCAAATGTGGGGGTAAACCACTGTTTGGGCGCACCGCAGAACTTGGAAGTGAAGGAGCGCCGTTTGACTTTTTCAATGCAGAATTGGCTGGAATTGAGATCGGACGCCATGTCACGTTTAGAGAGCCCCTGATGTGCCTAAACAGTGGAAACCCTCCACAAGTGACACCATTTTGTAAACTATACCCCTTAAGGAACCTATCTAGATGTGTGGTGAGCACTTTGAACCCCCAAGAGCTTCACAGAAGTTTATAACATAGAGCCGTGAAAATAAAAAATCGCATTTGTTTACACTAAAATGATTTTTCGCCCACAAATTCTTATTTTCACAAGGGTAACAGGAGAAATTAGACCACAAAAGTTGTTGTGCAATTTCTCCTGAATACGTCGATACCCCATATGTGAGGGTAAACCACTGTTTGGGCGCACCGCAGAGCTTGGAAGTGAAGGAGCGCCGTTTTACTTTTTCAATGTAGAATTGGCAGGAATTGAGATTGGACGCCATGTCGCGTTTGGAGAGCCCCTGATGTGCCTAAACAGTGGAAACCCCCCACAAGTGACCCCATTTTGGAAACTAGACCCCTTAAGGAACTTATCTAGATGTGTGGTGAGCACTTTGAACCCCCATGTGCTTCACAGAAGTTTATAACGTTGAGCCGTGAAAATAAAAAATCGAATTTTTTCTACAAAAATGATTGTTTGCCCCCAAATTTTTATTTTCACAAGGGTATCAGGAGAAATTAGACCACAAAAGTTGTAGTGCAATTTCTCCTGAGTACGTCGATACCCAATATGTGGGGCTAAACCACTGTTTGGGCGCACCGCAGAGCTTGGAAGAGAAGGAGTGCCGTTTTACTTTTTCAATGTAGAATTGTCTAGAATTGAGATCGGACGCCATGTCGCGTTTGGAGAGCCCCTGATGTGGGCGCACGGCAGAGCTCGGAAGGGAAGGAGCACTGTTTTGGAATGCAGACTTAGATAGAATGGTCTGTGGGCGTTATGTTGCGTTTGCAGAGCCCCTGATGTACCTAAACAGTAGTAACCCCCCACAAGTGACCCCATTTTGGAAACTAGACCCCCCAAGGAACTTATCTAGGTGTGTGGTGAGAACTTTGAATGCACAAGTGTTTCACAGAAGTTTAGAATGCAGAGTCATGAAAATAAAAAAATATTTTTTTTCCACAAAAAAGATTTTGTACCCCCCAAGTTTTTATTTTCACAAGGGTAACAGGAGAAATTGGACCCCCAAAAGTTGTTGTCCAATTTATCCCGAGTATGCTGATGCCCCATATGTGGGGGTAACCCACTGTTTGGGCGCACGACAGAGCTCAGAACGGAGGGAGCACCATTTGACTTTTTGAGCGCAATATTGGCTGTCGTGTTTGGAGACCCCCTGATGTAACTAAACAGTGGAAACCCCCCAATTCTAGCTTCAACCCTAACCCCAACACACCCCTAACCCTAATCCCAACCCGATCCATAATCCAATTCACTTACCCTAACGATAATCACAACCCTTACCCCAAAACAACCCTAATGTCAACCCTAACCATAACCCTAATCAAAACCCTAAATCCAACACACCTCTAATCCTAATCTCAACCCTAACCTCAAACCTAACCCTAATCCCAATACACCCCTAATCACAACCCTAACCTTAACCCTAATCCCAAACCTAACCCTAATCCCAAGCGTAACCCTAATGCCAACCCTATCCCTAATACCAACTCTAATCCAAACCCTAACCCCAAATCTAACCCTAACTTTAGCCCCAACCCTAGCCCTAACTTTAGCCCCAACCCTAGCCCTAAGGCTACTTTCACACTTACGTCGTTTGGCATCCGTCGCAATCCGAAAAAAAATGGATCCTCCAAATGTGCCCACAGGATGCGTTTTTTTGCCCATAGACTTGTATTGCTGACGGATCGTGACGGATGGCCTCACGTCGCGTCCGTCGTGTACTGGATCAGTTGTGTTTTGGCAGACCGCTGGCACAAAAAACGTTCAATGTAACGTTTTTTTGTACGTTGCGTCCGCCATTACTGACCGCGCATGCGTGGCCGTAACTCCGCCCCTCCTCCCCAGGACATAGATTGGGCAGCGGATGCGTTGAAAAACTACATCCGCTGCCCACGTTGTGCACAATTTTCACAACCTGCGTCGGTATGTCGGGCTGACGCATTGCGACGGCCCCGTACCGACGTAAGTGTGAAAGAACCCTAACCCTGATTTTAGCCTCAACCCTAACCCTAAATTTAGCCCCAACCCTAACCCTAGCCCTAACCCTAGCCCTAACCCTAGCCCTAACTCTAGCCCTAACCCTAACCCTAGCCCTAACCCTAGCCCTAACCCTAGCTCTAACCCTAACCCTAGCCCTAACCCTAGCCCTAACCCTAGCCCTAACCCTAGCCCTAACCCTAACCCTAGCCCTAACCCTAGCCCTAACCCTAACCCTAATTTTAGCCCCAACTGCTCTTCTCCTGTCGGCCGGGAGATGGCGATAGATGGCGGGCGCACTGCGCATGCGCCCGCCATTTTCTTTTCCCCAGCAGCCAGGAGGAGCAGCAGAAGGATCCAGGGACACCGATAAGTATAATAGGGTCCCCGAATCCCCCTATTTCTCTGTCCTCTGATGTGCGATCACATCAGAGGACGGAGAATTACACTTTGATTTTTTATTTTTTTTGCTGTCGCTGGTAAACAGTTAATTACCGGCGATCGCAAAACAGGGGTCGTTAAAACCGACCCCCGGCAGCCGAGACCCCAGAGAAAATCCGACTCTGGGGGGCGCTATTTACTTTTTCCACAGCGCCGTTAATTAACGGCGCTGTGGTTTAAGTACCCTCAGCGGCCGCCGTTAAAAGGCGTATCGGCGGTCGCTAAGGGGTTAAAAAAAAACCCTCTCTATGTCTAATCTGCACAGTGTGATAGTACTGTGCAAATCCAAAACTTTTTATAATCTTCAACTGTTAGTGAGAGTGATGTGCATGTAAACATATTTTTATACTTTTATGCAACCATGTCTGTGATAGTACTGTGCCAAAAGCCGCTGTGTGTATTTTTTAACCCATATCTGTGGCAGTACTGTGTCTTTATGCTGCTATGTGTGCTCTGCAACCCTGTATGTGGGGGTACTGTGCCCCATTGTCTGGGTGTGAAATTTTTAATTAAATTTCTAATGGAAATGAGGAAAGATATTCTGTGGATGAAATTTGTTATCAGCTTCTGTGGGATAAATGTGGAAAGATTCTCTGTGGGTGAAATTTATTATCAGCTGCTGTGGGGGAAATGAGAAAAGATGTTCTGTGGATGAAATGTATCAGCTTAAGTTGGATAAATGTGGAAACATGCTCTGTGGGTGAAATTTGTTATCAGCTTATGTGACGGAAATGTAGAAACATATTTGTGGGTGAAATTTTTAAACGGCTTTCTCAGGGAATTGTGGAAAGGGGGTCTGTGGGTAAAATGTGTTATAATCTTCTATGAGATAAATGTGAAAAGATGCTCTGTGGGTGAAATTTGTAAGCTGCTTCTGTGGAGATACTCTGCCCCATGCTCTATGGGTGAAATTTTTAACTGGACTGGCAGCATCAAGTCTCAGTCTCTGTGGGGGCACTGTTAACATTTTTACGTTATTCATTTACTTCCTATTTTACGATGATATGGTGACCCCTTTGTTAGGTGTCTAGTTCCCGCCTCTGCACAGGGGGAATCTCGAACTTTCTCCGCTGCGCTCTCCCACTCTTCTCCAGCTGCAGTGGAGTCTGCTCAGCGGAGACGTCGGTCCCAGCGTCTAGCTCAGGCTAATACTGGACGACTGGTTACTACTGCCCTTCCAGGCTCTGTTCTAGTAGCCAGCAATGTTCAGCAGCGAGCAGGTCTTTCTGGGACTAAGTCCAGATTTTCCCTTTCTGAGCATGCCCACGGGATGACCTCCCATTGGAGGTCGGGGTCACATGCTTAGATACTGCAGCTAATCCCATTGGTCCTCTAGGAAGGTCCTAAAGGTGTTCTTCTTCTGTGGCAGACTTCCATTGGTCCTTCTCGGAAGGTCTTGTACTTGCTGCAGCTATAAAAGGTTTGCATGGCCGCACGGCCATGCGCTAGTATACATTTGTTATCGTGTGTGTGTGTTGATGAGTGCAAGTCGTTCCTTAAAAAACCCATCCCTTGTGTATGACTGTTAGCGTAAGGTGTATGGCTGCAATCTAGTGCCCGGCTGAACTCACAGCTTTAACACACGAAACAGCATCTAACTGCTGTGACCGCCAGTGCAGCGCCGTGCGCTATTAGAGCGCTTACCTTACCCAAGTCTGGGTGGTTAGTGGCGTCCGCTAATGTGGCACAGCATGCACTTCTGTGCATATTAGTTACCTCTGATACCCCATTCGTGGTGTCGATCGCAAGAGGTCTACACTAACTCTAATCCTGTGTCCTGGGATAGAGTTCTGTGGTTCCTTGCTTGCGCTCTCTGTGCGGTACCGCGACCATGTGACTTAACAGGGATCACTTTCTTCATACAGGGTGAAGTTAACCCATGTGTGTATCCTCATTGTACCGCCATATAGTCCGTCATTACTTAGCAGCAGGTTCCATCTCTGCACGGTGGACCTCGGGCTGCGAACGCACCTTATTATATCTATTTAATTATTTGGTGCGTTCCGCTAGCCCTAACACCCTTTAAGTCATTTCCCTATCCATATTTGAAGGGCAATTGTCTTGCTCTTAACTATATTTAGCTTCATTTTGCAGCCCCATAACCCTGACTATGAACATTTTACAGCAATTTCAAAACACCCAAGTTCAGGTCCCCATAGACATCTATTGGGTTCTGGTCTGAAGTCAAGTTCGAGGTCAAGTTCGGACCCAGACCAAACCTTGTACTGTATATTCAGCGAACTCAAGCATCCACTGGTTCTCTTATCACTACTCACTTCTTTTCTGAAGCTTCTTTGGTACATCTAGACTGTACATGGCTATGTTGCTTAGGCCAGGGTCACATTTTCAACTGCAATGCAAGAAACTCGCGCGGTTCTCTCGTCTCAATACCCGTCACGCTGGCATTCAGGACTGGAGCGTTCAGCTGCATAGAAATACAAGCAGCCACACACTCCAGTCCCGAGTGCCGACGGCAGTGCCAGGTATTGAGGCGTGAGTTTTTCGCATTGCAGATGCAAGTGTGATCCCGGCCATAAGGTACCTTCACACATAACGATATTGTTAACGATATCGTTGCTATTTGTGACGTAGCAACGATATCGTTAATGAAATCGTTATGTGTGACAGCGACCAACGATCAGGCCCCTGCTGGGAGATCGTTGGTCGCTGAATAAAGTCCAGAACTTTATTTCGTCGCTGGACTCCCTGGAGACATCGCTGGATCGGCGTGTGTGACACCGATCCAGCGATGTCTTCACTGGTAACCAGGGTAAACATCGGGTAACTAAGCGCAGGGCCGCACTTAGTAACCCGATGTTTACCCTGGTTACCATGCTAAAAGTAAAAAAAAACAAACAGTACATACTTACCTACAGCTGTCTGTCCTCCAGCGCTGCGCTCTGCACTCCTCCTGTACTGTCTGTGAGCCGGAAAGCAGAGCGGTGACGTCACCGCTCTGCTTTCCGGCTCCCAGACAGTACAGGAGGAGAGCAGAGAAGCAGAGCGCAGCGCTGGAGGACAGACAGCGGTAGGTAAGTATGTACTGTTTGTTTTTTTTTACTTTTAGCATGGTAACCAGGGTAAACATCGGGTTACTAAGCGCGGCCCTGCGCTTAGTTACCCGATGTTTACCCTGGTTACCGGCATCGTTGGTCGCTGGAGAGCGGTCTGTGTGACAGCTCTCCAGCGACCAAACAGCGACGCTGCAGCGATCCGGATCGTTGTCGGTATCGCTGCAGCGTCGCTAAATGTGAAGGGGCCTTTACTCTAAAAGTGAGTATGAAATCTAGATCCATAGTGTAACGCCACAACATTAGCTCTACAGCATATTGCACTGAGTGCATGTACTTTTTGAGTAGGAAAAATGTGACACATGACTATTAACTATTTGCAGCAAAAGCCATCCCCTCCCCCAACCCCCGTAAAATATAAAGGCTGACACCTTTCAACCTAGCTGAATCCCTGTCAAAGGGGTCTGTAACATATATTTTGCAAAACAGCAGCTACAAATGAAAATG
The DNA here is from genome assembly GCF_032444005.1 of Ranitomeya imitator. Lineage (NCBI taxonomy): Eukaryota > Metazoa > Chordata > Amphibia > Anura > Dendrobatidae > Ranitomeya > Ranitomeya imitator. The sequence goes on from NC_091284.1 coordinate 406,840,210, forward strand.
TGTTATGTTGCTAATCACTTACATGTGGTTGTAGGTTCAACATATGTAGCGACTTGGAAGTGTCCTTTTAATTCCCTGCTGTCAGGTGTTGAAACATAACAGCTTTGTTTTAGAATTTCTTTCCTGCTGGTAACCTTGTTACACCCCAGAGGTATCTGACAGTGTATAATTACCCCACCTGTTCCATAGTTCTTTCCGCATTCCTTTTCCCCGCTTTCTCCGGGTTCACTATTATTTAGATAATTATTGTAATTATTTATTATTCTCTAATTATATGCAATTATTTATTATACTCTGTAAATATTTAGTATTCTTTCTTTTTTTTTCTATATAAAATTATTTAGTCCTTACATCACTGGTGTAGGTAGTGGTTTTGCAAAAGCTTTTTGTAAATGTTCATAATTGAGCTTTTGCTGTGAGACTTTAGTAATCTCCATGTAATGTTACATTTTGATTTTATTTTAATAGTTGAGGTTGGTAGCACACATTACTTAAGATTTGAATACAACAATATAAGACTATGAAGCAGTAATTGTTAGTTGAGTTCTAGAAAGATATTACTTTATTTCACCAACATTAATCGTGCCAGTTATTGGAAAAACTTTCAACAGATGTTCATTATGTCAAAGCATATATGTCAGCAGATCAATTAGATTACATATTTACACTGCATGATTATCATGACTGAGGGTCCATAGAAATGCTTGTTTCATGATAATCACGCTGTCTAAACAGGCTGTCTATGAACTTTTCAGCATTTTGGAAAAAAATTTTTTGAGGAAATGTATTCAATACTTAATACTTTTTAAAAAACGAAGTATGAAATTTGCCCATAATAAAAGCACATACAAAACTTCCTTAACAGTAAGAAAAATGGTAACAGAAACGACATCAGGAAATTGTTCACAAAACATATTTAACCCCTCTGTGACCTTAGACGTACTATCCCGTCGAGGTGCCCTGGGCTTATCTGACCCTGGACGGGATAGTACGTCATAGCGATCGGAAGCGCTCACGGGGGGAGCGCCGCCGATCGCGGCCGGGTGTCAGCTGCTTATCGCAGCTGACATCCGGCACTATGTGCCAGGAGCGGTCACGGACCGCCCCCGGCACATTAACCCCTGGCACACCGCGATCAAACATGATCGCGATGTGCCGGCGGTGCAGGGAAGCACCGCGCAGGGAGGGGGCTCCCTGCGGGCTTCCCTGAGCCCCCCGCAGCAACGCGATGTGATCGCGTTGCTGCGAGGGTCTCCTCACCTCCCTCCCTGCTCGAGCCCCGGATCCAAGATGGCCGCGGATCCGGGTCCTGCAGGGAGGGAGGTGGCTTCACAGAGCCTGCTCAGAGCAGGCACTGTGAAGGCTGCAGTGCTGCATGTCAGATCAGTGATCTGACAGAGTGCTGTGCAAACTGTCAGATCACTGATCTGTGATGTCCCCCCCTGGGACAAAGTAAAAAAGTTAAAAAAAAAATTTCCAAATGTGTAAAAAAAAAAAAAAATATTCCAAAATAATGAAAAAAATATATATATTATTCCCATAAATACATTTCTTCATCTAAATTAAAAAAAAAAACAATAAAAGTACACATATTTAGTATCGCCGCGTCCGTAACGGCCCGACCTATAAAACTGTCCCACTAGTTAACCCCTTCAGTAAACACCGTAAGAAAAAAAAAAAGAAAAACGAGGCAAAAAACAACGCTTTATTATCATACCGCCGAACAAAAAGTGGAATAACACGCGATCAAAAAGACAGATATAAATAACCATGGTACCGCTGAAAACGTCATCTTGTCCCGCAAAAAACGAGCCGCCATACAGCATCATCAGCAAAAAAATAAAAAGTTATAGTCCTGAGAATAAAGCGATGCCAAAATAATTATTTTTTCTGTAAAATAGTTTTTATCGTATAAAAGCGCCAAAACATAAAAAAATGATATCAATGTGTTATCGCTGTAATCGTACTGACCCGAAGAATAAAACTGCTTTATCAATTTTACGCGGAATGGTATAAACGCCTCCCCCAATAGAAATTCATGAATAGCTGGTTTTTGGTCATTCTGCCTCACAAAAATCGGAATAAAAAGCGATCAAAAAATGTCACGTGCCCGAAAATGTTTTCAATAAAAACTTCAACTCGTCCCGCAAAAAACAAGACCTCACATGACTCTGTGGACCAAAATATGGAAAAATTATAGCTCTCAAAATGTGGTATTGCAAAAAATATTATTTGCAATAAAAAGCGTCTTTCAGTGTGTGACGGTTGCCAATCATAAAAATCCGCTAAAAAACCCGCTATAAAAGTAAATCAAACCCCCCGTCATCACCCCCTTAGTTAGGGAAAAATAAAAAAAATGTATTTATTTCCATTTTCCCATTAGGGTTAGGGTTAGGATTAGGGCTAGGGTTAGGGCTAGAGTTAGGGCTAGGATTAGGGCTAGGGTTAGGGTTAGGGCTAGGGTTAGGGCTAGGGCTAGGGTTAGGGCTAGGGTTAGGGCTAGGGTTAGGGCTAGGGTTAGGGCTACAGTTTGGGTTGGGGCTAAAGTTACAGTTAGGGTTTAGATTACATTTACAGTTGGGAATAGGGTTGGGATTAGGGTTAGGGGTGTGTCAGGGTTAGAGGTGTGGTTAGGGTTACCGTTGAAATTAGGGTTAGGGGTGTGTTTAGATTAGGGTTTCAGTTATAAGTGGGGGGTTTCCACTGTTTCGGCACATCAGGGGCTCTCCAAACACGACATGGCGTCCGATCTCAATTCCAGCCAATTCTGCGTTGAAAAAGTAAAACAGTGCTCCTACCCTTCCGAGCTCTCCCGTGTGCCCAAACAGGTGTTTACCCCAACATATGGGGTATCAGCGTAATCAGGACAAATAGGACAACAACTTTTGTGGTCCAATTTCTCCTGTTACCCTTGGGAAAATACAAAACTGGGGGCTAAAAAATAATTTTTGTGGGAAAACAAAAAGATTTTTTATTTTCACGGCTCTGCGTTATAAACTGTAGTGAAACACTTGGGGGTTCAAAGTTCTCACAACAAATCTAGATAAGTTCATTGAGGGGTCTAGTTTCCAATATGGGGTCACTTATGGGGGGTTTCTACTGTTTAGGTACATTAGGGGCTCTGCAAACGCAATGTGACGCCTGCAGACCAATCCATCTAAGTCTGCATTCCAAATGATGCTCCTTCCTTCCGAGCCCTCCCATGCGCCCAAACGGTGGTTGTCCCCCCCCCCCACATATCGGGTATCAGCGTACTCAGGACAAATTGGACAACAACATTTAGGGTCCAATTTCTCCTGCTAACCTTGGAAAAATACAAAACTGGGGGCTAAAATATAATTTTTGTGGGAAAAAAAATATTTTTTATTTGCACGGCTCTGCGTTATAAACTGTAGTGAAATACTTGGGGGTTCAAAGCTCTCACAACACATCAAGATGAGTTCCTTAGGGGGTCTACTTTCCAAAATGGTGTCACTTGTGAGGGGTTTCTACTGTTTAGGTACATTAGGGGCTCTGCAAACGCAATGTGACGCCTGCAGACCATTCCATCTAAGTCTGCACTCCAAATGGCGCTCCTTCCCTTCCGAGCCCTCCCATGCGCCCAAACGGTGGTTCCCCCCCCACATATGGAGTATCAGCGTACTCAGGACAAATTGGACAACAACTTTTGGGGTCCAATTTCTCCTGTTACCCTAGGGAAAATACAAAACTGGGGGCTAAAAAATAATTTTTGTGGGAAAAAAATTGTTTTATTTTTATGGCTCTGCATTATAAACTTCTGTGAAGCCCTTGGTGGGTCAAAATGCTCACCACACATCCAGATAAGTTCCTTAGGGGGTCTACTTTCCAAAATGCTGTCACTTGTGGGGGGTTTCAGTGTTTAGGCACATCAGTGGCTCTCCAAACGCAACATGGCGTCCCATCTCAATTCCTGTCAATTTTGCATTGAAAAGTCAAACGGCGCTCCTTCCCTTCCGAGCTCTCCCATGCGCCCAAAGAGTGGTTTACTGCCACATATGGGGTATCAGCGTACTCAGGACAAATTGGACAACAACTTTTGAGGTCCAATTTCTTCTTTTACCCTTGGTAAAATAAAACAAATTGGAGCTGAAGTAAATTTTTTGTGTAAAAAAGTTAAATGTTCATTTTTATTTAAACATTCCAAAAATTCCTATTAAATACCTGAAGGGTTAATAAACTTCTTGAATGTGGTTTTGAGCACCTTGAGGGGTGCAGTTTTTAGAATGGTGTCACACTTGGGTATTTTCTATCATATAGACCCCTCAAAATGACTTCAAATGAGATGTGGTCCCTAAAAAAAAAATGGTGTTGTAAAAATGAGAAATTGCTGGTCAACTTTTAACCCTTATAACTCCCTAACAAAAAAAAAATTTGGTTCCAAAATTATGCTAATGTAAAGGAGACATGTGGAAAATGTTACTTATTAAGTATTTTGTGTGACATATCTCTGTGATTTAATTGCATAAAAATTCAAAGTTTGAAAATTGTGAAATTTTCAAAATTTTCGCCAAATTTCCGTTTTTTTTCACAAATAAACGCAGGTACTATCAAAGAAATTTTACCACTATCATGAAGTACAATATGTCACGAGAAAACAATGTCAGAATCACCAGGATCCGTTGAAGCGTTCCAGAGTTATAACCTCATAAAGGGACAGTGGTCAGAATTGTAAAAATTGGCCTGGTCATTGACGTGCAAACCACCCTTGGGGGTAAAGGGGTTAAAAAAAATGCTTCAGAGCAAAAAGCGCCTAGAAAATCCTACATAGAAGGAGCGTTTCATAAAGTGGTCTTTGCTTGAAAAATTTGTCCTTTTTGACCGCCTTGAAAAATCTATATATGCATATACCCTAATAAGATAAATGACAAAGTCTCATCTATTTATTTCCAGAATCATATGCTAAAACAAATGCTTTGAACAATAGCTACTAATTTCTCATCGGTCTTGTTTAGTTTTTATATACAGCAACCCTAGATATTTAGGAATGTGAATCTAAAACTGGGAAAGATTAAGGAACCCTATTCTACAAATGTGACAGCAGGCTAAGGCTCTCCGTCATGCGACCAAAACTTCAACCTTTAAACATAACCTGGGAATTTTCTAAGATAATAGATGCCATATAATGCTCTTACAATCTGGAATCAAACGATAAAAAATAATAGTGAATGAACAGTAGTTAATATATATATATACATATATATATATATATATATATATATATATATATATATATATATGCATTAATAAATGTATTTAGAATTTAATATGTGTATTTACTGGCTGAGAAAAAGACTCAATCAATGATATTCTACTATATTTGTATATAGTTTAGTATTAGCATTATAAATGTAAAGGTATAATGATGATGATGATGCCTTTAAAGTGCTATTGAAATTAATGATGCTATATGAGCTAGTAAAATAAATAAATAAAATGGATAATATATTTTCTTTACAGAGGTAAATGTATGAGACTAATAGAAAAGGACTGTACTTAAGTTGCAATACTGCAATCTTGGATGGTGCAGAATCTTGATGTAAAGCCCTGATGTACGTTATTAATTGTATTTAATGAATAGGGGGTTGCCAGGAGCTGATACCGAATAGATAAAGAAAAAAAAAAAAAAAAATTCTATTTTTAGTTCTATTTTATTGTTTCTTAACAGGTGTTTTCTGTTCATGTCACTTACATTTCTCTTTTTCCTTATTCTACAGATTATTTACGTCCTCCACTAATTCTTACTTATATTCAGGAAGCGTTGATGGACTCAGCTATCAAGCAATCAAGAGTTATTCTACATATCCCTCCATGTTTATTTACTTCAATGTTGTTGGTTTTCTTTTCTATATTTCATTTATTTTTATTTATTTACTTTTGGTGCATTATCAACCACCTATGTGGCTTGTACTGTTCCTGTTTCACTCGCATGCACCCTATTTCATCGTCTGACTTGTATATAGTCATACTACCACTTCCTTAGTAGTGTAGTTATGGAGTCTATAGTATTTCTCACAATATAGCACAGCATATTGCCATTATGATTCCCCCTGTAGGATTATTTCCTTCTTTGTTTTTCGTAGCGCTTTATGCTTTCACCATTTTTATATCTCTATTATGCTATTTTTAGTATCACCTATTTAATTAGTTCCCTATATGGGTTATATATTTTAGCACCTAGTATTAGTAGACTAGTGCCCATCAGTGGTCTGGTGACATATTGTTGCCATTTGCACTATACTGATTGTTCACTTTCATTATTATCACCATTATCCCATTTCAATATCACTTTTATATGTAGTCTAACTTAATGCATCAACCTTTTTGTGGCTATGTTCGGCCTCCTGGTATGCACTTTAGTCCGATTCCACTTTCTCTGCAGTGATCAGAGCGATATGCACTTTCTCCCCATAGACTCCTTGCTGTTTCTCCTTGGTCAGCGTCTTCCTTCCCTCCGGGCGGCGTGCGCTTCACTGGCTGGGCGTGTGCTTGGTTGCCGTGGACACGCGTCCTATTCGCGTCGCACGGCCGGCCCCTCCCACTGACGCGTCAGTGCGGGGCGCGGGTGTGTGACGTTGGACGCCGCCTCCGCCGCTTCCAGCCACTGCCGGGCCGGATGCAGCGCCATTCCTACCGCCTGGAGGTCTTATTAGTTGGATATTTAAGGACCCCCTTTCTTTCCACTCCTCACTAGCGCCCCCCGAGGAAGCAACTTCTGCGAAACGCGCGTCGGGGCCTCCTCTTCCACGCATGATTACAGCAGGTCGGTAAGGTATTCACTTTCCTACAGCCTAGTCTTTCCTCCCCTTTCCTTGCTTGGGACTTCCCGGGTTCACATGCATTGCATGGTTTAGTGAGCCATTTAGGAGGGATCGGACAGCTTTGCTATACTACTGCTTTTGTAACAGCTGATATTCACCAGGTGGGGTTGATTCAATATGCACTATGTTCTTAATGTGACACCCTTACATTTGGTCATATATTTTTGTTACATTCCTGCCGCCTGCCTAGTACTTTAGAACTATAGCTTGTATTGTGACCATATTACACTTACTATTTATTATTATATAGGATATATGCTAACTATATATGGCCCTATGAGTTTTTCAGCTACTACCTGATGTGTTTGACATCACATTTGTACTTATACTTGTGTTTTTGTGCGTGGCACTAGGCTCGTCTCTGCTTTTAGCCTTTGCATCGTATATGTATGGTTTTTAAAGTTTATTTGTGCATTGTTGTTCATGATTGGTCTTTAATAAAGTTGTTACATTTTTTACTTTGAGCTCTTGTATCCATTTTTTCTTAGGTTTTTCATATTATATGATGGTGGAGCATTTATACTATTTGCCCTCTTTGTAGGTTTATCGAATAGATAAAGAGCTATCTTTGATCATGGGTTACAATTGGAGGCTCCTATTTTCTATACTTTTGTCATTACAGTTGCATCATAAGGGCATTCATAAATGCATTTAGAATTTAATATGTGTGTTTACCGGCTGAGAAAAAGACTCAATCATTCATATTCTTTTATTGTATTAGAGTAATACCAATTCACCCCTAACACTTTGCCTGCTTATTGCTGGGTTGACATCAGTTGTACATTTAGTATGTTACAAGGTGGATTATGTGTGAGATGCATTAACCTCCAACATGACTTCGAAAACAGCCTTTTAAAACTGAGCTAAAGAGTGATAAAATTGGATGCGTGGTGAGATAGAACTTCCAGAGATCTGTTAATGACCTTTAAACCAGCTCTTTTTATGCGAGATGGATGATCATTCTGCAGTCATTTAGAAATAAAATGCCAGGCTGGAGATATCCTTGAAAAGCCTAGTTAAGAGGAGAAGGATTGTATTAATAATGGCAATTGTGTATTGAAGGAAAAATTGAGCTATTAGACATTATGTTAATAAATTTACAGTTTGACTAGGCATCTGTTAATCCCCCTTTTTTGTAGTTGTTCCATATGATATTAAAGTACTATCCATTAATAAAAACCTCTTAAAGGAAAAGTCTAATTGTTTTATCAGAGGCTGATACGACAATTCCTGTTATGGACCTGGTGGTTAGGAGCACCCGGAACGACCTGATGGGTAAACTCACACAGGACAAGCTCTGGGAAGAGGGAGCTCTGCTGACTGCAACCCCTAATCCTATCACACAACTAGAAATAGCCGTGGAGCGCACCTAACTCTACCTAGACGCCTCTTCACAGCCAAAGAGCTAACTAGCCCTAGAGATAGAAAATAAAGCCTACCTTGCCTCAGAGAAATTCCCCAAAGGAAAAGGCAGCCCCCCACATATATTGACTGTGAGTAAAGATGAAAGTCACAAACACAGAAATGAAACAGGTTTCAGCAAAGGGAGGCCAGACTTACTAAACAGACTGAGGATAGGAAAGGTATCTTTGCGGTCAGCACAAAAAACTACAAAAAGACCACGCAGAGTGTGCAAAAAGACCTCCGCACCGACTCATGGTGCGGAGGTGCCACTCTGCATCCCAGAGCTTCCAGCTAGCAAGGCAAAATCATGATAGCAAGCTGGACAAGGAAACAATGAACAAATAATAACTAGCAGGGACTTAGCTTCTGCTGGAGTAGACAGGTCACCAGAAAGATCCAAGAGCGAACTGAACCAGTACAAGAACATTGACAGCTGGCATGGAGTAACAATCAGAGTGGAGTTAAATAGAGCAGCCAGCCTAAGACTAAACTAGGTCACCTGTGGAAGGAACCTCAGAACCAGCAGCTCCACTCACAGCCACCAGAAGGAGTCCATGGACAGAACTCGCCGAAGTACCATTCATGACCACAGGAGGGAGTTCGATAACAGAATTCACAACAAATTCCATAGCCACCTACCTAAGAGAGGAATTTACTTCAGTAGCTACCTTCCAATCTTGCCCCCTATTTTTATTAGCCAGGTCTCAATATGGAATGTAAACTCCTATTATTAAGTAAAAACAATTCAAGAATGTTTTAGTTTCCAACCATTTATAAAGATTTACAATGCATAACTTAAAAAAAAATGTTTTCTTATAAGTCCTAAAGCACACTGACAATCTCTCCTGGAGGTTCCTCCATTGCCTCAGACTTGGGCACAGTTCTTGAGGAAAATAATGTCTGTCTATCTATCTATCTATCTATCTATCTATCTATCTATCTATCTATCTATCTATCTATCTATCTATCTATCTATCTATCCTTATACCAAGGCCTCTGGAGGTGACTATGCCACTTCCACATTTCAGTTCCGTTTTCTCTTATATGAAGCCTCAGATATTACTGGAAATATTACTTAAATCATTTGCATTGATAGAATGAAAATTAAACATAAATATTACATTTAATTACTCTTGTTTTGCTTATGTTGAGCTGAAACATTACAGCAATTCATTGAAAACTTTTCCCACTGTTTTCCTAGGCCAAATGATGCTCTGCGTGACGCCTGAATTAATTCCAATTACATTACCATAAAGTTCTATTTACTGTAACACCGTTGTGATTCCTGGTGTTTATAAATTGTGGAAGAGCACCTGACACTTCAGAGATATTCTGTTATCTGTGAAACACAAGGGAGAGCGCACCTGATATTCTGGCGCCCGCTCTTCCACTTACTGAAGGTTTGGTTCGAATGAATAACACACACAAAACGAAACTTCAAACGCAGAACTTCGAAGAGGAAAACAAAACTTCACTTTGGAATCTGTATAACCTTCAAAAACACTTTCAGATCAAAAGGCGGCAGAGGCTGCGACTTGTCAATATCATCTGTATCTTTGAAGTGTTGCTTTATTAAAACCTTAACGTGGCCACTTGTCTTTTATGTCTTCTGCTATCTGACATGAAAATTAGAAAACAAATTTATATCCAAAATCTTGTATTAACAAACAGGAAAGTTTTCATTCTGTGTCTATACAGAGATACAGTTCTTAATTTCAGGATATTACAATCATTAAACATGCTAATTTTATTTACTGCCATCATATTCTGCATCAGCACTCTCCCCATTGGGGCCTACAATCTAGATTATTTATCAGTATGTTTTTTTAGTGTGGGAGGAAAGCAGAGTACCTCGAGGAAACCCACGCAATCACAGGGAAAACATACAAACTTTTTGCAGATGTCCTTGGAGGGATTTGGACCCAGGACCTCAGCGCTGCATGTCTGCTGTTGCTATAATTTCAGGGTTCGTTAGGTTATCTGTGTTGTGGTTTCAGTACAAACCAGTGGAGATTGATGTCTCATTAATGGCTTCTAATTCCTTCAATGACATCTAATGTCTTTAGAATTTTTGGAAAGATGAGATATACTTTACTGTCAGTAAGGGTATGTTTCCACAGTCAGTAAACGCTGCGGGTTGGACGCTGTGTACAGCCGCAGCATCCAACCTGCAGAGGCCAGATGTTACAGCATAGTGGAGGGGATTTCATGAAATCCCATCTCCACTATGCGTGCACGGATGCCTCCAGCTTCCCTGCGGAGATGGACATGCGGCACATCTTTCCAGACTGCAACATGTCTATTTATAGAACCAGAAACACATGGGCTACTTGCACATTGAACAAGTCTGTAGGAACATGTTCACACACCACCAAGAAACTTGAAAACACAAAAGAGCACAATGAGGCCAAAAATACTCTGTTGGAAAAAAAAAAACCCGTAATAAGCAAGTGCTAGTCAAAAGATGGAAAAAAACCAGGGTATTTAGTCGATACGTTTTTTTACAAAAAAAATGTATACTAAGCTGCTCCACCAATCGTCAAGGTATACCCATATAGAGCAGTCCTAACTAATGTATTTAATCTCTATCTGATGTATTTAAAAACCTGATCATCTGTATAGTACCTGTATAAGCAGGGTTCAGTGAGGGAATATCCATATGGACATGCTGAATGGAACAGCTTTAGTGCAAATGACCCATAAGGAGTGGTGGACTCCCCAGTCTTGTAGAAACAAGAGAACAATTATAGAACCAGAAACACATGGGCTACTGGCACAATGAACAAGTCTGTAGGAACATGTTCACACACCACCAAGAAACTTGAAAACACAAAAGAGCACCATGAGCCCCAAAATACTCTGTTGTAAAATACTCTGTTTTTTTTCACAACAGAGTATTTTTGGCCTCATAGAGTTTGATGATAACATTTTATTTGCTTGCAGCCTCCACTAGGGCCGCTTAGGAGCTTTCTGTTAGTATACTGTATTGAAGAATAAATGTATCACAGTGCACGCAGAGCTCTTTGCAGAGGATACTGCAGGCAGCTAGAATTTTACCATTTAACTCTATGTCTTCGTGGGAGATTTTGGACTGTGTATGAAAAAATGGAACTTGAGTTGTTTTAAAAATATATTTGAAAAAAGTAATCAGCATAGACTTTTGGACATAATAGTTACATATTAGTTGAAGGTGAACATTCATTTGGAATATTACTAAACTGCTAACACATCTTAGGCTATAACAGAGTTTTAATGGTATCCGAATCATAGATATGTGTACTTAACATCTTTTAGGCGTATAATGCCCTAAACCAAGGGTGCACAACCTTTTCTGGTCCGGGTTCAGCATTGTCATGTTGAATTATTATATATAAGTGGTATGATAAAAAGGGTATTTACCATTTGACCATCTGAGACCTTTCTGACATATCAAAACTGCATGCCATGAATGACTGTCAGATAGTAGTCCAGAAAGTGGAACCTGTACTTGTGGGAAAAATGGGTGTCCCCTCTAGCATAAGCATTTAGGAGAGAGGGAGGCTACACTTGCGAGAGCAATGGGAGAAACTCGCGTGAGTCTCTCGCATCAATATCCGGCACTGCCACTGGCACTCAGGACTGGAGCACGAGGCTGCAAGTATTTCTATGCAGCCGCATGCTCCAGTCCCGAGTGCCGGCTGCATAGAAAGGAGGAGGTGAGAGACTCGCGCGAGTTTCTCGCAAATGTGACCCCTGCCTAAATGTTGCTCTCCACATTGTAAACTCAATGAGCTGCTGGTTGTGCACCCCGACAATAAACACTATACATATTTCATCATGTTCATAAATTACTTAACCCAAAAATAGTAATACTATACTGTTTTAAAAGCTATGTATGGAACTGACATGAATACAGAATGAAATAATGATGTAACCCTATGTTACATCAATTTAATTCCATGATTCACATTTAGACAGTGCTTAATTTCAAATGTGAACTAAGCTTAAAGACTTTGCACAGCTATAAAACACACACTCTAATATATGTAATACAGGACACATCTAACTTCTCAATTCACCTTTGTTCCTGCCCAGCTATCAAACTTGTGATGCATTAATATGAGTAATATTACTTATTTTTCCGGGAAGTTGATTAAAATTCACCAGCAATATTGCTTGGAACAGATGTCCCTTTTATATATATATAAAAAACTCAATTGTCCTTTAAAAAGAGGTACAGGTTAACAGCGTAAGAGTACATTAGCTGGAGTACCAACGGGGACCTTGTGCATAAAACGGTGCATGGCAATAATAAATTTCAGTGTATCATTGGAAGAAAGAATTTCAAGAAACCCCACATCTTTCCTTTAAATTACTTTTTCATTACTTACTAATCCAATTTTGCTTTGCTCTTAATAGGGTTGGAATGGAATACCTGCTGCATTGATGGACATCCAAATGGAAGCCAGCCAGGTTAAAAGAGTTTTATGAGCTAATGTATTCATAACTATTATACTTAAGGTTCCACTGAACACTTTGCTGAGTGGGCTGTAATACTGTCCACCAGAGTTAGCAGATATATAAGATCACATACGTAGTCTGGGTAGCATCTGTCGTCTGTTTAAGTCACCTTCCATTTGTAGTTTCATAAGAAAACTAAGAAAATATGTATTTTTATGTAAGTTAATACAATTGAAGGAGCCTCGTTGAACTTGGCAGCTGTGTTTGTGAATCTAACAACACACCTAAAATCAAAGCAGCGGTGTGTGTACAAACGCTGAACAGAGACATTCAGAGTCCCAAAGGAAATCTGGGAACCGCTTTCATGGAAAAAACTACTAGGAAGCATAACACAATTGGTCTAATATGAAATCTGACAGAAGTAACGTTTGTATGAATCCATATGAAGTCTAGATGTGCAGAGTTACATCATGAACTCTTAGAAGACTATTAGATACAGTCACATGTTGACTAGATTCTCATCCACTTCTCTCAAAATTCTCTCTTCTAATGAGCGAAGCCAATGATTATCTAATAGGTATGTGACTGTAACTATGAAAATTGCTTACTTGTGATCACTTGATTTAACACTCGTGCTATCAAAACAGGGGAATTGTTACAGTGTGCGCATTACAAACTGTCATCCTTCGGCAATCTGCAGTCACATAGTGTCTAAACAGGATCCATACTGGTGAAAAAAGACAATTGCAATGTGACATTAGTTACTGCTTATGAGCACGCCGTGAGGTGGGGAAATCAGAGAGACTAAGGTCAAAAGCCAGGCGGGTGCATCATAAACCGAGAGGTGAGGCAAAGGCATAGTCAGGCTACAGTCCAAGATCAGAATTCCAAGAAAGCAGAAGATCAATACAAATGAGTTAGACAAGCAGATGCTCAAAGGCAAATCCAAGGTCAGTCAACAAAAATCAGAATACTAGAACTCAAAGCACAGAGCAAACACACACCAAACTGGCAGAGTTAAGCGGCAGACAGCCAGCTAAATAGCCAGGGAATCATTCTGAACTGGAGATACCTGTAGGAAAGCTAATGATTGAGTGACTAGATTGTCACTCACTGCACTGACAGCTCAGCATGCCCAAGCCTCAGATTGGGCAACTGAGCTGTCTATCACGATACTGACAGCTCAGCACACCCCTGCTATAGATTGGACAGATGAGCTGCCACTCATTAAACTGAGAGCAACAATCGTGACAGATAGCTTCAGTAGTATTAGTAAAGAAAGAGGTAGCAATTAGGGAGAAGTTAAGGAAGGAGCTTCAGTTATATGGGGTTGTTGAGGCCTAGTTCATTATAGTGCCTCTAGTTACAACACAAGTAAGCGTCAGACAGACATAAAGGAAGTTCTATCAAATAAGAACCCTACAAAAAAAAGTGGCATTATCCTGGAAGAGAGTACAGCTTAATGGGAACCTGGGAGCGGACTGAACGAGAATATAGTTGTGAATCATGGTGGCGCAGAGCTACTAGAGACTGCTATGGGTTAGACATGGTCACCTAAATAAACACTGTGGTGGACTACAAGTGCCAACCTGTTGTGGAAGATTTAGAAAAGGAATTTGAATTCTTGTTTCATGGGAACATTTGGAAAAGGAGCTGCTGCAGCCAGTGTGTAAAAGTAGTAGAGTTGAATTTTGCTAAAATTAATTCGTGTGAGATCATCTTTAAGAAGAAGTGGAAAATGATGCCATGTACTATCAACTGTATGAAAACTCTGTCTAATACGAGTGTAAATACCATCCAATCTGATGCCAGTTATTTGTTATGTCTGTTCATGTTCATCTACCCCAGCAATAGACTTCTGTTATTAACTATTATGACATCTCCTTCCTTTTTCATCCCCTCCATATTACTGCATCTCAGGTCCTTGCCATTGGCCCCCAAGGAAGCAGTACTGTTAGTGTGAAGGAAGAGATTGTCACCACTTCACGTGTTTCACTGCTGTTTAGGGTTTACACATCACTCTCAGTCAAATGTAACCTTACACATACACAACCTCTGCACCATTTATTTTATATGGGACTGCTTAAGGATGCCAAGCACCGGATTCACAGCTTGATTTTACAGATTGATTTGGGTTGTAGCAGTCTGATTCTAAGTGATTAGTAAATTACTTCCTATCCTATGAATAGGAAACAATTTTGGATTCTGGGAACTCCCATTTTAATGGCCCATTGTAAGATAATGAACATTGAAAGTGTCATAATTAGTGTTGAGCGATACCGTCCGATACTTGAAAGTATCGGTATCGGATAGTATCGGCCGATACCTGAAAAGTATCGGATATCGCCGATACCGATATCCGATACCAATAAAAGTCAATGGGACACCAAGTATCGGAAGGTATTCTGATGGTTCCCAGGGTCTGAAGGAGAGGAAACTCTCCTTCAGGCCCTGGGATCCATATTAATGTGTAAAATAAAGAATTAAAATAAAAAATATTGATATATTCACCTCTCCGGCGGCCCCTGGACATCATCGCGGGTAACCGGCAGGCTTCTTTGTTTAAAATGCGCGCGTTTAGGACCTGAGAAATTACGTTGCGGCTTCTGATTGGTCGCGTGCCGCCCATGTGACCGCGACGCGACCAATCAGAAGCCGCGATGTCATTCCTCAGGTCCTAAATTCCTAGAATGAGGAGTTTAGTGCCTGAGAATGACGTCGCGGCTTCTGATTGGTCGCGTCGCGGTCACATGGGCGGCACGTGACCAATCAGAAGCCGCGACGTCATTCCACAGGTCCTAAACGCGCTCATTCTAGGAATTTAGGACCTGAGGAATGACGTCACGGCTTCTGATTGGTTGCGTCGCGGTCACATGGGCGGCACGCGACCAATCAGAAGCCGCGACGTCATTCCTCAGGTCCTACGCGCTCATTTTAAACAAAGAAGCCTGCCAGTTACCTGCGATGATGTCCAGGGGCCGCCGTAGAGGTGAATATATCAATATTTTTTATTTTAATTCTTTATTTTACACCTCACTATGGATCCGATACCGATACCCGATACCACAAAATATCGGATCTCGGTATCGGAATGCTCAACACTAGTCATAATCTAAAACACAAGACATGTAGCAAAATTGCATGTGGGTGTCAGCTCTGTATGTGAGCTGACACCCAGCAGCAATGCCCACATTTGGTGCTAGCACCGATCATGCAGTGCCTGCAAACTGAGATTCTGGTTTGGCTATTATCCAAGGTCATGTGGCAAGGCTCATTAAAGGGTCGACATTGACTTGTAGGATTGCTACCTTCCAATAAGTGGCATTAGGGTTCTAGTTCTCTTCCTCTCTGAAGAGACAATTCGCATAATTAGCATATTTCCCAGAGGAGCATTGCGGCTTTAAGTCTCCTCATCTCAGCATGCTTAGCTTGTCAATCTCCAAAAAATTATACTTCTTGGATATCGGTTTGACGCCTCTCACACAGCCAAACCAGATCTCCACTTTGCACTGACAAGGGGCAGTACCCCAAAACACAGTGTCTGCAAATTGAGATTCTGGTTTGGCTATTATCCTACATTATGTCACAAGGCTCGTTAAAGGGTCGACATTGACTTGTAGGATTGCTACCTTCCAATAGGTGGAACTAAAGTTCTAGCTCTCTTCCTCTCTGAAGAAACAATTTGCATAATTATGTAATTCTATGAAAGCCTCATTCTGGCTCTCATAGATTTACACTGGGTTTTGACTTTTGGCTCTTCTGGCAAATTCTGGGGCAATCTGGCTGGTCACAACCTGTAGAAGACTGACCAGAGCTCAAAATAGGTACTTTTTGTCTCATTAAGTAAAGCTGGATGAGATTCTAAAAGCAAACAACTTTGCCTCAGAATTTTCACCAGGAAAAAAACTAATTTTGAACATTAGCCTTGGTGTCTAAATACCCTGTTCAAGGCAAATTGGTATACCCTGCACCCAGCAGATGTGGAACATGCCCACCAATCTTCTGCCCTTGCTATTTCCTTATGGTATGAATACTACTTTTGAAAAATGTGATATATTCAGACAAGGATTAATAACTCAAAATGTAGTTTTTTATTTTAAATTTTTGCCAATATAAGTCTAAAACTTGTAGGTGAATGTATAATTAGGGAAGCAAATGCTGCAGGTCAATGGTACTTTTTCCATTGGCTAAGTATGTCAATGACTTTTAATTGATAAGAAAATTCTCTTTGCACCCAAAGTCAATTTTATCATTATTCTTTTTATCCCATAAGTACACTAAAATTAACAACCACTTTCTCTTTTGTGCCTAGTGCTAAAGTTTCTTCAAATTTATGGTTTATCGAAGTTACATTAGCTCTCTCTCTGTGTCACTGCTGGCACTGGATCTTCTCATCTGCCCTTTCCCTTTTAAATCAAACCTAAGCAAGTCTGCTGCACTAATTTCCCCTGTTAATCATATACTCCTTAACATCCATCAGAGTCTCTCTCTTTGGATGTAATACAGCATGAATAATGTCCTACAAAGTGACTAAGCCATTTATCACTAAGACAAAACTTTAGATAAAAGAGTCATTTTGTGACAAAAATGTTAAATGGATTTACTTGCGCACTGGCTCTGGGTACAGCACAAAAAGCAAAATGGATACTGTACGCTAATAGCAACATAATCCGAAAAGTTTTAACCCATATGCTACATAAACAATAAATGAACACACCAGAACGCCGCTCCAAACAGTTTGGCTGCCAGCTGTGTTATACAGCCACCACCCAAGAATAAAAGCAAGGATTAAAGCTAGTTTTGATCATAACAGTTTAATATTCTAGATGAGGCTGTCATTACTGACAGCTTCATCTAGATAATAAATAGAAAATGGAAAAATAAATAATAATAAATGGAAAATGGAAAATGTTTAAGAACATCCTAAATAGGCACTGTAAGCGGTTTATACCTTGTGGGAATAAAAGGACTAGAAATAGGAAAAACCCAATGTGGCTAAACAAAGAAGTAAGACAGGCAATTAACAGTAAAAAGAAAGTATTGCACTACTAAAGCAGGATGGCACCATTGAAGCTCTAAAAAACTATAGGGAGAAAAATACTTTATCTAAAAAACTAATTAAAGCTGCCAAAAAGGAAACAGAAGCACATTACTAAGGAGAGTAAAACTAATCCCAAACTGTTCTTCAACTATATCAATAGTAAAAGAATAAAAACTGAAAATGTAGGCCCCTTAAAAAATAGTGAGGAAAGAATGGTTGTAGATGACGAGGAAAAAGCTAACATATTAAACACCTTCTTCTCCACGGTATGCACGGTGGAAAATGAAATGCTAGGTGAAATCCCAAGAAACAATGAAAACCCTATATTAAGGGTCACCAATCTAACCCAAGAGGTGCGAAACCGGCTAAATAAGATTAAAATAGATAAATCTCCGGGTCCGGATGGTATACACCCACGAGTACTAAGAGAACTAAGTAATGTAATAGATAAACCATTATTTCTTATTTTTAGGGACTCTATAGCGACGGGGTCTGTTCCGCAGGACTGGCGCATAGCAAATGTGGTGCCAATATTCAAAAAGGGCTCTAAAAGTGAACCTGGAAATTATAGGCCAGTAAGTCTAACCTCTATTGTTGGTAAAATATTTGAAGGGTTTCTGAGGAATGTTATTCTGGATTATCTCAATGAGAATAACTGTTTCTCTCCATATCAGCATGGGTTTATGAGAAATCGCTCCTGTCAAACCAATCTAATCAGTTTTTATGAAGAGGTAAGCTATAGGCTGGACCACGGTGAGTCATTGGACGTGGTATATCTCGATTTTTCCAAAGCGTTTGATACCGTGCCGCACAAGAGGTTGGTACACAAAATGAGAATGCTTGGTCTGGGGGAAAATGTGTGTAAATGGGTTAGTAACTGGCTTAGTGATAGAAAGCAGAGGGTGGTTATAAATGGTATAGTCTCTAACTGGGTCGCTGTGACCAGTGGGGTACCGCAGGGGTCGGTATTGGGACCTGTTCTCTTCAACATATTCATTAATGATCTGGTAGAAGGTTTACACAGTAAAATATCGATATTTGCAGATGATACAAAACTATGTAAAGCAGTTAATACAAGAGAAGATAGTATTCTGCTACAGATGGATCTGGATAAGTTGGAAACTTGGGCTGAAAGGTGGCAGATGAGGTTTAACAATGATAAATGTAAGGTTATACACATGGGAAGAAGGAATCAATATCACCATTACACACTGAACGGGAAACCACTGGGTAAATGTGACAGGGAGAAGGACTTGGGGATCCTAGTTAATGATAAACTTACCTGGAGCAGCCAGTGCCAGGCAGCAGCTGCCAAGGCAAACAGGATCATGGGGTGCATTAAAAGAGGTCTGGATACACATGATGAGAGCATTATACTGCCTCTGTACAAATCCCTAGTTAGACCGCACATGGAGTACTGTGTTCAGTTTTGGGCACCGGTGCTCAGGAAGGATATAATGGAACTAGAGAGAGTACAAAGGAGGGCAACAAAATTAATAAAGGGGATGGGAGAACTACAATACCCAGATAGATTAGCGAAATTAGCATTATTTAGTCTAGAGAAAAGACGACTGAGGGGCGATCTAATAACCATGTATAAGTATATAAGGGGAGAATACAAATATCTCGCTGAGGATCTGTTTATACCAAGGAAGGTGACGGGCACAAGGGGGCATTCTTTGCGTCTGGGGGAGAGAAGGTTTTTCCACCAACATAGAAGAGGATTCTTAACTGTTAGGGCAGTGAGAATCTGAAATTGCTTGCCTGAGGAGGTGGTGATGGCGAACTCAGTCGAGGGGTTCAAGAGAGGCCTGGATGTCTTCCTGGAGCAGAACAATATTGTATCATACAATTATTAGGTTCTGTAGAAGGACGTAGATCTGGGGATTAATTATGATGGAATATAGGCTGAACTGGATGGACAAATGTCTTTTTTCGGCCTTACTAACTATGTTACTGAAAATCAGAAACAGAAAGTGTCCTTGCTGTTGCCCATCACTTCATGCAAAGCGATCATGTCATTGTCATGGCAGTTTGAGACTTATTGAAGGCTCCATCTTCAGTCGTGTTTGTACAACTATGACACCGAGCAGTAACTGGACTTTTAATAGATCACAACTTTAAAATAGATCGAGCTACTACAATATTGCAATTAGTGATGAGTGAGTATACTTGGTGCTCGGGTTTTCTCGAGCACCCTCGGGTGGTCTCCGAGTGTTTGTGAGTGCTTGGAGATTTAGTTTTTGTCAACAAAATTGCATGATTTACGGCTGCTAGCCAGCCTGAGTACATGTGGGGGTTGCCTGGTTGCTAGGGAATACCCACATGTATTCAAGCTATCTAGCAGTCGCAAATCATGCAGCTGCGTCAACACAAACTAACTCTCCGAGCACTCACAAATACTCGGAGACCACCCGAGCATGCTCAGGAAAACGCGAGCAAAGAGCATACTCACTCATCACTAATTGCAATGTATTTTATAAGAGATAAAGTGATCACATATTCATGAGCAATAAAGGGACTAATAAAAAAAGTTAAATGCATTAAATGCATTAAAAAATAAATGCATTAAAAATATTTAAATGCACTGTTCAAAAAAATAAAAGGAACACTAAAATATCGCGTCCTAGATTTTACTGAATGAAATATTCCAGTTGCAAATCTTTATACACTACATAGAAGAATGCATTGAGAATAATAAAACATTATATTGATCAATGCAAATCAAAATTAATATGTCAGGGAGGTCTTTATTTGGAATGATACTCAAAATCAAAGTGGGAAATCAAAGTACAGGCTAATCCAACTTCAGTGGAAATGCTTCAAAACAAGGAAATGATGCTCAGTAGTGTGTGTGTGGATTCCACGTGCCTGTATGACCTCCCTCCAATGCCTGGGCATGCTCCTGATGAGGCCACAGATGTTCTCCTGAGGGATCTCCTCTCAGACCTGGATTTAAGCATCAGTCAACTCCTGGACAGTGTGTGGTGCAATGTGGCATTGGTGGACGGACTGAGACATGATGTCCCAGATGTCCACTCCAGTCTAATCCGCTATCTCTCGGATAACTCTCTTCTTGACCCCTTACAATCTGGTTTCTGCTCTTTACACTCCACTGAAACTGCCATCACTAAAGTCTCTAATGATCTAATAACAGCTAAATCCAAAGGTCATTGCTCTCTGCTGATTCTCCTGGATCTATCTGCCGCATTTGATACTGTGGATCACCAGCACCTTCTCACATGCTCCGCTCCATAGGCCTCAAGGACACAGCCCTCTCCTGGTTCTCCTCCTATCTCTCTGACCGCTCCTTCACTGTATCTTTTGCCGGCTCCTCTTCCTCTCCTCGTCCCCTTACTATCGGGGTTCCGCAGGGCTCAGTTCTGGGCCAACTCCTCTTCTCTCTATACACTGCCCCTATTGGACAAACAATCAGAAGATTTGGGTTCCAGTACCATCTCTATGCTGATGACACCCAATTATACACTTCTTCCCCCGACATCACACCTACCCTAATCCAAAATACCAAGGATTGTCTGTCTGCTGTCTCTAACATCATGTCCTCCCTCTATCTGAAACTAAATCTCTCCAAAACTGAACTACTTGTGTTTCTCCCTTCTACTAACCTCACTCTACCCAACATCGAAATTACCCTGGAGGGTTCAACCATAACTCCCAAACAGCATGCCCGCTGTCTTGGGGTCATATTCGACACCGAACTTTCCTTTACTTCCTATATCCGATCACTCACTCGCTCCTGTCACCTGCATCTTAAAAACATCTCCAGAATCCGACCTTTTCTCACCTTTGAAACTGCTAAGACTCTTACTGTTGCTCTTATTCATTCTCGTCTGGACTACTGCAACTCTCTTCTGATCGGTCTACCTCTTTCCAAACTTTCTCCTCTCCAATCCATCTTGAATGCGACAGCCAGGGTCATATTTCTGTCCAGCCGCTTCACCGATGCCTCCATCTTGTGCCAGTCATTACACTGGCTACCCATTCGCTACAAGGTCCAGTATGAACTCATCTCTCTCACCCACAAAGCTCTCCACAGTTCTGAACCACCTTATATCTCCTCTCTCATCTCCGTCTATCGCCCTACACGTGCCCTCCGTTCTACAAATGACCTAAGACTAACATCCCCCGTAATCCGAACCTCGCACCTTCGTCTCCAAGACTTCTCTCGTGCTGAGCCAGCTCTCTGGAATGCACTTCCCCAGACGATCAAACTGATACCTAGCCCCGACCTATTCAAGGGCGCTTTAAAAACCCATCTCTTCAAACAAGCCTACCACATCAACTACTCAGTAAACTAACTTTGTCCTCTTCCCTCATTCCAAATATTATCTGCATGTGAATCTGCACCCTACTATCTGCACACGATAACTGCACTTGATACTTGACTATTGCACTTAAACACACGGGCTGATGACCGGATCATTCAGCTTTATATGAAAATCCCTATTTATTTTAATAGCCAGACCTGAAATAACAAGCACTTTTCACCTATTGTATCCCCCCATTTCCTTGTAGATTGTAAGCTTGCGAGCAGGGACCTCACCCCTAATGTCACTGTTTAAATTGTCTTAACTTGTACTGAATTTATTGTCTGTACATGTCCCCGCTTAATTGTAAAGTGCTGCGGAATATGTTGGCGCTATATAAATAAAATTATTATTATTATTATTATTATTATTATTATGTGCTTGATTGGATTCAGGTCTGGGGAATAAGAAAGCCAGTCCATAGCATCAATGCTTTGATCAAGCAGGAACTGCTGACACACTTCAGCCAAATGAGGCCTATCATTTTCATGCATCAGAAGGAACCCAGGGCCCACTGCATCTGCATATGGCCTCAAAATGGGTCTGAAGATCTTACCCTGGTACATAATGACAGTCAGGATACCTCTGGCTAGTACATGGTTTGCTGTGCAGCCCTCCAAGGAAATGCCTCCCCACATCATTAGTGACCAACTTCCAAACCAGTCATACTGAAGGATGTTGCAGGCCGCAGAATGCTCTCAGCATCTCCAGACTCTGTCACATCTGTCACATGTACTCAGTGTGAACCTCCTTTCATCTGTGAAGAGCACAGGGCGCCAATATCGAATCTGCCAATTTTGGTGTTCTCTGGCAAATGCCAACTGCCCTGCGTGGTGTTAGGCTGTAAGGGCAGCACCCAAACGTCGAGCATTCATACTATGCTCATGGAGTCTGCTTCTGACAGTTTGAGCTGACAAATGGACGTTTGTAGCCTGCTGGAGGTCAGTTTGCAGGGGACTCGCACTGCTCCTCCTGTTCCTCCTTGCACAAATGTGGAAGTTGCTGTCCTGCTGCTGGGTTGTTGGCTTCCTAGTGCCCCCTCCACATGTCCTGGTATACTGGCCTGTGTCCTGATTTCAACTGCATACTCTGGACTCTGTGCTAATTGCATATCATTTTCACCTATCGTCTGTTCCATTTGCACAACAGCAGGAGACATTGATTCACAATTGCTGTTGCATCATAACAGGGCCACTTGATTTCACACAAGTGTGATTGACTTGGAGTTAGGGTACCGTCACACTGAAACGACGCTGCAGCGATACGACAACGATGTTGATCGCTGCAGCGTCGCTGTTTGGTCGCTGGAGAGCTGTCACACAGACAGCTCTCCAGCGACCAACGATCCCAAAGTCCCCTGGTAACCAGGGTAAACATCGGGTTACAAAGCGCAGGGCCGCGCTTAGTAACCCAATGTTTACCCTGGTTACCAGCGTAAACATAAAAAAAAACAAACACTACATACTTACCTTCCGTGTCTGTCCTCGGGCGCTGTGCTTTCCTCTGCACTGTCAGTGCCGGTCAGCCGTAAAGCAGAGAGGTGACATCACAGCTGTGCTTTCCGGCTGGCCGGCTCTCACAGCCAGTGCAGAGAAGCACAGCGACGGAGGACAGACACGGAAGGTAAGTATGTAGTGTTTGTTTTTTTTTATGTTTATGCTGGTAACCAGGGTAAACATCGGGTTACTAAGCGCGGCCCTGCGCTTAGTAACCCTATGTTTACCCTGGTTACCAGTGAAGACATCGCTGAATCGGCGTCACACACGCCGATTCAGCGATGTCAGCGGGAGATCCAGCGATGAAAGAAAGTTTCAAACGATCTGCTACGACGTACGATTCTCAGCGGGGTCCCTGATCGCAGTAGCGTGTCAGACACAGCGAGATCGTAATGATATCGCTGGAACATCACGGATCGTGCCGTCCTAGCGATCAAAGTGCCACTGTGTGACGATACCCTTACAGTGTGTTGTTTAACCCCTATCTGACCTCGGACGGGATAGTACGTCCGAGGTCAGATCCCCTGCTTTGATGCAGGGCTCCGCGGTAAGCCCGCACCAAAGCCGGGACATGTCAGCTGTTTTGAACAGCTGACATGTGCCCGTAATAGGCGCGGACAGAATCGCGATCTGCCCGCACCTATTAACTAGTTAAATGCCGCTGTCAAACGCAGACAGCGGCATTTAACTACCGCATCCGGCCGGGCGGCCGGAAATGACGTCATCGCCGACCCCCGTCACATGATCGGGGGTCGGCGATGCGTCTCCATTGTAACCATAGAGGTCCTTGAGACCTCTATGGTTACTGATCGCCGGTGGCTGTGAGCGCCACCCTGTGGTCGGCGCTCACAGCACACCTCCATTTCTGCTACATAGCAGCGATCAGCAGATCGCTGCTATGTAGCAGAGGCGATCGAGTTGTGCCTGCTTCTAGCCTCCCATGGAGGCTATTGAAGCATGGCAAAAGTGAAAAAAAAAAGTTGAAAAAAATGTTAAAAAAAAAAAATATATATATAAAAGTTTAAATCACCCCCCTTTCGCCCCAATCAAAATAAATCCATAAAAAAAATATCAAATCTACACATATTTGGTATCGCCGCGCTCAGAATCGCCCGATCTATCAATTAAAAAAAAGCATTAACCTGAAAATGCCAGAATTAAGTTTTTTTGGTCGCCGCAACATTGCATTAAAATGCAATAACAGGCGATCAAAAGAACATATCTGCACCAAAATGCTATCATTAAAAACGTCATCTCGGCACACAAAAAATAAGCCCTCAACTGACCCCAGATCACGAAAAATGGAGACGCTACGAGTATCAGAAAATGGTGCAATTTTTTTTTTTTTTTAGCAAAGTTTGGAATTTTTTTTCACCACTTAGATAAAAAATAACCTAGTGATGTTAGGTGTCTATGAACTCGTAATGACCTGGAGAATCATAATGGCAGGTCAGTTTTAGCATTTAGTGAACCTAGCAAAAGAGCCAAACAAAAAACAAGTGTGGGACTGCACTTTTTTTGCAATTTCACCGCATTTGGAATTTTTTTCCCGTTTTCTAGTACACGACATGGTAAAACCAATGATGTCGTTCAAAAGTACAACTTGTCCCGCAAAAAATAAGCCCTCACATGGCCAAATTGACAGAAAAATAAAAAAGTTATGGCTCTGGGAAGGAGGGGATCGAGAAACGAACACGGAAAAACAAAAAATCCCAAGGTCATGAAGGGGTTAAGTGTTCCCTTAATTTTTTGAGCAGTGTATACAGTGGGGCAAAAAATTATTTAGTCAGTCAGCAATAGTGCAAGTTTCACCACTTAAAAAGATGAGAGGCGTCTGTAATTTACATCATAGGTAGACCTCAACTATGGGAGACAAACTGAGAAAAAAAATTAAAGAAAATCACATTGTCTGTTTTTTAACATTTTATTTGCATATTATGGTGGAAAATAAGTATTTGGTCAGAAACAAAATTTCATCTCAATTCTTTGTAATATATCCTTTGTTGGCAATGACAGAGGTCAAACGTTTTCTGTAAGTCTTCACAAGGTTGCCACACACTGTTGTTGGTATGTTGGCCCATTCCTCCATGCAGATCTCCTCTAGAGCAGTGATGTTTTTGGCTTTTCGCTTGGCAACACGGACTTTCAACTCCCTCCAAAGGTTTTCTATAGGGTTGAGATCTGGAGACTGGCTAGGCCACTCCAGGACCTTGAAATGCTTCTTACGAAGCCACTCCTTCGTTGCCCTGGCGGTGTGCTTTGGATCATTGTCATGTTGAAAGACCCAGCCACGTTTCATCTTCAATGCCCTTGCTGATGGAAGGAGGTTTGCACTCAAAATCTCACGATACATGGCCCCATTCATTCTTTCATGTACCCGGATCAGTCGTTCTGGACCCTTTGCAGAGAAACAGCCCCAAAGCATGATGTTTCCACCACCATGCTTTACAGTAGGTATGGTCTTTGATGGATGCAACTCAGTATTCTTTTTCCTCCAAACAGGACAAGTTGTGTTTCTGCCAAACAGTTCCAGTTTGGTTTCATCAGATCATAGGACATTCTCCCAAAACTCCTCTGGATCATCCAAATGCTCTCTAGCAAACTTCAGACGGGCCCGGACATGTACTGGCTTAAGCAGTGGGACACGTCTGGCACTGCAGGATCTGAGTCCATGGTGGGGTAGTGTGTTACTTATGGTAGGCCTTGTTACATTGGTCCCAGCTCTCTGCAGTTCACTCACTAGGTCCCCCCGCGTGGTTCTGGGATTTTTGCTCACCGTTCTTGTGATCATTCTGACCCCACGGGGTGGGATTTTGCGTGGAGCCCCAGATCGAGGGAGATTATCAGTGGTCTTGTATGTCTTCCATTTTCTAATTATTACTCCCACTGTTGATTTCTTCACTCCAAGCTGGTTGGCTATTGCAGATTCAGTCTTCCCAGCCTGGTGCAGGGCTACAATTTTGTTTCTGGTGTCCTTTGACAGCTCTTTGGTCTTCACCATAGTGGAGTTTGGAGTCAGACTGTTTGAGGGTGTGCACAGGTGTCTTTTTATACTGATAACAAGTTTAAACAGGTGCCATTACTACAGGTAATGAGTGGAGGAAAGAGGAGACTCTTAAAGAAGAAGTTACAGGTCTGTAAGAGCCAGAAATCTTGATTGTTTGTTTCTGACCAAATACTTATTTTCCACCATAATATGCAAAAAAAATGATAAAAAAACAGACAATGTGATTTTCTGGATTTTTTTTTCTCAGTTTGTCTCCCATAGTTGAGGTCTACCTATGATGTAAATTACAGACGCCTCTCATCTTTTTAAGTGATGGAACTTGCACTATTGCTGACTGACTAAATACTTTTTTGCCCCACTGTATATCAGCATAAAGAGTACACCCCATTTGAAAAGTAAACTTTTAATCAATATCTCACAGAACACAAGAAAAATTTCCCAAATTTTGACAAGATTGAGTATTATAGAACATTTTTTAACTAATAACATGAAAGTATGGTTAATAACATACAATGGCATGGAAAAGTTTGGGTACCCCTGGTCAAAATTAATGTCATTGTGAACAGTTAAGCAAGTTGAAGATGAAATGATCTCTAAAAGGCCTAAAGTTAAAATGATACATTTAATTTTGTACTTTAGGCAAAAAAGGCATATATTTTCATTTTTTACATTTTAAAAATTACAAAAAGGAAAATAGACAAATGCAAAAGTTTGTGCACCCTGCATGGTTACTATCTAGAAGCACCCACTTTTGAAAGTATCACCACTTTCAACTCTTGTTTGACGGATATTCATCCATTCTTCCTTGGAAAATTCTTCCAGTTCCGTGAAATTCCTGGATCAACTTGCATGCACTGCTATTTTAAGGCAAGCCATGGATTTTCAATGATTTTCAGATCAGGGAAGTGTGAGGGCCATTGTAAAACCATCAGCATGAACCTTTTAAGGTAGCCTATTGTGGATTTTGACATATAGAATGCATCTTCTTTTCAATTTCAGCTTTTTTATAGATGATATTATGTTTGCAACAATAATTTTCTCTTCACACATACCTTTGATAATTGTGGCCAAAGAGTTCTACTTTAACCTCATGGGTCCCCAGGACTTTTTTCCAAAATGGATAAGGCTTGTTTAGATTTTAGTTTGCATACTTCTGATGCTAATTGTTATGTGGAGTACACAGTAGAGGTTTTCTTATGATGACTATTCTATGAAGGCCATATTTGTACAGGTGTCCCTGAACAGTATAACAATGTACCACAACTCCAGAGCCTGCTACAACTTTTTGAAGGTCTTTTCAGTCAAGGAGGGGGTCTAATTTGCCTCTCCAGCAATACTATGAGCAATGCTATGAGCGACATTTTGCTTGGTCTTCCAGACCATATCTTGCCCTCCACTGCCATTTCTTAATTACATTTCAAACTGAGGAAAGAGCAACTTGATTATGCTTTGCTATCTTGTTATAGCCTTCTCCCGCTTTGTGGGTCAATTCATGTCTGAAGTAGTGAAGGATAATTATGATGCACAATTGTCAAGAGGTCAGCCTAAAAACTCAATTCAGAAGGAGGATCAGATTGAGGATTTGGAAGATGACGTTGTCGATGATGAAGCCACTAATCCAACCTGGTACAGTGGCATGCCTATCGAGCACAGCAGTGCAGACAGGGATGGATCCGTAGCAAAAAAACAGGCAAGAAGAGGTAGTGGTTTGACCAGAGGGAG
This sequence comes from Ranitomeya imitator, assembly GCF_032444005.1. Classification (NCBI taxonomy): domain Eukaryota; kingdom Metazoa; phylum Chordata; class Amphibia; order Anura; family Dendrobatidae; genus Ranitomeya; species Ranitomeya imitator. Next base: position 406,868,487 of record NC_091284.1, read on the forward strand.
AACTCGGTCACCTGTTCCACAGAGCCCCCGTCCCGCACATGGCTAGATAACAGGCCAAGGGTGCATTGTTTCCCTGTATGACAGTTTTTTTCTGAAATTAATTTAGACAAAGCAACTGTAATTTGCATCATCTGCCAAACCAAGCTAAGAAGAGGCAAAAACACTGCAAACTTGAGCACCACCAGCATGCAAAAGCACATGGCAGCAAAGAACCCCAATAGGTGGGCGGAACGCCTGGGTACAAAATCTTTGTCTGATGGTGAAACCACTGCCCCTTCCCCTGTGTTACAGCCTTCCCAATCTGCTGTCCATGAAGCAGGCGCTGATGCCTCCTGCCCACAACCTGCAGTTGGACAGACACAACAGTCAGCAACGACTTCCAGTTTGTTGTCCCAGCACAGCATTCAATTGTCCCTAGACATTTAACAGAAAGCAGAAATATCGACCCACCTACCCACAGGACAAAACGCTAAACACCCACATAGCCAGATTGGTAATGTTGGCGTTTCGGCTTTTGGGAACTCAGTCTTTCCGCATCATCTTGGCAGTTGCAGCCCCACGGTACTTGATTCCCACCTGATACTATTTTCCCTGGTGTGCCGTCAACACGTTACATAATCACATGTTAAACAATATCAGACGTGCTCTGACCAGCGCAGTCACGGGGAAGGTCTACTTTACCACAGACACGTGAACAAGTTCTTGTGGACATGGACGCTACATTTCCCTTATGGCACACTGAGTGAAGCTGGTAGAGTGTGGGACAGAGTCAGAGGCTGGGACATCACACATCTTACCCACAACAAGAATAGCGGTCCCAAATTCCATCAGGGTTTGTCTCCTCATATTACAGTTCCTGTCTCTCCTCCTCCTCACTGAAAGTAGCCTCCCCATCATTCCCCAGCTGGAAGGTCTGCAGCACTGCCTTGGCAAAGTGGCAGCATGCTCTGATGAAGCTCATCTGTTTAGGTGATAAAGCTCACAACGCAGCCAAGCTGTTGAAGGTGATAAAAGAACAGACAGATCAGTGGCTCTTCCCACTAAACCCCCAATCAGGTCTGTTTGTGTGCGATAATGGATGTAACTTGGTGGTGGTTTTAAAGCTTGGCAAGCTGGTAAAGATGTAAAGATGTACCATGCATGTCCCACCTGCTGAATTTGGTTGTACAGCGTTTTTTAAAAACATGCCCTGACTTGCCGGACCTACTGGTAGGGTTGGAGGATTGCACTAAATAAATTTAATAGAGAAGTGCAATTGCAACCCGGGTTCCACTGTGCAGAGATATAGAACTGCAGGTAGTGTGAACAATGACGGAACACACAGCGAGTGATTGCTTGCACACACTGAGTTAAACGTCACTCTCACACAGTAATAGAACAGATGCTCTGCAATAGAGCTGTGCATGTAGAAAAGCCGCGGAGACACCATCACGTGTTTCTCAACGCAAGCAAGAAATAGCCAGGTCTTTCACCGGGAAGGAACAACCACGGGAAGGGCAGCATCCTATGGAGGAAAGCCACCTATGCCAAAACATGGTATCCATCCACAGACAGCTGTTTCGGGGTATTTGCCCCTCATCAGTGTGGAGTAGGAAACTGGCTATTAGGAGCAGTGCCTAGTAAAAGGACTATAAACATAAGGATGAATGACCTCGGGGAGATCAAAACATCCAACACCGCGGAGACACCATCACGTGTTTCTCAACGCAGTAATCCAGAACACTGCCCCCATCCCTTATGGGAAATATGCAAATGCATGTAGAAAAGCCATGGAGACACCATCACGTGTTTCTCAACGCAAGCAATAAATAGCCAGGTCTTTCACCGGGAAGGAACAACCACAGGAAGGGCAGCATCCAAAAAGGAAAACCACCTATGCCAAAACATGGTATCCATCCACAGACAGCTGTTTCGGGGTATTTGCCCCTCATCAGTGTGGAGTAGGAAACTGGCTATTAGGAGCAGTGCCTAGTAAAAAGACTATAAACATAAGGATGAATGACCTCGGGGAGATCAAAACATCCAACACTGCGGAGACATCATCAAGTGTTTCTCAACGCAGTGATCCAGAACACTGTGGATGGATAACATGTTTTGGCATAGGTGGTTTTCCTTTTTGGATGATTCCCTTCCCGTGGTTGTTCCTTCCCGGTGAAAGACCTGGCTATTTATTGCTTGCGTTGAGAAACACGTGATGGTGTCTCCGCGGCCTTTCTACATGCATTTGCATATTTCCCATAAGGGATGAGGGCAGTGTTCTGGATCACTGCGTTGAGAAACACGTTATGGTGTCTCCGCGGTGTTGGATGTTTTGATCTCCCCGAGGTCATTCATCCTTATGTTTATTGTCCTTTTACTAGGCACTGCTCCTAATAGCCAGTTTCCTACTCCACACTGATGAGGGGCAAATACCCCGAAACAGCTGTCTGTGGATGGATACCATGTTTTGGCATAGGTGGTTTTCCTTTTTGGATGCTACCCTTCCCGTTGTTGTTCCTTCCCTGCAATAGGGCTGTGTCACTCGCACACAGTAATGGAATAGAAATTACGCTAGATCAGCAACAGATCTACAGGTCAGCAACAGAGAGGGAACAAAGTACCATAGGTCACAGCAAAACGCGTGTTCAGAAACAAGCCAAAGAAGTTAGAGCCGATCAGGAGCAGGAAAGCCAGAGATGCCACACAGTCAAACAGGTCTGAGGACAAACCAAGTCAAATACCAAGGGGTCACAACACGGAGAGCGAGTACTATAATGGGAAAAGTCACAGGGGAACAGGAACGGGACCTAGGTAAATGGCAGAGGACAAATCAGGGTATAACGGGGGTCAGCTGCTCAAGCCAGAGAAAGGAACTATAACTGACACTGCTTGCAGGTAACAGCAGACTGAAATAGCCAGACAGATCCCAAAATGAGGCAGAAAAGATAAACCCCCACATGACCATCTCGGGGAGAGAATAATCAGAAACAAGCCCTGGACTGGATCATGACACACCTGTTCCAGGACCTTGAAAGGACCTAGATAGCGGAGAGCAAATTTAGTGGACTCCACATGCAGCCTGATGTTACGAGCCGATAGCTATACTATATCGCCAGGGGTGAAGACCGGAAGGGGATGATGAGGCGCGTCAGCAGAGATCCTCATTCTTTCCCTAGAAGCCCTAATAGCTATGACGTTTTACAAAGGAAAAAGCGAAAAGTGGACTCACTGGACCGTGATGACGATCCCCTCACGGACGAGCTGACCAGGTGGACCGCCCCCTATACAGGGAGAGTTAGGGGCAGGCCCGTGAAGGACTATCACCACGGAAGCTGGGGAAGGAAGACGGAACAGGCAAAAGAAAACAGGGAACCGGGGGAAAATGAAAGTGGAACCAGACTAACGGGAGCGTGTGAGACAGGACTGATGGGGAAATAATACCAGACTGAGGAAACTGGAGCAGCAGATACACAGAAATGCAGGAACTAGGAATGGCGAGAGAGTAGCAGTGACTCAGGACTATAAAGGGCAGGATTGCGGTGAAACAGGACAGGCAAGACAGGGACGGCAGGAGGCCTATGGTGGGACAGGAGACCTACGGTGGTACGGGTCAGGCAAGACAGGGACGGCAGGAACACTGGAGTGCGGGGACCAGGGCAGCAGAGACACAGGAATGGTGCTGGAAGAGGAAAGGGAGAGACCAGAAGCAAGGAGCATAAAGCACAAGAGAGAGGCCAAGAGCACTTGCAATACACAAATGATCATAAGGCACAGCGGGGCGGCAGGAAGTGGTATACATACCGGCATGAAGAACAGTTCCGGGTAGCAGTCCTCCAGGAAGATAGAGAGGACGAGAAGGAGCGCCCGGCAGGAGGATCAGAAGTGCGCGAGCGTAGTGCTGAATCTGGCATGCGCGCGCGCCCGACAAACATCAGAGGCCAGGAGCGAGCACAGAGAGGTGGATGCCACAGGAGAGGAGGCGCGCCGGAATGCCGAAGACAAGTGAGTATGAGTGGGTGGAGAAAGCGGCAGCAGCATAACAATGGCATCCTGCATGCAGTCCCAGATGTCACGAGCCTCCACTGCCCAGTCCACCACCCTAGGGTCAGAAGACAAGATGGCATAGGTACAGGAATATGCAGATGCTGACCATAGTTAAGGAGGAACGGCATATGCCCTGTGGAAACGGAGACGGTGTTATTTAAAGCAAACTTTGCCCAAGGCAGTAAGGATGCCCAGTCGTCATGCCTGGTAGAGAAAAAATGCTGGAGGTATGTGACCACAGTCTGATTGGCCCTCTCCACCAGTCCATTCATCTCGGGATGATACGCAGTAGAGAGATTGTGCTCAATACTGAGCAACCGACAAAGCTCTCTCCAGAACTGAGAGGCGAACTGGGGACCACCGTCACTGACAATCCTGTCGGGCATACCGTGAAGGTGGAAATCATGCTTCACGAAAAGTACTGCCAAAGCCCATGCCGAGGGTATGCGTGGAAGGGGGACCTGATGTTGGAGATGATCTTGGAGAAATGGTCATAGACTACCCAAATGACTGTGTTTTTACGGGACTTAGGCAGGTCCACTATGAAGTCCATCCCGACCATCTCCCAAGGTCTATCTGCTATGGGCAAAGGATAGAGCAAGCCCGCGGGCCCCTGCCCAGAGGACTGATTCCTGGCACACGAGACACAGGCTTGATGGTACTCCCTGACATCTCGCGCTATCCAAGGCCACCAATATGACATCTCTAAAAGTTTGGTGGTCCTTTTAATGCAAAAATGCCCACCCAATTTGGAGGTGTGTGCCCATGAGAGAACCTCCGGCTGCAAATTAGGTGGTACATAAGGCTTGCCTGGAGGTACCTGCTCAAACGACAGTGGCACCACCGTTCGAAGACTCTCCAACGGGACTATAAGACGTGGCTCATTCCTTTCCTCGGATGAGACTACAGAATGGGACAGGGCATTGGCACATAAATTCCTCTCTCCAGACATGAAATGGATGGTAAAGTTAAACCGGGAGAAGAATAAAGACCTCCTGGCCTGGCAAGAATTCAGCTGTTGGGCCGTCTGCAGACAGAGAAGGTTTCTGTGGTCCATGAAGACCTTAAAGGGATGCCAAGCTCCTTCCAGAAGATGTCTCCATTCTGAGAAGGCCAATTTCATGGCCAGTAACTCCCTGTCCCCAATAGAATAGTTCCTTTCTGCTGGTGAGTAGGTCTTGGAGAAGAAGAAACACGGATGTTTCCAACCCTGAGTATCCTTTTTGTAAAGGACTGCTCCAGCACCAACGGAAGAGGCATCCACCTCTAAGATAAAAGGCTTATCCACAATGGACCAATGTAGAACTGGGGCCCTAGCAAATTGGGACTTCAGGGAAGTAAAGGCCTTAGAAACCTCCTCAGACCATTGTCTAGGGTTACCTCCCTTCTTGGTGAGGGCTACCAAAGGAGCTGCAAGAGTAGAGAAGTGGGGAATGAACTGGAGGTATTAGTTGGGAAACACACATTCGCCAGAAGACTCGCTACACTCATCAGGAGGGCGTTAAACTAGAAGAAGAGGGGACGGGAAGAAAAACATTAGACTTGAACAAAGAAGACCCAGGAAAACATACTCAGATGGGAGATAAGAACATTTCTAAAACAATCCACAGCGAGGAGATTGGAACAAAACAAAATCCTCTAAACTGCATGCTCGCAAACGCCAGAAGCCTGACAAACAAGATGGAAGAACTAGAAGCAGAAATATCTACAGGTAACTTTGACATAGTGGGAATAACCGAGACATGGTTAGATGAAAGCTATGACTGGGCAGTTAACTTACAGGGTTACAGTCTGTTTAGAAAGGATCGTAAAAATCGGAGAGGAGGAGGGGTTTGTCTCTATGTAAAGTCTTGTCTAAAGTCCACTTTAAGGGAGGATATTAGCGAAGGAAATGAGGATGTCGAGTCCATATGGGTCGAAATTCATGGAGGGAAAAATGGTAACAAAATTCTCATTGGGGTCTGTTACAAACCCCCAAATATAACAGAAACCATGGAAAGTCTACTTCTAAAGCAGATAGATGAAGCTGCAACCCATAATGAGGTCCTGGTTATGGGGGACTTTAACTACCCGGATATTAACTGGGAAACAGAAACCTGTGAAACCCATAAAGGCAACAGGTTTCTGCTAATAACCAAGAAAAATTATCTTTCACAATTGGTGCAGAATCCAACCAGAGGAGCAGCACTTTTAGACCTAATACTATCTAATAGACCTGACAGAATAACAAATCTGCAGGTGGTCGGGCATCTAGGAAATAGCGACCACAATATTGTGCAGTTTCACCTGTCTTTCACTAAGGGGACTTGTCAGGTAGTCACAAAAACACTGAACTTTAGGAAGGCAAAGTTTGACCAGCTTAGAGATGCCCTTAATCTGGTAGACTGGGACAATATCCTCAGAAATAAGAATACAGATAATAAATGGGAAATGTTTAAGAACATCCTAAATAGGCAGTGTAAGCGGTTTATACCTTGTGGGAATAAAAGGACTAGAAATAGGAAAAACCCAATGTGGCTAAACAAAGAAGTAAGACAGGCAATTAACAGTAAAAAGAAAGCATTTGCACTACTAAAGCAGGATGGCACCATTGAAGCTCTAAAAAACTATAGGGAGAAAAATACTTTATCTAAAAAACTAATTAAAGCTGCCAAAAAGGAAACAGAGAAGCACATTGCTAAGGAGAGTAAAACTAATCCCAAACTGTTCTTCAACGATATCAATAGTAAAAGAATAAAAACTGAAAATGTAGGCCCCTTAAAAAATAGTGAGGAAAGAATGGTTGTAGATGACGAGGAAAAAGCTAACATATTAAACACCTTCTTCTCCACGGTATTCACGGTGGAAAATGAAATGCTAGGTGAAATCCCAAGAAACAATGAAAACCCTATATTAAGGGTCACCAATCTAACCCAAGAAGAGGTGCGAAACCGGCTAAATAAGATTAAAATAGATAAATCTCCGGGTCCGGATGGCATACACCCACGAGTACTAAGAGAACTAAGTAATGTAATAGATAAACCATTATTTCTTATTTTTAGGGACTCTATAGCGACAGGGTCTGTTCCGCAGGACTGGCGCATAGCAAATGTGGTGCCAATATTCAAAAAGGGCTCTAAAAGTGAACCTGGAAATTATAGGCCAGTAAGTCTAACCTCTATTGTTGGTAAAATATTTGAAGGGTTTCTGAGGGATGTTATTCTGGATTATCTCAACGAGAATAACTGTTTAACTCCATATCAGCATGGGTTTATGAGAAATCGCTCCTGTCAAACCAATCTAATCAGTTTTTATGAAGAGGTAAGCTATAGGCTGGACCACGGTGAGTCATTGGACGTGGTATATCTCGATTTTTCCAAAGCGTTTGATACCGTGCCGCACAAGAGGTTGGTACACAAAATGAGAATGCTTGGTCTGGGGGAAAATGTGTGTAAATGGGTTAGTAACTGGCTTAGTGATAGAAAGCTGAGGGTGGTTATAAATGGTATAGTCTCTAACTGGGTCGCTGTGACCAGTGGGGTACCGCAGGGGTCGGTATTGGGACCTGTTCTCTTCAACATATTCATTAATGATCTGGTAGAAGGTTTACACAGTAAAATATCGATATTTGCAGATGATACAAAACTATGTAAAGCAGTTAATACAAGAGAAGATAGTATTCTGCTACAGATGGATCTGGATAAGTTGGAAACTTGGGCTGAAAGGTGGCAGATGAGGTTTCACAAAGATAGATGTAAGGTTATACACATGGGAAGAAGGAATCAATATCACCATTACACACTGAATGGGAAACCACTGGGTAAATCTGACAGGGAGAAGGACTTGGGGATCCTAGTTAATGATAAACTTACCTGGAGCAGCCAGTGCCAGGCAGCAGCTGCCAAGGCAAACAGGATCATGGGGTGCATTAAAAGAGGTCTGGATACACATGATGAGAGCATTATACTGCCTCTGTACAAATCCCTAGTTAGACCGCACATGGAGTACTGTGTCCAGTTTTGGGCACCGGTGCTCAGGAAGGATATAATGGAACTAGAGAGAGTACAAAGGAGGGCAACAAAATTAATAAAGGGGATGGGAGAACTACAATACCCAGATAGATTAGCGAAATTAGGATTATTTAGTCTAGAAAAAAGACGACTGAGGGGCGATCTAATAACCATGTATAAGTATATAAGGGGACAATACAAATATCTCACTGAGGATCTGTTTATACCAAGGAAGGTGACGGGCACGGGCATTCTTTGCGTCTGGAGGAGAGAAGGTTTTTCCACCAACATAGAAGAGGATTCTTTACTGTTAGGGCAGTGAGAATCTGGAATTGCTTGCCTGAGGAGGTGGTGATGGCGAACTCAGTCGAGGGGTTCAAGAGAGGCCTGGATGTCTTCCTGGAGCAGAACAATATTGTATCATACAATTATTAGGTTCTGTAGAAGGACGTAGATCTGGGGATTTATTATGATGGAATATAGGCTGAACTGGATGGACAAATGTCTTTTTTCGGCCTTACTAACTATGTTACTATGTTACTATGTTAGTTAATAAATCCCAAAGAAAGTGCTGCACCGCTTTAAGGGAATGTGGATCCTGCCAGTTCAATATCGATTCCACCTTGGCAGGATCCATAGCCAAACTCTTGGCCGAAATGATATACCCAAGGAATGATAGGGACTCCTTCTCAAACACTCACTTCTCTAGTTTGGCGTAGAGGGAGTTGGCATGCAAGAATTCAAAGACTCTGGCCCCATCTCTACGATGAGTATCCAGATCGGGAAAAAAAATAAGTATGTCATCCAGGTAGACGACTACGGATGTGGACAACAACTCCCAGAAGATGTCATAAACAAAGTCCTGAAATACTCCGGGGGCATGACAGAGACCGAATGGCATGACTAAGTACTCATAATGACCGTTCTGGGAATTAAAGGCGATTTTCCATTCATCCCCTTTGCATATACTGATTAAATTATAAGCTCCATGCAAATCTGACTTTGTATCTATCCTAGCACCTCACAGCCTATCAAAGAGCTAGGAGATTAGCGGCAGAGGATATTTGTTTTTGATGGTGATAGCGTTTAAACCCCTATAATCAATACAGGTACATAATTTCCCACTCTTTTTCTGGACGAAAAAGAAACCAGCCCCAGCCGGAGACACCGACGTCCTGATGAACCCCCTCGCCAAGTTCTCCCTGATATTCAGACATAGCCTCTGTCTCCGGGAGTGACAAAAGGTAGACTCGCCCATGAGGAGGCTCAGCTCCCAGAATGAGGTCTATCGGACAGTCATATGAGCAATAAGGAGGAAGTGTCTCTGCAGCTTTTTTGGAGAGCACGTCAGCGTATTGCCAGCAATGCTTAGGTAGAGGTGTTAGACAGGTAGTGACCTCAGATAATCCAACCTGCACTTGAGCACTCAGGCACTGACCCTCATATGAATTACTCATAGCCCAGTCAATATGAGGAGAGTGGCGACGCAACCAATGCATACCCAAAAGCACGTCATCCATGCCCTCAGAGATGACTGAAAAAGAAATTAACTCTTGATATTTTGGAGACATCATTAGGGTGAGAGGTATGGTTTGATGAGTGATTTGGGTAGGTAGGATGGACCTGTTAACCACTCGAGCGGTGACTGGCTTAGAGAGCATTACTAGAGGAATTGTGTGCCATTGGGCGAAGGTGGAAGACAGAAAATTGCCCTCCCCTCTGGAATCCACGCAAGCCTCGGCAGTGTGAGGAATCAACCCATATGACATGGTCACCTTAAAGGTTAATTTGAAGGACACATCTGTCGTGTCTAGTGAACCTCCTCCAATAGCCACTAGACATGGCTGACCTCCCTGTTGACTGGGACAACTATTGGCGTAATGACCAGCCTGCCAACAAAGCAAGTTGGCCACTAATGCACAGGACCGGATTTAGCTTCTGCCTGAGAGACCTGCATAGCCTCAACCCGATTGCTCAACTGAGTCAGAGATCCCAAATGATTGGTAAAGTTTGAAGCTAACCGAAACCTTTGTCTACACTGGGCTCGCTCCAATCTTCATTCAACGTACCAAAGATCAATGAGAGTGGATGTGGATATTAAATCTTCCAGTGTAGTTGGGATCTCCCTAGTGGCCAAAGCATCCTTGACATGGTCTACAATGCCCCTCCAGAAAACAGGAAGCAGGACCTTATCAGACCACTCCAACTAGAACACTAAAGTCTGGAACCGGATAGCAAACTGGGAGGGCCCTGAGCTAAACCCAAGAGTTGGAGTGCAATGTCATGTGTAACTTGAGGTCCTAGAAAGACCTGTTTGAAAGCATTCAAAAAACGAGGAGCGCTCCGGACCACCCGGTCCTTACGTTCTCATAGTGGCATAGCCCACTCCAACTCCCTGTCCATCATTAACGACACCACAAATCCCACCTTGGCCCATTCAGATGAGAAACTTGAGGCCAGTAGCTTCGGCTGAATCGAGCACTGGTTCATTAATCCCCTGCAAGCCTTGCTGTCCCATGAGAACTTATTGGGAAGTGGGAAATGTGGGAAGAACTGAAAAAGAGCCGCAGCAGAGACCCCAGTAGCGGCTTCACTAGCTGACTGTGCAGCTACTGCTGATAGATCCATAGCTGAAGTTGCCCGCTCTAGCATGAACAACCTGCCCTCCAGCTGATTGATATTCTGTGGGAGCTGCTGCTCGTCCGCCATTACTAGTCAGATCCTTGTGCTAGAATACTGTTATGGTTGGCGGATTGCACTAAATAAATTTAATAAAGAAGTGCAATCGCAACCCGGGGTCCACATTGCAGGGATGAAGAACTGCAGGTAGTGTGAACAATGACGAAACACACAGCGAGCGATTGCTTGCACACACTACGTTAATCGTCACTCTGTGAACAACACATGAAGCTGTGTCACTCACACACAGCAAAATAACAGATGCTCTGCAATAGAGCTGTGCCACTCGCACACAGTAACAGAATAGATGCTCTGCTATAGAGCTGTGTCACTCGCACACAGTAATGGAATAGAAACTACACTAGATGTAATCCCTGTTAACCTTACAGGGGAACGAAGCCAGCTCATGGGATAATAAGCAAACAGTGGTCACACAGTCAGCAAAAGCACTCAACCATCTCCTCTCCAGAGGTGCCGGAATTCTAATGGCTTGACGCCAGCCCTGAATTCATTCAGACAATCTCCTCTCCAGAGAACCGGAATTCTAATGGCTTACCGCCGACCCAGGGCACATGCTGATAAAGACCACACTGTTGCAATGTCCCATACACACATAAAGAGATTGATACTGGTGCACCCGCATGCGCCTCTGAGACCCATTTATGTGTTCAACTCAAGTCCAGTCGGACAAGACCTTGCTCACTGACCAATCCGAAGCTGCCACATCACCAGAGCAGCTGACGACCGACCACCAATGAGACGTCACCACATCACGAGCATGCTCAGTAGGGTGATTTCTGGACATAGTCTCCAGAGCATTCGCTCGTCGCTGGTTACCATAGGCTTGGCTGAAGAGCCAGCAGTGACCAGATGAACAGCATGAGCCTGAACAAGATGTTGAGACCGACATCTATGGTCAGCAGCTTCCGCAGCGGCCAAAGCTGAATGAGAGACCGCTGATGCAGGCAAGGCTCATGATCTACCCTGTGCAGTGGGAGAATCCTGATATCTGCTTGCCAAGGAACAGAGTGTAAAAGGTACAGAGTGTAAGCCCACATTTCTGAAAGTCATCTCAGTCTTTCAGCAGACTAGCTTTGTTGCAGCAGTGCTTTAAATTGCCTAGTCACTGACTGATTTGTGACCTGCCGCACTCTATAATTCGACTTTTAATAATAATTTTATTTACAACATATTCTGCTGCACTTTACATTTTAGAGGGGATTTGTACAGACAATAAAAGACATAACAGAATAGCAATAATCACATAAAGAACAGATACCTAGAGGAATGAGGGTCTAGCTCGCAAGCTTACAATCTATGAGGAAATAGGGGAGACATGAAAGGTGAATGGTAACAATTGCTTTCATTGTTCTGACCAGCCATAATGTAAGAAATCGTGTGTTCATCTAATGCTGTTTTAAAAGGTTTCCAGCTAGTAAGTGTAAAAGGACAGACACAGAGGGCTATTAAATGCATGAAGCATGTGAGAACAAGATACAAGGATCCTGGTTATGAAGAAAATTTTGAATGGGCAACAGAGGGATAATTAGATGTGTTGAGGCAGTAGGCAGTTCATATGTTGGCAAGGCTTAGTGAGCAGCAGAGAGCAGTGTCTGAATTCCAGCTTCTCAATGCCCGTCAGAGTAACATACAGCCCCCACACATAACAACTGCCAAGTAGGTGTGGCTCAGTAACATTTGTGAGGTTCTTCAAAACTTTGAGTACTGCACTAAAGTGGTGAGCGATGATGACGCAATTGTCAGCGTAACCATCCTACTGCTCAGTCTATTAAAATGTTTACAGCAAAATCCCAAAGAGAAAGCCATGCAGGTGGCTTTGGTGCAAGATTATATAGTGGCTGATACCACACAGTGCAGCCTCACACAATATTCTTAAGCCACATTGGGTGTTGACAAGGAACAGGAGGAGGAGGAGAAGGAGGAAGATGAGGATGAATAGGATTTTTTGGTCAGTGCTACAGAGGGGACTCCCAATCCCAGCTTCATGTCTATCTAGCATTGATGGTCTTAAGTGGAAAGGAGGAGGAGGGGAGGTTATGTGTCCTGAGGATGAGAGGATGATTAGTGTTCTTCCTGGTGAGGACACTGAATGTTTGACTTTTTGTAGTCTGCCACACATGGCAGAGTTCATGTCCAGATGCCTTTTCCAAGACTCTTGCGTGAAATACATTTTGTCCAACATTAAGTACTTGTCTGTGCACCTTTCTTGACCCATGGTACAAAAATAAATTTGCTTCTCTCATGTCAGAGGCAGACATGCCATTTTAATTGGCCAGAGGGTCATTGTGGAAGCCTTGCTAAAAAGATTACTCTCAGCCAACACTGCTGGCAGAGCTACTGGCTCTTTTCACCCAAAAGGATTACAGGGGAGGGCCGCGCACACCAGGTGCAGCTCTGGGGGGAGGAAATGACCACCAAGTGACACATTTTCATGAGACCGTCACATTAGCAAGGGCTATCTGTGGGTGTAACTATGACAAGGTGTGAGATGTTGACCAATATGGTGAAGGACTACTCAAGTGACCATACCAGCGTTCTTCCTTATTCATTGATGCTTTTAACTATTGGTTGTCCAAGCTCCACATTTGACCCGACCTCTCCTTCTACACCTTGGAGGTGCTGTCATGCCCTGCTTCAAGTGTGTTGTCTGAGTTGCTTTTTAGTTCTGCAGGTGCAATCATAACGGATATGCGCACATGCCTATCAACAGACAATACAGACAGCCTGACTCTTCTAAAATTGAACAAGGGCTGGATTTTCAGCGACTTTGTAAGCCTTACCAATGACAGCAAGGTAATGTAAAAGCAGCCCAAATGTTTGGTTTGGGAAGCTGTCTTAACATCCATCCCTTACCATCCAAACCCAATTTGTTCTTGAAATCTCCTTCTCCTCGTCCTCCTGCTTCTGCAATAAGTACTTAGTGGTCATCTATGTATACCCCACGTGGCTAATGTTTTGTACTTTGTGAAAATTTGTGAAACTTGTACTCCCTATCGATTCCCTTGCTGACACACTCAAACAGCGGAGTAATGAAAATTATTGCCACTGCTAAATTGTCATGGAAGATTTTCTCTTCCCGATTTGCCTCAGTCGCACAACTGCTAGATAAAGGAACGCTATTATTTAAAACAATAGAAAATTATCATTTCTTTTTTTTCAATCGCCTTGCTGACATACTCAAATTGCAGAGAAATGGAGATTATTGCCCCTGTTAAATTGTCACGTAAGATTATATGTACCCGGATTGTGCCAGTCGCACAACTGCTAGATAAACATACGCTATTTTTTAAACCAATAGAAAATGTATGATTTTTTTTTTCGATCGCCTTGCTGACACACTCCAAATGCAGATTAATGAAGATTATTGCCCCCGCTATATTATCACATAAGATTATCTCTACTCAGATTGCACCAGTCACACAACTGCTAGACAAATATTAGGTATTTAAGCAATAGACAGAGAGGAATATTATTTAGCAACTAGATTTTAACCCCTTAAGGCTAATGATGGATTTATCCGTCATTGGATGCCTTCTACTGTTTGATGCGGGCTCCAGCGGTGAGCCCGCACCTTTTCCGGCATATGCCAGCTGTTTTGAACAACTGACATGTGCGGCTAACAGCCGCGGGAGGAATCTCGATCCTCCCACGGCTGTTAACCTGTTAAATGCCGCTGTCAAACACTGACAGTGGCATTTAACATGCATTTTCAGCAATCGTGCCAGAAATCTGCCAATCGGTGATCCCCGTCAAATGATCACGGGTCACCGATGGGTTGGCATGACAACCAGAGGTCTCCTGAAGACCTCTATGGTTGTCACTGCCGGATTGCTATGAGCGCTAACCTGGTGATCGGCGCTCAAAGCAAGTCAGGTATTCTGCTAAATGTAGGCGATCTGATCATCGCCTGCATGGAGCAGAGCCGATTAGGTTATGTCAGCTTCTAGAATCCCATGGAGACTATTGAAGCATGCCAAATGTAAAATAAAAAAATGTTTTTAAAAATATAAAAAAATAAAAAATATATAAAAGTTCAAATCACCCCCCTTTCCGCCCCATTCAAAATAGAACAATAAAAAAATCAAAGTTACACATATTTGGTATCACTGCATTCAGAATCGCCCAATCTATCAATTAAAAAAAAGGATTAACATTTTCGCTAAATGGCGTAGTAAGAAAAAAGTTAAAAAACTAGAATGACGTTTTTTGGTCTCTGCAACATTGAATAAAAATGCATGAACGGGCGATGAAAACATCGTTTCTATCCCAAAATGGTGTCAATAAAAACGTCAGTTCGGCACGCAAAAAATAAGACCTCACCCAACCCGAGATCACAAAAAGTGGAGACGCTACGGATATTAGAAAATGGCGCAATTTTTTGAGGGGGTTAACAAAGTTGGGATTTTTTTTCACCACTTAGATAAAAAACAACCTAGACATGTTTGATGTCTATGAACTCGTAATGACCCGGAAAATCATAATGGAAGTTCAGTTTTAGCATTTAGTCAACCTAGTAAAAAAGCAAAACAAAAAACAACTGTGGGATTGCACTTTTTTGGCAATTTCACCTCACTTTGAATTTTTTTTCACGTTTTCCAGGACACGATATGCTAAAACCAGTGGTGTCTTTACTGTGATTGGCAAGCCAGCCCAGCATGTTCATTGGCTACAAATAAAGCACAAAACATGCTGGGCGGGTCACTCTAATATACCGAGGCGAATACCTAATTACTCACCTAGTAATGAATAGCCCAAATACTGTACTACTTGTGCGAGTAATGAATAGAGCCGAATGTATTCGCTCATCACTAGTTATTAAGGAAAAAGAGGGAAAATAATTATACTCTGTAGCTCCTCTGATGTAGACTCCGCCCTTTCTCCTCATAAAACACGTCCTCCTCACTCATCGTACAGCACCACTACAGCAAACAAAAGAATTAGTGGAAATTTTGCCGACTTTAAGGAAAAATGCTTGGGAAAGCGAACATGAATCTGAATGTGCAACATTCATGTTGAATTTGAGGTTGGTGAACGTTTTATGAACAAGTTTGCTCATCTCTAGTCTGGCGTACATTTTGTTGCTATATAACCCTCAAAACACTTGTTAAAAAAATGTATCGGTATTATAGTGCTTATCAATAGAGTTTTGCACATTCTTGGGTAGATTTCTTTGCTATATAATCTCAAAAACCATGTTTAAAATTTTCTCTATATATATTGCTCACCCATAGACCGCTATTCCGTGGTCTGGAGTTCATTTCCTTAGTATATAACCCTCAAAAATACATAGCCTTTATGAGTCTAGGAGTACTAATACATGACAATTTGAACAGCATGTGTATGAGGCCCTCTTTTATGTCTAATACAGGGTTTTTCTGAGTCCCTAATTTTTTGCAGCTCTTGCTTCCATTATGAATTAAACTGAAATTTCCTATTTTTTTTATTTAAAAAAATCAATTTAGGTTTACTTAAATTATATATTTTTTAAACCTTTTTTAAATGTTTCCTTATTTACAAGTCATTGTGTGGCACCCCAGGAGTTCAGGTACCACAGTGGTATTGCCTTCCTCTTGGGGAGGGTAGTGTCATGCCTGGAGACAGGAGGAATCCCTTTGGCAGGTAACCTTACATGCAACACCTTCTGACTCCAGGCCAGAAGTGGAAGCTCTAAACCCAGTTTAAGGGGAACTTCCCTATTTACATCCTGGCCTGGAGTAGTCAGTTAGTCCGGTGCAGACGAGTTGACAGCTGGTAGCAGACAGTGAAGGAGCACAGAAGGACTTAGGAGCTAGAGGGGCACTGCTACTGGGCCTCTCTAAGCTGAGCACAGAAACCAGGCACCAGGAGCCCGAGGTCGTGATTAACTATAGGTCCCACGGCAGAACCCGAGGGCAGGAAACTAAAAGGGACTTGCCCACATAATACCTGAGGTACAGCATCAATCAGAGTCCAGAGTCACTGTAGACAGAGACCCCAAAGAGACAGCTCAAGTTGCCTACCGTTCAGGTACTGTCCCTGAACAGGGAAGAAAGAGGGCCTTGTTAGAGAGCTACAGGCAGCAAGGGACCACAGACCAGCGCATAGTGGAAGGCTCCCAAACTGACCTGTCAAGAGGATTTCCACCTGTCTTCGGGCTGCCTGGACTCCATCTTTACCTGTTGCCGGTACCCTGGACTGAGGCTGTTTAACACCAGTAAACAGGTAAAGACTACAACCCTGTGTCCTCCATTTATTTGCCCGCATTCACCATCCCTGCCAAGTGCACTGAGAGCCCTGGGGACACCGCTTCACCTGTGGGAAGCAACACCACCTTTGCTGCTGCATCATCGCCCACAGAGGACCCCTTTAAGCAGCATCGGTCACCTCTGACCGAGAACCACAGGTGGCATCACAAACTTTCATTATTTCCACAACCCCTTTAAAGACAGTCCCTTTTACTTGGGCGCCCAGGACCACGGACTGGGTCGCTGCCACTGTTACCACCCCATTAATTGCAACCGAACCCGGTATCGAGTATCCCCACTGCCCTGAAGGGCGACTCAACTGCACAGGAAAAAATGTTTCTTAACATTTTTTTTACCTGTGAAATGTAATTTCTCATCAGTTTGGAATGTTTTATTTTCATTCCTTAAAGTGGAGTAAAAATTGTTCTCACCAATCTGGGAGTTGGGGGTCTGTGCGGGCCTGCCGGGGGTCTGTGCGGGCCTGCCGGGGGTCTGTGCGGGCTGCCGAGTGGTTTGTGTGGGTCTGTCAAGGGTCTGTGCGGGCCTGTCGGTGGTCTGTGCGGGCTGCTGGGGGGTCTGTGTGGGCCTCTTGTGGGTCTGTGCGGGCCTTCGGGGGTCTGTGCGGGCATCTTGGGGGTCTTTGTGTGTGTGTGCAGGCATCATTCGATGGGACTGCAAGTCCCATCGGGCTATGCCTGCTACAATGACAGTGATTGGCACATTAGCCAATGATGGGTCAGTAGTAGTCCCATCATCCGGCTAATGTGTTGAATGTAAAAAAAAACACAAACATATATACTACATACAACATACAACATACACACAACATACATACTACATAGATACACACAACATGCTACATACATACAACATACATACTACATACATACAAAATAATACATACATAAAACATACATACAACATACTACATACATACTACATACATACAACATACATTCTACCTACATACTACATACATACAACATAAATACTACATACAGACAACATACATACAACATACATACAACCTACTTGTCATGCTGTAAGCGGCGATATAGGGGCAGGACGGCATACTGGGACCCGCACCTGTGCCTACCACTAAAATGGGGCCCTGGCTTTCCCTTATCTCAGGGGTACCTATGATGGTTAGGAGACCTGAGCCGCCAGCGTATCCCTGTCTCCTGTGCAGGCCCTATCAGTGGCCCCCTCTCCCCCCAAAGGAGGTGGACTGCACCAGTGTAATAATACAACAAATAACAGGGTATACAGACAAGGTAACTAAAAGTCTCAAACTCACCAAATGCTCACACAACCACAGAGGGTACACATAGAAGGGAAGAGAAGGAGAAAACTAGGAAGGAAAACAGGTTTAACATGCAACTAAAACAGCAGACACCAGTCTCTGTAAATAAACCTCCAACACCAACACTACGCTCCTTCAACCTCCAAGCCAGGCAGTAGAACTGATCACTGACAATAGCTGAAGTCAGGACTGGGTCTATATAGAGGCTCAGATTACAAAATCCACTTCAGCTGAGAGAGACCCAGCTGTCAGCAACTCAGCAATAAGGTTAACTCCTGCACTGCTGGCACAAAGCAGCCAAGTCAGAATACAGGTGAAGAGCTTCTGTTCACTGTGTGTGAACGAGGCCATGAGCGCTGCGGTTCTCTGGAACCTCTTTGTCGCAGTAGCCCCGTGACAATACTACATACATACTACATACATACTACATACGTCCAAAATACATACTACATACATACTACATATATACATACTACATACATGCAACATGCATACTACTTGCATACATACCACATACCACATACATACTACATACATACAACATACATACAACATATTACATACAACATACATACTACATAAATACTACATACAAACAACATACATACAACATACATACTACATACTACATACATACAACATACATACTACATACATACAACATACTACATACATACTGCATACATACAACATACATATATACAACACACTACATACATATAACATACATACTACATACAATACATTCATACATTACATACAATTCATACATATAACATACAGTACATATAACATAGAGTACATACTCACCATCACTTGTCACTTTGATCCTCGAAGCCAGTGTCACCTGTAAAAAATATTAAAATAACAAGAAAACAATATACTCCCTGATCCACAGAAATCCACGAGTGTCCCACGATGATATCCCGTGGAGAGCAGCAGCATCAGCTGATGCAACCGCTCTCTTGGGCTCCAGGAATACATGGACGGGAGGGAGGTATCCTTTCGCACTGTATTCCTCCGCCACTGTAAAAAGTAGTCCCTAGTCTCACTTTTGGCACTGGTGTGTGAGAAAGTTCCCATGCAGCAATGGCATAAAGTGAGACCAGTGAACTACAGTAACCTCTCAGTGATGCACTGCAGGAGCCATTGTCTCCTGTCAGTGCGTCACTGGAGGTCCTATAGAGCAGTGACATTACCCGATGTCACTGTTCTATAGGGGAGATCGTCATGAGACACTCGGTATTTATTGGTCTGCGTCGGACAGGGAGTAAACGGTTTATTATTTTAATTTTTTGCAGCGCTGAAGTATGGTAAGTATGGTTAAATTAAGAATAATAAAATACTTTTTTCTGGCTGGGTCTTTATTTTGTTTTTAACTGTTTCACTACTCTAGGATTAATAATGGATAGGCGCCTTATTGACACCTCTCCATTATTAACCCGGCTTACTGTCACCTTACAATAGCAAGGTGGCATTAACCCCTTATTAGCCCCTATCCCACCGCTACACAGGAGTGGGAAGAGAGGGTCTAAGTGTTGGAATTGGTGCATCTTACTGATGCTCCATTTCTGGGCGGCTGCGGACTGGTATTTGTAGGCGGGGGGGTACAATATCCATGGCCCCTCTCTAGGCTATGAATGTCAGCCCACAGCTGCCGGCGTAGCCTTTCTGGCTATAAAATATAGGGGGACCCTACGTCATTTTTTTGGGGGGGGTCCCCCTATTTTAATAGCCAGTAAAGGCTATGCAGACAGCTGCGGGCTGATATTCATAGCCTGGGAGGGGCCATCAATGAGTTTCTTACAATGCTCGGCTGGAATTTTAGACCATTCTTCTTTGGCAAACTGCTCCAGGTCCCTGATATTTGAAGGGTGCCTTCTCCAAACTGCCATTTTTAGATCTCTCCACAGGTGTTCTATGGGATTCAGGTCTGGGCTCATTGCTGGCCACCTTAGAAGTCTCCAGTTCTTTCTCTCAAACCATTTTCTAGTGCTTTTTGAATTGTGTTTTGGGTCATTGTCCTGCTGGAAGACCCATGACCTTTGAGGGAGACCCAGCTTTCTCACACTGGGCTCTACATTAAGCTGCAAAATTTGTTGGTAGTCTTCAGACTTCATAATGCCATGCACACGGTCAAGCAGTCCAGTGCCAGAGGCAGCAAAGCAACCCCAAAACATCAGGGAACCTCCGCCATGTTTGACTGTAGGGACCGTGTTCTTTTCTTTGAATGCCTCTTTTTTCTCCTGTAAACTCTATGTTGATGCCTTTGCCCAAAAAGCTCTACTTTTGTCTCATCTGACCAGAGAACATTCTTCTAAAACATTTTAGGCTTTTTCAGGTAAGTTTTGGCAAACTCCAGCCTGGCTTTTTTATGTCTCGGGGTAAGAAGTGGGGTCTTCCTGGGTCTCCTACCATACAGTCCCTTTTCATTCAGACGCCGACAGATAGTACGGGTTGACACTGTTGTACCCTCGGACTGCAGGGCAGCTTGAACTTGTTTGGATGTTAGTCGAGGTTCTTTATCCAACATCCGCACAATCTTGCGTTGAAATCTCTTGACAATTTTTCTTTTCCGTCCACATCTAGGGAGGTTAGCCACAGTGCCATGGGCTTTAAACTTCTTGATGACACTGCACACGGTAGACACAGGAACATTCAGGTCTTTGGAGAAGGACTTGTAGCCTTGAGATTGCTCATGCTTCCTCACAATTTGGTTTCTCAAGTCCTCAGACAGTTCTTTGGTCTTCTTTTTTTTCTCCATGCTCAATGTGGTACACACAAGGACACAGGACAGAGGTTGAGTCAACTTTAATCCATGTCAACTGGCTGCAAGTGTGATTTAGTTATTGCCAACACCTGTTAGGTGCCACAGGTAAGTTACAGGTGCTGTTAATTACACAAATTAGAGAAGCATCACATGATTTTTTGAACAGTGCCAATACTTTTGTCCACCCCCTTTTTTATGTTTGGTGTGGAATTATATCCAATTTGGCTTTAGGACAATTCTTTTTGTGTTTTTTCATTTAAGAAAAATTAAATGAAGATAATAATACCATATCATTTGTGCTTGCAATCATTTTCAGGAAGAAAATTAGTATTATCTGACAGAATTGCAGGGGTGTCAATACTTTTGTCCACGACTGTATGTAGTATGTTGTATGCATGTATGTTGTATGTATGTAGTATGTTGTATGTATTTTGTATGTTTGTTGTATGTATGTTGAATGTATGTAGTGTGTATGTTGTATGTATGTTGCATGTATGTAGTATGTATGCAGTATGTATGTTGTATGTATGTAGTATGTTGTATGTATGTATGTATGTTGTATGTAGTATGCTGTATGTATGTTGTATCTATGTAGTATGTATGTTGTATGAATGTTGTATGTATGTAGTATGTATGTTGTATGTATGTAGTATGTATGTAGTCTGTTGTATGTATGTAGTATGTATGTATGTAGTATGTATGTTGTATGTATGTAGTATGTTTGTATGTATGTAGTATGTACAGTACAGACCAAAAGTTAGGACACACCTTCCCATTTAAAGATTTTTCTGTATTTTCATGACTATGAAATTTGTAAATTCACACTGAAGGCATCAAAACTATGAATGAACACTAGGGTTGAGCGAAACGGGTCGGCCAGATTCAGAAGTCGCCGACTTTTGGCAAAGTCGGGTTTCATGAAACCCGACCCGACCCCTGTGTGGGGTCGGCCATGAGGTCGGCGATCTTCTGATCTGGAATCGGAATTCCGATACCGAGTTCCGATATGTTTAAGATATCGGGAATCGGTATCGGAATTTATATTTAAATGTAAAATAAAGAATAAAAATAAAAAAATATTGATATACTCACCCTCGGACGCGCCCTGGTTCTCAGCGGCAGCCTTCCTTCCTAAGAATGAGCGCCTGAAGGGCCTTCGATGACGACGCAGCTTGTGATTGGTCGCGTGAGTGGTCACATGGGCGTCACGCGACCAATCACAAGCCGCGACGTCATCTAAGGTCCTTCAGGCGCTAATTCTTAGGAAGGAAGCGTCCGAGGGCGCGTCCGAGGGTGAGTATATTCCCAATAGGTATATACTCACCCTCGGACGCGCCCTGGTTCCAACCCGCAGCCTTCCTTCCTAAGAATCAGCGCCTGAAAGACCTTAGAAAGACCTGTTGAAAAATAAATGATGGTCCAACTAAACGCAAACCGAATGGAATAGCATGCTGTTGCAAGATGCTGTGGTAGCCATGCTGGTTCAGTATGCCTTCAATTTTGAATAAATCCCCAACAGTGTCACCAGCAAAGCACCCCCACACATCACACCTCCTCCTCCATGCTTCACGGTGGGAACCAGGCATGTATAGTCCATCCATTCACCTTTTCTTCGTCGCACAAGGACACAGTGGTTGGAACCAAAGATCTCAAATTTGGACTCATCAGACCAAAGCACAGATTTCCACTGGTCAAATGTCCATTCCTTGTGTTCTTTAGCCCAAACAAGTCTCTTCTGCTTGTTACCTGTCCTTAGCAGTGGTTTCCTAGCAGCTATTTTACCATGAAGGCCTGCTGTACAAAGTCTCCTCTTAACAGTTGTTGTAGAGATGTGTCTTCTGCTGCTAGAACTCTGTGTAGCATTCAACTGGTCTCTAATCTGAGCTGCTGTTTACCTGCGATTTCTGAGGCTGGTGACTCGAATAAACTTATCATCAGAAGCAGAGGTGACTCTTGGTCTTCCTTTCCTGGGGCGGTCCTCATGTGAGCCAGTTTCTTTGAAGCGCTTGATGGTTTTTGCAACTGCACTTAGGGACACTTTCAAAGTTTTCCCAATTTATCTTAAAGTAATGATGGCCAGTGGCCACTTGTTTTTCTGTACTTAGCTGCTTTTTTCTTGCCATAATACAAAATCTATAACAGTCTATTCAATAGGACTATCAGCTGTGTATCCACCAGACTTGTGCACAACACAACTGATGATCCCAGCCCCATTTATAAGGCAAGAAATCCCACTTATGAAACATGACAGGGCACTCCTGTGAAGTGAAAACAATTTCCGGTGACTACCTCTTGAAGCTCATCAAGAGAATGCCAAGAGTGTGCAAAGCAGTCATCAAAGCAAAGGATGGTTACTTTGAAGAACCTTAAATATAAGACATATTTTCAGTTGTTTCACAATTTGTTGATAAGTATATAATTCCACATGTGTTAATTCATAGTTTTGATGACTTCAGTGTGAATTTACAGTTTTCATAGTCATGAAAATACAGAAAAATATTTAAATGAGAAGGTG
Organism: Ranitomeya imitator; assembly: GCF_032444005.1. Lineage (NCBI taxonomy): Eukaryota > Metazoa > Chordata > Amphibia > Anura > Dendrobatidae > Ranitomeya > Ranitomeya imitator. Next base: position 406,892,011 of record NC_091284.1, read on the forward strand.
TGTCCAAACTTTTTGTCTGTACTCTATATATGTAGCATGTATGTAGTATGTATATTGTATGTATGTAGTATGCATGTAGTATATTGTATGTATGTATGTTGTATGTATGTAGTATGTATGTTGTATATATGTAGTATGTATGTATGTATGTAGTATGTATGTTGTATTTATGTAGTATGTATTTAGGGGGCCACCTGTGGAACAGGGAGAATCATCCATATGTATGGGTAAGCTGCATGATGTGATTATATGATGGTTACTGATTATGTGGGTTTGCACTGTGGCACTTTACTTTATTATGGAAACAAATGGGATCATGGAATCCATCTCATAGGTCTTTAGTATTTTAATACTGTACATCACAAGCAGCACTTGGGAGGTAATACATTTCTCCTTTGTTCCTCAGTTTACCATGCGTATCCTCCATACCTTGTTTTGACATACCGTATATACTCGAGTATAAGCCGAGATTTTCAGCCCATTTTTTTGGGCTGAAAGTCCCCCTCTCGGCTTATACTCGAGTCATATACACGGGTGTCAGCAGGGGAGGGGGAGCGGGGGCTGTGTAGTTATACTTACCTGCTCCCAGCGCGGTCCCTGCAGTCCCTGGCTTCTCCGGCGCTGCAGATTCTTCCTGTACTGAGCGGTCACATGGCACCGCTCATTACAGAAATGAATAGGCAGCTCCACCCCCATAGGGGAGGAGCCGCATATTCATTTCTGTAATGATCGGTGCCATGTGACCGCTCAATTACAGGAAGAAGCTGCAGCGGCGGAGAAGCCAGGGACTGCAGGGACCGCGCCGCAGCAGGTAAGGGGAGCGCAGCGCTATAATTACCTGCTCCTCGCTCCGGCTCCATCTGCAGCGTCCTCTAGCAGTGACGCTCAGGTTAGAGGGCGCTGTGACGTAGTCAGTGCGCGCCCTCTGCTGAGCGTCAGTGCTGGAGACGGAGCCACACGAGGAGCAGGTAATTATTGAAAGCGCCGGCGTCCTGAGAAGAGAGGTGAGTATGTGATTTTTTTTTTTTTATGGCAGCACCAGCAGCATTCTAAGGAGCACCTATGGGGCCATAAAGGTGCAGAGCATATATGGCACAACATTATAAGGAGCACCTATGGGGCCATAATCAAAGGTGCAGAGCATATATGGGGCACAGCATTATAAGGAGCACCTATGTGGCCATAAAGGTGCAGAGCATATATGGGGCACAGCATTATAAGGAGCATCTATGGGGCCATAAAGGTGCAGAACATATAAGGGGCACAGCATTATAAGGAGCACCTATGGGGCCATAAAGGTGCAGAGCATATATGGCACAGCATTATAAGGAGCCCCTATGGGGCCATAAAGGTGCAGAACATATAAGGGGCACAGCATTATAAGGAGCACCTATGGGGCCATAAAGGTGCAGAGCATATATGGGGCACAGCATTATAAGGAGCATCTATGGGGCCATAAAGGTGCAGAGCATATATGGGGCACAGCATTATAAGGAGCACCTATGGGGCCATAAAGGTGCAGAGCATATATGGGGCACAGCATTATAAGGAGCACCTATGGGGCCATAAAGGTGCAGAGCATATATGGGGCACAGCATTATAAGGAGCATCTATGGGGCCATAAAGGTGCAGAGCATATATGGGGCACAGCATTATAAGGAGCACCTATGGGGCCATAAAGGTGCAGAGCATATATGGGGCACAGCATTATAAGGAGCATCTATGGGGCCATAAAGGTGCAGAGCATATATGGGGCACAGCATTATAAGGAGCACCTATGGGGCCATAAAGGTGCAGAGCATATATGGGGCACAGCATTATAAGGAGCACCTATGGGGCCATAAAGGTGCAGAGCATATAAGGGGCACAGCATTATAAGGAGCACCTATGGGGCCATAAAGGTGCAGAGCATAAATGGGGCACAGCATTATAAGGAGCACCTATGGGGCCATAAAGGTGCAGAGCATATATGGGGCACAGCATTCTAAGGAGCACCTATGGGGCCATAAAGGTGCAGAGCATATATGGGGCACAGCATTATAAGGAGCATCTATGGGGCCATAAAGGTGCAGAGCATATATGGCACAGCTTTATAAGGAGCACCTATGGGGCCATAAAGGTGCAGAGCATATATGGCACAGCATTATAAGGAGCATCTATGGGGCCATAAAGGTGCAGAGCATATATGGCACAGCTTTATAAGGAGCACCTATGGGGCCATAAAGGTGCAGAGCATATATGGCACAGCATTATAAGGAGCATCTATGGGGCCATAATCAACGGTGCAGAGCATATATGGCACAGCATTATAAGGAGCATCTATGGGGCCATAAAGGTGCAGAGCATATATGGCACAGCATTATAAGGAGCATCTATGGGGCCATAAAGGTGCAGAGCATATATGGGGCACAGCATTATAAGGAGCACCTATGGGGCCATAAAGGTGCAGAGCATATATGGCACAGCATTATAAGGAGCATCTATGGGGCCATAAAGGTGCAGAGCATATATGGCACAGCATTATAAGGAGCATCTATGGGGCCATAAAGGTGCAGAGCATATATGGGGCACAGCATTATAAGGAGCACCTATGGGGCCATAAAGGTGCAGAGCATATATGGCACAGCATTATAAGGAGCATCTATGGGGCCATAATCAACGGTGCAGAGCATATATGGCACAACATTATAAGGAGCACCTATGGGGCCATAAAGGTGCAGAGCATATATGGCACAGCATTATAAGGAGCATCTATGGGGCCAGGGCCGGCTCCAGGTTTTTGAGGGCCCCGGGCGAAAGAGTCTCAGTGGGCCCCCCTTTTAACACATACCCTGATTCATGATCGCATATAAAGACAGCCATGTAGTATATAACACTGCCCACGTAGTATATAGCAGCCCATGTAGTATATAGCAGCCCACGTAGTATATAGCAGCGCAGCCCACGTAGTATATAGCAGCGCAGCCCACGTAGTATATAGCAGCGCAGCCCACGCAGAGGCGTAGCTAGAGCTTTTGCCGCCCGGGGCTGTTCCCGAGTTTGGCGCCTCCCCCCCCCCCGGCTCAATACACACAAAGGTTACCAAAAACGGTTTTCCTGTTTTGTAGAACTTAAACTGGGCCTAATGGTGTCACCCCCACATGCCACACCTGTGACTTAATACCACCACACCATGACCAGGCCACATAGTGACCGAATAATACTACATACAAGGGACAAATACCACAACACCATTTCCAGACCACATATTACCACCACATAGTGACTGAATACTACAATACTGATCAGTAATAAAAAAAAACCCACAATACTATCACCATAAGTGCCAGTATTCACAGGAGATCTGTACTTAGTATGCAGTATCTGTGTAGAGGTAATACAGAGATCACTGGTGACATTATACACAGGACCTCTATATAGTATACAGTGTATAGTGTCAGTGTATAGGTAACACTGACTCACCAGTGACGTCTCTAGGTGAAGTCCTTCATCTTTCATCCAGCACAGACCGCCATCATTCCTTCCAGCCAGGACTCGTTTCTGCAGGAAATAACACAGTTATCTCGAGCTCCGCTTGCAGAACACATTACTTAATTTTTCACAACTTCTACATTACATCACATGAAGAAAAAAAGGTGATATAGTGTCACTCTGCACAGTAACAGGACCGCCCCCCCATTTAAAACAGTATACTCAAAAAATAAAATAAATACATCACTGCAGTAATAATATCCCTTAATTAGCCCCTATGGTAATAATATTCCCCACCCTGGCCCCGTTTCTCATTCCTGGCTCCAGCCATATGTTCTCGCATCCTGCCCTCATGAGTATCCATTCTACCCCATATGATCTCCACATCCTGCCCCACCAGCCTCCATCGTATCCGTCCTGCCCCATGATCCAATCCTGCCCCGTGTCTCCAATCATGCCCCGTATCTACATTCTGCCCATGCCTCAAGTCCTGCCCCCAGTGTGTCCAGCATATTACCCCCATGTTGTCCAGCAATCTGCCCCAGTGTGTCCAGCATATTACCCCCATGTTGTCCAGCAATCTGCCCCAGTGTGTCCAGCATATTACCCCCAGTGTGTCCAGCAATCTGCCCCAGTATGTCCAGCACTGCCCCCAGTGTGTCCAGCAATCTGCCCCAGTGTCCAGCCTTTCCCCAGTGTGTCCAGCAGTCTGCCCCAGTGTGTCCAGCATATTACCCCCAGTGTCCAGCATTGCCCCAGTGTGTCCAGCATATTACCCCCAGTGTGTCCAGCAATCTGCCCCAGTGTCCAGCATTGCCCCAGTGTGTCCAGAAGTCTGACCCAGGGTCTCCAGCATTGCCTCAATGTGTCCAGAAATCTGCCCCAGGGTCTCCAGTATTGCCCCAGTGTGTCCAGCAATCTGCCCCATGGTCTCCTGTATTGCCCCAGTGTGTCCAGCATTCTGCCCCATGGTCTCCAGTATTGCCCCGGTGTATCCAGCAATCTGCCCCATGGTCTCCTGTATTGCCCCAGTGTGTCCAGCATTCTGCCCCATGGTCTCCAGTATTGCCCCAGTGTGTCCAGCATTCTGCCCCATGGTCTCCAGTATTGCCCCAGTGTGTCCAGCAATCTGCCCCATGGTCTCCTGTATTGCCCCAGTGTGTCCAGCAATCTGCCCCATGGTCTCCTGTATTGCCCCAGTGTGTCCAGCATTCTGCCACATGGTCTCCTGTATTGCCCCAGTGTGTCCAGCAATCTGCCCCATGGTCTCCTGTATTGCCCCAGTGTGTCCAGCATTCTGCCACATGGTCTCCTGTATTGCCCCAGTGTGTCCAGCATTCTGCCCCATGGTCTCCAGTATTGCCCCAGTGTGTCCAGCAATCTGCCCCATGGTCTCCTGTATTGCCCCAGTGTGTCCAGCAATCTGCCCCATGGTCTCCTGTATTGCCCCAGTGTGTCCAGCATTCTGCCACATGGTCTCCTGTATTGCCCCAGTGTGTCCAGCAATCTGCCCCATGGTCTCCAGTATTGCCCCAGTGTGTCCAGCAATCTGCCCCATAGTCTCCCGTATTGCCCCAGTGTGTCCAGCAATCTGCCCCATGGTCTCATGTATTGCCCCAGTGTGTCCAGCAATCTGCCCCATGGTCTCATGTATTGCCCCAGTGTGTCCAGCAATCTGCCCCATGGTCTCATGTATTGCCCCAGTGTGTCCAGCAATCTGCCCCATGGTCTCCAGTATTGCCCCAGTGTGTCCAGCATTGCCCCAGCCCCAGACAGTCAGACATAAAGAAAAAAAAAAAAAAGTAAAATCCTCACCTCTCCCGTTCCTAGCGCAGGTCCGGTGCGGTGCAGCCAGTCAGCGTCTCTCCGGCTCTGCGACGCTCAGGACAGAGAGGCAGAGCGGCGCGCACAGTAGTGACGTCATCGCGTCCTCTGCTCTGAGACGTCGCAGAGTCAGAGGACGCTGCAGCTGCCGGCGCCGCAGGAACCAGGAGAGGTGAGTATAGAGCGGGGGGCGGGGTCCGGTGGTGGGGGGAGCTGGCCCTGGTCGTGGCGGCGGACGGCGCCGCCCGAAGATTTAAAGGGGCGTCTTTTTTTTTTTTTTTTTTTCTTCTCCTGCAGCGCCGGCCGCCCCCCGCATTGTGCCGCCCGGGGCGGACCGCCCCCCCCCGCACCCCTCTTCCTACGCCACTGAGCCCACGTAGTATATAGCAGTGCCACTCACTCAGGCACTGGTAGGACTAGGAGCTCCTCCTGAATCTGCCTCATAACTTCAGCAGCACTACACCCAGCCAGGGGCGGAGATCAGAGCAGAGAACGTGCTCTCTCCACCCACAAACAATGTCACACTGGCTGCCTTCTCTTAACCCCTATGTGTGCCTGCCTGGCTGCACTGACTGAGTTATGCTTGTGTCAGAGCTGGCACATAGGGGTTAAGAGAACGCAGCCAGCAGTGACTTTGTGGGCGGAGAGAGCATGTTCTCCTGCTCTGCTCTCCCAGCTGTATCTATGACAGTGTGAGTGGGCCCCCCTCTCTCTCTAGGGCCCCGGCATTTGCCCAGGTGCGCCGGGTGCTGACGCCGGCCCTGTATGGGGCCATAAAGGTGCAGAGCATATATGGGGCACAGCATTATAAGGAGCATCTATGGGGCCATAAAGGTGCAGAGCATATATGGGGCACAGCATTATAAGGGGCATCTATGGGGCCATAAAGGTGCAGAGCATATATGGGGCACAGCATTATAAGGAGCACCTATGGGGCCATAAAGGTGCAGAGCATATATGGGGCACAGCATTCTAAGGAGCATTTATGGGGCCATAATCAAAGGTGCAGAGCATATATGGGGCACAACATTATAAGGAGCATCTATGGGGCCATAATCAAAGGTGCAGAGCATATATGGCACAACATTATAAGGAGCATCTATGGGGCCATAATCAAAGGTGCAGAGCATATATGGCACAACATTATAAGGAGCATTTATGGGGCCATAATCAAAGGTGCAGAGCATTCTATATAGCACAGTTGTATATGGAGCATCTATGGGGCAATAATGAACGGTATGGAGCATCTATTTTTATTTTTGAAATTCACCGGTAGCTGCTGCATTTTCTACCCTAGGCTTATACTCGAGTCAATAAGTTTTCCCAGTTTTTTGTGGCAAAATTAGGGGGGTCGGCTTATACTCGGGTCGGCTTATACTCGAGTATATACGGTATATTCTATGTTTGTATTATGTTATCTGACATTATTGGTCAAAATAAAATTTGTATTTTTTATTAAATATAATCTTTGGGATATTTATACTCCGTTCTCTTGTTCTATATGTATTTTGGAGTTCCTGGATTTGTCTTATAGATTTGGACAACAGTATTGGGGGAGGTATACTATTTTACTCCCGGCCACAAATTGACTACAAGGTTTTTGAGTTTTGTGTTGAATATATTATGTATGTAGTATGTTGTATGTTGTATGTGTGTTGCATGTATGTAGTATGTATGTAGTATGTTGTATGTATGTGTGTAGTATGTATGTATGTAGTATGTAATATGTATGTTGTATGTATGTAGTATGTAGTATGTTGTATATATGTAGTATGTATGTTGTATATATGTAGTATGTTGTATGTTGTATGTAGTATGTATGTTTGTGTTTTTTTTTACATTCAACACATTAGCCGGATGATGGGACTACTACTGTCCCATCATTGGCTAATGTGTCAATCACTGTCATTGTAGCAGGCATAGCCCGATGGGACTTGTAGTCCCATCGGACGATGACTGCACACACACACAAAGACCCCCGAGAGGTCCGCACAGACCCCCGACAGGCCCGCACAGAATCTCTGGCAGCCCGCACAGACCCCCCGGCAGCCCGCACAGACCCCTGGCTGGCCCGCACAGACCCCCAACAGTCCCTCACAGACCCCAGGCAGCCCGCACAGACACCCGGCAGGCCCACACAGACCCCCGGCAGGCCGGACAGACCCCCGAGAGGCCCGCACAGACCCCCGGCAGCCCGCACAGACCCCCGAGAGGCCCACACAGACCCCTGACAGGCCCGCACAGACCCCCCCAGCAGCCCGCACAGACCCCTGGCAGGCCCGCACAGACCCTTGACAGGCCCTCACAGACCCCAGGCAGCCCACACAGACACCCGGCAGGCCCACACAGACCCCCGGCAGGCCCGCACAGACCCCCGACAGGCCTGCACAGACCCCCAGCAGCCCGCACAGACCCCCGAGAGGCCCACACAGACCCCCGACGGTCCCGCACAGACCCCGCCCACACACACAGACATGCACAGTCTCTGTTTTTTTATCCCCATTGACTTCAATGAAGATCGGAAATCGGAATTTCCTATCGCCGATTTTCAAGTGTGATCGGACCAATCCTTTCTGATCCGATTTTTAGGGTGATCGATCAACCCTAGTCCCAAGTCTTTATAATCTGAATATCAGGCCGTTTTTCTGCAATTTTCCATAGCTGAAATTAGCACCAATGATTGATCCCAAAAATAACGTGTAGATAAGAGAACATATCTGGGGAAATTTAGGACAGATGATTAACACAATAACACAATAATAATTAAAAACAAAAACTATGACCCATCTAAAACTGATAGCTTCATTGAGGCCGTTAGGTGTCATAGTGTCTAAAGTGACTATCCAGCGTGTTTCCTTCTGCAGGAGTTTTTGTTTTAGATTCCCGCCGCGGATGCCCATATATACATGGCCTATACCTCAAACCACAAACCCCTTTGGGTTACATTGGTGAGCCTCAACAAAGTGTTTTGGAATAGTTTTCAAACAATGTGGCTCCTGGCAATCCGCTGCATTTTTAATATGTCTGATATGTTCCTGTATTCAGAATATTTAAATGGTCGGGTCGTCATTCCAACATATATGCTACCACAGGGGCAGCTGGCATGATAAACAACTACCTCCGTGTTGCACGTAATGTGGTGTACAATTTTGTATGTCTCATCCCCCCTAGAATTTACAAATTCCTTAGTCCTGATGATATATCGGCATGCGGAACAATTTCCACAGGAAAAGCATCCCCAAGGGGGTCTGTTGTGAATTCTGTGGCCGAGTTCACTTCTGTGGTCACAAGTGGTATTGCAGTCTCTGGGCTTCCTCCCTCAGGTGTTTTGGTGAGCTCGTTGGCTGCCTTGCTATTTAGCTCCACCTGAGTCTGTCTTCCTTGCTCCTTGTCAATGTTCCAGTGTTGGATCTGAGCTACTGCATCTTTCCTTGGGCCTGCTGCTCTGCTAGATAAGTGCTTCTAGTTTGTTTTCTGTTTTTTCTGTCCAGCTTGCTATTAACTTTTGCTGGAAGCTCTGAGAAGCAAAGGGGTGCACCGCCGTGCTGTTAGTTCGGCACGGTGGGTCTTTTTGCCCCTTTGCGTGGTTTTCATTTTAGGGTTTTTTGTAGACTGCATAGTTCTCTTTGCTATCCTCGCTCTGTCTAGAATATCGGGCCTCACTTTGCTGAATCTATTTCATTCCTACGTTTGTCTTTTCATCTTGCTAACAGTCATTATATGTGGGGGGCTGCCTATTCCTTTGGGGTATTTCTCTGAGGTAAGTCAGGCTTGTATTTCTATCTTCAGGCTAGTCAGCTCCTCAGGCAGTGCCGAGTTGCATAGGTAGTTGATAGGCGCAATCCACTGCTGCTTATAGTTGTGTGAGGATAGATCAGGTACTGCAGTCTACAGAGATTCCACGTCTCAGAGCTCGTCCAATTGTTTTTGGTTATTGCCAGATCTCTGTATGTGCGCTGATTACTGCACGCTGTGTTGCCTGATTGCCAGCCATAACAGTACAAGGAGCCCTCCAATGATTTCCAATAGAGGGAAAAAAGAAATCCTGACATCATTTTTTTTCCTTAGCTCTGTCTTCAGTCTTTTTTTTCCCCTAGACATTAGAGTGCTTCAGGACACAGCTGTGGACATGGATATTCAGGCTCTGTGCTCCTCAATTGATAATCTCGTTGTAAATGTACAAAAGATTCAAGATACTATTGATCAGAAATCGATGCTAGAACCAAGAATTCCGATTCCTGATTTGTTTTTTGGTGACAGAACTAAGTTCTTGAGCTTCAGAAATAATTGTAAGCTATTTTTGGCCTTGAAACCTCATTCTTCTGGTAATCCTATTCAACAGGTTTTGATTATTATTTCTTTTTTGCGCGGCGACCCACAGGACTGGGCGTTTTCTCTTGCACCAGGAGATTCTGCATTGAGTAATGTTGATGCATTTTTCCAGGCGCTGGGATTGCTTTACGATGAGCCTAATTCAGTGGATCAAGCTGAGAAAAATCTGCTGGCTTTATGCCAGGGTCAGGATGATGTAGAAGTATATTGTCAGAAATTTAGGAAATGGTCAGTACTCACTCTGTGGAATGAATCTGCACTAGCGGCTTTGTTCAGAAAGGGTCTCTCTGAAGCTCTTAAGGATGTAATGGTGGGATTTCCTATGCCTGCTGGTTTGAATGAGTCTATGTCCTTGGCCATTCAGATCGGTCGTCGCTTGCGCGAGCGTAAATCTGTGCACCATCTGGCGGTATTGTCTGAGAGTAAGCCTGAGCCTATGCAGTGCGACAGGACTATGACTAAAGTAGAACGGCACGAACACAGACGTCTGAACAGACTGTGTTTTTATTGTGGTGATTCTACTCATGCTATTTCTAATTGTCCTAAACGCACTAGGCGGTTCGATAGCTCTGCCGTTATTGGTACTGTACAGTCCAAATTCCTTTTGTCCATTACCTTAATGTGCTCTTTGTCATCATATTCTGTCATGGCGTTTGTGGATTCAGGCGCTGCCCTGAATCTGATGGATTTGGATTATGCTAAACGTTGTGGATTTTTCTTGGAGCCTTTGCGGTGTCCTATTCCGTTGAGAGGAATTGATGCTACACCTTTGGCCAAGAATAAGCCTCAGTACTGGGCCCAGCTGACCATGTGCATGGCTCCTGCACATCAGGAAGTTATTCGCTTTTTGGTACTGCATAATTTGCATGATGTGGTCGTGTTGGGGTTGCCATGGCTACAAACCCATAATCCAGTATTGGATTGGAACTCTATGTCGGTAACCAGCTGGGGTTGTCAGGGAGTACATGGTGATGTTCCATTTTTGTCTATTTCGTCATCCATTCCTTCTGACATCCCAGAGTTCTTGTCGGACTTTCAGGATGTATTTGAAGAGTCCAAGTCTGATGCCCTACCTCCGCATAGGAATTGTGATTGTGCTATCGATTTGATTCCTGGTAGTAAATTCCCTAAGGGTCGTTTATTTAATTTGTCCGTACCTGAACACACCGCTATGCGCAGTTATGTGAAGGAGTCCCTGGAGAAGGGACATATTCGCCCATCGTCGTCACCATTGGGAGCAGGGTTCTTTTTTGTAGCCAAGAAGGATGGTTCGCTAAGACCGTGTATTGATTACCGCCTTCTTAATAAGATCACTGTTAAGTTTCAGTATCCCTTGCCATTGATTTCTGACTTGTTTGCTCGGATTAAGGGGGCTAGTTGGTTTACTAAGATTGATCTTCGTGGTGCGTATAATCTGGTGAGAATCAGGCAGGGAGATGAATGGAAAACGGCATTTAATACGCCCGAGGGTCATTTTGAGTATCTGGTGATGCCGTTCGGACTTGCCAATGCTCCATCTGTTTTTCAGTCTTTTATGCATGACATTTTCCGTGAGTATCTGGATAAATTCTTGATTGTTTACTTGGATGACATTTTGATCTTCTCAGATGATTGGGAGTCTCATGTGAAGCAAGTCAGAATGGTTTTCCAGGTACTGCGTGCTAATTCCTTGTTCGTGAAGGGATCAAAGTGTCTCTTCGGTGTGCAGAAAGTTTCATTTTTGGGGTTCATCTTTTCCCCTTCTACTATCGAGATGGATCCGGTTAAGGTTCAGGCCATCCAGGATTGGACTCAGCCGACATCTCTAAAAAGTCTGCAGAAATTCCTGGGCTTTGCTAATTTTTATCGTCGCTTCATCTGTAATTTTTCTAGCATTGCCAGACCATTGACCGATTTGACCAAGAAGGGTGCTGATTTGGTTAATTGGTCTTCTGCTGCCGTGGAAGCTTTTCAGGAGTTGAAGCGTCGTTTTTGCTGTGCCCCTGTGTTGTGTCAACCTGATGTTTCTCTTCCGTTCCAGGTCGAGGTTGATGCTTCTGAGATTGGTGCAGGGGCGGTTTTGTCACAGAGAGGTTCTGGTTGCTCAGTGTTCAAACCATGTGCTTTCTTTTCCAGGAAATTTTCTGCTGCTGAGCGTAATTATGATGTGGGCAACCGAGAGTTGCTGGCCATGAAGTGGGCATTCGAGGAGTGGCGTCATTGGCTTGAGGGTGCTAAGCATCGCGTGGTGGTTTTGACTGATCATAAGAACCTTACTTATCTTGAGTCTGCCAAGCGCTTGAATCCTAGACAGGCCCGTTGGTCGTTATTTTTTGCTCGTTTTGATTTTGTGATTTCATACCTTCCGGGCTCTAAAAATGTGAAGGCGGATGCTCTGTCTAGGAGTTTTGTGCCCGACTCTCCGGGGTTATCTGAGCCGGCGAGTATCCTCAAGGAAGGAGTCATTGTGTCTGCCATCTCCCCTGATTTGCGGAGAGTGTTGCAGAAATTTCAGGCTAATAAACCTGATCGTTGTCCGGCCGAGAAACTGTTCGTCCCTGATAGGTGGACTAGTAAAGTTATCTCTGAACTTCATTGTTCGGTGCTGGCCGGTCATCCAGGAATCTTTGGTACCAGGGAGTTGGTTGCTAGATCCTTCTGGTGGCCATCTCTGTCACGGGATGTGCGTGCTTTTGTGCAGTCCTGTGGAATTTGTGCTAGGGCTAAGCCCTGCTGTTCACGTGCCAGTGGGTTGCTTTTGCCCTTGCCGGTCCCGAAGAGGCCTTGGACACATATTTCGATGGATTTCATTTCTGACCTTCCCGTTTCTCAAAAAATGTCGGTCATTTGGGTGGTCTGTGATCGCTTTTCTAAAATGGTCCATCTGGTGCCCTTGGTTAAATTGCCTTCCTCCTCTGATTTGGTGCCTTTGTTCTTCCAGCATGTGGTTCGTTTACATGGCATTCCTGAGAATATTGTTTCTGACAGAGGTTCCCAGTTTGTCTCGAGGTTCTGGCGAGCCTTTTGTGGTAGGATGGGCATTGACCTATCTTTTTCCTCGGCCTTCCATCCTCAGACTAATGGCCAGACCGAACGAACCAATCAGACCTTGGAAACATATCTGAGATGTTTTGTTTCCGCTGACCAGGATGATTGGGTGTCATTTTTGCCGTTGGCTGAGTTCGCCCTTAATAATCGGGCCAGCTCGGCTACCTTGGTCTCTCCATTTTTCTGCAATTCTGGGTTCCATCCTCGTTTCTCTTCAGGACAGGTTGAGTCTTCGGACTGTCCTGGTGTGGATTATGTGGTGGACAGGTTGCAGCAGATCTGGACTCAGGTAGTGGACAATTTGACCTTGTCCCAGGAGAAGGCTCAGCTTTTCGCTAATCGCAGACGCCGTGTGGGACCCCGACTTCGTGTTGGGGATCTGGTTTGGTTATCTTCTCGTCATATTCCTATGAAGGTTTCCTCTCCTAAATTTAAACCTCGTTTTATTGGTCCGTATAGGATTTCTGAGATTCTCAATCCGGTGTCTTTTCGTCTGACCCTCCCAGACTCCTTTTCCATACATAATGTATTCCATAGGTCGTTGTTGAGGAGATACGTGGCACCTATGGTTCCATCTGTGGAGCCTCCTGCCCCTGTTTTGGTGGAGGGGGAATTGGAGTATATTGTGGAGAAGATTTTGGATTCTCGTGTCTCTAGACGGAAACTCCAGTATTTGGTCAAATGGAAGGGTTATGCTCAGGAAGATAATTCCTGGGTTTTTGCCTCTGATGTCCATGCCCCAGATCTTGTTCGTGCCTTTCATGTGGCTCATCCTGGTCGGCCTGGGGGTTCTGGTGAGGGTTCGGTGACCCCTCCTCAAGGGGGGGGTACTGTTGTGAATTCTGTGGCCGAGTTCACTTCTGTGGTCACAAGTGGTATTGCAGTCTCTGGGCTTCCTCCCTCAGGTGTTTTGGTGAGCTCGTTGGCTGCCTTGCTATTTAGCTCCACCTGAGTCTGTCTTCCTTGCTCCTTGTCAATGTTCCAGTGTTGGATCTGAGCTACTGCATCTTTCCTTGGGCCTGCTGCTCTGCTAGATAAGTGCTTCTAGTTTGTTTTCTGTTTTTTCTGTCCAGCTTGCTATTAACTTTTGCTGGAAGCTCTGAGAAGCAAAGGGGTGCACCGCCGTGCTGTTAGTTCGGCACGGTGGGTCTTTTTGCCCCTTTGCGTGGTTTTCGTTTTAGGGTTTTTTGTAGACTGCATAGTTCTCTTTGCTATCCTCGCTCTGTCTAGAATATCGGGCCTCACTTTGCTGAATCTATTTCATTCCTACGTTTGTCTTTTCATCTTGCTAACAGTCATTATATGTGGGGGGCTGCCTATTCCTTTGGGGTATTTCTCTGAGGTAAGTCAGGCTTGTATTTCTATCTTCAGGCTAGTCAGCTCCTCAGGCAGTGCTGAGTTGCATAGGTAGTTGATAGGCGCAATCCACTGCTGCTTATAGTTGTGTGAGGATAGATCAGGTACTGCAGTCTACAGAGATTCCACGTCTCAGAGCTCGTCCTATTGTTTTTGGTTATTGCCAGATCTCTGTATGTGCGCTGATTACTGCACGCTGTGTTGCCTGATTGCCAGCCATAACAGGGGTCCTTTGCTATTGCTTAGAAAGGAATTGTTTTTAGGGCGTATGTAGTGGCTCCTACACAGTATATCATTCAAAGTCTTGGATTTGCGCCAGGTAATAGAGGGATAAGGTGTTATTTGTCCCTTTAGGTCTTTATCAATTAGCAGTATTGACCAGTGTCTCTTAAAAATTTGGTTAATCTCAACCCAATTTGAATTGAATTTAGTGATGAATCTAGGTTGTGTGTCTCTAGATGTAGTTCTCCTTTGGGTAGGTTTAGACAACAGATTAGACCTATCTTCATGTAGGGCACGAGAATAACCCCTGGTGATATCTCTAAACGGATAGCCCCTATTTTTGAATCTATACTGTTGATCCCTAGCTTGTCTATGAACAAATACGGCGGGCCTGCAAGAATTATCCTATGGGGATAGAACTCTTCAACTTGGGCGGGTGTGAGGATGAAAAATGCAATAACACATTGGTCGTAGTAAATTTTCTAAAGATGTCAGTACAAACGGTTCCATCTCTAGATTTTGAAATCTGAAGATCTAGGAAATCAATTACAGTTTGACTATATTTTCAGGTCAATTTGATGTTGAGAGGGTTGTCATTAAGGTGACCGAGAAATAAATCGAGTTGCGACGTGGAGCCCTGCCAGATGAAAAATACACTGTCGATGTAGCGCAGCCATGGGATTACTGAGCTGTGACCAGGTGTGTCAAGGACTGTATCCCTCTCCCACAGCCCCAGGAATAAATTAGCATATGAGGGCGCACAGGACGCCCCCATTGCTGTTCCCTGGAGCTGCAGGAAGGGGCGGCCCTTGAACACAAAAAAGTTATGAGTAAGTATAAAGTTCAACAGGTTTAAAATAAACTGTATCAAACCAGAATCGAGATTAGTCATATTAAGAAAAAATTGTGCAGCTCGTATCCCATGGCCGTGATCGATCGATGTATATAGGGACTCCACGTCGCAAGTCATAAGCCACATATCATCATCCAGGATAACGCCATCCAATCTTTTGAGGACATCAGTAGTGTCCTTTACGAAAGATGGCAATGTTTCCACGTATTTCTGCAGGTAAAAGTCAATAAATCTACACGCTGGTTCACAAAGACCCCCTATGCCGGATACAATGGGTCTACCAGGTGGGCACCGGGGGTCCTTGTGAACTTAAGGAAGCACGTAAAAGGTAGGAATTATAGGGAACTCAGGCAGCAGGGCCTCTCACATCTTATTGGTGATAACGCTATTTTAAACTCCATCATCTAAGACAGAGGTCCCCAACCTTTCTGACCTTGAGAGCCACATCCAGCTATGAAAGAGGGTCGTGAGCCACATTCAGCTCTGAGAGAGGGTCGCAAGCCACAGCCAGCTCCTCCCCCACTCTCAGTAGTGATACCGAGAGCCTCCATTATATATTATATAATGACAACCAAAGCTTCTCCACTGAAATCACACCAAGGCAGTATGCCAAACTCCACTGTTTCCCATCTCCCTCCCATTCAAATCTGCTCTTTTGTACAGAGCTACACACAAAAGTAACCATTTAGGGATCTGCTCTTAATAGTTATTTACATCTGGTGATAATGCACCAAGCTGGCAGGCAGCCGCGAGCCACACATCATGGGCTCACGAGCCACATGTGGCTCCCGAGCTACAGGTTGGGGACCCCTGATCTAAGAGATGAGTGAGTTCACATTGGAAAACTGAAGTGGGTAGGACATCCAAATGACGATAGTATTCCTTATTATTAAGCTGTCTGAATACTTCTGCTTCGTACATATGGACAGGCCAGATAACCACTTTTCCCCCCTTGTCAGCTCGCTTGATTACCACATTCTTCATATCTCTCAAAGTTTTTATAGCCCTTCTAAGGGGATTAGATAGATTATCTTGAGTGATCTGTGAATCAAGTTTATCAATATCGATTTTCACCAGTTTTACGAATATCTCCACTTGAGGACAAGATGACAAGGGGGGAAAAATCTGTGAGCATCGATATAGATGTGCTGGTGCTGCAGAGGTCCCAATTTGTTAATTTTGCATTGCAAGGGATTCCAAATCATTCAATGCCTGCATCTCAATTGCAGACATTGAAGGGTCAGCTTTGGGTGAAAAATGTTTTTTCAAAATAAGTTTACGGGCAAACAGTTCAAGATCTTTAAGTAATGTAAAGCGATCAGAGCCCTCCACCGGTGGTTTCTCATATTGTACAAGTCTTTTTTCCTTTTTTATAGCCGGTGTATGTGAATTTTGAAGATGATTTCCTATCGGAACTCCAGTTGTTAGGGGTCCATTTCTTCCCCCTTAAAAATGATCACCACATTCTCCCCCTGATGTAGCGGAGACACTTGAGATAGAATGTGACCTGGACTGGGTTCTAAATTGTTTTTTGCGCCAATGATAGACTTGTTTTTGTTGATGATCTTCAAGGTCCCGGAAATATTTTTTCATCTTATTGTTTTATATTTCCAATTCCCATTTAGAGAGGTCCTCTTCCAGTGTAGAATCAAATTTATTGTATTCGTCACTAGGAAAGGCCTCCTGGATTTTATCACTTGTCACTTCTATCTCTTTTTCTATCGTTTCTAATGTCCTTTTGTCAACACAAAGTAAGAGCTCCAGCAATGTATGGGAACATTTAGAAAGTGTATCCTCCCACTTGCTAGTGAAGGAAGGATCTTCTATATCCAATGTGGGAAACAATTGGATACGTAATCCCCTAGGTATGATGTCTTTTTGTAAATAATTTTCTAGAGCGGCCTTATTCCACCACACTTTTATTCTCTTTTTCAGGAGTTCTCTGATTTTCAGTTTCAAGTCTTTTATATCAGGTTTTTCCCTGCCATTCAGCTGCCTCTCACCAAATACCACCGTGAGTTGTGTTATCCAGCTTTTGTCGCGTTTCATGTAGTCCATGAAACCTGTAAGGGAGTCTATAGACACAATATAGTCAGAAGATATAACCTACAACAAAGCTTCCATGGCTGAAATGGAATACTACCCCGACAGTCAAAAACATTATACCAAAAAGAAAAAACTTGGGTCTCTATAGGTAAGTAGCCTACCAAATTATCAAACCAGATCGGTTTGCCAGTTAGGAATCTCAATAAAGAGTTAGGTTTTTTTTTTTATAAATAGAAGAATATAATTTTTATTATAATGCAAATTTAGCAAGATAATTACAGTGACAACAAAAAGTATTGCATGTAGTTGACCCCCAAAATTGCAACTTTTGACATTTTCAAGCCACTTTCAGACAGTTCCAGCAAAGAGGGCAGCTCTAGGAAGGAGCCAGGGCAAGGTGAGGCATGCCAACGCCCACCCGACAAATTCACCAAAAGTGGCGTCATACATATTTCCTGTAGTAAAATTTCTAGCGAGGCACACAGTGGCAAACACCAGTGATAAAATGTGTTGAATTCATTATGTGACATTCACCTTGAAATAAATTTGGGGCATCTTATTCCTGCGTAAACTTCATTAAAACTAATGTATGAAATGGAGTATGAATAGAGGTCTATGTGTTCCCTAAGTGGGTAAATATTACATTATGACATTCAGCTAGTCCCTTGAATATTTTCAGTTATAGAAATATTAAACATTAACAATATTTGCTAAAGATTATTCTTTTGTCAGCCGATTGCAGGTTTATTTCTTTTAACTTAAAATCGTACAAATTTTAAAAAAATCTATTTTGCCTGAAATTGCAATATTCTTGCATAGGCAGAGCCTTATGTTCTATATAACTGAAACACAACTGCTATGAAAAAAACAACATTTCTCCATACTATCGTCAAACAAATGTAAGAGAAAGGGCAAATATGATCTGAAAGAGATGATTGTTTCCTTTGTAGGGGGATGAAGATACCTACTGAGAAAAGACGTACATGCATTCTGATTTGCAATCATTTCCACTATTTATGAGGTCAGTGGGCTTTCTCCTGCTGTGCTCAATCTAGCAAAGTCTCTGGTGGGATCACCGGAGAGAGAATATTACAATCGCATTGACTTGGTGATGTCCCTAAACAAAAATATAAAGCTTCACATACAAATATCTTATCAATACCCAGTTACAATGATCCATACTCATCATTCCGTGCCCACATGTGAGCACAACAATTGAAATTGCCATTGACTGTTATGAAAATGCTTTTAAAATGCAAGCCCTGAGACAAAAGTTTCTAGTTTGTTATGCAATCGCTTTGCTTTAAAATCAGTATGCTTTCTTTGAGCTGAATTCAGGAATTCCGCAGCAGAGCTCTTTGCTCTTTCACTATTCCAATGTTTTTCTTATGAACTCAAGCTTCTTTGAACACTTCCACAGATGCTGTGTTATGACAATTGCCCATTTAAAAAAAAAAAAAATCAACACACAATGACTGTTTCCCTACTTTTTTAAATTTGGGATACTGCAATTTTAAAGACATGCACTTGGTAATTTTGGTCAAAAAATAGTGAACCAAAAGCAACAGTGATCCCTCAAGTTATAATGGCCTTAGTGAATATATTCTTAACATACCATTGCTTTTCCTGGAACCTTACAACCTAAAATCAAATTCACCATGTTGCCACCCCCATTCCAATCTTCATCTTGTGTGAAGACAGTAAGTTCCTGCCCATCATCATGGATGTACTGACTGGCTGCCTAGTAGCTCTTCTCTACAGTACAATGTGGTGGAACATATTCTGTGCTGCTTTATACCTTTGCCACATTGAGCTACTCCTTGGGATGTAAGGTGTGTCTTCTACATAATAAGTGATATGCAACTTTACTATACCTATTTTTTCATTTTATATACAAGGAGTTTCTTTATCTGTATTAGGCATCTGCTTAATTTTATTTATTCTTTATGTTGTATTGTTTGGGTTGAAATTTTGTGGGCTTTGAGAACAATTACCATACTTTCAGCTCTGGTCTCAAGTTAGAATAGATTTAAAGAGGTATTCCCTGTTAGGGCTAGCGGAACGCACCAAATAATAAGATAGGTAGAATAAGGTGCGTTCGCCCGGGGTCCACCGTGCAGAGATGGAACATGCTGCCAAGTAATGATGGACTATATGGCGGTACAATGTGAATACACACGGGTTAACTTCACCCTGTGTGAAGGAAGTGAACCCTGTTAAGTCACAGGGCCGCGGTACCGCACACAAGAGCACAAGCAAGGAGTCTCCGAGCTCAGTCCTAAGACTTGGGATCTGAGTCTGTGTAGACTACTTGCGGTCGACACCGCAAGTGGGGTGTCAGCGTAACCAAAATAATAACAAAGGAATGCACGAGAGTGCGTGCGGTGCCGCACTGGCGGACGCCACTAACCACCCAGGCTTGGGTCAAGAAAGCACTGTGAAAGCGCACGGCGCCGCACTGGCGGACACAGCAACTAGATGCTGTATTAGTGTGTAACGTGCTGTTGGATAAGTAGGGCACTAGATAGCAATCATACACCTTCCGCGAAAAGTCATCCAATAGGGAGGGTTATTTAAAGAGCGACTTTCACTCACAACACACTCGTTTACAAATCTACACTAGCGCATGGCCGTGCGGCCATGCGAGCCTTAAATAGCTGCAGCACATATAGGACCTTTCAAAGAAGGACCAATGGAATTGCTGCAGTACCTGAGTATGTGACCCTAGATCTCCACTGAGAGATCTTGCCCTGGGCATGCTCAGTGTGTAAAGCAGAACTTAGTCCTAGTACCTACAGGACCTTCCGTGAGAAGGACCAATGGAAGTTGCTGCAGTACCTGAGCATGTGACCCTAGATCTCCACTGAGAGATCTTGCCCTGGGCATGCTCAGTGTGTGTAAAGTAGGTCTCAGAAGCGTCTGCTCGCCGCTGCCCAGTACTGGCTGCAATGGCAGAAGCTGGAAAAGCAGCAGCAACCCTATGCACAGAGTGAGACTGAGCAAGACGCTGGGACCGACATCTCCGCTGAGCAGAGTCCACTGCGGCCGGAGAAAAATGGGAGACCGCAGCAGAGATGGATTGAGATTCCCCCTGTGCAGAGGCGGGAACTCGACACCTAACATTCCCATCTTCAAAATCCTATTCCAATATGTAGTAGGTGGATGGATACCTTATTACTGCAATGTGCTGCACATGGAGTAAGTAGCTTAGCAAATCAGAAGAACTACACTACATTTCTAATTCTAGGAATTTGCTAATAATATTATTATTTTAACACCCCCTACATATTGGGATAGGATCTTGGAGATGGGAATTCCCTTGATGTCCTGAAACAAATTAAAATTACAACTTAAAGGATCACTATATTATCTTCATGACTGTCCTTGTTGATGTCTGCTTTCCAATATTTTCTTTCTGGTATAAGATGGCAGATACCATGATCAGGTATCATTGTACATACTGTAAAATTGAGGAGGCCCCAAGACAAGGATTAACCTCAATCTTCCATAATGGTGTTGGATTTCCCTACCAAGATAGAGGAACATGATGTTCGATACAGTAAAAACATCTGGCATTATCATCATTTTACTGCATCTGCTGTTACGTACAATTGTGACCTTGAAAATATCTATAGACAACTACTATAATTCAAGAGTTTCCCTTTAAAGCACCACTTCAGCATTTTTTAATTTTAGCGCTGGAGAGGTGCAATTAATTTAAGTTCCATGACCCCAGTATTATACTTATCCGATAAAGACTTCAGCTCTTCCCAGAAGCACTCCGGTCCCGATCCGCCATCTTGTGACAGCAACTTCTTACTGACCATAAGTCAAATGTAACGGTCACAAGCTCTAATGTAAGCCTATGAGGGCCTCCTTCTGACCTCGTTCTAGCTCTGACAGACTTACTTTGAGAAGTGACATCCGGATCACCCAGAAAACACTGCAACGATCCAACAAACCACAACCTGCAGAAAACCTAAAGAAGTGGTGCCTCTAACAGATGAATACAGAGGCTGGTGAGAACAAAACTAGTGACAGGACACTTAAATCAGTAGCACCACTCTAGCGCTGTAATAAAAATAATTTGGAGTGGTGCTTTAACCAAGAGAGGGGCATTATTTGAATATGAACTCCTTAAAATGTGAATATTGCAGCAAATCATGGTTATTATGTTTCTATGCCTTATTAAAATGTTCATATTCCATTGTGCTGATGATTCTTGCTAAGGTTTCAACAGTGCAAGCATGCTTCTCAGCAATTGATGGTAAACTGACTCAAGGACCCCCTGTGATCAGCTCATCAACAGGGGACCTGTATGTGCTAAGGGGTTGTCCAATTTATTACCTTTTGTTGGCTGACATTCACAGGAGGTATCCTACCATGGGCTATATATTGATTTTTAATTACCGCACTTTTATTTGTGGCTGTGCTGCAGTATAGACGTGATTCTTTACTGAAGGTGAGCAACCTTGATACATAATTTTTTTCTTTGGTTGGATGATGCATACAGACCTGATGGGTGAGAGATTATTAGATTGATCTTTGTATTATTTCAGTATCATCCAAAGAAGTTCATTGTATTTATCATTTGGCTAGGAAAAAGGGTATAACATTGTGGTGAAAGAATATATGCTTTTATTCTGAAGATTCACAAATGAGCTGATAACTCTTCAAAGCTAGACGGTAATTGCCACTTGAATTACTATTATATTTATTTGCCTTGATTGAAAGCTTGATGTAAAAATAACCTCATCAATTAATAAATTCAGACAGACAACTGAAAGGAAATTAAGTGGGAAAATATGAGCTTAAGCAGAGCATTTTGTCATGGCTTATGGAACTTACTGGAGCATCTGTAATAAGAACTGAAAATAGATAAAAGCCAAAAAATATGGACTTTTTAGCTCTAAATTCTTCAAGTAGGTAGAAAACTGGATAAATGTAATCCTTGAGGTGATGGCAAGAAGATCCTCACAAAAATGAGAAGTCTTCACTTTATGACAACCATAAAATAATAAAGATGATAACATCGTAACAAGGTGCTGCTTATGTGTACATTGTGGCATAAAGAATGAGTGGGTCCAAACATTACTGTATCAGACACTGGTTGTTCTCTGCCAAACATGTTTGACTCTGAAATGCTGCAACGTTTTAGAGAAAAACATACTTTAAAAGCCGCCGAGGACCTAACCATGCCAGAGACTAGTCACAGGTGGGTCTCCGGCAGTTTCTTCCTGCCCGCTGCCCTGGACCAGCATCAGACTGGAGCACCTTGGGCCCACTAGAAAAAATCATTCTTGGGGCCCACTATGTGACTACATAGAAATAAATAAAAGACCACCAATTGTGTGGTAAAACACGCTAATATCAGGGTATAATATAAGGTAGTACACATCTTAATTATGTAGTAGGGGTAGCAAAGGACACACTCAGGGTACACTAGGTCAGCTGCTCTAGCTGAAGATATGACCTATCACTAACATGAGCTACCAGCAACAGAGCAGGGAAATAGCCACGCATACACCAGAGAGAGGCAGGAAAGTTAACCCGCGCATGATCAGGTCAGGAAAGAGATAGCTTGAAGTGAAACCTGACCTGGATCATGACAGTAGCCCCCTGAGAGAATAATGCAGCCCTCACACAGAATATATTGCAGCCCCCCACAGAATATAATGTAGCCCCCTCAAAGTATAATGCAGCCCCCTTCATAGGGTATAATGCAGCCCCTCACCTCCATCATTGTTCTCCCCTTCACCCCATCATTGTCCTCATCACCACCTCCATCATTACCTTCTCAAGCACTACCCATATCATTGCCCTTTCTACCACCTCCATTATTGCTTTCTTCCCCACCACTCCCATAATTGCCCATTCCACCACCTCCATCATTGCCTCCTCCCCCACCACCACCATTGTCTTTTCCACAACACCATCATTGTCCTTTCCAACACAACCATCATTGCTTCCTCCCCCACCTCTCCCATTATTGCCCATTCCAACACCTCCATCATTGCCTCCTCACCACCACCACCACTATCGTCCTTTCCACCACCAACAATATTGTCTTCTCTCCCACCACCCCCATCACTGCTCTCTACATCACCCACATCATTGCCAATCTCCAATACACACATTTCCAATACACCCAGCACCACACTACTCTCACACACACACACAAAGCACAGCACCGCACAATATACACGCACGCACGTAAACAGACAGAATCACAGC
This sequence comes from Ranitomeya imitator, assembly GCF_032444005.1. NCBI lineage: Eukaryota > Metazoa > Chordata > Amphibia > Anura > Dendrobatidae > Ranitomeya > Ranitomeya imitator. Next base: position 406,915,376 of record NC_091284.1, read on the forward strand.
ATCACTCACCTCTCTGTACGTTACCCGCAGCCGCAGCACATCCCGCATCTTTGTCACCGGCAGCTTTCTCTCTGAAAGAGTCGCATGCTGAATGATGATGTCATCCAGCCATGCTGTGTCAAAATATAAAATTCATTAGCCCAATCAGTAAAGACAGTAAATTGAAAAAAAAAAAAACAAAATTGCTGTTTTTTGGTTACTGCAACACCCCAAAAAGGCAGTAAGAAGTGATCAGTCTGTTATACTGTGTATATCCCAGTATGTTATTTTAAAAAAAATGTTGGCTAACCCCACAAGAATCAGCACTCATACAGCTCCATCGACCAAAAAATGAAAACGTTACAAGTCTCAGAAAATAATGACAAAATCAAAACATTTTTGCAAATTTACAATTTTCTTTTCACCAATAAAATAATAAAAAATCTGGAGAAGTTTGGTATATACCATCATAATTGTATTGATGTGGAGAAACATATTGCCAAGCAATTTCTAATGCATAATGTATGTCAATATTGAGAAAAGAAAAATGCCAGACAGGGGGTACATGTAAAATGTAGTAAATCTTTATTGAAAAACCATAAAACCAGACACAGAATAAAAAAAGATCCAAGTAGAGATAAAATAAAATGAGACAAAACATGGGAACGGATGCAATTAACGGCTGCAATAATATAGATCTATAGATACATGCACAGTAATAAAGCAAGGGGCATACTCAAATTGATTTGAAATAAAGTGAGGGTGCAACACAAAAATATTTATACTTCAATAATCTATATACATAATTGTCTAAGGGGTAATTCCGTCTGTCTGTCTGTCTTTCTGTCACGGATATTCATTGGACCTGGCCTCTGTCTATCATGTAAATCCAAGTCGCTGATTGGTCGCCGCAAAACAGCCACGACCAATCAGCGACGGGCACAGTCCGGAAGAAAATGTCCGCTCCATACTCCTCGCAGTCAGTGGCCGGCTCCCGCTCCCAGCACTGTGTCCCCGGCGCTCCGCTCCCCGTAGTCAGTGTCCCCGGCGCTCCGCTCCCCGTACTGTGTCCCGGGCGCTCCGCTCTCCGCACTGTGTCCCCGGCGCTCCGCTCCCCGCACGCTCCATACTCCCCTCCGGTCACCGGTAACACAGGGTTAATGCCGGCGGTAACGCATTCCGTTACCGCCGCTATTAACCCTGTGTGTCCCCAACCGTTTACTATTGATGCTGCCTATGCGGCATCAATAGTAAAAGAAAGTAATGTTAAAAATAGTACAAAAACAAAAAAACTGCTATACTCACCCTCCGTTGTCCGCTGAGCCGCTGGCGCCCGCCGCCATCTAGCATTCCCAGGATGCTTTGCGAAATTACCCATAAGTAGGGTTGAGCGACCTTGACCTTTTTAGAGTCGAGCCGTGTTTCGCGAAACCCGACTATCTCAAAAGTCGAGTCGAGTGGAATCGGCCGATTATCGCGAAAAGTCGGGGATCGACTGAAACACGAAACCCAATGCAAGTCAATGGGGGAGCATAGTCGGCAGTGAGTGGAGGCCAGGAAAACACCTACACTGCCCATGTTAATGGCAAAAACATCCATTCTTGTTACAGAAGCTTGTCAATAGTAATTTAGCTTATAATAATTGGAAGGCATTTGAAATTGGGAGTCATTTGGCTAAAGTTGTGGGGGGTAGGGCTGGTTCAAGTAATTAGTGGGCCCAGTAAATCTGGACCACGTCACGGCAGTGGAGCAGGGAGAGGTAAGTATTTCAACTTTGCAAGTGCTGTGATCCTGAGCAAGCAGGGGGGGCCCACTCGTTGGCATTGGCACTGGCACAGGGCCCCTCAAAGTACAGCGGTGTGTTTGCACGGCGGGGGCGCCTCCCACCGGCAGCAACACTTTTGCGTACTATGAGAGGCCCTGTGCCAGTGGCGTCGCCAACGAGTATTCCTCCCCCCACCTGATGAAGGAACCTGCACCTTCATCTGCACCTTCCTCTTTGTCCCCGTGTAAGGTGGTATGGTATGCGGGAAGGGGGACCTGACTTTCAGCAGGGTCACAATCTTGCAGTGTAGCGTGCACGGGAAATGTTGCATTATGGGTCAATGTACCAGCAGACTCATCTATCACTGGCTGGGCAATGGGCAGGATGAGGGGGAAACAGATATGGGCCCAAAGAATAAAGTGGGCTAAATGCAGTTCAAAATTGGTAACAGGACTAACCAGGGGGCATTGTTTTGTTCAGTGGAGGACAACTGGAATGAGAGGCTGACTGTTGTGATTTGGTAATTCAGTACCACAATGGACATAGAAGTCAGAGCACATACAGTGACCTGACAAAACCAAAAAACATAGAACGAGCTCTGAGACGTGGGAACTCTGCTGACCGCAATCCCTAATCCTCTCCAACCACACTAGAGGCAGCCGTGGATTGCACCTAACGCTCCCTATGCAACTCGGCACAGCCTGAGAAACTAGCCAGCCCGAAGACAGAAAACAAGCCTACCTTGCCTCAGAGAAATACCCCAAAGTAAAAGGCAGCCCCCCACATATAATGACTGTGAGTTAAGATGAAAAGACAAAAGTATAGATGAAATAGATTTAGCAAAGTGAGGCCCGACTTTCTGAACAGAGCGAGGATAGGAAAGGTAACTTTGCGGTCAACACAAAACCCTACAAACAACCACGCAAAGGGGGCAAAAAGACCCTCCGTACCGACTAACGGCACGGAGGTACACCCTCTGCGTCCCAGAGCTTCCAGCAGGCAAGAAAAACCAAAAAAGCAAGCTGGACAGAAAAAACAGATAACAAAAATAACACAAGCGAAACTTAGCTATGCAGAGCAGCAGGCCACAGGAACGATCCAGGAGGAAGCAAGTCCAAAACTAGAACATTGACTGGAGGCCAGGATCAAAGCACCAGGTGGAGTTAAATAGAGCAGCACCTAACGACTTCACCACATCACCTGAGGAAGGAAACTCAGAAGCCGCAGTACCACTTTCCTCCACCAACGGAAGCTCATAGAGAGAATCAGCCAAAGTACCACTTGTGACCACAGGAGGGAGCTCTGCCACAGAATTCATAACAGTACCCCCCCTTGAGGAGGGGTCACCGAAACCTCACCAGAGCCCCCAGGACGACCAGGATGAGCCATATGAAAGGCACGAACAAGATCGGGAGCATGGACATCAGAGGCAAAGACCCAGGAATTATCTTCCTGAGCATAACCCTTCCACTTAACCAGATACTGGAGTTTCCGTCTTGAAACACGAGAATCCAAAATCTTCTCCACAATATACTCCAACTCCCCCTCCACCAAAACCGGGGCAGGAGGATCAACAGATGGAACCATAGGTGCCACGTATCTCCGCAACAATGACCTATGGAATACGTTATGGATGGAAAAAGAATCTGGAAGGGTCAAATGAAAAGACACAGGATTAAGAACCTCAGAAATCCTATACGGACCAATGAAACGAGGTTTAAACTTAGGAGAGGAAACCTTCATAGGAATATGACGAGAAGACAACCAAACCAAATCCCCAACACGAAGTCGGGGACCCACACAGCGTCTGCGATTAGCAAAACGTTGAGCCTTCTCCTGGGACAAGGTCAAATTGTCCACTACATGAGTCCAAATCTGCTGCAACCTGTCCACCACAGTATCCACACCAGGACAGTCCGAAGACTCAACCTGCCCTGAAGAGAAACGAGGATGGAACCCAGAGTTGCAGAAAAACGGCGAAACCAAGGTAGCCGAGCTGGCCCGATTATTAAGGGCGAACTCAGCCAAAGGCAAAAAGGACACCCAGTCATCCTGATCAGCAGAAACAAAGCATCTCAGATATGTTTCCAAGGTCTGATTGGTTCGTTCGGTCTGGCCATTAGTCTGAGGATGGAAAGCCAAGGAAAAAGACAAGTCAATGCCCATCCTTGCACAAAAGGCTCGCCAAAACCTCGAAACAAACTGGGAACCTCTGTCAGAAACGATATTCTCGGGAATGCCATGTAAACGAACCACATGCTGGAAGAACAATGGCACCAAATCAGAGGAGGAAGGTAATTTAGACAAGGGTACCAAATGGATCATCTTAGAGAAGCGATCACAAACTACCCAAATGACTGACATTTTTTGAGAGACGGGAAGATCTGAAATAAAATCCATAGAGATATGTGTCCAAGGCCTCTTCGGGACCGGCAAGGGCAAAAGCAACCCACTGGCACGAGAACAGCAGGGCTTAGCCCGAGCACAAATCCCACAGGACTGCACAAAAGAACGCACATCCTGCGACAGAGATGGCCACCAAAAGGATCTAGCCACCAACTCTCTAGTACCAAAGATTCCAGGATGACCAGCCAACACCGAACAATGAACCTCAGAGATAACTTTATTCGTCCACCTATCAGGGACAAACAGTTTCTCCGCTGGGCAACGATCAGGTTTATTAGCCTGAAATTTTTGCAGCACCCGCCGCAAATCAGGGGAGATGGCAGACACAATTACTCCCTCTTTGAGAATACCCGCCGGCTCAGATACACCCGGAGAGTCGGGCACAAAACTCCTAGACAGGGCATCCGCCTTCACATTTTTAGAGCCCAGAAGGTACGAAATCACAAAATCAAAATGGGCGAAAAACAGCGACCAACGAGCCTGTCTAGGATTCAACCGCTTGGCAGACTCGAGATAAGTCAAGTTCTTATGATCAATCAAGACCACCACGCGATGCTTAGCTCCCTCAAGCCAATGACGCCACTCCTCGAATGCCCACTTCATGGCCAGCAACTCTCGATTGCCAACATCATAATTTCGCTCAGCAGGCGAAAACTTCCTGGAAAAGAAGGCGCATGGTTTCATCACCGAGCAAACAGAACTTCTCTGCGACAAAACAGCCCCCGCTCCAATCTCAGAAGCATCAACCTCGACCTGGAACGGAAGCGAAACATCTGGTTGACACAACACAGGGGCAGAAGAAAAACGACGCTTCAACTCTTGAAAAGCTTCCACAGCAGCAGAAGACCAATTGACCACATCAGCACCCTTCTTGGTCAAATCGGTCAATGGTATAGCAATACTAGAAAAATTGCAGATGAAGCGACGATAAAAATTAGCAAAGCCCAGGAACTTTTGCAGACTTTTCAGAGATGTCGGCTGAGTCCAATCATGGGTGGCCTGGACCTTAACAGGGTCCATCTCGATAGTAGAAGGGGAAAAAATGAACTCCAAAAATGAAACCTTCTGAACACCAAAGAGACACTTTGATCCCTTCACAAACAAAGAATTAGCACGCAGGACCTGAAACACAGTTCTGACCTGCTTCACATGAGACTCCCAATCATCCAAGAAGACCAAAATATCATCCAAGTATACAATCAGGAATTTATCCAGGTACTCTCGGAAGATGTCATGCATAAAGGACTGAAACACTGATGGAGCATTGGCAAGTCCGAATGGCATTAATAGGTACTCAAAATGGCCCTCGGGCGTATTAAATGCAGTTTTCCATTCATCGCCTCGCTTAATACGCACAAGATTATATGCACCACGAAGATCTATCTTGGTGAACCAACTAGCCCCCTTAATCCGAGCAAACAAATCAGATAACAGCGGCAAGGGGTACTGAAATTTAACCGTGATCTTATTTAGAAGGCGGTAATCTATACAAGGTCTCAGCGAACCATCCTTCTTGGCCACAAAAAAGAACCCCGCTCCCAATGGCGACGATGACGGGCGAATATGTCCCTTCTCCAAGGACTCCTTCACGTAACTCCGCATAGCGGCGTGCTCAGGCACAGATAAATTAAACAGTCGACCTTTTGGGAATTTACTACCAGGAATCAAATCGATAGCACAATCACAATCCCTATGCGGAGGTAGGGTATCGGACTTGGGCTCATCAAATACATCCCGGTAATCAGACAAGAACTCTGGGACCTCAGAAGGGGTGGATGACGAAATAGACAGAAATGGGACATCACCATGTACCCCCTGACAACCCCAGCTGGACACAGACATAGATTTCCAATCTAATACTGGATTATGGACTTGTAGCCATGGCAACCCCAACACGACCACATCATGCAGATTATGCAACACCAGAAAGCGAATAACCTCCTGATGTGCAGGAGCCATGCACATGGTCAGCTGGGTCCAATACTGAGGCTTATTCTTGGCCAAAGGCGTAGCATCAATTCCTCTCAATGGAATAGGATACTGCAAGGGCTCCAAGAAAAACCCACAACGCCTAGCATACTCCAAGTCCATCAAATTCAGGGCAGCGCCTGGATCCACAAATGCCATGACAGAATAAGATGATAAAGAGCAGATCAAGGTAACAGACAAAAGAAATTTTGACTGTACCATACCAATGGTGGCAGACCTAGTGAACCGCTTAGTGCGCTTAGGACAATCAGAGATAGCATGAGTGGAATCACCACAGTAGAAACACAGCCCATTCTGACGTCTGTGTTCTTGCCGTTCAACTCTGGTCAAAGTCCTATCGCACTGCATAGGCTCAGGTTTATGCTCAGATAATACCGCCAAATGGTGCACAGATTTACGCTCACGCAAGCGTCGACCGATCTGAATGGCCAAAGACATAGACTCATTCAGACCAGCAGGCATAGGAAATCCCACCATGACATCCTTAAGGGCTTCAGAGAGACCCTTTCTGAAGATAGCTGCGAGCGCACCTTCATTCCACTGAGTGAGCACGGACCACTTTCTAAATTTCTCACAATATACCTCTATCTCATCCTGACCCTGACACAGAGTAAGTAAATTTTTCTCTGCCTGATCCACCGAATTAGGTTCATCGTACAGCAATCCGAGCGCCAGGAAAAACGCATCAATATTACATAATGCAGGATCTCCTGGTGCAAGAGAAAATGCCCAGTCCTGAGGGTCGCCACGTAAAAAAGAAATAATGATCCTAACTTGTTGAACTGGGTCACCAGAGGAGCGAGGTTTCAAAGCCAGGAATAGTTTACAATTATTTTTGAAACTCAGAAATTTAGTTCTATCTCCAAAAAACAAATCAGGAATAGGAATTCTTGGTTCTAACATAGAATTCTGAACCACAAAGTCTTGAATATTTTGTACTCTTGCCGTGAGCTGATCCACACATGAAGACAGACCTTTAATGTCCATCGCTACACCTGTGTCCTGAACCACCCAAATGTCTAGGGGGAAAAAAAGGCAAAACACAGTGCAGAGAAAAAAAAATGGTCTCAGAACTTCTTTTTTCCCTCTATTGAGAATCATTAGTACTTTGGGCCTCCAGTACTGTTGTGATTTGGTAATTCAGTACCACAATGGACATAGAAGTCAGAGCACATACAGTGACCTGACAAAACCAAAAACCATAGAACGAGCTCTGAGACGTGGGAACTCTGCTGACCGCAATCCCTAATCCTCTCCAACCACACTAGAGGCAGCCGTGGATTGCGCCTAACGCTCCCTATGCAACTCGGCACAGCCTGAGAAACTAGCCAGCCCGAAGACAGAAAACAAGCCTACCTTGCCTCAGAAAAATACCCCAAAGGAAAAGGTAGCCCCCCACATATAATGACTGTGAGTTAAGATGAAAAGACAAATGTATAGATGAAATAGATTTAGCAAAGTGAGGCCCGACTTTCTGAACAGAGCGAGGATAGGAAAGGTAACTTTGCGGTCAACACAAAACCCTACAAACAACCACGCAAAGGGGGCAAAAAGACCCTCCGTACCGACTAACGGCACGGAGGTACACCCTCTGCGTCCCAGAGCTTCCAGCAGGCAAGAAAAACCAAAAAAGCAAGCTGGACAGAAAAAACAGATAACAAAAATAACACAAGCGAAACTTAGCTATGCAGAGCAGCAGGCCACAGGAACGATCCAGGAGGAAGCAAGTCCAAAACTAGAACATTGACTGGAGGCCAGGATCAAAGCACCAGGTGGAGTTAAATAGAGCAGCACCTAACGACTTCACCACATCACCTGAGGAATGAAACTCAGAAGCCGCAGTACCACTTTCCTCCACCAACGGAAGCTCATAGAGAGAATCAGCCGAAGTACCACTTGTGACCACAGGAGGGAGCTCTGCCACAGAATTCACAACAGCTGACACAGAGAGTAGGCCCAAATCAGTAAGTATTCTAAATGCAGTTCAAAATTGGCAACAGTAGTAAACCGGCGGCACAGCTTTGTTCACTGGAGGAGAACAGCAAGGAGCAGCAGACACAGATACAAGGCCCCAACCCAACTAGTAGGCCTAATGCAGTGTAGTTTTCAACAACTACTAAACGAGAGTCGGAATACCGAAGCAATGGAGAGGAAACCTGGGGAACACCTTGGAGTGTAACACACCGTCTCTCTACACCCCATACCCAATTTGTAGGCCTAATGCAGTGTAGTTTTCAACAACTACTAAACGAGAGTCGGAAGACCCAAGCAATGGAGAGGAAACCTGGAGAACACCTTTGAGCGTAAGACACCGTCTCTACAACCCATACCCAATTTGTAGGCCTAATGCAGTGTAGTTTTCAACAACTACTAAACGAGAGTCGGAATACCGAAGCAATGGAGAGGAAACCTGGGGAACACCTTGGAGTGTAACACACCGTCTCTCTACACCCCATACCCAATTTGTAGGCCTAATGCAGTGTAGTTTTCAACAACTACTAAACGAGAGTCGGAAGACTCAAGCAATGGAGAGGAAACCTGGGGAACACCTTGAAGTGGAACATATCGTCTCTACACCCCATACCCAATTTGTAGGCCTAATGCAGTGTAGTTTTCAACAACTATTAAATGAGAGTCGGAAGATCGAAGCAATGTGGACGAAACCTGGGGAACACCTTGGAGTGTAACACACCGTCTCTCTACACCCCATACCCAATTTGTAGGCCTAATGCAGTGTAGTTTGCAACAACTACTAAACGAGAGTCGGAAGATCGAAGCAATGTGGACATAACCTGGGGAACATCTTGGAGTGTAACACACCGTCTCTCTAAACCCCATACCCAATTTGTAGGCCTAATGCAGTGTAGTTTGTAACAACTACTAAACGAGAGTCGGAAGACCCAAGCAATGGAGAGGAAACCTGGGGAACACCTTGGAGTGGAACACACCGTCTCTACACCCCATACCCAATTTGTAGGCCTAATGCAGTGTAGTTTTCAACAACTACTAAACGAGAGTCGGAAGACCCAAGCAATGGAGAGGAAACCTGGGGAACACCTTGGAGTGTAACACACCGTCTCTCTACACCCCATACCCAATTTGTAGGCCTAATGCAGTGTAGTTTTCAACAACTACTAAACGAGAGTCGGAAGACCCAAGCAATGGAGAGGAAACCTGGGGAACACCTTGAAGTGGAACATATCGTCTCTACACCCCATACCCAATTTGTAGGCCTAATGCAGTGTAGTTTTCAACAACTACTAAATGAGAGTCAGAAGATCGAAGCAATGTGGACGAAACCTGGGGAACACCTTGGAGTGTAACACACCGTCTCTCTACACCCCATACCCAATTTTTAGGCCTAATGCAGTGTAGTTTTCAACAACTACTAAACGAGAGTCGGAAGATCGAAGCAATGTGGACATAACCTGGGGAACATCTTGGAGTGTAACACACCGTCTCTCTACACCTCATACCCAATTTGTAGGCCTAATGCAGTGTAGTTTGCAACAACTACTAAACGAGAGTCGGAAGACCCAAGCAATGGAGAGGAAACCTGGGGAACACCTTGGAGTGGAACACACCGTCTCTACACCCCATACCCAATTTGTAGGCCTAATGCAGTGTAGTTTTCAACAACTACTAAACGAGAGTCGGAAGACCGAAGCAATGGAGAGGAAACCTGGGGAACACCTTGGAGTGTAACACACCGTCTCTCTACACCCCATACCCAATTTGTAGGCCTAATGCAGTGTAGTTTTCAACAACTACTAAACGAAAGTCGGAAGATCGAAGCAATGTGGACATAACCTGGGGAACATCTTGGAGTGTAACACACCGACTCTCTACACCCCATACCCAATTTGTAGGCCTAATGCAGTGTAGTTTTCAACAACTACTAAACGAGAGTCGGAAGACCCAAGCAATGGAGAGGAAACCTGGGGAACACCTTGGAGTGGAACACACCGTCTCTACACCCCATACCCAATTTGTAGGCCTAATGCAGTGTAGTTTTCAACAACTACTAAACGAGAGTCGGAAGACCGAAGCAATGGAGAGGAAACCTGGGGAACACCTTGGAGTGTAACACACCGTCTCTCTACACCCCATACCCAATTTGTAGGCCTAATGCAGTGTAGTTTTCAACAACTACTAAACGAGAGTCGGAAGATCGAAGCAATGTGGACGAAACCTGGGGAACACCTTGGAGCGGAAGACACCGTCTCTACACCCCATACCCAATTTGTAGGCCTAATGCAGTGTAGTTTTCAACAACTACTAAACGAGAGACGGAAGATTGAAGCAATGGAGAGGAAACCTGGGGAACACCTTGGAGCGGAAGACACCGTCTCTACACCCCAAACCCAATTTGTAGGCCTAATGCAGTGTAGTTTTCAACAACTACTAAACGAGAGTCGGAAGATCGAAGCAATGGAGAGGAAACCTGGGGAACACCTTGGAGTGGAACACACCGTCTCTACACACCATACCAAATTTGTAGGCCTAATGCAGTGTAGGTTTCAACAATTACTAAACGAGAGTCGGAATACCGAAGCAATGGAGAGGAAACCTGGGGAACACCTTGGAGTGGAAGACACCGTCTCTACACCCCAGACCCAACTTGCAGGCCGAATGCAGTGTTGTTTTCAACAACTACTAAACAAGAGCTTTAAGATTGAAGCAATGGAGAGGAAACCTGGAGAACACCTTGGAGCGAAGGACACCGTCTCTACAACCCAGACCCAACTTGTAGGCCGAATGCAGTGTAGTTTTCAACAACTACTAAACGAGAGTCGGAAGATTGAAGCAATGGAGAGGAAACCTGGGGAACACCTTGGAGTGTAACACACCGTCTCTCTACACCCCATACCCAATTTGTAGGCCTAATGCAGTGTAGTTTTCAACAACTACTAAACGAGAGTCGGAAGACCGAAGCAATGGAGAGGAAACCTGGGGAACACCTTGGAGTGTAACACACCGTCTCTCTACACCCCATACCCAATTTGTAGGCCTAATGCAGTGTAGTTTTCAACAACTACTAAACGAGAGTCGGAAGATCGAAGCAATGGAGAGGAAACCTGGGGAACACCTTGGAGAGGAGGACACCCTCTCTACACCCCATACCCAATTTGTAGGCCTAATGCAGTGTAGTTTTCAACAACTATTAAACGAGAGTCAGAAGACCCAAGCAATGGAGAGGAATCCTGGGGCACACCTTGGAGCGGCAGACACCGTTAGTAGGCCCTACCAAAGTAGTAGCCCCAATGCAGTTTTCAAATTCCTAGAGGCTGAAAACAAGACTATTGACGCTCTGCTTTTTTGAAAGGAGGAAAGCTGTATTGAGTGGCGCAGACAGACACAGGTAGTAGGTCTTAAACCAAAAATGTGGCTCACTGCAGTTTAAAAAAGGTTACAGGGGTACACAGGCAGCATTGCTCTGGTCAGTGGTGGACAATTTCAATAGTGGACCGCAGACAGACTTTGTACGCCTACTATTAAAAAAAGGATGCTCTATGCAATTAAAAATAGGTTCCAGGGGTCCACAGGCAGCAGTGGTGTGGTCAGTGGACGAGTATTGGAAGGAACCAAAAAACAAAGAGAACAGAATGGATAATAATAATTAGGAGGTTTTCGTTCTATCTATATTATGTGATATGTATCAGGCGGACCGAGGATACTATGTTATGTTCTATATCGGCTGCATATTATCTGTAGGATATCTATATTAGGGTGCTATGTACACTATCTGTACATTTTAATTGTTTTTATGTGTTTTTGCTGTAGTGTTCAATAAAACATTTGTTATTTTTCTATTCTCTTGGTTGTGCGTGCCTGCTTTATAGTCCATTCTGTTCTCTTTGTTTTTTGGTTCCATATTTATATTGGACTTGGCACTGCACCCTACAGTATGTATTTAAGACTATAGCTTTTGGTGCACCCTTTATCAATATATTAGAGTATTGGAAGGAGGGACCGCAGACAGGCGTAGTAGGCCTAACATAACAAAATTAGGTTGTAGGCACTTTAAAATTGGTTCCAGGGGTACACGTGCAGCAGTGGTGTGGTCAGCGGAGGACAATTTGAATTAGGGACTGCAGACAGACTTTGTAGGCTGTCCCCTGTGGACCATGCATCCAACACATTAACCCAGTGCGCCGTAATGGACACGTAACTTTTTGTGGACATGCCTACTGGTCCATGCGTCTCTTGTCAGGTGCACCTTTCTACTGTTTGATTGCCTGAGTGCTATGACAATGCAGACTTTTTCATGCCGGTGGAGGGCTGGGATGGCTTTTCTCGCAAAAGAAATGTCAACTGGGTAGCTTGAACCGTGGTACAGCGTAGTTCATCTGGGCTTTCTAAATATAAAACAAAGAAAAAAAGGTGGCTCCATGCACTTTCAGCTGGGTTCCAGGGGTACACGGCCAGCATTGTTCTGGTCAGTGGAGAACTATTGGAAGGAGGGACCGCAGACAGGCTTCGAAGGCCTAACATAATAAAATATGGCTGTAGGCACTTTAGAATTTGTTCCAGGGGTACACGGGCAGCAGTAGACAGGTCAGTGGAGGCCTAGTGGAAGGAGGGACCGCAGACAGGCTTCGAAGGCCTAACATAATAAATTAGGGCTGTAGGCACTTTAACATTGGTTCCAGGGGTACACGGGCAGCAGTAGACAGGTCAGTGGAGGCCTAGTGGAAGGAGGGACCGCAGACAGGCTTCGAAGGCCTAACATATTAAATTAGGGCTGTAGGCACTTTAACATTGGTTCCAGGGGTACACGGGCAGCAGTAGACAGGTCAGTGGAGGCCTAGTGGAAGGAGGGACCGCAGACAGGCTTCGAAGGCCTAACATAATAAATTAGGGCTGTAGGCACTTTAACATTGGTTCCAGGGGTACACGGGCAGCAGTAGACAGGTCAGTGGAGGCCTAGTGGAAGGAGGGACCGCAGACAGGCTTCGAAGGCCTAACATAATAAATTAGGGCTGTAGGCACTTTAACATTGGTTCCAGGGGAACACGGGCAGCAGTAGACAGGTCAGTGGAGGCCTAGTGGAAGGAGGGACCGCAGACAGGCTTCGAAGGCCTAACATAATAAATTAGGGCTGTAGGCACTTTAACATTGGTTCCAGGGGTACACGGGCAGCAGTAGACAGGTCAGTGGAGGCCTAGTGGAAGGAGGGACCGCAGACAGGCTTCGAAGGCCTAACATAATAAATTAGGGCTGTAGGCACTTTAACATTGGTTCCAGGAGAACACGGGCAGCAGTAGACAGGTCAGTGGAGGCCTAGTGGAAGGAGGGACCGCAGACAGGCTTCGAAGGCCTAACATAATAAATTAGGGCTGTAGGCACTTTAACATTGGTTCCAGGGGTACACGGGCAGCAGTAGACAGGTCAGTGGAGGCCTAGTGGAAGGAAGGACCGCAGACAGGCTTCGAAGGCCTAGAATAATAAATTAGGGCTCTAGGCACTTTAACATTGGTTCCAGGGGTACACGGGCAGCAGTAGACAGGTCAGTGGAGGCCTAGTGGAAGGAGGGACCGCAGACAGGCTTCGAAGGCCTAACATAATAAATTAGGGCTGTAGGCACTTTAACATTGGTTCCAGGGGTACACGGGCAGCAGTAGACAGGTCAGTGGAGGCCTAGCGGAAGGAGGGACCGCAGACAGGCTTCGAAGGCCTAACATAATAAATTAGGGCTGTAGGCACTTTAACATTGGTGTAGGCACCTTAACATTGGTTCCAGGGTTACACGGGCAGCAGTAGACAGGTCAGTGGAGGCCTAGTGGAAGGAGGGACCGCAGACAGGCTTCGAAGGCCTAACATAATAAATTAGGGCTGTAGGCACTTTAACATTGGTGTAGGCACCTTAACATTGGTTCCAGGGGTACACGGGCAGCAGTAGACAGGTCAGTGGAGGCCTAGTGGAAGGAGGGACCGCAGACAGGCTTCGAAGGCCTAACATAATAAATTAGGGCTGTAGGCACTTTAACATTGGTTCCAGGGGTACACGGGCAGCAGTAGACAGGTCAGTGGAGGCCTAGTGGAAGGAGGGACCGCAGACAGGCTTCGAAGGCCTAACATAATAAATTAGGGCTGTAGGCACTTTAACATTGGTTCCAGTGGTACACGGGTAGCAGTAGACAGGTCAGTGGAGGCCTAGTGGAAGGAGGGACCGCAGACAGGCTTCGAAGGCCTAACATAATAAATTAGGGCTGTAGGCACTTTAACATTGGTTCCAGGGGAACACGGGCAGCAGTAGACAGGTCAGTGGAGGCCTAGTGGAAGGAGAGACCGCAGACGTGCTTCGAAGGCCTAACATAATAAATTAGGGCTGTAGGCACTTTAACATTGGTTCCAGGGGTACACGGGCAGCAGTAGACAGGTCAGTGGAGGCCTAGTGGAAGGAGGGACCGCAGACAGGCTTCGAAGGCCTAACATAATAAATTAGGGCTGTAGGCACTTTAACATTGGTTCCAGGGGTACACGGGCAGCAGTAGACAGGTCAGTGGAGGCCTAGTGGAAAGAGGGACCGCAGACAGGCTTCGAAGGCCTAACATAATAAATTAGGGCTGTAGGCACTTTAACATTGGTTCCAGGGGTACACCGGCAGCAGTAGACAGGTCAGTGGAGGCCTAGTGGAAGGAGGGACCGCAGACAGGCTTCGAAGGCCTAACATAATAAATTAGGGCTGTAGGCACTTTAACATTGGTGTAGGCACCTTAACATTGGTTCCAGGGGTACACGGGCAGCTATAGACAGGTCAGTGGAGGCCTAGTGGAAGGAGGGACCGCAGACAGGCTTCGTAGGCCTAACATAATAAATTAGGGCTGTAGGCACTTTAACATTGGTTCCAGGGGTACACCGGCAGCAGTAGACAGGTCAGTGGAGGCCTAGTGGAAGGAGGGACCGCAGACAGGCTTCGAAGGCCTAACATAATAAATTAGGGCTGTAGGCACTTTAACATTGGTGTAGGCACCTTAACATTGGTTCCAGGGGTACACGGGCAGCTATAGACAGGTCAGTGGAGGCCTAGTGGAAGGAGGGACCGCAGACAGGCTTCGAAGGCCTAACATAATAAATTAGGGCTGTAGGCACTTTAACATTGGTGTAGGCACCTTAACATTGGTTCCAGGGGTACACGGGCAGCAGTAGACAGGTCAGTGGAGGCCTAGTGGAAGGAGGGACCGCAGACAGGCTTCGAAGGCCTAACATAATAAATTAGGGCTGTAGGCACTTTAACATTGGTTCCAGGGGTACACGGTCAGCAGTAGACAGGTCAGTGGAGGCCTAGTGGAAGGAGGGACCGCAGACAGGCTTCGAAGGCCTAACATAATAAATTAGGGCTGTAGGCACTTTAACATTGGTTCCAGTGGTACACGGGTAGCAGTAGATAGGTCAGTGGAGGCCTAGTGGAAGGAGGGACCGCAGACAGGCTTCGAAGGCCTAACATAATAAAATTGGGCTGTAGGCACTTTAAAATTGGTTCCAGGGGAACACGGGCAGCAGTAGACAGGTCAGTGGAGGCCTAGTGGAAGGAGAGACCGCAGACGTGCTTCGAAGGCCTAACATAATAAATTAGGGCTGTAGGCACTTTAACATTGGTTCCAGGGGAACACGGGCAGCAGTAGACAGGTCAGTGGAGGCCTAGTGGAAGGAGGGACCGCAGACAGGCTTCGAAGGCCTAACATAATAAATTAGGGCTGTAGGCACTTTAACATTGGTTCCAGGGGTACACGGGCAGCAGTAGACAGGTCAGTGGAGGCCTAGTGGAAGGAGGGACCGCAGACAGGCTTCGAAGGCCTAACATAATAAATTAGGGCTGTAGGCACTTTAACATTGGTTCCAGGGGTACACGGGCAGCAGTAGACAGGTCAGTGGAGGCCTAGTGGAAGGAGGGACCGCAGACAGGCTTCGTAGGCCTAACATAATAAATTAGGGCTGTAGGCACTTTAACATTGGTTCCAGGGGTACACCGGCAGCAGTAGACAGGTCAGTGGAGGCCTAGTGGAAGGAGGGACCGCAGACAGGCTTTGAAGGCCTAACATAATAAATTAGGGCTGTAGGCACTATAACATTGGTTCCAGGGGTATACGGGCAGCAGTAGACAGGTCAGTGGAGGCCTAGTGGAAGGAGGGACCGCAGACAGGCTTCGAAGGCCTAACATAATAAATTAGGGCTGTAGGCACTTTAACATTGGTTCCAGGGGTACACGGGCAGCAGTAGACAGGTCAGTGGAGGCCTAGTGGAAGTTGGGACCGCAGACAGGCTTCGAAGGCCTAACATAATAAAATTGGGCTGTAGGCACTTTAAAATTGGTTCCAGGGGAACACGGGCAGCAGTAGACAGGTCAGTGGAGGCATAGTGGAAGGAGGGACCGCAGACAGGCTTCGAAGGCCTAACATAATAAATTAGGGCTGTAGGCACTTTAACATTGGTTTCAGGGGAACACGGGCAGCAGTAGACAGGTCAGTGGAGGCCTAGTGGAAGGAGGGACCGCAGACAGGCTTCGAAGGCCTAACATAATAAATTAGGGCTGTAGGCACTTTAACATTGGTTCCAGGGGTACACGGGCAGCAGTAGACAGGTCAGTGGAGGCCTAGTGGAAGGAGGGACCACAGACAGGCTTCGAAGGCCTAACATAATAAATTAGGGCTGTAGGCACTTTAACATTGGTTCCAGGGGTACACGGGCAGCAGTAGACAGGTCATTGGAGGCCTAGTGGAAGGAGGGACCGCAGACAGGCTTCGAAGGCCTAACATAATAAAATTGGGCTGTAGGCACTTTGAATTCTCTTGCACACAGGCAGTGTGCATCATTGGTGTTGTCAGCGGCGGCTGATTGTAATGAGTGTCTGCCAGTTAGTAGTCCCAAAAAATAAATACATGTTAATGTCTCGCATTGCAACAAAAAGAAAAACCAAAAGGGTGCAATCATTAGGTACAGGGGTGGGCTCCTCTGCGTAGTTTCAGACCTAGTAATTTGGCACAAAGTATTTACTTGGGTAAATATAGGACACTGCCCCTGACTATGTTAAGTACCATCATACATGTCAACACAATGGTATTGTCAGTGGCAGGAATTTACGGATGTCAGTGCATAAACTAAACATAGGTGGAACTGTGAGAGATAATTGTGCAAGTGGTAGAGCAATGTTTGAGCTGGGGGTGTGGGAACTCTCTTGTGGCCGGCGGTACATGCCCAGGGCCTCTCATGTTACAACAGTGTGTCTGATGTTGGGTGCACACCACCACCGCCAGAGACACTTTATTGTATTATGAGGGACCCAGTGGCAGTGCCGTAGACCAAAAGCGGGCACACCCACCTCTTCAGACAAACAGCACTCTCACGGGTGCCTGCGCCAAGTGGCGATACCACGGCCCCGTGTGGGGAGTTTGGCCATTTAGGGAGGTGTAAACATGTCGTATGCTGGACAATCAGCTGCTGCAAATTACGAGATTGGTAAAGTCATTCAGAGTAGTCCACAGGCAATACCTTTTCATAGGAAAGCTAGGTGTCGGCCGGGCAAGGTGGGGAAAAAGAATTCGAAATCCAGTTGTGGTTCATTTTAATGAAGGTTAGATCATCAACATTTTGGGTGGCCAGACGAGTCCTTTTTTTGGTTAATATTGAACCTGCAGCACTGAATACTCTTTCTGATAGGACACTAGCTGCCGGGCAAGCAAGCTCCTGCAATGCATATTCTGCCAATTCTGGCCAGGTGTCTAATTTGGATGCCCAGTAATCAAATGGGAATGACGGTTGAGGTAGAACATCGATAAGGGATGAAAAATAGTGAGTAACCATACTGGACAAATGTTGTCTCCTGTCACTTTGAATTGATGCAGCAGTACCTGTCCTGTCTGCGGTCATAGCAAAATCACTCCACAACCTGGTCAGAAAACCAGTCTGTCCAACGACACTTCGGATTTCTGCACCTCTAACACTTCTGGTCTGCTGCCCCCTGCTGCTCGTGTGAGAACGATCACGGGCGCTGTGTGCTGGGAATGCCTGAAGCAAACGGTCAACAAGAGTTGATTGTTTGGTTGCTAATATTAGTTCCAAGTTGTCATGTGGCATAATATTTTGTAATTTGCCTTTATAGCGAGGATCAAGGAGGCAGGCTAACCAGTAATCGTCATCGTTCATCATTTTCGTAATGCGTGTGTCCCTTTTGAGGATACGTAAGGCATAATCCGCCATGTGTGCCAAAGTTCCAGTTGCCAAATCTGCGGTTGTGCTTGGTTGAGGGGCAGTTTAAGGCAAATCTATGTCACTTGTGTCCCTCAGAAACCCAGAACCCGGCCTTGCCACGCTACCAATTTCCAGTGGCCCCGAAGAAGCGTCCTCATTAAAAAAATACTCATCCCCATCATCCTCCTCATCCTCCTCCTCCTCCTGTTCGCCCGCTACCTCGTCCTGTACACTGCCCTGACTAGACAATGCCTGACTGTCATCAAGGCTTTCCTCTTCCTCGGCTGCAGATGCCTGCTCCGTTATGTGCGTCAAACTTTGCATCAGCAGACGCATTAGGGGGATGCTCATGCTTATTATGGCGTTGTCTGCACTACCCAGCCGTGTGCATTCCTCAAAACACTGAAGGACTTGATACATGTATTGTATCTTCGACCACTGCACACCTGACAACTCTATGTCTGCCATCCTACTGCCTGCCCGTGTATGTGTATCCTCCCACAAAAACATAACAGCCCGCCTCTGTTCGCACAGTCTCTGAAGCATGTGCAGTGTTGAGTTCCACCTTGTTGCAACGTCTATGATTAGGCGATGCTGGGGAAGGTTCAAAGACCGCTGATAGGTCTGCATACGGCTGGAGTGTACGGGCGAACGGCGGATATGTGAGCAAAGTCCGCGCATTTTGAGGAGCAGGCCGGATAACCCCGGATAACTTTTCAGGAAGCACTGCACCACCAGGTTTAAGGTGTGAGCCAGGCAAGGAATGTGTTTTAGTTGGGAAAGGGAGATAGCAGCCATGAAATTCCTTCCGTTATCACTCACTACCTTGCCTGCCTCAAGATCTACTGTGCCCAGCCACGACTGCGTTTCTGTCTGCAAGAACTCGGACAGAACTTCCGCGGTGTGTCTGTTGTCACCCAAACACTTCATAGCCAATACAGCCTGCTGACGCTTGCCAGTAGCTGACCCATAATGGGACAACTGGTGTGCAACAGTGCCAGCTGCGGATGGAGTGGTTTGGCGACTGTGGTCTGTGGACGAGCTCTCGCTTCTGCAGAAGGACGAGGAGGAGGGGGTGCGAACACCTACAGCCAACTGTTTCCTAGACCGTGGGCTAGGCAGAACTGTCCCGAAATTGCTGTCCCCTGTGGACCCTGCATCCACCACATTCACCCAGTATGCCGTGATGGACACGTAACGTCCCTGGCCATACCTACTGGTCCATGCATCTGTTGTCAAGTGCACCTTTGTACTCACAGATTGCCTGAGTGCATGGACGATGCGCTCTTTAACATGCTGGTGGAGGGCTGGGATGGCTTTTCTCGAAAAGAAGTGTCGACTGGGTAGCTCGTAGCGTGGTACAGCGTAGTCCATCAGGGCTTTGAAAGCTTCACTTTCAACTAACCGGTAGGGCATCATCTCTAACGAGATTAGTCTAGCTATGTGGGCGTTCAAACCCTGTGTACGCGGATGCGAGGATAAGTGCTTCCTTTTTCTAACCAGAGTCTCATGTAGGGTGAGCTGGACTGGAGAGCTGGAGATCGTGGAACTAGCGGGTGTGCCGGTGGACATGGCAGACTGAGAGACGGTTGGAGACGGTATTGTTTCCGCCTGTGCCCTAGATGCAGTGTTTCCTACTACAAAACTGGTGATTCCCTGACCCTGACTGCTTTGGCCTGGCAAAGAAACCTGCACAGATACTGCAGGTGGTGCGGAAAATGGTGGCCTTACAGTGACGGCAGGGAAGTGTGGGTTGGTGACTAGCTTCATTGGCCGAGGGTGCTACAACCTTAAGGGACGTTTGGTAGTTAGTCCAGGCTTGCAAATGCATGGTGGTTACATGTCTATGCATGCAACTTGTATTGAGACTTTTCAGATTCTGACCTCTGCTTAAGGTAGTTGAACATTTTTGACAGATGACTTTGTGCGGATCAATTGGATGTTGTTTAAAAAAATGCCAGACTGCACTCTTTCGAGCCTCGGATCCCTTTTCAGGCATTGCAGACTGAGCTTTAACCGGATGGCCACGCTGTCCTCCAACAGTTTTTGGCTTTGCCACGCATTTTGTCCCATCTACGGGCCCGGCAGATGGAACCTGTTGCGATGTTTATGCCTGCTGCGGCCCCTCCTCCGCTTCAGAACTACTGCCGCCTGCACCCTGTTCCCCCAATGGCTGCCAATCGGGGTCAACAACTGGGTCATCTATAACCTCCTCTTCTATCTCGTGCGCAACTTCGTCTGTGTCACCGTGTAAGTCGGTGGTAGAGCGTTCGTGACGGGGCAACATAGTCTCATCAGGGTCTGATTCTGGATCAGTACCCTGCGAGGGCAATGTTGTGGTCTGAGTCAAAGGACCAGCATAGTAGTCTGGCTGTGGCTGTGCATCAGTGCACTCCATGTCAGATTCAACTTGTAATGGGCATGGACTGTTAACTGCTTCACTTTCTAAGCCAAGGACGGTATGTGTAAAGAGCTCCATGGAGTAACCCGTTGTGTCGCCTGCTGCATCCTTTTCTGTTCTTGTTTTTGCTGAAGAGGACAAGGAAGTGACTTGTCCTTGACCGTGAACATCCACTAACGACGCGCTGCTTTTACATTTACCAGTTTCAAAAGAGGAGGCAAAAGAGCTAGAGGCTGAGTCTGCAAGGTAAGCCAAAACTTGCTCTTGCTGCTCCGGCTTTAAAAGCGGTTTTCCTACTCCCAGAAAAGGGAGCGTTCGAGGCCTTCTGTAGCCAGATGACGAACCTGGCTCCACAGCTCCAGACTTAGGTGCAACATTTTTTTTCCCACGACCACCTGATGCTCCACTACCACTACCATCATTACCAGCTGACAATGAACGCCCACGGCCACGACCTCTTCCACCAGACTTCCTCATTGTTTTAAAAACATAACCAAAGTAACGGTTAGAGTTGAGCGACCTTGACCTTTTTAGAGTCGAGCCGGGTTTTGCGAAACCCGACTATGTCCAAAGTCGGGGTCGAGTGAAATCGGCCGATTATGACGTAAAGTCGGGATCGACCGAAACACGAAACCCAATGCAAGTCAATGGGGCAGCATAGTCGGCAGTGAGTGGGGGCCAGGAAAACACCTAGAGTGCCCATTTTAATGTCAAAACCATCCATTCTTCTTAATGAAGCTTGTCAAGCGTAATTTACCTTATAATAATTGGAAGGCATTTGAAATTGGGGGTCATTTGGCTAAAGTTGTGGGGGGTAGGGCTGGTTCAAGTAATTAGTGGGCCCAGAAAATCTGGACCACGTCACGGCAGTGGAGCAGGGAGAGGTAAGTATTTCAACTTTGCAAGTGCTGTGAACCTGAGCAAGCAGGGGGGGCCCACTCGTTGGCATTGGCACTGGCACAGGGCCCCTCAAAGTACAGCGGTGTGTTTGCACGGCGGGGGCGCCTCCCACCGGCAGCAACACTTTTGCGTACTATGAGAGGCCCTGTGCCAGTGACGTCGCCAACTAGTATTCCTCCCCCCACCTGATGAAGGAACCTGCACTTTCATCTGCACCTTCCTCTTTGTCCCCGTGTAAGGTGGTATGGTATGCGGGAAGAGCAACCTGACTTTCAGCAGGGTCACAATGTTGTTGTGTAGCGTGCACGGGGAATGTTGCGTTATGGGTCAATGTACCAGCAGACTCATCTATCACTGGCTGGGCAATGGGCACGATGAAGTGGAAACACAGATATAGGCCCAAAGAAGAAAGTGGGCTAAATGCAGTTCAAAATTGGTAACACAGGAATAACCAGGGGGCATTGCAGTGGAGGACAACTGGAATGAGAGGCTGACACAGAGAGTAGGGCCAAATCAGTAAGTAGTCAAAATGCAGTTCAAAATTGACAACCGTAGTAAACAGGCGGCACAGCTTTGTTCAGTGGAGGAGAACAGCAAGGAGTGGCAGACACCGATAGTAGGCCCCAACCCAACTAGTAGGCCAAATGCAGTCTAACATTAACAACTACTTAACGAGAGGCTGAAAATGGAATTTCAGGACAGGAAACCAGGAGAACAGCAAGGAGTGGCAGACACCGATAGTAGGCCCCAAACCAACTAGTACGCCAAATGCAGTTGTTCCATTTAACCACAATTTAATGAGAGCCTGAAGATAGAAGCTCAGGAAAGGCAACCTGGTGAAAACCTTGGAGTGTAACACAACCTGTCTCTACACCCCATACCAAATTTGTAGGCCTAATGCAGCGTAGTTTCCACCAACTACTAAACGAGAGCCGGAAGATCGAAGCTCATGAAAGGCAACCCGGGGAACACCTTGGAGTGTAACACAACCTCTCTCTACACCACGGAAGGGCTGATTCTTAGGAAGGAAGGCTGTTGTAAATAAGCATTGCGCGTCCGAGGGTGATTATATTCTTATTCGGTATCTACTCACCCTCGGACGCGCCATGCTTCTTGATTTGTAATTAATGTTTATTTGCAATGTGCTTTTGACTTACTCAATTATTTTTTTAATTATTGATTTTATTAAATTAATAGTTTAACATCTTATTGGAAATAATTTAAAGGAGACGCGACAGGACAACACTCGGTGGATGCCATATCTGTGTTAACAACTCCAAAAAACTTTCAGTTAACTTCTTGCAGGAGAAAGAAATTGTAGCTGTTGGACCTTTGTAGTACAGTTCCAGATATTTGTTGTGTGTTTGTTTTGATTGTTAAAATGTCTGCATTTGAGATCTCAACACGATCTTATTTTTTATAATCAAATTAATTTTTTAAATATTTTATTAGGTTGGTTCAAGGGGCACACGGGCCGCAGTAGACAGGTCAGTGGAGGCCTAGTGGAAGGAGGGACCGCAGATGCGCCACTGTTTCACCCATACACAATTAGTAGGCCTAATGCAGCGTAGTTTCCAACAGCTACTAAACGAGAGCCGGAAGATCGAAGCTCAGGAAAGGCAACCTGGGGAACACCTTGGAGTGTAACACAACCTCTCTCTACACCACGGAAGGGCTGATTCTTAGGAAGGAAGGCTGTTGTAAATAAGCATTGCGCGTCCGAGGGTGATTATATTCTTATTCGGTATCTACTCACCCTCGGACGCGCCATGCTTCTTGATTTGTAATTAATGTTTATTTGCAATGTGCTTTTGACTTACTCAATTATTTTTTTAATTATTGATTTTATTAAATTAATAGTTTAACATCTTATTGGAAATAATTTAAAGGAGACGCGACAGGACAACACTCGGTGGATGCCATATCTGTGTTAACAACTCCAAAAAACTTTCAGTTAACTTCTTGCAGGAGAAAGAAATTGTAGCTGTTGGACCTTTGTAGTACAGTTCCAGATATTTGTTGTGTGTTTGTTTTGATTGTTAAAATGTCTGCATTTGAGATCTCAACACGATCTTATTTTTTATAATCAAATTAATTTTTTTTATATTTAATGATGTTGGTTCAAGGGGTACACGGGCAGCAATAGACAGGTCAGTGGAGGCCTAGTGGAAGGAGTGACGGCAGACAGGCATCAAAGGCCTAACATTGGGCTGGCTGTAGGCAAGTTAAAATTGGTTCCAGGGGAACACGGCCATCAGTGGCCTGGTCAGTGTAGTTGTAGTTGAAAGAACGGGACGCAGACAGGCTTCGAAGGCCTAACATAATAACATAGGGCTGGCTGTAGGCAAGTTAAAATTGGTTCCAGGGGAACACGGCCATCAGTGGCCTGGTCAGTGTAGTTGTAGTTGAAAGAACGGGACGCAGACAGGCTTCGAAGGCCTAACATAACAAACTTGGGCTGGCTGTAGGCACTTTTAAATTTGTTCCAGGGGTACATGGGCAGCAGTGTATGGTCAGTGGAAGTCTAGTGGAAGGAGTGACCGCAGACAGGCTTCCAAGGCCTAACATAACAAACTTGGGCTGGCTGTAGGCACTTTTAAATTGGTTCCAGGGGTACACGGGCAGCAGTGGTCTGGTCAGTGGAAGTCTAGTGGAAGGAGTGACCGCAGACAGGCTTCGAAGGCCTAACATAACAAACTTGGGCTGGCTGTAGGCACTTTTAAATTGGTTCCAGGGGTACACGGGCAGCAGTGGTCTGGTCAGTGGAAGTTTAGTGGAAGGAGTGACCGCAGACAGGCTTCCAAGGCCTAACATAACAAACTTGGGCTGGCTGTAGGCACTTTTAAATTGGTTCCAGGGGTACACGGGCAGCAGTGGTCTGGTCTGTGGAAGTCTAGTGGAAGGAGTGACCGCAGACAGGCTTCGAAGGCCTAACATAACAAACTTGGGCTGGCTGTAGGCACTTTTAAATTGGTTCCAGGGGTACACGGGCAGCAGTGGTCTGGTCAGTGGAAGTCTAGTGGAAGGAGTGACCGCAGACAGGCATCGAAGGCCTAAAATAATAACACATGGCTGTAGGCAATTTTAAATTGGTTCCAGGGGTACACGGACAGCAGTGGTGTGGTCAGTGGAGGCCTAGTGGAAGGAGTGACCGCAGACAGGCTTCCAAGGCCTAACATAACAAAATTGGGCTGGCTGTAGGCACTTTTAAATTGGTTCCAGGGGTACACGGGCAGCAGTGGTCTGGTCAGTGGAAGTCTAGTGGAAGGAGTGACCGCAGACAGGCTTCCAAGGCCTAACATAACAAAATTGGGCTGGCTGTAGGCACTTTAAATTGGTTCCAGGGGTACATGGGCAGCAGTGTATGGTCAGTGGAAGTCTAGTGGAAGGAGTGACGGCAGACAGTCTTCGAAGGCCTAACATAACAAAATTGGGCTGACTGTAGGCACTTTTAAATTGGTTCCAGGGTAACACGGCCAGCAGTGGCCTGGTCAGTGTAGTAGTTGTAGAAAGAAGGGACCGCAGACAGGCTTCGAAGGCCTAACATAACAAAAATGTCAAAACAATGGTATTGTCAGTGCCAGGCATTGAAGGATGTCAGCGCCTAGACTACACATTGGTGAAGCTGTGAGAGATAATTTTGCTAGTGGTAGAGCACTGTTTGAGCTGGGGGGGGGAACTGTCTTGTGGCCGGCGGTACAGGCACAGGGCCCCTCATATTACAACGGTGTGTCTGACGTTGGGTGCGCACCACCACCGCCAGAGACACTTTATTGTACTATGAGGGACCCAGTGGCAGTGCCGTCGACCAAAAGCGGCCACACCCACCTCTTCAGACAAACAGCACTCTCAAGGGTCCAAGCGCAAAGTGGCGATAGCACGGCCCCGTGTGGGGAGTTTGGCCATTTCGTGAGGTGGAAACATGTCGTATGCTGGACAATCAGGTGAAGAAAATTACGAGATTGGAAAAGTCATTCAGAATAGTCCACAGGCAAGACCTTTTCATAGGAAAGCTAGGTGTCAGCCGGGCAGGGTGGGGCAAAAGATTTTGAAATCCAGTTGTGGTTCATTTTAATGAAGGTTAGATCATCTACATTTTGGGTAGCCAGACGAGTCCTTTTTTCTGTTAGTATTGAACCTGCAGCACTGAATACTCTTTCTGATAGGACACTAGCTGCCGGGCAAGCAAGCTCCTGCAATGCATATTCTGCCAATTCTGGCCAGGTGTCTAATTTGGATGCCCAGTAATCAAATGGGAATGACGGTTGAGGGAGAACGTCGATAAGGGATGAAAAATAGTTTGTAACCATACTGGACAAATGTTGTCTCCTGTCACTTTGAATTGATGCTGCAGTACCTGTCCTGTCTGCGGTCATAGAAAAATCACTCCACAACCTGGTCAGAAAACCCCTCTGGCCAACGCCACTTCTGATTTCTGCCCCTCTAACACCTCTGGTCTGCTGGCCCCTGGAGCTCGTGTGAGAATGATCACGGGCGCTGTGTGCAGGGAATGCCAGAAGCAAACGGTCAACAAGAGTTGATTGTTTTGTTGCTAATATTAGTTCCAAGTTCTCATGTGGCATAATATTTTGCAATTTGCCTTTATAGCGAGGATCAAGGAGGCAGGCCAACCAGTAATCGTCATCGTTCATCATTTTTGTAATGCGTGTGTCCCTTTTGAGGATACGCAAGGCATAATCCGCCATGTGGGCCAAAGTTCCCGTTGTCAAATCTGCGGTTGTGCTTGGTTGAGGGGCAGTTGCAGGCAAATCTACGTCACTTGTGTCCCTCAAAAAACCAGAACCCGGCCTTGCCACGCCACCAATTTCCCGTGCCCCCGGGAAAGCTTCCTCATTAAAAATATACTCATCCCCATCATCCTCCTCATCCTCCACCTCCTCTTCGCCCGGTACCTCGTCATGTACACTGCCCTGATCAGACAATCGCTGACTGTCATCAAGGCTTTCCTCTTCCTCTGGTGCAGACGCCTGATCCTTTATGTGCGTCAAACTTTGCATCAGCAGACGCATTAGGGGGATGCTCATGCTTATTATGGCGTTGTCTGCACTAACCAGCCGTGTGCATTCCTCAAAACACTGAAGGACTTGACACATGTCTTGAATCTTCGACCACTGCACACCTGACAACTCCATGTCTGCCATCCTACTGCCTGCCCGTGTATGTGTATCCTCCCACAAAAACATAACAGCCCGCCTCTGTTCGCACAGTCTCTGAAGCATGTGCAGTGTTGAGTTCCACCTTGTTGCAACGTCTATGATTAGGCGATGCTGGGGAAGGTTCAAAGACCGCTGATAGGTCTGCATACGGCTGGAGTGTACGGGCGAACGGCGGATATGTGAGCAAAGTCCGCGCATTTTGAGGAGCAGGCCGGATAACCCCGGATAACTTTTCAGGAAGCACTGCACCACCAGGTTTAAGGTGTGAGCCAGGCAAGGAATGTGTTTTAGTTGGGAAAGGGAGATAGCAGCCATGAAATTCCTTCCGTTATCACTCACTACCTTGCCTGCCTCAAGATCTACAGTGCCCAGCCACGACTGCGTTTCTTGCTGCAAGAACTCGGACAGAACTTCCGCGGTGTGTCTATTGTCGCCCAAACACTTCATAGCCAATACAGCCTGCTGACGTTTGCCAGTAGCTGCCCCATAATGGGAGACCTGGTGTGCAACAGTGGCAGGTGCGGATGGAGTGTTTGTGCGACTGCGGTCTGTGGACGAGCTCTTGCTTCTGCAGGAGGACGAGGAGGAGGAGGAGGAGGGGGTGCGAACGGCTACAGACAACTGTTTACTAGACCGTGGCCTAGGCAGAACTGTCCCAAACTTGCTGTCCCCTGTGGACCCTGAATCCACCACATTTACCCAGTGTGCCATGATGGACACGTAACGTCCCTGACAATGCCAACTGGTCCATGCATCTGTTGTCAGGTGCACCTTTGTGCTCACAGATTGCCTGAGTGCATGGACGATGCGCTCTTTAACATGCTGGTGGAGGGCTGGGATGGCTTTTCTGGAAAAAAAGTGTCGACTGGGTAGCTCGTAGCGTGGTACAGCGTAGTCCATCAGGTCTTTGAAAGCTTCGCTTTCAACTAACCGGTAGGGCATCATCTCTAACGAGATTAGTCTAGCTATGTGGGCGTTCAAACCCTGTGTACGCGGATGCGAGGCTAAGTATTTCCTTTTTCTAACCATAGTCTCATGTAGGGTGAGCTGGACTGGAGAGCTGGAGATCGTGGAACTAGCGGGGGTGCCGGTGGACATGGCAGACTGAGAGACGGTGGGAGATGGTATTGTTGCCGCCGGTGCCCTAGATGCAGTGTTTCCTACTACGAAACTGGTGATTCCCTGACCCTGACTGCTTTGGCCTGGCAAAGATACCTGCACAGATACAGCAGGTGGTGCGCTAAATGGTGGTCCTACACTGCCGGAAGGGATGTTGCGTTGATGACTAGCTTCATTGGCCGAGGGTGCAACAACCTTAAGGGACGTTTGGTAGTTAGTCCAAGCTTTCAAATGCATGGTGGTTAAATGTCTATGCATGCAACTAGTATTGAGACTTTTCAGATTCTGACCTCTGCTTAAGGAAGTAGAACATTTTTGACAGATGACTTTGCGCTGATCAATTGGATGTTGTTTAAAAAAATGCCAGACTGCACTCTTTCTAGCATCGGATACCTTTTCAGGCATTGCAGACTGAGCTTTAACCGGATGGCCACGCTGTCCTCCACCAGGTTTTGGCTTTGCCACGCGTTTTGGGCAAGATACGGGCCCGGCAGATGGAACCTGTGGCGATGTTGATGCCTGCTGCGGCCCCTCCTCCTCCTCTGCTTCAGAACTGCTGCCGCCTGCACCCTGTTCCCCCAATGGCTGCCAATCGGGGTCAAGAACTGGGTCATCTAATAACTCTTCTTGTACCTCCTGCGCAACTTCGTCTGTGTCACCGTGTCGTTCGGTGGTATAGCGTTCGTGATGGGGCAACATAGTCTCATCAGGGTCTGATTCTTGATCAGCACCCTGCGAGGGCAATGTTGTGGTCTGAGTCAAAGGACCAGCATAGTAGTCTGGCTGTGGCTGTGCATCAGTGCACTCCATGTCAGATTCAACTTGTAATGGGCATGGACTGTTAACTGCTTCACTTTCTAAGCCAGGGACGGTATGTGTAAAGAGCTCCATGGAGTAACCCGTTGTGTCGCCTGCTGCATTCTTCTCTGTTGTTGTTTTTGCTGAAGAGGACAAGGAAGTGACTTGTCCCTGACCGTGAACATCCACTAACGACGCGCTGCTTTTACTTTTACCAGTTTCACGAGAGGAGGCAAAAGAGCTAGAGGCTGAGTCAGCAAGATAAGCCAAAACTTGCTCTTGCTGCTCCGGCTTTAAAAGCGGTTTTCCTAATCCCAGAAAAGGGAGCGTTCGAGGCCTTGTGTAGCCGGACGACGAACCTGGCTCCACAGCTCCAGACTTAGGTGCAATATTTTTTTCCCCACGACCACCTGATGCTCCACCACTACCACTACCCTCATTACCAGCTGACAATGAACGCCCCCGGCCACGACCTCTTCCACTAGACTTCCTCATTGTTTTAAAAACGTAACCAAACTAACGTTATTTGTTGCAGTCACACAACTTACACGGTGAGCTATAACTTCAGTATGATTTAGCTACCCCTTTACAGGTTGGTGAGACCACAGCGAAAATCAGGCCCAATGTTACACACTCTGTTTTTGGTGGCTGCAAATTAGAGAGATGCCCCACACGCAGGACTGTCACTGAAGCACAAATGTTAATATTAATGTCACACTATTATTTTTTTTTTATTTTTATTTTTTTCAGGAACACTTTAGAAACCCCCCCAAAAAAAAAAAATAGATTTTTGCAGGGAGAATTTAGAAAACAAATGTAACAAACTATATGCTTTCTATGGGCCACTGAGTGAGAGATGACGCACACAGGAATCAGGAGTGGCACACAAGCCCAGAGGCCAATATTTTTCTACCAATGATTTATGGAGTTATTTTCTCTGGTAGATTTTGGAACCCAAATCAAGGAAAAAAAAAATAGGCTTTCTATGGACCACAATTGGAGAGAGAGAGAGAGAGAGAGAGAGAGAGAGATGGCACACCCAGGAGTCAAGACTGGCACACAAGCAGAAAGGCCAATATTAATCTCCCATTTTTTGGGGGGGTTTGTTTTTTTTTTTTTTTTTTTTTCAGGGAGACTTTAGAAAAAAAAATAATAAAAAAAATATGATTTTATCAGGAAGAATTTAGAAACCAAATAAAATAAAATGATTTTTTCAGGGAGAATTTATAAAACAAATAAAAACAAAAATAGGCGTTCTATGGCCCACTGACTGAGAGATGACGCACACAGGAGTCAGGAGTGGCACACAAGCCCAGAGGCCAATATTTTTCTACCAATGATTGATGTAGTTATTTTCTCTGGTAGATTTTGGAACCCAAATCAAGGAAAAAAAATATAGGCTTTCTATGGACCACAATTGGAGAGAGAGAGAGAGAGAGAGAGATGGCACACCCAGGAGTCAAGACTGGCACACAAGCAGAAAGGCCAATATTAATCTCCCACTATTTTTTTTGGTTGTTTTTTTTTTTTTTTTTTCAGGGAGACTTTAGAAAAAAAAATAATAAAAAAAATATGATTTTATCAGGAAGAATTTAGAAACCAAATAAAATAAAATGATTTTTTCAGGGAGAATTTATAAAACAAATTAAACCAAAAATAGGCGTTCTATGGCCCACTGACTGAGAGATGACGCACACAGGAGTCAAGACTGGCACACAAGCAGAAAGGCCAATATTAATCTCCCACTGTTTTTTTTTTTGTTTTTTTTTTTTTTTCAGGGAGACTTTAGAAAAAAAAATAGTAAAAAAAATATGATTTTATCAGGAAGAATTTAGAAACCAAATAAAATAAAATGATTTTTTCAGGGAGAATTTATAAAACTAATAAAACAAAAAATAGGCGTTCTATGGCCCACTGAGTGAGAGATGACGCACACAGGAGTCAAGACTGGCACACAAGCAGAAAGGCCAATATTAATCCCCCACTGTTTTTTTTGTTTGTTTTTTTTTTTTGTTTTGTTTTTTTCAGGGAGACTTTAGAAAAAAAAATAATAAAAAAAATATGATTTTATCAGGAAGAATTTAGAAACCAAATAAAATAAAATGATTTTTTCAGGGAGAATTTATAAAACAAATAAAAACAAAAATAGGCGTTCTATGGCCCACTGACTGAGAGATGACGCACAGAGGAGTCAGGAGTGGCACACAAGCCCAGAGGCCAATATTTTTCTACCAATGATTGATGTAGTTATTTTCTCTGGTAGATTTTGGAACCCAAATCAAGGAAAAAAAATATAGGCTTTCTATGGACCACAATTGGAGAGAGAGAGAGAGAGAGAGAGATGGCACACCCAGGAGTCAAGACTGGCACACAAGCAGAAAGGCCAATATTAATCTCCCACTGTTTTTTTTGGTTGTTTTTTTGTTTTGTTTTTTTCAGGGAGACTTTAGAAAAAAAAATAATAAAAAAAATATGATTTTATCAGGAAGAATTTAGAAACCAAATAAAATAAAATGATTTTTTCAGGGAGAATTTATAAAACTAATAAAACAAAAAATAGGCGTTCTATGGCCCACTGAGTGAGAGATGACGCACACAGGAGTCAAGACTGGCACACAAGCAGAAAGGCCAATATTAATCCCCCACTGTTTTTTTTGTTTGTTTTTTTTTTTGTTTTGTTTTTTTCAGGGAGACTTTAGAAAAAAAAATAATAAAAAAAATATGATTTTATCAGGAAGAATTTAGAAACCAAATAAAATAAAATGATTTTTTCAGGGAGAATTTAGAAAACAAACAAAACCAAAAATAGGCGTTCTATGGCCCACTGACTGAGAGAGAGAGAGAGATGGCACGCTTAGTACTGGCACACAAGCCCAAAGGGCAATATTAATCTCCCTTTTTTTTTCAGGGAGAATTTCTAAAACCCAAAAAAAAAAAAAAATAGGCTTTCTATGGCCCACTATTTGTGAGAGAGATGGGACGCTCAGGACTGGCACAGATGGCACGCTCAGGACTGGCACAGAAGCCCAGAGGCCAATATTAATCTCCCTTTTTTTCTGGGAGAATTTATAAAACCAAAAAAATATTTAAATAGGCTTTCTATGGCCCACTATTTGTGAGAGAGATGGCACGCTCAGGACTGGCACAGATGGCACGCTCACAACTGGCACACAAGCCCAGAGGCCAATATTAATCTCCCTTTTTTTCAGGGAGAATTTATAAAACCAAAAAATAAATTAAATAGGCTTTCTATGGCCCACTATTTGTGAGAGAGATGGCACGCTCAGGACTGGCACAGATGGCACGCTCACAACTGGCACACAAGCCCAGAGGCCAATATTAATCTCCCTTTTTTCAGGGAAAATTTATAAAACCAAAAAAAAAATTAAATAGGCTTTCTATGGCCCACTATTTGTGAGAGAGATGGCACGCTCAGGACTGGCACAGATGGCACGCTCACAACTGGCACACAAGCCCAGAGGCCAATATTAATCTCCCTTTTTTCAGGGAAAATTTATAAAACCAAAAAAAAAATTAAATAGGCTTTCTATGGCCCACTATTTGTGAGAGAGATGGCACGCTCAGGACTGGCACAGATGGCACGCTCACAACTGGCACACAAGCCCAGAGGCCAATATTAATCTCCCTTTTTTTCAGGGAGAATTTATAAAACCAAAAAAAAAATTAAATAGGCTTTCTATGGCCCACTATTTGTGAGAGAGATGGCACGCTCAGGGCTGGCACAGATGGCACGCTCAGGACTGGCACACAAGCCCAGAGGCCAATATTAATCTCCCTTTTTTTCAGGGAGAATTTATAAAACCCAAAAAAAAATAAAATAGGCTTTCTATGGCCCACTATTTGTGAGAGAGATGGCACACTCAGGACTGGCACACAAGCCCAAAGGCCAATATTAATCTCCCACTGTATTTTTATCAGGGAGAATTTATACACCCCACAAAAAAAAATACAGAAAAATGAAAAGGCTTTCTATGGCCCACTATGTGAGAGAGATGGCACACACAGGGATGGCACTCTAGCAGAAATGCCAAATTGCCAATCTTAATCTCCCACCAAAAAAAAAAAAAAAAAAAAAAACAGGGAATGTCCTACAATTACTATCTCCCTGCCTGCAGTAATCTCAGCCAGGTATGGCAGGCAGCTACTATCTCCCTGCCTGCAGTAATCTCAGCCAGGTATGGCAGGCAGCTACTATCTCCCTGCCTGCAGTAATCTCAGCCAGGTATGGCAGGCAGCAATAAGGAGTGGACTGATGCACAAATCAAATAAAAAGTGTGGACAAACAAAAAAGATAGCTGTGCAGAAAGGAAGGAACAAGAGGATTTGTGCTTTGAAAAAAGCAGTTGGTTTGCACAGCGGCGTACACACAGCAATGCAGCTATCAGGGAGCCTTCTAGGGCAGCCCAATGAGCTACAGCGCTGAGGGGGAAAAAAAAAAAAACTTCCACTGTCCCTGCACACCGAGGGTGGTGTTGGACAGTGCAAATCGCTGCAGCACAAGCGGTTTTGTGGTTAATGGACCCTGCCTAACGCTATCCCTGCTTCTGACAAAGCGGCAGCAACCTCTCCCTAAGCTCAGATCAGCAGCAGTAAGATGGCGGTCGGCGGGAACGCCTCTTTATAGCCCCTGTGACGTCGCAGACAGCAAGCCAATCACTGCAATGCCCTTCTCTAAGATGGTGGGGACCAGGACCTATGTCATCACGCTGCCCACACTCTGCGTTTACCTTCATTGGCTGAGAAATGGCGCTTTTCGCGTCATTGAAACGCGACTTTGGCGCGAAAGTCGCGTACCGCATGGCCGACCCCGCACAGGGGTCGGATCGGGTTTCATGAAACCCCGACTTAGCCAAAAGTCGGCGACTTTTGAAAATGTTCGACCCGTTTCGCTCAACCCTAGTAACGGTATTTGTTGCTGTCAAACAACTTACACGGTGAGCTATAACTTCAGTATGATTTAGATATCCCTTTACAGGTGGGTGAGACCACACGGAAAATCAGGCACAATGTTACACACTCTGTTTTCGGTGGCACCAAATGAGAGAGATGCCACACACGCAGGACTGTCACTCAAGCAGAAATGTCAAAATTGATCTCCCACTTTTTTTTTTATTTTTTCAGGGAGAATTTAGAAACCCAATAAAAAAAAATAGCCTTTCTATGGCCCACTATTTGAGAGAGAGATGGCACACCCAGGAGTCAAGACTGGCACACAAGCAGAAAGGGCAATATTAATCTCCCACTGATTTTTTTGTTTTTTTCAGGGAGAATTTAGAAACCCAATAAAAAAAATAGGCTTTCTATGGCCCACTATTTGAGAGAGAGAGATGGCACACCCAGGAGACAAGACTGGCACACAAGCAGAAAGGGCAATATTAATCTCCCACTGATTTTTTTTTTTTCAGGGAGAATTTAGAAACCCAATAAAAAAAAATAGGCTTTCTATGGCCCACTATTTGAGAGAGAGAGATGGCACACCCAGGAGTCAAGACTGGCACACAAGCAGAAAGGGCAATATTAATCTCCCACTGATTTTTTTTTTATTTTTTCAGGGAGACTTTAGAAACAAAAAAAAAATGATTTTTTCAGGAAGAATTTAGAAACCAAATAAAAAAAAGATTTTTTCAGGGAGAATTTAGAAACCAAATAAAAAAAAAATAGGCTTTCTATGGCCCACTATTTGAGAGAGAGAGATGGCACACCCTGAAGTCAAGACTGGCACACAAGCAGAAAGGGCAATATTAATCTCCCACTGATTTTTTTTATTTTTTCAGGGAGAATTTAGAAACCCAATAAAAAAAAATAGGCTTTCTATGGCCCACTATTTGAGAGAGAGAGATGGCACACCCAGGAGTCAAGACTGGCACACAAGCAGAAAGAGCAATATTAATCTCCCACTGATTTTGTTTTATTTTTTCAGGGAGACTTTAGAAACAAAATAAAAAAAAATGATTTTTTCAGGAAGAATTTAGAAACCAAATTAAAAAATTATTTTTTTCAGGGAGAATTTAGAAACCAAATAAAAAATAAAAATAGGCTTTCTATGGCCCACTATTTGAGAGAGAGAGATGGCACACCCTGGAGTCAAGACTGGCACACAAGCAGAAAGGGCAATATTAATCTCCCACTGAT
Source organism: Ranitomeya imitator (assembly GCF_032444005.1). Classification (NCBI taxonomy): domain Eukaryota; kingdom Metazoa; phylum Chordata; class Amphibia; order Anura; family Dendrobatidae; genus Ranitomeya; species Ranitomeya imitator. Next base: position 406,950,255 of record NC_091284.1, read on the forward strand.
TTTTTTTTATTTTTTCAGGGAGAATTTAGAAACCCAATAAAAAAAAATAGGATTTCTATGGCCCACTATTTGAGAGAGAGAGATGGCACACCCAGGAGTCAAGACTGGCACACAAGCAGAAAGGACAATATTAATCTCCCACTGATTTTTTTTTATTTTTTCAGGGAGACTTTAGAAACAAAATTAAAAAAAATGATTTTTTCAGGAAGAATTTAGAAACCAAATTAAAAAAAATGATTTTTTCAGGGAGAATTTAGAAACCAAATAAAAAAATAATAGGCTTTCTATGGCCCACTATTTGAGAGAGATGGCACACCCTGGAGTCAAGACTGGCACACAAGCAGAAAGTGCAATATTAATCTCCCACTGATTTTTTTTTATTTTTTCAGGGAGAATTTAGAAACCCAATTAAAAAAAATAGGCTTTCTATGGCCCACTATTTGAGAGAGAGAGATGGCACACCCAGGAGTCAAGACTGTCACACGAGCAGAAAGGGCAATATTAATCTCCCACTGATTTTTTTTTATTTTTTCAGGGAGACTTTAGAAACAAAATAAAAAAAAATGATTTTTTCAGGAAGAATTTAGAAACCAAATGAAAAAAAAATGATTTTTTCAGGGAGAATTTAGAAACCAAATAAAAAAAAAATAGGCTTTCTATGGCCCACTATTTGAGAGAGAGAGATGGCACACCCAGGAGTCAGGAGTGGCACACAAGCAGAAAGGGCAATATTAATCTCCCACTGATTTTTTTTTTATTTTTTCAGGGAGATTTTAGAAACCCAATAAAAAAATAGGCTTTCTATGGCCCACTATTTGAGAGAGAGAGAGATGGCACACCCAGGAGTCAGGAGTGGCACACAAGCAGAAAGGGCTATATTAATCTCCCACTGATTTCTTTTTTATTTTTTCAGGGAGATTTTAGAAACCCAATAAAAAAAAATAGGCTTTCTATGGCCCACTATTTGAGAGAGAGAGATGGCACACCCAGGAGTCAGGAGTGGCACACAAGCAGAAAGGGCAATATTAATCTCCCACTGATTTTTTTTTTATTTTTTCAGGGAGATTTTAGAAACCCAATAAAAAAAAATAGGCTTTCTATGGCCCACTATTTGAGAGAGAGAGAGATGGCACACCCAGGAGTCAGGAGTGGCACACAAGCAGAAAGGGCAATATTAATCTCCCACTGATTTTTTTTTATTTTTTCAGGGAGAATTTAGAAACCCAATAAAAAAAAAATAGGCTTTCTATGGCCCACTATTTGAGAGAGAGATGGCACACCCAGGAGTCAGGAGTGGCACACAAGCAGAAAGGGCAATATTAATCTCCCACTGATTTTTTTTTATTTTTTCAGGGAGAATTTAGAAGCAAAAAAAAAAAAAAATTAATAGGCTTTCTATGGCCCACTATTTGAGAGAGAGATGGCACACTCAGGACTGGCACACAAGCCCAAAGGCCAATATTAATCTCCCACTGTTTTTTTTTTCAGGGAGAATTTATAAACCCCACAAAAAAAACAGAAAAATAAAAAGGCTTTCTATGGCCCACTATGTGAGAGAGATGGCACACACTGGGATGGCACTCTAGCAGAAATGCCAATCTTAATCTCCCACAACTTATTTTTTTAGGGAGAAAAAAAAAACAGGGACTGTCCTACAATTACTATCTCCCTGCAGTAATCTCAGCCAGGTATGGCAGGCAGCAATAAGGAGTGGACTGATGCACAAATTAATTAAAAAGTGTGAACAAACAAACAAGATAGCTGTGCAGAAAGGAAGGAACAACAGGATTTGTGCTTTGAAAAAAGCAGTTGGTTTGCACAGCGGCGTACACACAGCAATGCAGCTATCAGGGAGCCTTCTAGGGCAGCCCAATGAGCTACAGCGCTGAGGGAAAAAAAATGTAGCTTCCATTGTCCCTGCAAACAAAAGGTGGTGTTGGACAGTGGAAATCACTACAGCACAAGCGGTTTGGTGGTTAATGGACCCTGCCTAACGCTATCCCTGCTTCTGACGAAGCGGCAGCAACCTCTCCCTAAGCTCAGATCAGCAGCAGTAACATGGCGGTCGGCGGGAACGCCCCTTTATAGCCCCTGTGACGCCGTGGACAGCAAGCCAATCACTGCAATGCCCTTCTCTAAGATGGTGGGGACCAGGACCTATGTCATCACGCTGCCCACACTCTGCGTCCACCTTCATTGGCTGAGAAATGGCGCTTTTCGTGTCATTGAAACGCGACTTTGGCGTGAAAGTCGCGTACCACATGGCCAACCCCACACAGGGGTCGGGTTTCATGAAACCCGACTTTGCCAAAAGTCGGCGACTTTTAAAAATTAACGATCCGTTTCGCTCAACCCTACCCATAAGACCTAGCGGTCTCGCGAGACCGCTAAGTCATATGGGTAATTTTGCAAAGCATCCTGGGAATGCAAGATGGCGGCAGCCGCGCGCTCATCTGCACAGCGCCGTTGGATCCCAGGAAGCGGAGAGACGGGACGCTGAGGAGCAGCAACGAGAATGGTGAGTATGTTCAACTACAAGGGGCCCTCAGATCGTTAGGTGAGTATGTTTATTTTTTATTTTTTGAACCTGTGACATACGTGGCTCGGTAATATAGTACATCACTGTGCGATATCCTACGTGGCTCTGTGCTGTATACTACAAGGCTGGGCAATATACTACCTCGCTGTGCAATACACTACGTGGCTGGACAATATACTACATGGCTGAACAATATACTACCTCGCTCTGCAATATACTATGTGGCTGGGCAATATACTACGTGGCTGGGCAATATACTACCTCGTTCTGCAATATACTACGTGGCTGCGCAATATACTACGTAGCTGGGCAATATACTGCGTGGCTGGGCAATATACTACGTGGCTGGGCAATATACTACGTGACTGGGCAATATACTATGTGGCTGGGCAATATACTACGTGACTGGGCAATATACTACGTGGGGTGTGCAATATACTACATGGACATGCATATTCTAGAATACCCGATGCATTAGAATCGGGCCACCATCTAGTTACACATAATTCCCTATAAACTGGAACTAATAATTTGTGCAAAGGCAGTATCAATCAGCTAGCTGGAACATGTGAAAAAAGTATATGTAGGTAGTGTGATACAAATGGGACAAGATTGATTGTATGGATGTAACAGATAGGTATCCAGACATATATATAGTGATCAATATGGTTTCTTGCTTTAGAATATGAGTACGAGGTTATCATAGGGCAAACTATGGCTGCAGAAGGAGAATAGTCTAATTGAAACTAGCTGTTATTGTTCACAAAGCAGGAGTATAATAACCTTGAAAATAACAAAATATACAGATAAAGACCCTTGGAAAAACAACTAGCTGACATGATCTAAAAAGGAAATCACACACTAGAAGATTCTGGAAGTCTTCATTGCACATGACAGTGCGTGATGAATTTATATAACGATGATTTTGTAGAATGTACTGCGCAGAAGCGGATATAGTCAGATAAGAAAATAATATAAAAGAATGGGGCGGAGTCAGTGAGGTAGGGACTTTCTTCAGACAGGTGAAGCGGATGTGCTGGCTGTCTTGATGCTTTCCCGGAATGTTCCTCCTCACTAAATCGGGGTCTCTCTGATTGAGGAGTGATGCTACAATATCCGATGATGTATTGATGCTTATTCATTCCTATGTAATTTGTTGTATGTTTATGACATGACTCTGATAATCACTATATATCCTTTAATTCATGCTTAAAATTGCTCTTATATATTAATAAAATAATTTGCTTTACCACAAGAACTGTTCTCAGTTGTGCCAAACTTGCATGTTAGTTAGCGAGCTGTAGTTTTAAATTGAGTTGGTAAGACAGGTAGGTACACAGAAGTCCTAATATATGTCACTAAATAAGGGCATGCCCAATCACAGGAGCACACCCGAGGCATGTTTTCCCTAAGCTTCTGCCGGGGGTCTGATTCACAATAATGTATGTTCTATTCTAAAAACAATTGCAGTTTTGTTTCACAATTTCACCAAACTTGGAGTTTTTCCTCCATTTTCCCATACACTTTGTGGTAAATTGAATGGTGTCATTAAAAAGTACAACTAGTCCTGGAAAACACAAACCTTATTCTTCTATGTGGACAGATAAATAAAACAAAGTTGACAGCTTTCTATGTATAAGTGTGCATACAGAGATACAGTAGCTGTCAATCACTGATTGGACTGCCTACGGGACTGAAAATCCCGAAAGAGCAAATCACAGGTGATACTGAATCTTTTTTCACAAAATGATATATCATTCTACTCAGCTGCCAATGCTCTATCACATGCTGCCTGCAGATTGATCAGCATTTTTATGGTGAAAAGTTCTCTTTAAGCCAGTATGAATGAATTGGAACTTTTTAAAAAGTGGTAAAAAGTGGCAAACTCATTCCAGTAAAGGAGTGGCATAAAAAGTAGAAAAATCAGTTCTAAACAGAGGTCATATATCAAAAGATTTGCCAAATATGTCAAACATTCTTAGACACTGTTAGGTCTCGAGTTCCCGCTTCTGCACAGGGGGAATCTCGAGCCATCTCCGCTGCGGTCTCCCATTCTTATCCAGCCGCAGTGGAGTCTGCTCAGCAGGGACGTCGGTCCCAGCATCTTGCTCAGTCTCACTCTGTACAGAGAGTTACTGCTGCTTCTTCAGCTTCTACCATTAAACCCAGTGCTGGTCAGCAGCGAGCGGACTTCTCTGGGACTAAGTCCTTGTCTGCACACACTGAGCATGCCCAGGGCAAGATCTCCCGTTGGAGATCGAGGGTCATGTGCTCAGGCTCTGCAGCACATTCCATTGGTCCTCTTGGCAGGTCTTGGAAGGGCAAAGTTTCCGTGGCCACTTCCTGTGCTGCAACTATATAAACTGCGCATGACCGCACGGCCATGCGCTAGTGTACATTTGCTTACGTGTGTTTGTTGTGAGTGCAAGTCGTCCTTGGATACCCCTTCCCTATTGAATGTCTGTTCGCGGAAGGTGTATGGTTGCTATCTAGCGCCCGACTTATCCTACAGCACTAATCACACGTTACAGCGTCCAGTTGCTGTGACCGCCAGTACGGCGCCGTGCACTTCCTCTGTGCTTTCCTTACCCAAGCCTGGGTGGTTAGTGGCGTTCGTCAGTGCGGCACCGCATGCACTCTTGTGCCCTAATATTGTTATTCAGCTTCCTTACACACCCAGTTGCGGTGTTGTGCCAGCAAGGGTCTAATCGGACTTCAATCCTAGTTGGGGTTGAGTGCGCTGACTACTTGCTCGCCTTCTATGTGCGGTACCGCGATCCTGTGACGCAACAGGATCGCTTCCTTCACGCTGGGTGAATTTTAACCCACGTGTGTATACTTATGAGTACCGCCATATAGTCCGTCATTACTTAGCAGCAGGTTCCATCTCTGCACGGTGGACCCCGTGCTGCAAACGCACCATACACTATCTGTCTTATTATTTGGTGTGTTCCGCTAGCCCTAACAGACACTTTAATAAATTTGGTACAAAAACGACAATCCAACCATAAGCAAAACTTCATTATTGATCCCCCACTTATTTTAAGCAGAATGAGGTTCTCTTTGTTTCTTCTGCTTTCATTTTGAAAATTATTATTTCCAGTTAGAAAAAAATCCAATGTACTGTAGATGTTAGTGAGCAGGAGATATGTTTACCTTTCTAAACATTACTTCACTCTTAGCATTGCACTATTTCAAACACCTTTTAAATTTCCTAAATGCTTCTGAATGTTTTGGAAGATATACTCTCTCCGCAAGACCATACATTTTCCCTCTGTGTTCCCATTCATCCAACAAGCTTGAAAACTGCCAGCCAATTAATTCATTAAAAGCATGGAAACATAATGTGTTTGCCCCCATTAGATTTATAGAGACATCTGAAATTCATTTTGAAAGCTTTAGGTACTTAATCTAACTCTCCGAAACAAAGTGTATTAGGTGAGGTGAGAAGAGCCATAAAACAGTTTTACTTACTTTTTACAATCATGATACACGAAGAGAATATAAAATTCTGTTTTTTATAAACTTCTAAAGTATTTCTCAGACTTCATTACTATTCAAAAGTGAGACATCATGTAGTTAGCAGGACTTGTCATTACCATAAACATTTAAAATATCTTGACGTAAGTCACATTTAAATAGTAAGTTAGCACACTTATATGTTTGGCAGCTTTTTATAATGTCACATGGACACAAATAAAACAAATAGAGTTTGAAATTACTTAATCTATTCATAGGTTTCCTCGTGGATGGATTAAGGGTAGCTAGGGTCATCATGGCATGTCACATGACGATGGTGGGTGGAGGTTGTTACATGATCAACACACATTTGGCAGATGACGGGACGACGAGACCCCTGCTCACATTTATTTCCTTACAGGACAGCACTGTAGATAACAAAAGTGGCCACTATGAATGACGGGCTATACATAATAATAGAGGACACAGTATAATAACAGGATGTCCCTATGCATAACAAGAGAGAACGCAAAATAATAAAGGACGGTGTCATACATAATAAGCGAGCTTGCTTTACAACCAAGAGTTTTACTCTGATCAGCTTTCTGCAAGTAATACAGTGTAGACACAGAATAAATATTTACGTCTATTAACTTATCGGTGATATCTCATCTGGATATGGCCTCACTGACACATCTGTGAAAAAAAAAATACAGGCGTCATCAGTGTTGTGCACAGTGTGTCCATTTTTACTATCAGTGTGGGAGTTCTGTACGATCTCATACCGCCAAAACGTTTTGTCCACACCATGCTTCCGTTCCAGCCCACTGCACCTTGAACGTGACTTTGTCACTGACACCAACGAACTTTTTCACTAACTGACTAATCCAGAAAGTGGCTCCCCTTTACTGATCCTAACCGCACCCTCTGTGGGCTTGACCAATCATTAACTGTCGCTTTACTCTATCTGCCTCAGCAATCTGTTGTAAGGCAGACTTAATCTTTCACCTATAGTGGCATGTAAAAGTTTGGGCAACCCTGGTAAAAATTACTGCTATTGTGAACAGTTAAGCAAGTTTAAGCTGAAATGATATCTAAAAGGTTAAAGATGACACATTTCCATTAGGTTTTAGGCCAAAAAATATATATAAATATTTTCATCTTTTACATTTTAAAAATTACAAAAAGGAAAATGGGCCAATGCAAAAGTTTGTGCACCTTGTAGGGTTAATAGCTAGAAGAACCCCCTTTAGAAAGTATCACAGCTTGTAAACAATTTTTGTAGACAGCCAAGAGTCTTTCAATTCTTGTTTGAGGGATTTTCATCCATTATTTTTTTTGAAAATTTATCCAGTTCAATAAGACTCCTGGGCTGCCTTGCATGCATTGATATTTTGAGGTCTAGCAACAGACCTTTTGAGGTAATTACTTTTTGGATTATTACATGTGTTTAGGATAATTCATCATCCATTTGTAGAAGCCATCCTCTTTTCAACTTTAGCTTTTTTACAGATGATCTCATGTTTGCATTAAGAATTTGTTGAAATTTCATTTAAACCATTATTCCCTCTACCCGTGAGATGTTCCCCGTACCATTGGCTGCAACACAACCCCAGAGCATGATTGATCCACCCCCATGCTTAATTGTTGGTGAGATGTTCTTTCCTGAAATTCTGTGTCCTGTTTTCTCAGGCTTCTTTTGCATACTTCTGGGGCAGAATTTTATGCTGAGGACACAATAGTAGTTTTATTCTGATGACTCTTCCATGAAGGCCATATTTGTGCAGGTGTCTCTGCAGAACAATAGAACAGCGAAAAAAATGAATTGTAGAACAGGAGAACAATATACAACTGCAGAGTCTGCTACAACTTTCTGAAGATCTTTTGCATTCAAGTGGGGGTTCTGTTTTACCTAGTGTACATGTGACAATGAAAACCAGAGTACACAGGGTGGGCCATTTATATGGATACACCTGTATGGGCCATTTATAAAGCTGCATCCAAAATGGCTGACTTCAAAATGGCCGCCATGATCACCATCCATCTTGAAAGTTTTCCACCTCCCATATACTAATGTGCCACAAACAGGAAGTTGATATCACCAACCATTCCCATTTTATTTAGGTGTATCCATATACATGGCCCACTGTGTACACGTAACAGAGAAATTTTAGTAAGGAAAAATAGGACTCATTTGTTATTCATACATAATGCTATTGAAGTGTAATAATAATTTTGAGGGTTCAATAGCGGTAACAGATTTTATCTACACTGAAACATATTACAAAATGGATCCTTAGAATGCTAGAGGATATCAGTAATATACACTACCGTTCAAAAGTTTAGAGTTACCCAGACAATTTTATGTTTTCCATGAAAACTCATACTTTTATTAATCAAATGAGTTGCCAAATGAATTGAAAATCTAGTCCAGACATTGACAAGGTTAAAAAAAAGATTTTATTTGAAAAAATAATTTTCTCCTTCAAACTTTGCTTTCGTCAAACAATGCTCCCTTTGCAGCAATTCCAGCTTTGCAGACCTTTGGCACTCTAGCAGTTGCTGAGGTAATCTGGAAAAATTTCACCCCATGCTTCCAAAAGCCCCTCCCACAAGTTGGTTTGGCTTGATGGGCACTTTTTCCGTACCATATGGTCAAGCTGCTCCTACAACAGCTCAATGGGGTTGAGATCTGGTGACTACGCTGGCCACTCCATTACAGATAGAATGCCAGCTGCCTGCTTCTTCCCCAAATAGTTTTTGCATAATTTGGAGGTGTGCTTTGGGTCATTGTCCTGTTGTAGGATGAAATTGGCTCCAATCAAGCTCTGTCCACAGGGTATGGCATGGCATTGCAAAATGGAGTGATAGCCTTCCTTAAAGGAATATCCTTTTTACCTTGTACAAATCTCCCACTTTCTCAGCACCAAAGCAACCCCAGACCTTCACTTTACCTCCACCACGCTTGACAGGTGGCAACAGACAGTCTTCAGTTCTGTGGCTCAAAAATGTTCTTCTGTGTGATCCAAACACCTCAAACTTGGATTCGTCTGTCCATAACACTTTTTTCCAAACTTCCTCTGTCCAATGTCTGTGTTCTTTTGCCCATATTAATCTTTTCCTTTTATTAGCCCATCTCAGATATGGCTTTTTCTTTGCCACTTTGCCCTGAAGGCCAGCATCCCGAGTCGCCTCTTCACTGTAGATGTTGACACTGGCGTTTTGCGTGTACTATTTAATAAAGCTGCCAGTTGAGTACCTGTGAGGTGGTGATTTCTCAAACTACAGACTCTAATGTACTTGTCTTGTTGCTCAGTTGTGCAGCGAGGCCTCCCACTTCTCTTTCTACTCTGGTTAGAGCCTGTTTGTGCTCTTCTCTGAAGTGAGTAGTACACACCGTTGTATGAAATCTTCAGTGTCTTGGCAATTTCTCGCATGGAAGAGTCTTCATTTCTAAGAACAAGAATACACTGTCGAGTTATACATGTAAGTTCCTTTTTTCTGGCCATTTTGAGAGTTTAATGGAACCAACAAATGTAAAGCTCCAGATTCTCAACTAGCTCAAAGGAAGGTCAGGTTTATAGGTTCTCTAATCAGCCAAACTGTTTTCAGCTGTGCTACCATACTTGCACAAGGGTTTCCAAGGGTATTCTAACCATCCATTAACTTTCTTACACAGTTAGCAAACACAAAGTACCATAAGAACACTGGAGTGATGGTTGTTTGAAATGGGCCTCTATACACCTATGAAGATATTGCTTTTCAAACCAGATGTTTGCAGCTAGAATAGTAATTTACCCCATTAGCAATGTATAGAGTGTATTTCTGAATCATTTAATGTTAGCTTCATTGAAAAAAATCTGTGCTTTTCTTTAAAAAATAAGGAAATTTCTAAGTGACCCTAAAATTTTGAACGGTAGTGTACAGGGTGGGCCATGTATTTGGATACACCTAAATAAAATGGGAATGGTTGGTGATATCAACTTCCTGTTTGTGGCACATTAGTATATGGGAGGGGGAAAACTTTTCAAGATGGGTGGTGACCATGGCAACCATTTTGAAGTCGACCATTTTGCATCCAACTTTATTTTTTCCAATGGGAAGAGGGTCAGTTGACACATCAAACTTATTGAGAATTTCACAAGAAAAACAATGGTGTGCTTGGTTTTAACGTAACTTTATTATTTCATGAGTTATTTACAAGTTTCTCTCTGTTTACAGCCATTGACATGTCGCAGAGGTTAACACGTGAGGAGCGGATAAAAATTGTGTTGATGTCTGATGAATGCAATACCTTGGTCATTGCAGCAGATTTCAATGCAAGACTCCCTATGCAAGAAAACTGTCACCATTCCCATGTTATTTAGGTGTATCCATATAAATGGCCCACCCAAAAAAGTTTGCCGCATCACTGAAAATAATGTTCTGTTGAAACTGAGGGTCCTGTTCAAATTTTTGTTTTGCCCATTCTGCAAATTTAGCACCATCCATTTAATGATTAAAGAGGCCAGTACACTCTTAGGCTAGTTTCACATTTGCATTGGAATCCGCAGTGTTTAATCCGCATCCGCAAGTGGAGGAAAAAACGCATCGAAAAGCGTACAAACGCGGCTTTTTTTGCGTTTTTTGTGCACATGGTGACAAATTTTACAGGAGAAAAATCTAGATAACCAAACACTGCCAATGGGACTACAGAGGGCGTGTATTATGGGATATCTACATATAGTCCCTAGGACTGCTGAAATCTTAACAGTGTGCTACTGTGTCCTGTGTCATGATGGATCTTCGCATGGAGAGCTTTTATTTCAACCTGGATTTAGGCATCAAGCTGTTTCTTGCCTGTGCATTTGCTTGGGAGCAAGACAGAAATCGCGAAAGATGGAGAAGGAGACGGCATAGGCGTTTTTGGAGACACCCCATTATTGAATTAAGTGAGAGACGTGGAGCCTATCACACACTGTATGGCGAGCTTAATGAGAACCCTGACAAATTCCCAGAATACACAAGGATTTCGCAAAACTCGTTCCGGGATTTGCTTGCTCGTGTCTAAGGATCCATACGGAGACAGGACACCCAGCTCCGTAGAGCGACTCCACCAGAGGAACGTCTGCTGGTTACATTAAGGTACGTAAGAAATGTAAACCAATGCCAGTGCTATTTTTGGGTGTTCTGACATGTGTTTTTTTGTTTGTTTTTTTCCTTTATGTCTTTAGCATAACCACACCATAAATAGAATTGATTGTAATTTTTCTTTATTATTTTTCTTCCAGATTTCTGGCAACCGGAGAGAGTTTATCATCCCTCCATTTCCAATACCGGCTTGGAATATCCACCCTGTCGGGAATAGTTGCGGACACCTGCCGGGCTTTGTGGAATGTATTCCGGGATGAGTTTATACCCATACCCACCTTGGACATGTGGATTGGAAGATCGGAAAAATTCTGGAGTGTGTGTGATTTCCCCAACTGTTTGGGAGCGGTGGATGAAAAGCACATCCGCATTATCAAACCAGCCAGAACAGGATCAGAGTACTTCAACTATAAAAAATATTTTTCTGTTGTGCTCATGGCAATAGCCAATGCGGACTGTCGCTTCATCGCCGGGGACATTGGAGCTTTTGGCCGTGGCAACGATTCCCAGACATTCAAGAACTCGGATATGGGCCACCGTGTGCATGGCAAAAATTTTAATTTTCCACGACCACAACCTCTCCCCAACACTCAAGGTCCACCGATGCCATTTGTTATGGTTGGGGATGAGGCCTTTCAGATATGTGAGAACCTACTGAAGCCATATTCCAGTCGAGACTTGAACCACACTAAAAGGATCTTTAACTACAGACTGACCAGGGAACGAAGAACTGAAGAGTGTACCTTTGGGATTCTAGTCTCAAAATGGCGCATTCTTGCATCAGCCATAAATCTAAAAATGGAGACAGTGGACGAGGTGGTCAAAGCCTGTGTGGTTCTGCACAATTACATTATGGCTAAGGAGTGGCCCAACATTGAACTGGATGAACCAGTTGCACACCCACTGCCCAATTACCAGCATCACCCGCTGCAGTCAACAGCTGAAGTTGGCCACATGCGGGACCAATTTGCTGCCATTTTTGATTCGGATATTGGACGTGTGTCATGGCAGGACAATGTTGTGTAAATGTCCTGTTATTATTTTATCTGTACCAGTTATTTTCTTACATGTTACTAGGGTTGAGCGACTTTTACTTTTATAGGATCGGGTCGGGTTTCACGAAACCCGACTTTTTCAAAAGTCGGGTCGAATGAAATCGGCCGATCCTATAAAAAAGTCGGGGTCGGCCGAAACTCGAAACCCAATGCAGTGCATTGGGTTTCCAATGGTTCCCAGGGTCTGAAGGAGAGGAAACTCTCCTTCAGGCCCTGCGATCCATATTTAAGTGTAAAATAAAGAATTAAAATAAAAAAATATCGCTATACTCACCCTCGGACGCGCCCTGGTACAAACCGGGAACCTTCCTTCCTTCGAATCAGCGCTTGCAGGACCTTGCGGTGACGTCGCGGCTTGTGATTGGTCGCGCGACCGCCCATGTGACCGCTCGCGCGACCAATCACAAGCCGCGACTTCACCGCAAGGTCCTGCAAGCGCTGATTCTTAGGAAGGAAGGCTGCCGGAAAGAGGCAGGGCGCGTCCGAGGGTGAGTATAGCGATATTTTTTATTTTAATTCTTTATTTTACACTTAAATATGGATTCCGATACCGATTTCCGATATTGCAAACATATCGGAACTCGGGATCGGAATTCCGATACCAGATTCAGAAGATCGCCGACTTCATGGCCGACCCCACACAAGGGTCGGGTCGGGTTTCATGAAACCTGACTTTGCCAAAAGTCGGCGACTTCTGAAAATGGCCGACCCGTTTCGCTCAACCCTACATGTTACTAATGTTTCTCGTTAATAAACTTTTTTGGGTGTCTTGACCGTGTCTCATATGTATTTCCTCGATAAAACGAGGTTGTCCTCACACTAGCAGTATTTGGTCTGTATTTATTATCAGTATTTGTAATCCAAAACCAGGAGTGGGTGATGAAGGCTGAGGTGCTAGATATGCTAATATTATAATTTTCTTCTAATTGTTCCACTCCTTGTTTTGGCTTACAAATACTAATATAAAATACTGACCACATACTGCTAGTGTGACGGTAGCCATGTTGTTTTAGTGATAAGGTTGTTGACGTCATTGTGTCCTGATTCTGTTTTGCTATGCAGTATCCATTGGATACAGACTGAAGAGACAATGGCTGTCAAACAAAACAGATCTATACTCATCAAGTCAGGTGTCAGAAATAATGAATTCATGATGCACATATAACAGCCTCATAAATTCACTATTTCTGACACATGTGCAAGTGAGCATAGATATGCCGTGTATGACCGCTATCGTCCCTTCAGTTTGTGTGAAATAGATTATGTACACAGAAGAGAAACAGGAGGCTATACAATGCACTTCTCTACTCAACAGGTCATGCGTCCCAACTAATGAGTTTTTTGACACTTGACCTGTAGAGTATAGTTTTGCATTGTATTGCCACCATTTTCTCTTCAGTCTGCAACACTAGTCACAGACTAAACAGAATGAAGAGATTATGGAGAAAATACAAGTATACATTTTTTGGTCCACCTCATAGCTCTATACTAAAGACACACAAAGTCTTGTACTTGCTAACTACTGGAGCTATGATGTGGCCAAAAAATAAAGTGTGCGGTGCAGTGTTTTATTTGGTGCACGGCGAAAGACACAATTAACCAAACATAATTGGGGGCAAAAAACTTGTATTTATTTTTGAACAACAAAAATATTTCTTTAACTGCGCCTGCTTGGGGTAGAGTGATGGAAACGGGGGTTGTGAAGCTGTGAGGCCTGGCTAAGTGTGGACGACGCAGGGGTGGCAGGAGAAGGGGCAATGAAACTTGTGGGGTCTGGTAGTTCGGGGATAGGGCTTGACACATGAGAGGCCTGAGATGCACTGGAAGGGTGAGACAAACCTGACATAACAGACACACTGGGAGGTGAGGGGGGAGGAATACTAAGAGTACGGTGTTTATAATTTTTTCTCCCTTTCTGGGATCGCCGGGTTCTGGTAAGCCTCGGTGGGCTCATATGTCGTGGCATTGTTGTGATTGATGACCCGTCAGGGTCCGGCTGCACTATGCCAGAGTCCATAGTGCTCGTAGAGCATGCAGCCATGCCAGAGTCCATAGTGCTCGTAGAACGTGCAGCCATGCCAGAGTCCATAGTGCTCGTAGAGCGTGCAGCCATGCAAGAGTCCATAGTGCTTGTAAAGCGTGCAGCCATGCCAGAGTCCATAGTGCTCGTAGAGCGTGCAGCCATGCCAGAGTCCATAGCGCTTGTAGAGGAAAAGGCCATGCCAGGGTCCTGCTGCATCATGGTGGAGGCGGTACGGAAGGCCATGCCAAGGTCCTGCTGCATCGTGGTGGAGGCGGTACGGAAGGCCATGCCAGGGTCCTGCTGCATCATGGTGGAGGCGGTACGGAAGGCCAGGGTCCTGCTGCTGCATCATGGTGTCAGTGGAGAAGGTCCAAGCAGGAGCAGCGGTTGTCATGGTGGTGGCGGTGGGCTGTCCTACAGCACTCAGCATGGTGGTGGTGCTGTACTGGTGTCCGGCAGTGCTAGGAATAGAGGTGGCCGTGCAGTGGTATGCAGAAGAGGTCAGCATTGAGGTTAATCGTGACAGTGACGGCACAGGTGGATATGCCGACACTGTCTGCTGAAAATACTGACTCTGCTGCATAGCCTGCACGTAAGCAGCATTGCAGGCCTGCATGACACTAAGCTGGAGATCAGGAGCAAGGTGTTCCGACATGCCCTGCTCAATTTGGTTAAAGAAATGATGTGCTGGCCTCTGGAGGTCAAGGCTTTTGGTGACCTCCTGGATACGTGTATTCATGTGGCTAAGGGAAATATCCATTCGGTCACCCAAAGCCTTGAGTCCTTCGTGAAAAACCGAGCTCAAGTGCAAAAACTCGGGCATGAGGGAACTGTCCGATGCCCTCTGCCGCTGCCAGGAGGAGCCCCCCAAAAAAGGGGCAGAAGCAGAGGACTGGGAAAGGGGAACACCTGATGGACCAGCTTCCTGGTCTCCAGGTAGTGTGGCAGGCCCACTTGCTGCAGCTCTGCTGGATGGCTGGGATGGGTCCGTGGCTGTCTGATGAAGGACCGCTCCAGAACCTGGGCCAACAGTACTGCTCCATGTGCTGTGAAAAAAGAAAAAAAAATCAATACCAAAAATTAACCAGACGCCAAGTCCTGTGGAAAAGAAACATACAGATTATGGCAATACAACACAACCAAATGCACGAGAGAAATACTTACGTTCTCTGGGCAAGGATCGGTCTTAAAAATGCCAGAATACGATGGTATTTGTACTTTTGGATCCTTGCTCCTGAACCACTGGGAACACGGCTCTCTTGACGCAGGTCCTTGTTGAAGCGGTCCTTCATCGAACACCAACGTGTTTTGACTTTCTGCACCCTTCGAAAAAACAAAAACTTATGGTTACACAATGTACTTTTGGCCGTGCTCACACAACTGTGTGTGATGAGAGAAATGCGTTCACATAGACAGCAATGCGTTTTTTTTGCGCATTTGTGCCGCTAACAACGCATGCGTTTCTAGGCGGCTAATTGACACCTACAAAATTACTATATGTAGTGTTCACCATGCCAAACCGCATGCGTCGTCAATTGCGGCCAGACGCAATCAAACGCAGACACTTGCGTTTCTAATGTTAAATATAGGAATACACAATGCATGCGGATTACTGCGGATGAAACGCCGAGGACACAACCGCAAATGTGAAACCGGCCTTAGGAACCTTGAGTACTGCAGAAATTCTGTTGTAACCTTGGCCAGATGTGTGCCTTGCCACAATTCTGTTTCTGAGCTCCTTGGCCAGTTTCTTTGACCTCATGATTCTCTTTTGGTCTAACATACACTGTGAGCTGTGAGGTCTTATATACTGTAGACATGTGTGTGCCTTTACAAATCAAGTCCTATCAGTTTAGTTTAACACACCTGGACTCCAAAGAAGGAGTTGAACCATCTCAAGGAGGATCACAAGGAAATGGCCAAAATGTGACTTAAGTCACATTAAGTGTCTGAGCAAAGGGTCTGAATACTTATGACCATGTGATATTTCAGTTTTTCTTTTTTAGTAAATTTGCAAAAATTTCAAAATTTCTGTTTTTTTTTCAGTCAAAAAAGTGTACATTAATGAGAAAAAAATGAACTTTTTTGAATTTACCAAATGGCTGCTATGAAATAAAGACTGAAAAATTTAGAGGGGTCTGAATACTTTCTGTGCCACTGTAGATAGTGCTGGGCAGCCCGCCTGATCTAGTAGTATGGGCATCACTAATGGGCTGTAAGCCAGACACTGTGCATTACTAGTGTGTGACCAGCACCCTATACAAGCCTCATTTGTGCAATCTAATACTAAGCAATCACCCCCCTCCATGAGTTGGTAGGTTGTGATTGGTTGCCTCATAAGTATTTTGCACCTGTATTGCCGCCATCTTTATTACATGGGTTTGCTGCATCCTGAGAGTCCACTAGTTCTAAGACATGGGCAGGTAGGCACTGCAGTCCCTTTGTGCTGTTTCCGCTAACAACCATAATTATTGGATATATAGCATGGTATTTGTCATAGATATCTCATGGTGGCCAGTGCATTATTTTTTTAATATTGGATTAATAACCTCTCAGGTTGGTCATTTTACTGCCTAATAAATTCCTCACTCTTACTCTCCAACAACACATCCCCCAACACACTTGTTCAGGCTAGTTGGTTCAGCCTGCCCATGTATGAATCCCTGTCCTTCCCCTTCCTCTTTGTGTAGGAGACACGTGTCCCACTTGCCCTCCCGAGGGTCAGTAAAATCACATCCTAAGGTTTCCTCATGCGTTCATTGGTTGTATACATGGGAGAATAATGTGATTTATGCAATGACTAAAGACTTTTGGGGTCTGAAACACGACTGCCAGTGTGAACTCCCCCTATAGGGTTTTTTTCTTCACTTTATAAAAACAGCAAAGTCCTGTCCTGGAAAACATTGGACTGTGTGTGTAGATCCAAAAGTCCTGTGACTTTTCTCCTTCTATGTCTTTTATAAGAGAAGAATGATGCCATGTTAGATTATTGTTCCAGTCCTCATATAAAATTGTATCCAACGTTTTTATTAAAGGCAATTACCCTGCTAATCCCAGCAGGACATATAGAATGTTCATGAATTAACTTTTTTGCAGTGACTAGCATGTAAAGTTAGAGTGAGGATCAAGGAGTGCTGAGGTACATAGTACGTAAATGTCGCAAATATTTCATTGACTTATTATTATTATTATTTATTGTTATAGCGCCATTTATTCCATGGCGCTTTACATGTGAGGAGGGGTATACATAATAAAAACAAGTACAATAATCTTAAACAATACAAGTCATAACTGGTACAGGAGGAGTGAGGACCCTGCCCGCGAAGGCTCACAATCTACAAGGGAAAGGTGAGAATACAGTAGACGAGGATAGAGCTGGTCATGCAGCGGTTTGGTCGATCGGTGGTTACTGCAGGTTGTAGGCTTGTCGGAAGAGGTGGGTCTTCAGGTTCTTTTTGAAGGTTTCGATGGTAGGCGAGAGTCTGATGTGTTGTGATAGAGGGTTCCAGAGTAGGGGTGATACGCGAGAGAAATCTTGTATACGATTGTGGGAAGAGGAGATAAGAGGGGAGTAGAGTAGGAGATCTTGTGAGGAACGGAGGTTGCGTGTAGGTAAGTACCGGGAGACGAGGTCACAGATGTATGGAGGAGACAGGTTGTGGATGGCTTTGTACGTCATGGTTAGGGTTTTGTAGTGGAGTCTCTGGGCAATGGGGAGCCAGTGAAGGGATTGACAGAGGGGAGAGGCCGGAGAATAGCGGGGGGACAGGTGGATTAGTCGGGCAGCAGCGTTTAGAATAGATTGGAGGGGTGCGAGAGTGTTAGAGGGGAGGCCACAGAGCAGGAGGTTGCAGTAGTCAAGGCGAGAGATGATGAGGGCATGGACTAGGGTTTTTGCAGATTCATGGTTGAGGAATGAACGGATTCGTGAAATATTTTTGAGTTGAAGTCAGCAGGAAGTGGAAAGGCCTTGGATATGTGGTTTGAAGGAGAGATCAGCGTCAAGGATTATCCCGAGGCAGCAAGCTTGTGGGACTGGGGAGAGTGGGCAGCCATTTACTGTAATGGATAGGTTCGTTGGGGGGGTCGCGTGAGATGGGGGAAAGATGATGAATTCTGTTTTGTCCTTGTTAAGTTTCAGAAATCTAGCGGAGAAGAAGGATGAAATAGTGGACAGACATTGAGGGATTCTGGTTAGAAGGGAGGTGATATCTGGTCCAGAGATGTAGATCTGTGTGTCATCAGCATAGAGGTGATACTGAAAGCCATGAGATTCTATGAGCTGTCCCAGGCCAAAGGTGTAAATGGAGAAGAGCAGGGGCCCAAGGACTGAACCTTGTGGGACTTAATAAATGCAAAATTCAAAAACTCCATTGGCACTAATATGAGTAACATTGGATCTTGGATGAGCAGCTACATGCAAGTCTTACACCAAATAATGCAAAGCATCAGGTAATAATAATTGTAATTATATAGCGCCAACATATTCCGCAGCACTTTATAATTGAGAAGGGACATGTACAGACAATAACAACATTACAGAGTAACACATAATTCAACAGTTACAGGAGGAGTGATGGCTCTGCTTGCAAGCTTGCAATTTATAAGGAAATAGGGGGACACAATAGGTAGATCGTCCTTGTTATGTATGGTCTAGCCATCATTATAGTAAATAAGGGTTTTCATCAGGGTCAATCTGGCCTGGCGGTATACTGCTGGGCCAGAGAGATACCGCCAGGCCAGAGAGAGATAATGAGAGAATAGTGGCCGCGATCCATTTAAAAGCGCAGGCGGGCTGGGCTGAGGATCAAGGGACCGCTCCACCATCAGGGCCACCAGGCCACCTATGTCTCCATCGACCGGGCTGGCACTGTGCCTTTAATTGTGTGAGTGTATGCGTGCCATAGCCATGTCTGCTGAAAGTGACTTCAAGCAGCACGCCCTGCACTGCTGCTTCCCGCCATAGAAGCACTTCAAAGAAGCACATGGGCTGGATGGGAAACAAGCCAATGGAGGGTAAAACTACCCCTAATAATTTGTGTATGTTTATGTCTGTTTATATTAAATTTTTGTGTATATGCCTGCATGTGTTCATATCTGTGTTTGTGTATAGGTTTTTTTGTGCATGTCTGCATGTACATTTGAGTGTGTGCGCGTCTGCATGTCTGCCTGGGTGTGAGTGTCTGCATGTGCATTTCTGTTTGTGTGAACCTGTATGTTTATGTGTGCAATTCTGAGTGTGTGCGCATTCTTGCATGTGGGTGTCTGTATATCTGTGTGTGCATATCTACGTGTGCGTGTCTTCTTGGGTGTGCATGTCTATTTCTGTGTGTGTTCATGTGTCTGCATGTGTGCTTATCTGCATATGTCTATGTGTGCATGTCTGCATGTGCGTGTGTGCTTATGCCTGCATGTGTATGTACTTGCTTGCGTGTGCATGTGTGTGTGTCTGAGTGTGTACATGTCTGCATGCATGTGTGTGCAGCGTCCCATGGTCCTGTTCGTTGCAGTAATGTCATTCTTCCATCAGGGGGGTGATGTTACGTCTGATGGCAATAAAGGAGATCACTTTACCAGGTATCACAAACCATACACCACACTTCACACTCCAGTCCACCAGGGGGAGCTGTGCTCCTATTTAGTAGGGCACTCTTCACAATTAGGTAAAACTGGTGGTCTGGATAGGAAGGTAGGCAGAAGCGAGCTGGGCTTCACCCAGTGAGCTGCTATCTGAGCTCCACTCAGGTAGTGGGTCCCTGACAGGGGTGGGATCCTGTCAGAGGCCTAGACAGAAGGCCACGGAGCTGCGTCGGCCTGACGTGCGGCAGCATCCTAAGAAAGAGACATTGAAGAAGAATTGTGTTGCAGAGAGTAAGAAACGAAGTCATAGCAAAAGGAGAAGAAACGAGAAGTTCTGCCCTGTAAAAGGCTGCCTCCTTTCTGAGGCGCAGGATCCGGTAGCCGGAACACCGAGGGAGTCATCGTCTCCAAACCTGGCTCCAGAGACCGGCAGGACGGCTAATTACATATTAGTTGCCTGACCTTTACCCAGGAGGCACAGTGGCAGCTGTGGAGGCCGGGGTATCCTAGAGCTCCTGTAAAAGGCCTCAGGCCATCAGTCATACGGGTTGTTCCTATCCATCTGGGGGACAGAGAGAAAGACTTAACATCTAGAACACCAACACAGTTGTGAGGACCTTATGAGAAGCTTAGCAGTAAGGTACTACAACATTCAGGTGCTAGAGGAAGGCTACTGATTTCCACTTGGATAAGGGGACTCTGGATTTGCCTT
Organism: Ranitomeya imitator; assembly: GCF_032444005.1. NCBI lineage: Eukaryota > Metazoa > Chordata > Amphibia > Anura > Dendrobatidae > Ranitomeya > Ranitomeya imitator. The sequence continues at coordinate 406,970,753 of NC_091284.1, forward strand.
CAGACTGGCCGGACTCTGTCTACCCTGTGATCTGGTGCTCTGGACTGTGGACATTGAAGCCTTCAGTAAAGGTAAAGAGACTGCAACCTTGTGTCCTCGTTCTTCACTGCGCCTCACACCATCCACCATCCACACACTGGGAAGCCCTGGGGACATACTTCACTTGTAGGAAGGTATGCCAACTAGCTGCCATAACATCACCCCAGCGGACCCCTAAGCAGCGTCGGTCACCCTGACCGAATACCACAGGTGGCGTCACGAACATTATCCCTTTAAAGACCTTTCCCCCGTTTACAACGGACGTCCCTAGGGCCACAGACCGGGTCAGCCACCGTGACATTCCCCTTAAGAACCGAAGGGCCCGGCTCCGAGTAACCCCTATTCCTTGGGGGCGCTCCATGTGCGTATCTGAGTGTGTATATCTGTGTGTTTTTGTGCATAACTTCATGTGCATTTCTGTGTGTGTCTATGCATGTCTATGTCTGCATGTGCTGTAGTGCAGTGGTAGCACCCGATGCAGTGATAAGGCAGTGACCAAACAAAGTTCAAAGCAACAGTCTCTTTAATGTTCAACTCACATAAACAATACAACACACGATATCCTCCGGATTGCAGCTGGGAACCATATCCTCTGGTTTGCAGCCATTAAACATGCCAGTCTACCTCCATGACCGGTTGCCATGGGTGACTGCATCGCCATGTATCTCTTAAGTGTTCAACTCATAGCACTACGCAATACACGATATCCTCCGGATCGCAGCCAGGAACCATATCCTCTGGTTTGCAGCCAATAAACATGCCAGTCCACCTCTGAGACCAGTTGCCATGAGTGACTACACCGGGTGTGTACGCTGTGGGTGCCAAGCCTTCCAGCAAACCTGGCTGTTTGGCTTTGCTGGCCTGTGTTTCCTCACATAGGTGGAGCTCTGCAGAGCCTCCTGCTCTGTACTCCTCCAAACACCAAACTGGCACTGACTCTGCACCTGACACACCCAAACCATTTACTGCAGGGATTTAAACTGGGATATGTGGCCTTCAGCCACATGGAAAACCCGGCCAGGAATTAAACAGACTGCACCACTACTATTCTGTAGTCTGTTTCAAAACGCAAAAGCCCAGAGCAGATTTTCTTAAATCTACCCTGGATGCATAGCATGCCCAAGACCAACACTCAATTTTATTCCGCATTGCGATCACAGCTATGCCTGTGACTGCAGTGCACTCCCATGGCCTCACTATGCCTCTGTGCGCATCCTGGGGGAACGCACAGCGACCCCTACATGTAACACCGGTCTCTGCCTCACAGTGCCTACTTGTGAATTTCTGAGTGTGTGACTGCACGTGTGTGTGCTTGCCTGCATGTGCAAGTGTGCGGTTTGCATTTCTGTGTGTGAATGTTTACAAATGCATGTGCGTGTATGTGTGTGCATTTCTGTGTGTGTGCATGTCAGTGTGTGTTTACGTCTTCATGTGTGTGTGTATGAGTGTGCATTTCTATGTGCGTGCACACATCAGCATGTGCATTTCTGTCCATATATGCTTCTCCAATTGTTTCTATGTCTGCACATGTGTGTGTGCGGGTCTGGGTGTGTATGTCTGCGTACATGCCTGCATGTGTAAGTGTCTGCAAGCACGTATATGTGTGCATGCGTGTCTTTGTCCATGTATACATGCCAGAATGCTCATCTGAAGATTTATTATAATTTGGGAGAGATGGGGGAGAAATGTCAGGAGACAGTATGGGAAGAATGTGTGAAGAAACAGTATGGTGAACAAGAGGAGGGGGGATAGGTGCAGGAATGCAATGGGAAGGGGATGTATGAGGAGACAGTATGGAGAGTGAGGGGGTGTGAGAAGACAATTGAGGGTAGTGGTGTGAGGAGACAATATGGGGGAGAAAAGTGTGAGCAGTCACAGAACAAAGAATAGGTAGTGTGGGCGGAGGTATTGAGTTGGGGCAGCATGGGGGACAGTGTGAGAGCACAGCGAGGAGGGAACTGTACACTGAAGAGGAGGAGTGTGATGGAGCGGCAAATTATAGAGACAAGGCAGTATAGGGGGGCAAAAGGTGAGAGGACATTCTGAAGAAGAGACCCAGTATAGAAAAGAAAGGACAGTGTGAAGGACATGTACTGTACTATAAGAGGGATACATAGAGGATCATATTTTGTGCAGGAATTAATATTTTTTACAAGGGCACAGCGTATGGCCCTATATTCAGGAGAATTATAATCACTATGCTCTTTAAAGGGTATCATGTGGGGAGATTGTAAGCAGGTTGTGGGATGCAGTGACACAAGAAAGATAGAGCAAGGGTTAACAATTTAATTTAACAGTGAATACTCCTCGCAGGGAGATGAACAGGTAAATGGCAAATGATAGGGAAATAGACGACAACAACAACATGATATCAGTCCACCCAATAAACTTATCGTGTTCGTGGTGTCCTCACCCATGGATGATCCGATGAGGGTTGTAGTCCCAGCAACGGCCAATGCAATGTTCTCAGGGGAAATTCCACAGCTCATGGTCTATCTTCTGGTGGCAAGGGGTGGTCACCGGCCTTACCCGTTGAGCCAACAGCCCATAAACTAGTGCAGCCAAAGTCAAAGGAGTGGCGTACAGTCTATTGTCAAGAAAGAACTGCGGTGTCCGGCAAAGAGAGCCACAATGAACAGTCCCGAACACGGCCCTCATTCCTATGCCTGCCCGCAGCATTCAGCTTAACAGAACCCAGGGCTCTTCCTCTGCTGCTGGTCCCAGTGGCTTGCTCATGTGTAGCTGCCTGCGGTATGTTGCGGTGCTTCTGCACGCTAAGTGGAGCACGCTGTGCACACACCTGCTCTGTCCCTGTCGCTGGGAAACTGCTCGTCGCTACGCGCGCTGTCATGGGGTCCTTCTCCGATACCACACAGTCAACAGAGCGAGGGAAGTGTGAACAATCCCAAGACCTTTATTATAGGCAAAACTAAAAGGTCCATAAACAATCCACCACACTGAGGATACAATAGTCCAGAACACAAATGCAGTTCAGTAACAGGATAAAATGTCCAAGGAGATGAGAATCCAATAATCCAGCAGATAGAGGATAAAAATGGTCCATATGCTTCCCTTTCTCTCTGACGTGCTGTGTTCACACCATCCTCACCACACAGGGACTGAATTTTTCAGCTCCTGTCCTCCCCAGCCCCCTCCTCATGTCCAGGGGTAGTCAGACAGGTTGGGGTGGTTTTCAGGCCTCCCAGACCAGACAAAGGTGCCTCTGGGATTAAGGCATTACAGGGGGTCATCAAGAGGCATAGATACAGTCAGGCAGCAGACAGTAAGTGAGCTAATTCAATTATCAGCCTCTTAGAAGGTAATTGAGACTTTAGACAAGTGTTTCCCAAACTCCAGTCCTCACGGACCCCACAGGTCATGTTTTCAGGATTTCCTTAGTATTGAGCAAGTAGTGGAAGTGTCATCAAGGCATCAGGAATTGTCTCACCTGTGCAACAGCATGGAAATCCTGAAAGCATGACCCATGGGATTCATGAGGACTGGAGTTTGGGAATCACTGCTCTAGACAATATGGGGAATACACGGAATGATACAGGGCAACAAGAGAACACTATGAAAATCAGAAAAATATAAATATACACAAAATGATACCCACATAACACATCACACCATCACACACACTTTTTTGTTTGCCACACCCCCTGCTTCCAGGTGAAAAGGTCTGTACGGTTCCCTATTCTTTCCCCCTGGACAACCTGGGATGCAGTCTAGACTGCTCCAACTTGGCACAGTACAGGTGCCCGCAGCTCGGTCTTCCTCCTTACACTCCCCCTCTCCTTTAGCTCGCCATTCCATGGGTGAGAGTTCCTGTAGTAGACGTTGGCATTCTTCCATCTCTTGAATAATCTGCTGCCAAATAAATTGGTCTTGGTCATATCAAGTGGGGGGCATTCCAGCTGTCAATCATTCGGTATGACGTAACTCGAATTGAGTGGTAGAATCAGGTTGAGGTGTGGAGGACGGGGGTTCGCCTGAGTTCTCTGGAGCAGCCATCTTTGGAATTTCAGGCCTGCGTACTTCCTTGGGACTCCCGGGAAATGAGCCATCCCTTTCAGGTGTTTCTCAACGCAGTGATTCCAGAACACTGCCCCCATCCCTTATGGGAAATATGCAGATGCATGTAAAGAAGCTGCGGAGACACCATCACGTGTTTCTTGACGCAAGCAGTGAATAGCCAGGCCTTTCCCCGGGAAGGAACAACCACGGGAAGGGCAGCATCTTATGAAGGAAAGCCACCTATGCCAAGCATGGTATCCATCCACAGACAGCTGTTTTTTTTTTTTTCCCTCAGATGGAAAAATCCACGGTCCAGAAATCCAAGACCAAAGAAAAATCCCAAACAGCTGCGTCAAATCCAAAACACAAAAGCTGTTCCCATCATCATCGGAAAACTTCAGTTTACTACAACATCAGAAAAAACAAGTCAAGACATATTTACAAGGTATCTCCACTTCTTCACTTTCCAAATCCCTTCGGCATCCACCTCCCCCTTCTTCTTTTATCCCATAGAAAACACACATACATCTTCCCCAAAATCACTTTTAGACTATTCTTTACTACAATTTCCTTTCTCTTAAAAACATACACATTCCTCACATCCCATAATACTTCCTTTATACATGCAACTATTAACCACAACACTCTCTCCTTCACTCCATCACACATTCCCAAGCCAAACATGAACAACTCGAATGATAACAAGCTCACACCACACAATTTTTAACACAACGGTCCCATTCTTCCAATCACCTCCCTAGCATAATGACAATTCCAAAACACATGTATTACACTTTCCCTTCCACCACACCCACCTCTCGGACACATATCATTTCTCCCCAACCCACGATTCTTCTGAAATTCTCTAACTGGTAACACTCCATGCAAAGACTGCCACACAATCTAACTCTGCCTATTCGTCATACCGTCCAACCGCACTTTCTTCCATACTTTTTCTATATCATTCCCTCTAACCATGTTTATTCCACACTCTGTCTCTCTACATTCAATCATTTTATACACAGCCTTCTTATTACTCAACAACCTAACATCCACATCACACAACTCATACTTCACCAAAAATTTATAAACCCACACATACCATCTAGGCACGTCAAAAGCAACCGGATACCTCAGATCCCTCTCTCGCCACCTCAAACTAAATAAATACGCCCCAAACAAAAACCTACACAGACAAGAAAACTTCCCATCCATCCTAATCACCCTCAACACAAAAATCACAATATTTACACCAAAAAACACCTCAAGGTTTGGAAAACCCAACCCACCTTTTTCTAAACGTTTCACCAAAACCTCCCTCCTAGCCCTCTCCATTCTAGAATTCCACAAAAATACAAACAGAATCCTATTTAACCCTCTCATACACATATACCCTGGCGGAAAGACCACTGCAATATATAAGAAAATAGGCAAAATCACACTTTTAATAACTAAGATTTTTCCAAAAAACGAAAAACTTCTCATCTTCCAAAAACATAACTTCCGCTCAACCTTTCCTTTCCCATCATCCCAACTTTCTTTCCCATCCAAACTCTCTGAAAATTTCACACCCAAAACCTTAATAGACCCAGTCTCCTCATTCACTCCTACATCCTTACTTAAAACCCCTCCCCCAAAAACCTTACACTCACTCTTCTCCCAAATCACCTTAAATGCTGACGCACCACAAAAAATAGACGCTAATAACTTCACCCGCCTCACAGAATACTCTGAATCACACAACACACACACGTCATCCATATGAGCACTAACCTTCCATTCCCTCCCTCCACCTCCTGGCACTTGTACACCTCTAATCACTTTATCTTTCCTCAACACACAAAGCAACGGTTCAATCGCACAAATAAAAACCACAGGAGACAAAGGACAACCTTGTCGCACACCTGAAAAAACATTCACTCTTCTACCCACAGAACCATTCATCAAAACACAACTATAAATGTCTTTATATAAGCTCCTGACCCTCCAAACAAAATCAGGCGGAAACCCCCATTCTCAATAATACCCGGAACAAAAAACTATGTGCTAACCGATCATACGCCTTTTCAAAGTCCAAACTCAAAACAAATACACTCTTCTTCCGACTCATACAGTCCCACAAACAATCTCTCAACATACACACACACTCATGTATACGTCTCCCAGGCACTGCACAACACTGTTCATCCCCAATCACACTCTCTATCACATCACGCATCCTATTCGCCATTACTTCCGCATAGATCTTATAATCGCAATTCAACAACGTTATCGGTCTCCAATTTTTTAAACTCTTCAAATCTCCTTTTTTAGGTATTAACACAACCATCCCTGCACGCATACTCTCAGCCACCTCCATACTAGACCACATATACTTACACACATCCACAAAATCCTTACCAATCACATGCCACATCACCCTATAAAACTCTATAGGAAGACCATCTTCTCCTGGAGTCTTATTTAACGCCATGCTATTCATTACCTTCCATACCTCATCACCTGTCACCTCACCCATCACTCTCTCTCTCTCCATCTCACTCAATTTATTTTCTAATACACTTAGTACATCCTCCTCCAAAGCCTCATCCCTCCACTTCACTGCATACAGCTCCTCATAAAACTTAGCCACATGTTCACACATATCCTCCCCACTTACCTCTCTTCCATCCACTGCATTCAAAACACCCATACTCTGCTTTTTCCCAAAAACCTTTTTAAAGAAAAACCTCGAACACCTTTCATCTTGCTACATTCTATCAATTTTTGCCCTAAAAATAATACTCTTCCCTTTCTCTTCCAAAAACTCTTTAATTTCTTTTTTAACCTTTTTTATCCCCTCCTCCACCTCCATTCCTCCTTCCCTCAATTTATACAATAAACATAAACGGGCATTCAACTTAACAAACTTTCCCCTCTTAATTGCCGCAAATTCATACCCCACACTTTTAAAAAACTTTTTTGTCTGCCTCTTAACCCAATCCCACCACTCACAAACATTCCCAAAACTTTCCTTACTTTTACACCACTGTTCATACTTTCTCACATACTCCTTCCTCACAGCTTCATTTTCCAACAATTTCACATTTAATTTCCACAAACCCTTTCCAAACACACCACTAACATTAATATCTAACTCGCACAACACACAAACATGGTCCGAAAAAACGACCCTATCCTGCTTATATCCAACAGGAATAATATTTTTAGAAATAAAACAATAATCCAACCTGGACTGTGCTCTTCCACTATCAGAAAAAAAGGTATCTAACAAAGGGTTAACCTTACACACACGCTGCATATCACTCAAATCAAAGTCAGTAACTAACTCCAGCAAAACTTTTCCAGACACATCCACATTCACTCCCCCCACATCACAATTCATATCACCCACAATCACCACAGGCACTCTTCCTGGAACAAAAAAGCTTCACTTTTTCAAATAATAACTTACGCTCATTTTTTTCTACTGGCGCATAAATATTGATAACACAAAACTTAACATTTTTATATTCACAATTTGCTAAGATAACCCTCCCCACCTCCACCACCAAATAATTATTCAAAACAACCTCCTGCCCCTTAACTAAAATACCCACACCATCATTTCTATTATTTGCACTACCAGACCATACAGACGCACCATAAGACCACTCATCCCCTTTCACACCATCCACAATCCCACATTCTTGCAAACAAAAAATAGATGCACTCTGCATAGCTAAAAAATCCAAAATTGCTGCTCTCCTCCTCGCTTTCTTAAAAACTCTCACATTTTGAGAAACTATAGAAAAACCCATACTGCAAAAACAAAAAACACAATGCAAAAATTACCACAAAACTACACACATTACTCAAAAAGCCCTTGACAAAGGTCAAGACTCACAGAAAGGAGAGAAAAAAAAAACAGATCCACTGAGCTTTCATTTTAGCCAGTATCACCATTGTCCTCCTCTGCCGTTCGGACTGAACAGCAAGTCTCTGAACCACTAACCCCTTCGTGCTCAATCCATTTTTTTTAGCTGGCCCAATTTTCCTCTTAGGCATACTACTGCATGCCTCATCACTTTCCCCATCCTCCTCCCTCTGACACTTATTCCCACCCCTGTCCTCATCTGAAGAAAGCCCTCCAATATTCTGAGGATCTGAGGGGTGCACAGGGCTCTCAGCTTCAGAAATGCGTATGTTTTCCTCCGTTGCATCCATTGCTTCCTCAAGAAAAAACATTTCAGGCACAGTAGAGTCATCATCTTCTTCCTCATCTTCTTCCTGATCTTCTTCCTTATTAAACCCCTTCTCTACTTTTTTTGCCTCCAACCAAAACTCCTTATCTTCCTTCTGTGCATCACTCATAGCACCACGGGGTGCTAGCACAATGTCATCTGGAGTCACAGAGCGTCTTTCCCTCTCCCTCTCCCTCCTTTCCTCTCTCTCCATTCTTTCAGATTCCTTTCTGATAATCGCCAACCTCCTCCTTCTCTCCTCCTCCTCTCTCCATTCACTCTCTGAGCGTCTAGGCGCCCTTCGCGGACAATCCTTATACATGTGGTCACTACTACCACACACGTCACAGGTCTTAGCCATCGGGCAATCACCAGCCATATGCCCCTCCTTCTTGCAGTTTCGGCAACACTGCCCCTTCTGGCAGTCTGCCTGGACATGTCCAAAAGAGAAACATCTCCTGCAAAACAGAGGCTGCCCAGGGTACGTGAGGAAACCCCTATGCCCTGCCACAGAGAAGTTCGCCGGAGGGCGTCTGAACCCACCCACACTGCCAGGATCTCTTCTGAACCTTATACGATACTTGTATTGACAATTGAAGATTCCTAAGCAGTTCACTTGCTTCTCTCCCTTTGAAACAAAGTCACAATACTGTGAGAGAAAGCTCTCCAACAATGCAGGTTCAGTAAAGGGGTTATAGACAGTGATAGTCACCTGCCTTTCCTGAAGACCAAACAGTGGTTCACATTTGACTCCCTTCAAACAGGGATCTCCGGCATGATTCCGAAACCACTCATAGACATTCAGGCAATAATGCTCCGACATAAAAGTAACATCGTAGTTACCTTGATTAGGGAACTCATTGATACTATAGATGTTCTCCCGTTTTCCTCCAGCCTTTTCATCACAAGGTCACGAACGATAAAGACCACGCTGTTCCTTGCCCGGATAGATGTCTCCAACGTCACTCGGATGGTGTTCTTCACATAACTCATCTTCAAAGCTGTCGGTATAAACTACCACAGAAAAAAAACAGAATTCTCTGCAAAAGAGTCTGGATTCCTCCAGAAAACCTCACTCCTGACAGCTGTTTTTTTTTTCTTTTCTTTTTCCCTCAGATGGGAAAATCCACGGTCCAGAAATCCAAGACCAAAGAAAAATCCCAAACAGCTGCGTCAAATCCAAAACACAAAAGCTGTTCCCATCATCATCGGAAAATTTCAGTTTAATACAACATCAGAAAAAAACAAATCAAGTCATATTTACAAGGTATCGCCACTTCTTCACCTTCCAAATCCCTTCGGCATCCACCTCCCCCATTCTTCTTTTATCCCATAGAAAACACACATACATCTTCCCCAAAATCACTTTTAGATTATTCTTTACTACAATTTCCTTTCTCTTAAAAACATACACATTCCTCACATCCCATAATACTTCCTTTATACATGCAACTATTAACCACAACACTCTCTCCTTCACATCATCACACATTCCCAACCCAAACATGAACAACTCGAATGATAACGAGCTCACACCACACAATTCTTTACACAACGGTCCCATTCTTCCAATCACCTCCCTAGCATAATGACAATTTCAAATCACATGTATTACACTTTCCCTTCCACCACACCCACCTCTCGGACACATATCACTTCTCCCCAACCCACGATTCTTCTGAAATTCTCTAACTGGTAACACTCCATGCAAAGACTGCCACACAATCTAACTCTGCCTATTCGTCATACCGTCCAACCGCACTTTCTTCCATACTTTTTCTATATCATTCCCTCTAACCATGTTTATTCCACACTCTGTCTCTCTACATTCAATCATCCTATACACAGCCTTCTTATTACTCAACAACCTAACATCCACATCACACAACTCATACTTCACCAAAAATTTATAAACCCACACATACCATCTAGGCACGTCAAAAGCAACCGGATACCTCAGATCCCTCTCTCGCCACTTCAAACTAAATAAATACGCCCCAAACAAAAACCTACAAAGACAAGAAAACTTGCCATCCATCCTAATCACCCTCAACACAAATACCACAATATTTACACCAAAAAACACCTCAAGGTTTGGAAAACCCAACCCACCTTTTTCTAAAGGTTTCACCAAAACCTCCCTCCTAGCCCTCTCCATTCTAGAATTCCACAAAAACACAAACAGAATCCTATTTAACCCCCTCATACACATATACCCCGGCGGAAAGACCACTGCAATATATAAGAAAATAGGCAAAATCACACTTTTAATAACTAAGATTTTTCCAAAAAACAAAAGACTTCTCATCTTCCAAAAACATAACTTCCGCTCAACCTTTCCTTTCGCATCATCCCAACTTTCTTTGCCATCCAAACTCTCTGAAAATTTCACCCCCAAAACCTTAATAGACCCAGTCACCTCATTCACTCCTACATCCTTACTTAAAACCCCTCCCCCAAAAACCTTACACTCACTCTTCTCCCAATTCACCTTAAATGCTGACGCACCACAAAAAATAGACGCTAACAACTTCACCCGCCTCACAGAATACTCTGAACCACTCATCCCCTTTCACACCATCCACAATCCCACATTCTTGCAAACAAAAAATAGATGCACTCTGCATAGCTAAAAAATCCAAAATTGCTGCTCTCCTCCTCGCTTCCTTAAAAACTCTCACATTTTGAGAAACTATAGAAAAACCCATACTATAAAAACAAAAAACAATGCAAAAATTACCACAAAACTACACACATTACACAAAAAGCCCTTGACGAAGGTCAAGACTCACAGAAAGGAGAGAAAAAAAAAACAACAGATCCACTGAGCTTTCATTTTACCCAGTATCACCATTGTCCTCCTCTGCCATTCGGACTGAACAGCAAGTCTCTGAACCACTAACCCCTTCGTGCTAACTCCATTTTTTTTTTAGCCGGCCCAATTTTTCTCTTAGGCATACTACTGCATGCCTCATCACTTTCCCCATCCTCCTCCCTCTGACACTTATTCCCACCCCTGTCCTCATCTGAAGAAAGCCCTCCAATATTCTGAGGATCTGAGGGGTGCACAGGGCTCTCAGCTTCAGAAATGCGCACGTCTTCCTCCGTTGCATCCATTGCTTCCTGAAGAGAAAACATTTCAGGCACAGTAGAGTCATCATCTTCTTCCTCATCATCTTCCTGATCTTCTTCCTTCTTCTTAAACCCCTTCTCTACTTTTTTTGCCGCCAACCAAAACTCCTTATCTTCCTTCTGTGCATCACTCATAGCACCACGGGGTGCTAGCACAATGTCATCTGGAGTCACAGAGCGTCTTTCCCTCTCCCTCCTTTCCTCTCTCTCCATTCTTTCAGATTCCTTTCTGATAATCGCCAACCTCCTCCTTCCCTCCTCCTCCTCTCTCCATTCACTCTCTGAGCGTCTAGGCGCCCTCCGTGGACAATCCTTATACATGTGGTCACTACTACCACACACGTCACAGGTCTTAGCCATCGGGCAATCACCAGCCATATGCCCCTCCTTCCTGCAGTTTCGGCAACACTGCCCCTTCTGGCAGTCTGCCTGGACATGTCCAAAAGAGAAACATCTCCTGCAAAACAGAGGCTGCCCAGGGTACGTGAGGAAACCCCTATGCCCTGCCACAGAGAAGTTCGCCGGAAGGTGTCTGAACCCACCCACACTGCCAGGATCTCTTCTGAACCTTACACGATACTTGTATCGACAATTGAAGATACCTAAGCAGTTCACTTGCTTCTCTCCCTTTGAAACAAAGTCACAATACTGTGAGAGGAAGCTCTCCAACAATGCAGGTTCAGTAAAGGGGTTATAGACAGTGATTGTCACCTGCCTTTCCTGAAGACCAAACAGAGGTTCACATTTGACTCCCTTCAAACAAGGATCTCCGGCATGATTCCGAAACCACTCATAGACATTCAGGCAATAATGCTCCGACATAAAAGTAATGTCGTAGTTACCTTGATTAGGGAACTCATTGATGCTATAGATGTTCTCCCGCTTTCCTCCAGCCTTTTCCTCAATAAGGTCACTAACAATAAAGACCATGCTGTTCCTTGCCCGGATAGATGGCTCCAACGTCACTCGGATGGTGTTCTTCACATAACTCATCTTCAAAGCTGTCGGTACAAAGGACCACAGAAAAAAACAGAATTCTCTGCAAAAGAGTCTGGATTCCTCCAGAAAACCTCACTCCTGACAGCTGTTTCGGGGTTTTTGCCCCTCATCAGTGTGGAGTAGGAATCTGGCTATTAGGAGCAGTGCCTAGTAAAAAGGCTATAAAGGCACAGATGATTGGCCTCGGGGAGACCAAAACATCCAACACCGCGGAGACACCATCAGGTGTTTCTCAACACAGTGATTCCAGAACACTGCCCCCATCCCTTATGGGAAATATGCAGATGCCCTTCCCGTGGTTGTTCCTTCCCGGGGAAAGGCCTGGCTATTCACTGCTTGCATCGAGAAATGATGGTGATGGTGTCTTCGCAGCTTCTTTACATGCATCTGCATATTTCCCATAAGGGATGGGGGCAGTGTTCTGGAATCACTGCGTTGAGAAACACGTGATGGTGTCTCCGCGGTGTTGGATGTTTTGGTCTCCCCGAGGCCAATCATCTGTGCCTTTATAGCCTTTTCACTAGGCACTGCTCCTAATAGCCAGATTCCTACTCCACACTGATGAGGGGCAAAACCCCCGAAACAGCTGTCTGTGGATGGATACCATGCTTGGCATAGGTGGCTTTCCTTCATAGGATGCTGCCCTTCCCGTGGTTGTTCCTTCCCGGGGAAAGGCCTGGCTATTCACTGCTTGCGTCGAGAAACACGTGATGGTGTCTCCGCAGCTTCTTTACATCCATCCCTTTCAGGTAACGGGACAAATGTGTCCTCTTCATCACAATCAAGAACCGTAGGGGTGAGCGTTGCAGGGGCACTTGGTGTTTTCTCCCTTGATTTGGGGTCTCGGGACAGGCAAGGGCTTAACATACTTCGGTGGATTATTTGGGTAGGCGCCCCTTCTTCTCCTTCGGGTTGAACTTCATAAACGGGACCATTGGACCTAACGTGGTGTTTCACCCGATAAAGATCTTTTCCCAGCAGTGTTCCAACTTGCCTCGAGGTCGCTTATCTCTGACCAATACACGGTCTCCGTCCTTGAGAGCTGTACCTCGAAGAGGCACCATTTCATAATGTTCAAGCTTTCAAAACCTGGTCTGCACCAGCCGATGAAGGGTCTGCAGCCAGTGCCGATGTTCTCAGACCCAGGAAGACATCCCCGTCAGTGGGAAGTCCTCTGCTGGATCTAACTCCAATTCCATAATCTCCCATCCTTTTCGCCCGAACAGCAGGGTATATGGGGTGTATTCTGTCATACTATACACTCAATTGTTGTACACCCAGACCAGCTCAGTCACATACTAAGGACTTACCTGTCTTCCCCCAACATTCTCAACATTTGGATCAGCATCCAGTTGAAGCGCTCACAAACTCTGTTCCCTTGGGGATGATAGAGCATCATTCTGGACTTCTCAATCTGGAACAGGTGGTGAAGCTCCTCCATCACTCAGCCTTGGAAACAAGTGCCCTGATCGGAATGAATTCTCTTCGGACAGCCATACACCCAGAAGAATTTTTGACAGATGGCCTGTGCAGCTGACTCAGCAGTCTGATCTCATGTGGGGGTCACCACATCAAATTTGGTAAAATGGTTGGTCATCACCAAGCAGTATTCATATCCCAGATAAGCTGGCCAATGGTCAAGTAGTCGATCATCAGTAATTCTAAGGGAGCCCCCCTTTCTGTTCTGGAGGTTTAACCAGTTTGCAGCTTCGACATTGCTGGCAGGCATTTATTACCGCAGTCTTCAAATGGGGAGGTAGACCAACTTCTTTAGCCACTGGAATGTCTTCTCCGGACCAAAGTGAGCCCCTCTCTCATGAGCCTCTGTAGCTACCACACTGAACAACTTCTCCGGGTGTACCATTTGCCAGGTAACCCCCAACTCCCGTACCAACTGCACTTTCCAATACAGCAAGCCATCTTCCAGCTGAAGCCTCTCCCACTGCCTTAGAATCTGCAGTGTTCCCAGGGACAGAGCATCTATTTCACTTCTGCTAGGGAGTCGCTTCAAGGCCACCCACTGTCTCAGCTGGGCAAGTTCCCAATTTTCCTGCTGGAGTCGCACTCAGTCATCTTGAAGTCATCCCAGTACTTTGTTCTACTGATGCATCTATGATCTGTCCCTGCATCGCAACCAATGTCCTGGCATGGCTCCGGAACCCAGCAATCTCTTCTGCCTCTAGTTCTTCGTCTCGGTCGTGTCCAGGTGGCAGAACTAGTTTAGCATCGGCCGGGATCACCACATTTCCCAAAAGTTTTCCTTCCCTTGACGTCTCTTGGGCCTGAGCAGCCCATATCAGTTGCTAAAACACCTTCCTCTGGGTGTTATGGGTACTCCAGTCTAGAAAAGCAGCTGGTGACTCACTGATCAGAAAAGTACCGAATTCTTTTAGGACATTCATCCCCAACGTCACAGCAGGGCCATTACTTCAGTCTCCAGTAGTCAGCATAACTCATTTCCGGCCCACATCTTTGCCACACATGTTAATCTGCATCCAGACCACGACTGCGCCCAGGATGGGAAGTTGATTGGTCGCAGTTAACTTAATAACTGGGCCCCATTCGGGCCGCATCGCCTCAGAAAAATTAGGTCAGAAATAGGTTTTTGGCATGGTGGTCACCTGGGAACTGATATGAACTAGGCAGCGGACTGCTCGACCATCCATTTTGGCCCATACGAGGGGGCTCAAGGAAATCAAAATTACGGGACTATATTCTCTCCTCCTTGGCTGCTCAGGCTCCGGGTATTGTTGGCCAGCCGCGGAGCCCACTAGTTTAACGGCTGCTGGTTGACCGGCCTCCCCCGCTTGTCGCACCCTCAGACATAATGTTCAATGTTTCCACATCTGAAACAGATTGGCTGTTTCTCTGTCTGAGATTGTCCCATCTCCTGGCGACGTACAGGATGCAAGTGGGAGTCATAGGAGGGGCTTTTCTGAGGTCAGACCACTTTTCTCTCATTTATTGTATCTCCTTCCGGATCTCTCTGACCCATCCTGGTTCAGCCACGGGTGAAGCGGGCACCTCCCGCTCTGGACCTTCCCCACCGAGGCTGCCGTCCCTTGCTCCTGCTCCCGCACTCGCACTTCTGCCCCAATCTCTAAGAAAGACATGTTCGGGTTAACTCACAAGCGCTCTCGCAGGGCCTGCTTAAGCAGCGGACTTCTGAGACCGGCTACAAGTTGATCTCTCAGAATCACATAAGTGTGCCCCACATCCACATCAATTTGGTGATGGCTGCGTGAATCTTCTGCAAGGCGCTCATACAGGGTGGCCAAAAGTAGGTGGACAATATCTGTAATAGGGTTATGAAGGGGGAGATTTATTAAACATGGTGTAAAGTAAAACTGACTCGGTTGCCCTTAGCAACCAATCGGATTCCACTTTTCATTCTTCACAGACTCTTTGGAAAATGAAAGGTGGAATCTGATTGGTTGCTAAGGGCAACTGAGTCAGTTTCACAGATCCAGTTTTCACAAATAAATCTCCCCCAAATCTGTTTTCTTTTCAGATAATTCAGATAACCCATAATGGAAAATAATTTAAATACAGATCACAGAAATTAGATTTTAAAAGAGTATTGGAAATCTCAAAATGCTGAAACAGTTAGAGCAAATTGGGTTGAAACATTTGGTACTCAAGCCCCAAAGAGACAAACCATTTACCGCATTCATGACAAATTCGATGCCACTGGCTCAATCCTTAATGCTCCAAAAACTGGTCGACCCAAAACAGCCTGCACAGAAAACAATAAACAACTTGTTGCTGAAACATTTGTTCAGAGTCCAAAAAAGTCCGCTCTCTTTAGAATTGGGAATTTCACAAGCTTCCATTATGCGAATCCTGAAATCTATTGGGTGGAAAGCTTATCGTCCACGTCTAATTCATGGTTTATTGGAGGATGATCCAGACAGGCGGCTGCAATTTAGTGAGATTATGCTTAACGAAATTGAAGAAAATCCAGTAATTTTAGATAACATTATGTGGAGTGATAAAGCTTCTTTCAAACTATCTGTCCATATTAACAGACATAATTGTATTTACTGGTATAATGAGAACATATGCATTTAACATTACAGCTGTGCAAATTGTGATGGAAAACAGTTTGAGCTTTTGTATTATAGTTCAGAATAAAATGTAATTGTCAATGTTATGCTTGTATCAGTAAATATAATTTTATATGTAATCAAAATAAATGTTATTATTTTCTGTCCACCTACTTTTGCACCACCCTGTATATTGGGTCACGGACTCTCCATCACTCTGGATGCGGCTAAACAAGTGTATGCGCATTTCCTTCAAAATTTGTAACACCTTAGTAAAAGTTTTCCACTCTTGTTGGGGCCAAAACATAACAGAACATTTGGGTTCTCCATCCAGGGCGATCACAGCAATCTCTGCCTCCATAGCCGGTGACATAGGATGCATCCTCAGCATTCCCTTGACCCACTCGGTCCAGTGCCATAGCAGCGAATTGCTCCCTGTAAACTTTGAGAGATTGCTAAGCATGGCCCCCAGCAGCAAGCTGGCCCTTGGGGCACCCATGACCACCTGGTCTGCCACTTCTGCGCTTGTGGACTGCATCCTGCTGACTACGCCAAGTGTAACAGGTTGTGGGATGCAGTGATGTAAGAAAGGCAGAGCAAGGATTAACAATTTAATTTAACAGCGAAAATACTCCTCAAAGGGAGATGAACAGTTAAATGACAAATGATAGGGAAATAGACGACAACAACATGATAACAGTCCACCCAATAAACTTATGGTGTTCGTGGCATCCTTGCCCACAGCTGATCCGATGAGGGTTGTAGTCCCAGGAACGGCCAATGCAATGTCCTCAGGGAAAATTCCACAGCTCATGGTATATCTTCTGGCGGCACGGGGTGGTCTCCGGTTTTACCCATTGCGTACAGTCTACTGTCAAGGGAGAACTGCGGTGTGCTGTCCGGCAAAGAGGGCCACAACTAACAGTCCCGAACACGGCCCTCATTCCTATGCCTGAGCGCAGCACTCTGCTTAATGGAGCCCACGGCTCTTCCTCTGCTGCCGGTCCCAGTGGCATGCTCATGTGTATGTTGCGGTGCTGCTACATGCTAAGTGGAGCATGCTGCACACACACCAACTCTCTCCCTGTCATCGGGAAACTGCTCGTAGATACGCATGCTTTTTTGGTTGCCACGCCCCCTGCTTCTGGGTGAAAAGGTATGTCCGGTTCCCTATTCTTTCCCCCGCACAACTTGGGACGCCACCTTGACAGTGCCTGCAGCCTGGTCTTACTCCTTACAAGATATGTATATAGCTGACATCTTCCTGTAACAGCATTGATCTGAGCTTGCCTTGATTAGTGGTGTTTTAAATATTTAACCCCTTTCTGATGTCGGATGGGATAGTATGTCCGACGTCAGAAGCCCTGCATTGAGGTGGGCTCCATCAATGACAACCAGAGGTCTCTCTATGGTTGTTGATCCTGGATTGCTATGAGCGCCACCCCGTGGTCGGTGCTCATAGCAATGCAGTAATTCTGCTACATAGGGGTAATCTGAGCATTGCCTCTATGTAGCAGAGCCGATCAAGTTATGGTAGCTTCTAGCCTCCCATGGAGGCTATTGAAGCATGCCAAAAGTAAAAAAAATGTGATTAAAAATATGAAAAAACATAAAAGTTTAAATCACCCCCCTTTCTCCCCATTCAAAATAAAACAATAAAAATAAAATCAAACATAGACATATCTCATATCGCCGCGTTCTGAATCGCCCGATCTATCAATAAAAAAAAGATTAACCTAATCGCTAAACGGCGTAGGGAGAAAAAAAATCAAAATACCAGAATTAAACTTTTTGGGTCGCCGCAACGTCGCATTAAAATGCAATAACGTGCAATCAAAAGATCACATCTGCACAAAAATGGTATCATTAAAAACATCAGCTGGGCACACAAAAAATAAGCCCTCACCCAACCCGAGATCATGAAAAATGGAGACTGCTGCGATCCCTGACTGTTCCCATGCCTGTATGTCTGTTTATTCCCCTTCCCCCATTCCCACTTAGTAAATAGGGTTAATAAAACACACATTAGGAAAAAAGTATTTTAATATTCTTCATTTAACCATACTTACCATACTTCAGCGCCTGCAAAAAATGTAAAATAATAAACCGTATACTACCTGTCTGCCGTAGTCCAATTAATATAGAACAGTGACATCGGGTGATGTCACTGCTCTATAGGACCCTCAGTGACACACTGACAGGAGACAATGGCTCTTGCAGTGCATCACTGAGAGGTTACCTTAGGACAAAGTCTCACTTTATGGCAATTGCTGCGTGGGAAAATTTCTCACACAGCAATGCCAAAAGTGAGACTTGGGACTATTTTTTTACAGCAGCGGAGGAATACAGTGCGGAAGGATACCTTCCTCCCGTCATTGTGTTCCTGGAGCCCCTGGGAGTATATTGGTTGTTTGTTATTTTAATATTTTTTACAGGTGACACTGGCTTCGGGGATGAAAATGACAAGTAATGGTGAGTATGTACTCTATGTTTAATGTACTGTATGTCTATATGTATGTAATGTATGTAATGTATAAATGTACTGTATGTAGTATGTATGTAGTATGTATGTAGTATGTATGTTTTTTTTTTTCATTTAACACATTAGCCGGATGATGGGACTACTACTGTCCCATCATTGGCTAATGTGTGAAT
This sequence comes from Ranitomeya imitator, assembly GCF_032444005.1. Classification (NCBI taxonomy): domain Eukaryota; kingdom Metazoa; phylum Chordata; class Amphibia; order Anura; family Dendrobatidae; genus Ranitomeya; species Ranitomeya imitator. The sequence goes on from NC_091284.1 coordinate 406,989,864, forward strand.
CACTGTCACTGTAGCAGGCATTGTCTGATAGGACTTCACACATGCACAGACCCCTGGCAGCCCGCACAGAGCCCCGGCAGGCCGCACAGAGCCCCTGCAGGCCACACAGAGCCCTGGCAGGCCCGTAAAGACCCCTGGCAGCCCACACAGACCCCTGACAGCCCACACAGACCCCTGGCAGCCCGCACAAAGCCCCGGCAGGCCTGTACAGACCCCCGGCAGCCTGCACAGAGCCCCGGCAGGCCCGCACAGAGCCCCAAGAGGCCCGTACAGATCCCCAGCAGGCCCACAAAGAACCCGCCAGCACACACAGACACGCACAGTGTCCGCCCACGCACTGCCCACACTCTTCCCCCTCCGGAACAGGATGTAGATGGACAGAAAGGGCTTATTTACATTCCGATATTTGTGTCCCATTGACTCCAATCCGATACCGATACTTCTGGATATCGGAAGGTATCGCTCAACACTAGGTCTGAGTAAATTTTTGTGATCTATAAAACTGATAAAAAAGCATTTAAACATTTTGTAAGCTTACATTTCACAGCCCTACATTACTATGTGGTCTGAGTATATTTCTGTGCTCTCTAAAACTGAGAAAAAGCTTCTTAAAATTTTGTACGCTTACATTTCTGAGCCATACAGTATGATGTGGTGTGGGTACATTTTTAAAAAGTGTTTAAATATTTTACAGTTACATTTCTCAGCCATATAGTATTAAATGGCCTTGGTACACTTGTATGATGTTTAATACTGAGAAAAAACTTTTCAAAATTTTGTGGAGTTACATTTCTCAGAAAAGCGTTACTTTTTTACTGTATTCAATTAGTCATCCATACAGTGTAACGTGCTTAGTGGGTGACAAAGATGGCAGAAACAGGCGAGACTGCCAAGGAAGTGACCAAAGGAAGCTGGCACATCAGCAGGGGTGGCAGGAGTCTGTGTTCCTGATCTGGCCGATATCCCAGACCCACAAAGGCCCGAGTCATGGCTGCATCCTTTATCACTGGGGTTCTTGCAGACTGCAGAATAGGGAGCAAGGATTCAGTAACTGGTGAGTGGACTGCGGGTCCTAGGCTGGTCGGAAGAGATAAGGAGGCAAGCCAGGACCAGGTCTGGATAAATGTAATCTGGTCCGTTAGCCATAAGGTACTGAGAGTTGGCATCCTGGAGGGTGGTAGTTACTTATGTCAGTGGATAGGGGGGTCCATTGAAGAGTTGGTGACCCATCATCACATCTAGTTCACCATCGGACAGTAAAGATGGAACACTTGAATCAAAGGTTGCAAGAGCTGACGACTGGAACTAGGGTAACATTCCTTAAAATGGAGAGGCAATATTGCTCTAGACAAGAAAATTACCACCCTCGAGAGACTGTCCTGTCCTTGGGATTCCCTACCTCCTATGTGTAAGCAGCTGATGGTGCAGGTGTCACAGGGTACTGTTACCCATTTCTATATTTTGGGGGCTACGGCACTACCTGAAGCTGGGTCTATGGATGACTCTCTTTATAATTTTTTTAATTTATGACAATAGGAGTACAGCATTGTTGTGAATTCTGTGGCTGAGTTCACTTCTGTGGTCACAAGTGGTATTGCAGTCCCTGGGCTTCCTCCCTCAGGTGTTTTGGTGAGCTCGTTGGCTGCCTTGCTATTTAGCTCCACCTGAGTCTGTCTTCCTTGCTCCTTGTCAATGTTCCAGTGTTGGATCTGAGCTACTGCATCTTTCCTTGGGCCTGCTGCTCTGCTAGATAAGTGCTTCTAGTTTGTTTTCTGTTTTTTCTGTCCAGCTTGCTATTAACTTTTGCTGGAAGCTCTGAGAAGCAAAGGGGTGCACCGCCGTGCTGTTAGTTCGGCACGGTGGGTCTTTTTGCCCCTTTGCGTGGTTTTCGTTTTAGGGTTTTTTGTAGACTGCATAGTTCTCTTTGCTATCCTCGCTCTGTCTAGAATATCGGGCCTCACTTTGCTGAATCTATTTCATTCCTACGTTTGTCTTTTCATCTTGCTAACAGTCATTATATGTGGGGGGCTGCCTATTCCTTTGGGGTATTTCTCTGAGGTAAGTCAGGCTTGTATTTCTATCTGCAGGCTAGTCAGCTCCTCAGGCAGTGTCGAGTTGCATAGGTAGTGATAGGCGCAATCCACTGCTGCTTATAGTTGTGTGAGGATAGATCAGGTACTGCAGTCTACAGAGATTACACGTCTCAGAGCTCGTCCTATTGTTTTTGGTTATTGCCAGATCTCTGTATGTGCGCTGATTACTGCACGCTGTGTTGCCTGATTGCCAGCCATAACAGTACAAGGAGCCCCTCCAATGATTTCCAATAGAGGGAAAAAAGAAATCCTGACATCATTTTTTTTTCTTAGCTCTGTCTTCAGTCTTTTTTTTCCCCTAGACATTAGAGTGCTTCAGGACACAGCTGTGGACATGGATATTCAGGCTCTGTGCTCCTCAATGGATAATCTCGTTGTAAATGTACAAAAGATTCAAGATACTATTGATCAGAAATCGATGCTAGAACCAAGAATTCCGATTCCTGATTTGTTTTTTGGTGACAGAACTAAGTTCCTGAGCTTCAGAAATAATTGTAAGCTATTTTTGGCCTTGAAACCTCATTCTTCTGGTAATCCTATTCAACAGGTTTTGATTATTATTTCTTTTTTGCGCGGCGACCCACAGGACTGGGCGTTTTCTCTTGCACCAGGAGATTCTGCATTGAGTAATGTTGATGCATTTTTCCAGGCGCTGGGATTGCTTTACGATGAGCCTAATTCAGTGGATCAAGCTGAGAAAAATCTGCTGGCTTTATGCCAGGGTCAGGATGATGTAGAAGTATATTGTCAGAAATTTAGGAAATGGTCAGTACTCACTCTGTGGAATGAATCTGCACTAGCGGCTTTGTTCAGAAAGGGTCTCTCTGAAGCTCTTAAGGATGTAATGGTGGGATTTCCTATGCCTGCTGGTTTGAATGAGTCTATGTCCTTGGCCATTCAGATCGGTCGTCGCTTGCGCGAGCGTAAATCTGTGCACCATCTGGCGGTATTGTCTGAGAGTAAGCCTGAGCCTATGCAGTGTGACAGGACTATGACTAAAGTAGAACGGCACGAACACAGACGTCTGAACAGACTGTGTTTCTATTGTGGTGATTCTACTCATGCTATTTCTAATTGTCCTAAACGCACTAGGCGGTTCGATAGCTCTGCCGTTATTGGTACTGTACAGTCCAAATTCCTTTTGTCCATTACCTTAATGTGCTCTTTGTCATCATATTCTGTCATGGCGTTTGTGGATTCAGGCGCTGCCCTGAATCTGATGGATTTGGATTATGCTAAACGTTGTGGATTTTTCTTGGAGCCTTTGCGGTGTCCTATTCCGTTGAGAGGAATTGATGCTACACCTTTGGCCAAGAATAAGCCTCAGTACTGGGCCCAGCTGACCATGTGCATGGCTCCTGCACATCAGGAAGTTATTCGCTTTTTGGTACTGCATAATTTGCATGATGTGGTCGTGTTGGGGTTGCCATGGCTACAAACCCATAATCCAGTATTGGATTGGAACTCTATGTCGGTAACCAGCTGGGGTTGTCAGGGAGTACATGGTGATGTTCCATTTTTGTCTATTTCGTCATCCATTCCTTCTGACATCCCAGAGTTCTTGTCGGACTTTCAGGATGTATTTGAAGAGTCCAAGTCTGATGCCCTACCTCCGCATAGGAATTGTGATTGTGCTATCGATTTGATTCCTGGTAGTAAATTCCCTAAGGGTCGTTTATTTAATTTGTCCGTACCTGAACACACCGCTATGCGCAGTTATGTGAAGGAGTCCCTGGAGAAGGGACATATTCGCCCATCGTCGTCACCATTGGGAGCAGGGTTCTTTTTTGTAGCCAAGAAGGATGGTTCGCTAAGACCGTGTATTGATTACCGCCTTCTTAATAAGATCACTGTTAAGTTTCAGTATCCCTTGCCATTGATATCTGACTTGTTTGCTCGGATTAAGGGGGCTAGTTGGTTTACTAAGATTGATCTTCGTGGTGCGTATAATCTGGTGAGAATCAGGCAGGGAGATGAATGGAAAACGGCATTTAATACGCCCGAGGGTCATTTTGAGTATCTGGTGATGCCGTTCGGACTTGCCAATGCTCCATCTGTTTTTCAGTCTTTTATGCATGACATTTTCCGTGAGTATCTGGATAAATTCTTGATTGTTTACTTGGATGACATTTTGATGTTCTCAGATGATTGGGAGTCTCATGTGAAGCAAGTCAGAATGGTTTTCCAGGTACTGCGTGCTAATTCCTTGTTCGTGAAGGGATCAAAGTGTCTCTTCGGTGTGCAGAAAGTTTCATTTTTGGGGTTCATCTTTTCCCCTTCTACTATCGAGATGGATCCGGTTAAGGTTCAGGCCATCCAGGATTGGACTCAGCCGACATCTCTAAAAAGTCTGCAGAAATTCCTGGGCTTTGCTAATTTTTATCGTCGCTTCATCTGTAATTTTTCTAGCATTGCCAGACCATTGACCGATTTGACCAAGAAGGGTGCTGATTTGGTTAATTGGTCTTCTGCTGCCGTGGAAGCTTTTCAGGAGTTGAAGCGTCGTTTTTGCTGTGCCCCTGTGTTGTGTCAACCTGATGTTTCTCTTCCGTTCCAGGTCGAGGTTGATGCTTCTGAGATTGGTGCAGGGGCGGTTTTGTCACAGAGAGGTTCTGGTTGCTCAGTGTTCAAACCATGTGCTTTCTTTTCCAGGAAATTTTCTGCTGCTGAGCGTAATTATGATGTGGGCAACCGAGAGTTGCTGGCCATGAAGTGGGCATTCGAGGAGTGGCGTCATTGGCTTGAGGGTGCTAAGCATCGCGTGGTGGTTTTGACTGATCATAAGAACCTTACTTATCTTGAGTCTGCCAAGCGCTTGAATCCTAGACAGGCCCGTTGGTCGTTATTTTTTGCTCGTTTTGATTTTGTGATTTCATACCTTCCGGGCTCTAAAAATGTGAAGGCGGATGCTCTGTCTAGGAGTTTTGTGCCCGACTCTCCGGGGTTATCTGAGCCGGCGAGTATCCTCAAGGAAGGAGTCATTGTGTCTGCCATCTCCCCTGATTTGCGGAGAGTGTTGCAGAAATTTCAGGCTAATAAACCTGATCGTTGTCCGGCCGAGAAACTGTTCGTCCCTGATAGGTGGACTAGTAAAATTATCTCTGAACTTCATTGTTCGGTGCTGGCCGGTCATCCAGGAATCTTTGGTACCAGGGAGTTGGTTGCTAGATCCTTCTGGTGGCCATCTCTGTCACGGGATGTGCGTGCTTTTGTGCAGTCCTGTGGAATTTGTGCTAGGGCTAAGCCCTGCTGTTCACGTGCCAGTGGGTTGCTTTTGCCCTTGCCGGTCCCGAAGAGGCCTTGGACACATATTTCGATGGATTTCATTTCTGACCTTCCCGTTTCTCAAAAAATGTCGGTCATTTGGGTGGTCTGTGATCGCTTTTCTAAAATGGTCCATCTGGTGCCCTTGGTTAAATTGCCTTCCTCCTCTGATTTGGTGCCTTTGTTCTTCCAGCATGTGGTTCGTTTACATGGCATTCCTGAGAATATTGTTTCTGACAGAGGTTCCCAGTTTGTCTCGAGGTTCTGGCGAGCCTTTTGTGGTAGGATGGGCATTGACCTATCTTTTTCCTCGGCCTTCCATCCTCAGACTAATGGCCAGACCGAACGAACCAATCAGACCTTGGAAACATATCTGAGATGTTTTGTTTCCGCTGACCAGGATGATTGGGTGTCATTTTTGCCGTTGGCTGAGTTCGCCCTTAATAATCGGGCCAGCTCGGCTACCTTGAGAATATTGTTTCTGACAGAGGTTCCCAGTTTGTCTCGAGGTTCTGGCGAGCCTTTTGTGGTAGGATGGGCATTGACCTATCTTTTTCCTCGGCCTTCCATCCTCAGACTAATGGCCAGACCGAACGAACCAATCAGACCTTGGAAACATATCTGAGATGTTTTGTTTCCGCTGACCAGGATGATTGGGTGTCATTTTTGCCGTTGGCTGAGTTCGCCCTTAATAATCGGGCCAGCTCGGCTACCTTGGTCTCTCCATTTTTCTGCAATTCTGGGTTCCATCCTCGTTTCTCTTCAGGACAGGTTGAGTCTTCGGACTGTCCTGGTGTGGATTATGTGGTGGACAGGTTGCAGCAGATCTGGACTCAGGTAGTGGACAATTTGACCTTGTCCCAGGAGAAGGCTCAGCTTTTCGCTAATCGCAGACGCCGTGTGGGACCCCGACTTCGTGTTGGGGATCTGGTTTGGTTATCTTCTCGTCATATTCCTATGAAGGTTTCCTCTCCTAAATTTAAACCTCGTTTTATTGGTCCGTATAGGATTTCTGAGATTCTCAATCCGGTGTCTTTTCGTCTGACCCTCCCAGACTCCTTTTCCATACATAATGTATTCCATAGGTCGTTGTTGAGGAGATACGTGGCACCTATGGTTCCATCTGTGGAGCCTCCTGCCCCTGTTTTGGTGGAGGGGGAATTGGAGTATATTGTGGAGAAGATTTTGGATTCTCGTGTCTCTAGACGGAAACTCCAGTATTTGGTCAAATGGAAGGGTTATGCTCAGGAAGATAATTCCTGGGTTTTTGCCTCTGATGTCCATGCCCCAGATCTTGTTCGTGCCTTTCATGTGGCTCATCCTGGTCGGCCTGGGGGTTCTGGTGAGGGTTCGGTGACCCCTCCTCAAGGGGGGGGTACTGTTGTGAATTCTGTGGCCGAGTTCACTTCTGTGGTCACAAGTGGTATTGCAGTCTCTGGGCTTCCTCCCTCAGGTGTTTTGGTGAGCTCGTTGGCTGCCTTGCTATTTAGCTCCACCTGAGTCTGTCTTCCTTGCTCCTTGTCAATGTTCCAGTGTTGGATCTGAGCTACTGCATCTTTCCTTGGGCCTGCTGCTCTGCTAGATAAGTGCTTCTAGTTTGTTTTCTGTTTTTTCTGTCCAGCTTGCTATTAACTTTTGCTGGAAGCTCTGAGAAGCAAAGGGGTGCACCGCCGTGCTGTTAGTTCGGCACGGTGGGTCTTTTTGCCCCTTTGCGTGGTTTTCGTTTTAGGGTTTTTTGTAGACTGCATAGTTCTCTTTGCTATCCTCGCTCTGTCTAGAATATCGGGCCTCACTTTGCTGAATCTATTTCATTCCTACGTTTGTCTTTTCATCTTGCTAACAGTCATTATATGTGGGGGGCTGCCTATTCCTTTGGGGTATTTCTCTGAGGTAAGTCAGGCTTGTATTTCTATCTGCAGGCTAGTCAGCTCCTCAGGCAGTGTCGAGTTGCATAGGTAGTGATAGGCGCAATCCACTGCTGCTTATAGTTGTGTGAGGATAGATCAGGTACTGCAGTCTACAGAGATTACACGTCTCAGAGCTCGTCCTATTGTTTTTGGTTATTGCCAGATCTCTGTATGTGCGCTGATTACTGCACGCTGTGTTGCCTGATTGCCAGCCATAACACAGCATCTACACTTTAAAAATATTTCAATGAGTCCTGCAAGTTGTTGCCTTTTAGTGGTCTATGGATGACTGTGCTTATAATTTTTACCTGGCTTTGTGCTTTGTGCAAAGCCTTTATGAGTTTAGAATTTCAGAAACTACACTTTAGAAATATTTCAAACAGGCCTGACAGTTGTTGCCTTTCAAGGGTCCATGGTGACCCTCCTTTTAATTTTTTACTGGCTTTGCACTTTCTGCAAGTCCTTTATGAGTATATAAGTACATAAAATACACTTTCAAAATATTTACATTAACATTTTTTATGGATTCAATGACTTATGCATACGGTTTAACACAGTTATTGGTGCATTACAGTGGTATGTAAAAGTTATAAAAAGCGCTTAAAAATTTGGCTTGTTTGTTTACATTTCTTACCCATACAATATTATGTGTTCTGGGGTACATTTTTTTGATATATTACACTCAAAAAAAGTTTAAAAATTTTGCTGGGTTACATTTCTCAGCCATATAGTATAACGTGTTCTTGGTTACATTTTGTTGGCATATAACCATCAAAAAAATTGAATCAAAATTAACAGGTATTATATTGCTCTCCCATAGAGTATTACGTGTTCTTGGGTACATTTCAGTGGTATAAAACTCTCCAAAAAAGTTCAAAAATATTTTCCTGATTCAATTAGTCATCCATACAGTATTTGTGCAAAATTACACTGGGTTAAAAATTTGAAAACAAATTCTTGTCCTGGTACAATTAAAACAAAAAACAAAATTTGCCTGGTACAGGTTTAGAAATTTAGTTGTTCAAAAATGGACTATTGTCACATATACTCTAAAACTTGGTTGCCGTGAGATTTTGTTGCTTTTTAAAAAAAAAAAAACTGGGCTGGTTGAGGTGTAGAAATTTGGTTATTCAAAAATTGACTATTGTCAAATATTATCTAAAACTTGGTTGCTGTGAAATTTTGTTGATTTTCAAAATCCCTAAAAAACTGGGCTGGTAGAGGTATAGAAGTTTGGTTATTCAAAAAATAACTATTACCATCAAGGTTTTTTTTTTTACAGCAGCATATTTGGTCACAGTTTGCTTTTAGAACAATCTTTTCATTAAAAGATGTTTAATTTCTTGCAAACTGTATTCTTGAAGTAATGTGCCTTTAAGTCGCTGTATGCATTCTGCAACCCTACCTGTTGGGGTACTGAAGGCCATTGTCTGAGTGTGCAGTTTGTTATCAGCTTTTGTGGGATAAATGTGGAAACATGCTATGTGATTGAGACTAGTTATTACTTTCTGTGGGGGTACTGTACCCAAATGTGTCTGTGTACTCTGCAGCCGTGTCTGTACGAGTAGTGTTTTTAAAAAATAATTTTACTCTACCTTTGTGGTTGGGCCTAAAACCCGTTAAAGGATTTAACTACTCATTCCAATTACAGAGGCTCAAAATTGTCATGGATGGATATTCTGTCTTGCAAAACCAGCTGATGGCTTAAGGTACCTTCACACATAACGATATTGTTAACGATATCGTTGCTATTTGTGACGTAGCAACGATATCGTTAATGAAATCGTTATGTGTGACAGCGACCAACGATCAGGCCCCTGCTGGGAGATCGTTGGTCGCTGAATAAAGTCCAGAACTTTATTTCGTCGCTGGACTCCCTGGAGACATCGCTGGATCGGCGTGTGTGACACCGATCCAGCGATGTCTTCACTGGTAACCAGGGTAAACATCGGGTAACTAAGCGCAGGGCCGCGCTTAGTAACCCGATGTTTACCCTGGTTACCATGCTAAAAGTAAAAAAAAACAAACACCAGATACTTACCTACAGCCGTCTGTCCTCCAGCGCTGTGCTCTGCTCTCCTCCTGTACTGTCTGTGAGCCGGAAAGCAGAGCGGTGACGTCACCGCTCTGCTTTCCGGCTCACAGCCAGTACAGGAGGAGTGCAGAGAAGCAGAGCACAGCGCTGGAGGACAGACGGCTGTAGGTAAGTATCTAGTGTTTTTTTTTTTTTACTTTTAGCATGGTAACCAGGGTAAACATCGGGTTACTAAGCGCGGCCCTGCGCTTAGTTACCCGATGTTTACCCTGGTTACCGGCATCGTTGGTCGCTGGAGAGCGGTCTGTGTGACAGCTCTCCAGCGACCAAACAGCGACGCTGCAGCGATCCGGATCGTTGTCGGTATCGCTGCAGCGTCGCTTAATGTGAAGGGGCCTTTAGTTGAGAAGTGGTTAATTTGATTAACTGCTAGCTTCCTTGGATGTGGTACATGTTTATCAGGTTGCTTATCCGGAATGGAAACCTGATTCTCCAGTACACATGTGTGCACTGCAACCTCATCTGTAGGTGAAATTGGATGGCTGAGAGCGCGTCCAGTTCCTTTACTTTGTGTTCCATCTGGTGACCTCTTAATCATGGCCCCAGTTGGAACAAACAAGAAAATAGAAACAGAGTACAATTTCATTGTTCTAAGCTGAACTATTCAGGTGTGGTTGCCTGCTATGAACACTATTTTATTTCAACGGAAACACTTAGGACCCTGTAGAGCATTGAGAGGCGTCCCAAGGCAAAGAGACTGGGACTGGCAGTAGCAAGCCTTGCGGTGGACCGCCAGCTGTATCCAGAATCAAACTACATGCTTTTTATCTGCTGCTGCTTGTATGCTATTGGAAGTGAAATTTTGGAATTGTTGAAATGTGTCCACAACATGCCTTGTGGGTGAAATATTTGACTGCTGGTAGCAAGCCACGCTGCAGAATGCCAGCTAAATCCAAGATCATACTACCCTGATTTTCATTTCATTTAAATTGTAACATATGTTATTGGAGTAGACACTTTTGAGCTATTGGCATACTGTGTCACAATACCTGAATGAGAAATTTTTAATCAGCTTTCCAAGGGATATTTTAAAACATGCTCTTTGGATAAAAATTATTATCAGTTGCTGTGGGCTAAATGTGGAAACATGCTTTGTGGGTGAAATTTGTAAGCTGATAATGTAGGGGTACTGTGGCCCAAGATCTGTGGATGAAATTTTTAACTGGACAGGAAATAGCAAGACTCAGTCTCTGTGAGGGCACTGCTAACATTTTTATGTTACCCATTTTCCTCCTATTTTACCATGATTGCTGTAGTGAAAGGACCCCTTTAAGTCATTTTCCTGTCCACATTTGTTTGCAGGGCAATTGTCCTGCTCATACCCCCATTTAGCTTCCTTTTGTAGCCCCACAAAGCCCTGACTATGACCATTTTACAGCCATTTTATAGCCCCGGATTTTGAGTTCCTATTGATTTTTATTGGGTTAGTCTGGGGTCAAGTTCGGACCCAACTTTCTACTGTACAGTGGGTACAGAAAGTATTCAGACCCCTTTAAATTTTTCACTCTTTGCTTCATTGCAGCCATTTGGTAAATTCAAAAAAGATCATTTTTTTTCTCATTGATGTACACTCCGCACCCCATCTTGACTGAAAAAAACAAATTTAGTAATTTTTGCATATTTATTAAAAAAAGAAAAACTGATATGGTCTTAAGCATTCAGACCCTTTGCTCAGTATTGAGTAGAAGCACCCAAAGAGTGAAAAATTTAATGGGGTCTGAATACTTTCCATACCCATCCATTTCCATTCAAAGAACATACACATCCATGGGTTCACTCACCTCTGCTTGCATTATATTCTGTCGAACTTGGTTTGTGTGAAATTTAATTGGTTTGAAATAAAAAATAAAAATACAAATAAAAAAAAAAACAAAATTGTCCTTGAACAGGTGTAGAAATTGGGTTCTTCAAAAATTGCCTATTGTCACATATACCGTAGAACTTGTTTTATGTTAAATTTTGTTGACTTTAAATGAAACAAAACAATTGTCCTGAAACAAGTGTCGAAATTTGGTCCCTCAGTTCTTGGTCTGCAACTGTTTCTCCCATTGTGGCGTCCTCATCTAATAGCAGAAAGTGTCCAGGAACATCACTTATGGCCTTGCCAATGCAGTTACTGGCATAGTACACTTAGCAACTGACACGTGGACAAGCGCTTGTGGCCAGGAATGCTGTATTTCCCTAATGGTACACTGGGTAAACATTGGGGAGGCTGGGGCTGAGTCATGGCACATGTCTTCCCGACTCTGTGGATTGCTGGCCATTCTTCAATTAGGGTTTCCTCCACATCCTACACAAGTTCCTGAACCACTTTCTGCTCCTCCTAATCCTCCATCTCTAATGTGCCATCTCAGAGCATGTCGTACACATGAGCCTAAAGTTGGAGCTGCTACTGCTCTGGCAGTGCTGCAGCAGCACTTGCAAGTGCCAGCTCACCGACTGGTGTGCGACGTGTCCACTCGCTGGATCTCCACACTGCACATGCTGATAAAGCTTTGTGACTAGCAGAGGCCAAATGTGGAATACCAGCTCAAAAACGTTTGTCGGTATTCTTGTGAGCCTCCATACATAACAACTGAAGATTGGGCATGGATGTCTGACATTTGTGCTGTTCTCCAAGACTTTGAGGACTCCACAAAGAGGGTAAGCGGCGATGACGCCATCATCAGCACAATGATCTTTCTTCTATGCCTATTTTAACAGCCACTGGTGACAATTAAACATGAAACTTTGCATGCGGACCAGGTGCAGAAGGAGAAAGACATAAGCCTCATCTCATCTGCTCAGCACAAAATTGGTTAACAACAAGGAGGTGGAGGCTGAGGAGAAGGAACAGGAACTAACTAACACCCACACAATCTTCCTCCTGTCTCATTGACGTGGAGAGGCTATGGATGTGAATAAGTAGGAAGCGAGGGAGGATGAGGAGAAGATGGAGAGTCATCATCATGGTGAAGACAAGGAAGTTTGGCTATAGGTAGTTTGGCACATAATGCTGACTTCATGTACTGCTGCCTTTCCTCCGCGATGCCCTCTCATTACATTCACTTTGTCCAGGAAAGAGTACTAGTTGTTCACCCTGCTAGACCCACACTACCAGGAGAACTTTGCATCTCTTCTTCCTGAAATGAAGAGGTCTTCTAAAATGGTGCTATACCGGAAGGCCATTGTGGAAGATACAGTATGTTGAAAAAAATTCACATGAGACAATGCTCGCGGCAGGGATAAAGCTTCCTTTCCCAACCAAGGAGGAGAGGTAAGGGAGACACTCACCAGGTACAGCAGAGGCAGGGTTACTCTGTCAAAAGCCTGGGACAATTTCTTGATACCCTCACAGCATCCATGTTCTCATGACCAGATATTTTTGACAAGGAGAAAAAGTTTTAAATTACGGTTAAGCAATACCTGGCTAACCAAACTAGCATATTCCTTAATTCCTCTGCAACCTTCAACTATTGGGTCTCAAAGCAGGACACCTGGCATGAGCTGTCCCTCTATGCCTTGGAGGTGTTGTGCTGCACTGCTGCTAGCATCTTGTCTGAGCTGAGTTTTGGTGTCAAGGGGGCAGTCAATATTCTCTGTCAACAGAGAATGCAGAAAGGCTCATTCTCATAAAAATAAACAAAGCCTGAATTTGCCCAAACTTTTCTACACAACCGGATGACAGCAGTACATAAAGTGTTTTTAATATTCAATATTTTAATGAGGCCTGACAGTTGTTGCCTTTCTGGGGTCTATGGGTCTTTCTGCAAATCCTTTATGAGTGCATGTGTACATATAGTACACTTTCAATATATTTATGTTAAAAATTTTGCTAGGTCACATTTCTCAGCCTAATAGTATCACGTGTTCTTGGGTACATTTCATTGGTATAAAACCTTCAGAAACATAGATATAGGCCCAAATAATTAAGTAGGCTAAATGCAGTTCAAAATTGGTAACAGGACTAAACTGGTGGCATTGCTTTGTTCAGTGGAGGACAACTGTAATGAGTGGCGCAGACACAGTTAGTAGGCCCAAAATAAAAAAAAAGTAGGCTAAATGCAGTTCAAAATTGGTAACAGGACTAAACAGGCGGCGTAGCTTTGTTCAGTGGAGGACAACTGTAATGAGTGGCGCAGACACAGTTTGTAGGCCCACAAAAAAAAGTAGGCTAAATGCAGTTCAAAATTGGTAACAGGACTAAACAGGCGGCCTAGCTTTGTTCAGTGGAGGACAACTGTAATGAGTGGCGCAGACACAGTTAGTAGGCGCAAATACAAAAGTAGGCTAAATGCAGTTCAAAATTGGTAACAGGACTAAACAGGCGGCACTGCTTTGTTCAGTGGAGGACAACTGTAATGAGTGGCGCAGAAACAGTTTGTAGGCCCACAATAAAAAAGTAGGCTAAATGCAGTTCAAAATTCGTAACAGGACTAAACAGGAGGCATTCCTTTGTTCAGTGGAGGACAACTGTAATGAGTGCCGCAGACACAGTTAGTAGGCCCACAATAAAAAAGTAGGCTAAATGCAGTTCAAAATTGGTAACAGGACTAAACAGGCGGCATAGCTTTGTTCAGTGGAGGAAACTGTAATGAGTGGCGCAGAGATAGTAAATAGGCCCAAAATAAAAAAGTTGGCTAAAAGCAGTTCAAAATTGGTAACAAGACTAAACAGACGGCCTAGCTTTGTTCAGTGGAGGACAACTGTAATGAGTGGCGCAGACACAGTTAGTAGGCCCAAATAATAAAGTAGGATAAATGCAGTTCAAAATTGGTAACAGGACTAAACAGGCGGCATAGCTAGGTACTGAGGTGGGCTCCTCTGCTGAGTAGCAGACAGTGGTAGTAGGTGCAAAGTATTAACTGGTCTAAATGGAGGCCAGGGCCCCTGTATATTTTAACTATCATCTATCATTTCAACAAATTTGTATTGGCAGTGCCATTGAAGGATTTAACAGCACAGACTACACAGTGGTGGAGCAGGGAGAGTTAAGTATTGCAAGTGGTAGAGCACTGTTCGAGCTGGGGGGGAACACTCTCTCGTGGGCTGCGGTACTGGCACAGGGCCCCTCATATTACAACGGTGTGTCTGACGTTGGTTGTGCACTACCACCATCAGAGACACTTCATTGTACTATGAGGGACCCTGTGCCAGTGCCATCGCCCAAGAGTGGGAGCACCCACCTGTCCAGGAAAACGGCACTCGCACGGGTGCTTGCACCAGGTGGTGACCACGGCCCTGTGGGGGAAGTCAGCCCATTTAGGGAGATATAAAAATGGCCTATGGTGGACATTCAGCAGCTGCAAATGGCGGAATTGGAGAATTCAGTAAGAGGAGGCCAAAAGCAAGACATTTTTCACGCAAGCTACGTGTCAGCAGGAGCAGGTGGGGCAAAATAATTTGACATCCATTATTGGTTCATTTTAATGAAGGTTATATCATCAACATTCTGGGTAGTGAGACGTGTCCTTTTTTCGGTCAGTATTGAACCAACAGCACTGAAGACTTTTTCTGATAGCACACTAGAAGCAGGGCAAGCGAGCTCCTGTAATGCATATTCTGCCAATTCAGGCCAGGTGTCTATTTTAGATGCCCAGTAATCAAAGGGGAATGACCTGTGAGGGAGAACATCGATAAGAGAAGAAAAGTCGTTCGTAACCATACTGGACAAATGCTGTCTCCTGTCACTTTGAATCGATGCAGCAGTACCAGTCGTGTCAGTGGTAATTGCGAAATCACTCCACAACCTCGTCATAAAACCCCTCTGTCCAATGCCACTTCGGATTTGTGCACCTCTAACACCTCTGCCATGTTGCCCCCTACGGCTCGTGTGAGAACCATCACCGCCGCTGTGTGCTGGGAATGCCTGAACCAAATGGTCTACAAGGGTTGCTTGTTTGGTAGCCAATATTTGCTCAAGGTTCTCATGTGGCATGATATTTTGTAATTTTCCTTTATATCGTGGATCCAGGAGGCAGGCCAACCAGTAATCGTCATCGGTCATCATTTTGATACTGCGGGGTCCCTTTTTAGGATACGCAAGGCATACTCAGCCAAGTGGGCCAAAGTTCCAGGTGTCAATTCACTGCTTGTGCTGGGTTGTGGAGCACTTTCTTGCAAATCAACATCACTTGTGTCTCGCAAAAACTCTGTACCTGACCTTGCAATTCCACCAGTTTCTATTGCCCCTTGTGAAGCATCCTCCTCCCATAAATATCCCCCATCATCCTCCTCCTCCTCCTCGTCCGCCACCTCGTCCAGGAGAGTTCCCTGAGCGAGCAGACAATGGCTGACTGTCATCAAGGCTTCCCTCCTCCTCGGCTGCAGACGCCAGCTTCTTAATGTGCGTCAAACTTTGCATTAGCAGATGCATTAGTGGGATGCTCATGCTTATGATGGTGTCATCTGCACTTACCAGCCGTGTGCATTCCTCAAAACACTGAAGGACTCAACAGAGGTCTTGGATCTTCGACCACTGCACACCAGACAACTCCATGTCTGCCATCCAACTGCCTGCCCGTGTATGTGTATCCTCCCACAAATTAATTACAGCACGCCTCTGTTTGCACAGCCTCTGAACCATGTGTAGTGTGGAGTTCCACCTTGTTGCAATGTCGATTACTAGGCGGTGCTGGGGGAAGATTCAGTGATCACTGATGTTTCAGCATATGGCTGGGCGACCGGCGGATGTGCAAGCAAAATCTTTGCATGTTTAGGAGCAGGGCTGGTAATAGCTTTTGAGGAAGCACTGCACCACCAGGTTCAAGGTGTGAGCCAGGCAAGGTATGTGTTTAAGTTCTGAAAGGGCTATGGCAGCCATAAACTTCCTTCCGTTATCACTGACTACCTTGCCTGCCTCAAGATGTACACTGCCCAGCCATGACTGAGTTTGTTGCTGCAAGTACTCGGACAGTACTTCCACGGTGTGTCTGTTGTCACCCAAACACTTCATTTCTATCACAGTCTGCTGACGCTTACCAGTAGCTGTTCAATAATGGGACACCTCGTGTGCAACACTGGCAGCTGCGGATGGAGTGGTCGTGCGACTGCGCTCTGTGGACGAGCTTCCACTTCTGGAGGAGTAGGACGAGGAGGGGTGGCGAACGCCTACAGCCAACTGTTTCTGAGACTGTGGGCTAGGCAGAACTGTGCCACTATGGCTGTCCCCTGTGGACCCTGCATCCACCACATTAACCCAGTGTGCTGTGATGGACATGTAACGTCCCTGGCCATGCCTACTGGTCCATGCATCTGTTGTGAGATGCACCTTTCTACTGACTGATTGCCTCAGTGCATGGACAATGCGGTCTTTGACATGCTGGTGGAGGGCTGGGATGGCTTTTCTCACAAAGAAGTGTCAACTGGGTAGGTCATAGCATGGTATTGCGTAGGCCAACAGGGCTTTGAAAGCTTCACTTTCAACCAACCGGTAGGGCATCATTTCTAACGAGATTAGTCTACCAATGTGGGCGTTCAAACCCTGTGTACGCGGATGAGAGGATGAGTACTTTCTTTTCCTAACGAGAGTCTCTTGTAGGGCGAGCTGGACTGGAGAGCTGCATATGGTGGAACTAGCGGTGGTGGTGGTGGTGGTGGACATGGCGGATTGAGAGAGGGTTGGTGATGGTATTCTCGATGTTGGCCTACATACAGTGTTTCCTACCAATAACCTTGTGATTCCCTGACTGCTTTGACCTTGCGACGATACCTCCACATTTGCTGCTTGTGGTGTCCTAACCGGTGGGCTTACAGTGAGGGAAGCAATGTAGCATTACTGACTACCTTCATTCTGAGCAGGTGCACCAACGGTACGGGATGTTTGGTACTTAGTCCAGGCTGGCAAGTGCATGCTGGTTAAATGTCTAAGCATGCACGTTGTATTTCAATTTTGAAGATTCTTCCCTCTGCTAAAGGTCTTTGAGCATTTCTTACAGATAACTTTTGACTGATCATTCGGATCTTGGTTAAAAAATTGCCACACTGCACTCTTCCTACTATGGAATACCTTTTCAGGCATTTCACACTGTGCCACTTTCACCGGATGGCCACGCTGGCCTAAAACTGTTTTTGTTTTTGACAAACGTTTTTGGCCGGATATGGGCCTGCCAGATGACAGCTGTTGCGATGTAGATGGCTGCTGCGGATCATCCTCCTCCGCTTCTGAGCTACAGGCAGTGGCACCCTCTTCCCCCAATGGCTGCCAATCTGGGTCAACAACTGGGTCATCTATCACCTCCTCTTCAATGTCATGTGCAGCTTCCTCTGTGTCACCGTGTAAGGTGCTATAGCATTCGGGATGGGGCACCATAGTCTTATCAAGGTCAGATTCTGGCTCAGTACACTGTGAGGGCAATGTAGTGATCTGAGTCAATGGAACAGCATTATAATCTAGCTGTGGCTGTGCATCAGTGCGCTCCATGTCCGATTCATCTTGTAATGGGCAGTTAACAATTTCCCGTTGTAACCCAGGCACGGTATGTGTAAAGAGCTCCATGGAGACCCCTGTAGTGTCGCCTGACGCATCCTTCACTTTTGGTTTGGGTGAAGGACACAAGGAAACGTCTTGTTCCTGACCGGGAGCATCCACTGACGAGTTGCTGCTTTTATATATTTGGAACTTTCTGAAGAGGAGGCGAAAGAGCAAGAGGCTGAGTCAGCAAGGAAAGCCAAAACTTTTTCCTGCTGCTCTGGCTTTAAAAGCCGTTTTCCTACTCCCAGATAAGGGAGCCTTCGAAGCCTTGTGTAGCCAGATGATGATGCTGGCTCAACACTTCCAGCCTTAGGTGCTATTGTGCTTTTGCCACTACCACCAGATGTACCAGCTCGCAACCACCGTCCACGGCCTCTTCCACCTGACTTCCTCATTTTTTGGAAAATCTAACCAAAATAACAACCGTTATATGGTACTGTAAAACAAGGTAGAAGGTGTATATAAACGTGTTGAGATTTTAAATCTCCCTTTTTTGGGGGGGATACTGAACAAAAAAGCAGGCCCTGTGCAAAAAACAACACAATGTAAGTGGCTGAAAGTGGCTGGCTGATATACCACAAACTAACAGGAGTGAAATATATCCACTTTGTGATAATTTGAATCTCACTTTTTTGGGGGGGAGATTAAACCAAACCTCAGGCCCTGTGCATAAAACAACACAATGAAAGTGGCAGAAAGTGGCTGACTGATATACCACAAACTAACAGGACTGAAGTATATCCACTTTGTGATAATTTGAATCTCATTTTTTTGGGGGGAGACTAACCCAAACCTCAGGCCCTGTGCATAAAACAACACAATGTAAGTGGCAGAAAGTGGCTGGCTGATATACCACAAACTAACAGGACTGCAGTATATCTACTTTGTGATCATTTGAATCTCACTTTTTTGGGGGGGAGACTAAACCACACCTCTGGCCCTGTGCATAAAACAACACAATGTAAGTGGCAGAAAGTGGCTGGAAGATATATGAAAAAATACAAGGACTGTAGTACAATTTCAATCTCCCTACAATGATCCCAGGACAAGTATGGCAGCAATAAAAAGGACTGCTGCAAACAAAAGTGTGGACAAATAAACAAGATAACTGTGCAGAAAGGAACAACAGGATTTTTTCTTTTAAAAAAGCAGTTGGTTTGCACAGCGTCGTGCAAACAGCAATGCAGCTATCAGGGAGCCTTATAAGGCAGCCTAATAAGCTACAGAGCTGATGCACAAAAATATAGCCTCCACTTTCCTTCAAACAAATCGTGGTTTTTGACAGTGGAAATCGCTACAGCACAAGCAGTTTCGGGGCTTAGTCTTCCCTCCCTTACTATATCCCTTCTTCTGATGAAGCTGCGGCAACCTCTCCCTATGTTACGATCGGCAGAAGTAAGATGGCGGTCGGCGTGCACGCCCCTTTATAGCCCCTGTGATGCCGCAGAAAGCAAGCCAATCACTGTCATGTCCTTTTCTATAGTGGTGGGGACCGAGATCTATGTCATCACACTGTCCACACTCTGCATGTGGACATGCTGGATGGAACAGCTTAAGTGCAAATAACCCACAAAGGGGTGGTGGACTCCCCGGTCTTGTAGAAACAAGAAAACAATTATAGAACCAGAAACACATAGGCTACTTGCACATTGAATAAGTCTGTAAGAACATGTCCATACACACCACCAAGAAACTTTGTGGGTTTTTTGCACTTAAGCTGTTCCATCCAGCATGACCACATGGATATTCCCTCACTGAACCCTGCTTATACAGGTACTATACAGATGATCAGGTTTTTAAATACATCAAATAGGGATTATATACATTAGTTAGGACTGCTCTATATGGGTATACCTTGACGATTAAACTAAATACCCTGTTTTTTCCATCTTTTGACTAGCACTTGCTTATTACTGTGATTTTTTTTTAACAACAGAGTATTTTTGACTTCACTGTGCTCTTTTGTGTCTTCAAGTTTCTTGGTGGTGTGTGTGAACATGTTCTTACAGACTTGCTCAATGAGCCAGTAGCCCATGTGTTTCTGGTTCTATAATTGATCTCTTGTTTCTACAAGACTGGGGAGTCCACCACCCCTTTGTGGGTTATTTGCACTTAAGCTGTTCCATCCAGCATGTCCACATGGATATTCCCTCACTGAACCCTGCTTATACAGGTACTCTACAGATTATCAGGTTTTTAAATACGTCAGATAGGGATTATATGCATTAGTTAGGACTGCTCTATATGGGTATACCTTGACGATTGGTGGAGCAGATTAGTATACATTTTTTTTGCAAAAAAAAAGTATCAACTAAATACCCTGTTTTTTTCCATCTTTTGACTAGCACTTGCTTATTACTGTGATTTTTTTTTACTACAGAGTATTTTTGACCTCACTGTGCTCTTTTGTGTCTTCATGATTAACATCTGTTAGTCAGCATAAGTACATGCGGGGTTGCCTGGTTGCTAGGGAATCCCCACATGTACTTATGCTGGCTAACAGATGTAAGTCATTCAGCTGTGGCAAGAAAAACTAAATCTCCGAGCACTAAAAAATACTCGGAGGACCCCCGAGCATGCTCGAGAAATCTCGAGTAACGAGTATATTCGCTCATCACTACTGTTAATGCCTTTATGTCTCACTCAACTTAATGGACGTCACTCTCAGCACTAGGCACATCTCCGTCATTTAAACACCTCTGATCATTACACTGACTCTAGCTGGGACTGCCGGTGTTTCCTGCTAGGCAGCAGTCTTAGATATGCAAGTCACTGGGTATACGGCCATCTCCATTCCCTGAAGAATTGCCCCAACCCACACCTTGTACCATATGCTTCGCTTGATGTAATGGCCCATAAGAACGGTCCTCGGCTACAGCTGGTTCGTCTCCCAAGCCTAGTTCGAATCTGTTTGCGGTCATCTACTGGTACTGCTTACGGGTCTTCTGTGGGGGTGTGGGGTGCAGATCTTCTACTAGCGCTGGGTATGGATTTTCTACTGGAACTGGGTATGGATCTTCCTCACAGCTAGGGCCTTATCTGGCATATGATTGCTCTCGGACCCTTCTGTGGTGATGGTTGCTCTAAGCCTACCTATCAGCCACTCGACCTGTTCTGCTCCAGGTTCTGAAGCCAACTCACTCTTCTCGGTCCGGCCAGGTTTGTTATGTACCCGGATATGGTATGAGCTTGGTTGTTGTACACCCACACCAGTTCAGGAACAAACTCGGGCGACCTCATTTTCCGATCATATTCCAACATCCTCAGCATTTGTAGCAATGTACTTTTGAAGCCTTTGCTGTCTGTGTTTCCCTAAAGGTGGAAGGGAATTGTTCTAGACTTCTCAATGCAGTAGAGTTGATGTAGTTCCTCCATGACTTTCTGATCTGATCAGAATATATCCTCTTCAGCCACCCATACTCGGATGACGTATTGACATAGAGCTTTAACTGCTGACTCGGCCTTCTGGTCTCAGATTGGGGTGACAACTGCAAACTTCATGAAATGGTCTGTCATCACCAGGCAATAATTGCAGGCAATATGGGAAAGACCAATCATGAGGTAGTCCACAATTAACATTTGCCGGCACTTCTTACAAACTTCTTTACCATACAACATAGTTGCAGCCAATACACAAACCACTGTAGCCATTGGAATGGCCTCTGTGTTCCAAAGTGTGCATCCCTCTTATGAACCTCCTGCGCAGCACACGGCACCATACCTTCTGGGATCACAACTTGACATGTATTTCCAAACTCTCTGGGCAACTGTATCCACCTATATAACAGGCCATTCTTCATACAGAGCTGCACCAGTTATCCTAGTGAGTCGCCTGCCTGGGCAGTGTGGTACTCGGTCACTCTTAAAGGGGATATCACGGTGGCTGCGACCCGGTCCGTGGCCCTGGGTGCCCAATTAAAGGAAAAGTCTTTTAGGGGTTTTATGAATAAAGTTCGTTATGCCACCTGTGGTATTCGGTCAGTAGGGAGCGACGCTGCTTACAGGGGTCCTCCTGGGTGATGGTATGGCAGCTAGATGGTATAACTTCCTACAGGTGAAGTAGGTCCCCAGGGCTCCCAGTGTATGGTGAAGAAAGTGGGTGGTGCGATGAAGAACGAGGACACAAGTTTGCAATGTCTTCACTTGGTTTACTGTAGGCTTCAGGCAACTGCAGTCCAGGGCACCAAACAACAGGTACAGGAAGGGTCCGGCCAGCTTGGAAGTTAATCCAGAGTCTCCCTTACCAGGTGGAGATCAAAGCCTTCTTCAAAGTGCGGTGGTATTGTAGTCCCTTATTGCGTAAGGCTTCCAATAAGGTCCTCACAGTTCCTCTCTGTCCCCCATAAAGGTTAGGACACAACCCGTATGACAGGTGAACTGGGCCTTTTTACAGGGTCTCTATCATGACCCGGGCCCTATAGATATCACTCTATCTCCTGGGTATCAATGCGGACAGGTGATGTACAATCCAGCTGTCCTGCCGGTTTCAGCTATACCACTATAGAGTTAATCACGGCCACGGTCTTCCATCTACCGGAATCCGCACTAGCCAGGGAGGTAGCCACTTCACAGCTCTGCTCCACTGCTGTTGTTCTCCTGCACTTTCTCCCTCCTGCACTCTTTCTACATGCTGTTCTTTCCTTTCTGTTTCATCCTTCCTCCAGGAGCTGTAGTTCCTTGGACTACACAGCCCCTTCAGACTTTATGGCACTCACTGCCCATCTGCTCTCTTCAGGTCCCCTGACAGTCTGCACTGTCTGTTGTCTTTGATGAACTAACTCCTTTCCCTCCAGACCAGAATGTATTTATAGGGGAGTTCACCCTGAATCTGGGTTCAGAGCTCTCCCTTCTGGTCTGGAGTGTGAACGTGTTGTATGTAGTGATTACCTGGTGAAAGATAGCCTCCATCGCTTCCAAGCGTGACATCACTCTTTCCAAGGGGAAAGCAATGCCATTGTGATGACCAGGATCCTGGGGCATCACACTAGCATCTGAAAGGCACAGATGGACAAAACTGCTCTTCTCTCTGCTGGGCTTCTGGCCTAGGGTCACCCACTTCCGTAGCTCTGATAGTTCTGGGCTCAGCTGCTGCAGCTGTACCCATTAATTTCTTGGGCTTCTCAGCACTAGATTTAGTCAAATTAAGAGCATACAAGGACTATCGCAAAGTATCTGAAATTAGGGGTCTCATTACCATCCATCTCTTCATCCACACACTGGGCCAGTTATTCATGGGTCACTCCGGATAGTGCATTCTCGTGGTTTTTTTCTGCCTTCTCTTGATAGGCTATCTTGTAACGATACTTGGACATCCTCACAACCCATTGTTGTTCCAATGCTCCCAGTTTTGCATATTCTAAATGGGCAAGTATTTTTTTGTTATTCCACACATTAGCTTCAGACCCCTATAAATACTCTGCATATTTTTTGGTCAAGATTACTTATGAGCTAGTGTGCTCATTACTCGGGTTTTCCATGCATGCTCGGGTGGTCTCTGAGTATTTATGGCATGCGCAGAGATTATGTTTGAATCGTCACAGCTCCATATCCGTTAGGGATCTACTAGTGTAGGCAGTAACTCATTCCTGTCATTCTTGGACGTGGGACAGCACTGTCCCTAGTCCATAGAGACTTCCATCTGTGTATAACAAAGAGTTGAGAGAAGTCGGCAAAAGCCAGGATAGGGTCATTCATCAATGCAAGCTTCAGCACCTGGAAGGCTTAGCCCTGGGTCTTAGCCCTCAATGTATTGGCTGACTCTTGGAACCTCCTGCCATTCCCCTTAGCAGCTCATGTAATGGTGCTGTAGTCGTTGTGAAATCCTTTATAAATTTTCTATAGCATCCTGACAGACATTACAGGCCTATATCAAATTGATTGCATCATTTAAAAGGCAGGGAGCAGGATGGGGCTCCCTCTCCCCTCCGATAGGCACCCAAGCGATGTCATTGCGGGGACCCGATTGTTTCCATTGTGACCCAAGATCGTCAAGACAACATCTAGGTCACCAGGCTACATAAAGCAATCTAATGGGCTCGTGTCAGTGCAGAACCAGCAGTTGTAAACCATTGCAATGTTCACCAAACACGAATCTAAATATGCCACTTTCTAACCGAATTTGATATTGGCAAACTTTTTCCGAACAAGCTAACTTCTGTATAAACATAAATAGACTCGAGAGTTGAAACCGGTATGTTATGAGTTAACCCTTCTCCATAAATGCAACTATTGCTCACTCTTGGCTAGGGTCTTGGCAGTCACTACTCACCAAGCTCCATGGACACATGCTGTACACTATGAAAGCTAAAAGCTCTCACTGCGGGAGAATGACAGCAGATAGAAAAAAACAAGTCAATTGCAATCTTGTTATTTTCTTGAAAACACAAAAAAGCACAGTAAAACCAAAAACCCTCTGTTGCAAAAAAATCACAGTGGACAGCAAGTGCTGGTAAAAAGATGGAAAAAACAGGGTATTTGGTTGATAGGTTTTTTGCAAAAAATGTATATTAAGCCGCTCTACCAAACGTCAAAGTATACCCAGATCAGAGCAGTCCTAGCTAATGTATGTAATCCCTATCTGATGTATTTAAAACCTGGCAGGGGCGTAACTACCACGGTCGCAACAGTCGCCATTGCGACCGGGCCCGGGGTAGTCAGGGGCCCCGGCAGGTCAGATGCACGCCAACACCAGCAAAAAGTTAAAAACTGTTACCGTGCAGGTGATTCGTCCCGCACGGCAACAGACAGACCTGCCCTCCACCTGACCTGCCGGGCGCACACATCAGATCAGCAGCCGACGCCTGATCTGAAAGGAAGAGCTGAAGATCCTGTGGTGACGTCATCACTATCATAGGTCTTTCACCATTTATCAGCTCTGCCTCCTGATCACATGACGATGACGTCACCACAGGTCCTTCAGCTCTCAGCAGCTCAGTCCTGGTTGTGTGCAGCTCGTGTTCTCTGGTATCAACCAGCAACAGATTTCCGGTTCCTGCTGTTCTGGTGAGATATGGAGACGGGCAGAATGTAGAGATGGATGGGACAGAATGTGGAGATGGATGGGGCAGATTGTGGAGATGGATGGGGCAGAATGTGGAGATGGATGGGGCAGAATGCGGAGACGGATGGGGCAGAATGCGGAGTCAGATGGGGTAGAATGCGGAGACGGATGGGGCAGAATGCGGAGTTGGATGGGGCAGAATGCGGAGACGGATGGGGCAGAATGCGGAGACGGATGGGGCAGAATGTGGAGACGGATGGGGCAAAATGCGGAGATGGATGGGGCAGAATGAGGAGATGGATGGGACAGAATGCGGAGACGGATGGGGCAGAATGCGGAGTCGGATGGGGCAGAATGTGGAGATGGATGGGGCAGAATTAGGAGATGGATGGGACAGAATGCGGAGACGGATGGGGCAGAATGCGGAGTCGGATGGGGCAGAATGCGGAGACGGATGGGGCAGAATGCGGAGACGGATGGGGCAGAATGCGGAGACGGATGGGGCAGAATGTGGAAACGGATGGGGCAGGAGCATGGGCAGGATGTGGATTTGGGTGGAAAATGTTTTGGTGGGGAGGCCCCATTTGAAAGTTCGCACCGGGGCCCATAACTTTGTAGTTATGCCACTGAAACCTGGTCATATGTACAATACCTGTATGAGCAGGATTCAGAAAACGAATGTCCATGTGGACACGCTGGACAGAACGGCTCCTGTGCGCACAGCTCAAAAAAAGAGGGGTGGAGGCCTCCCCAGTCTTGTGGACACAAGAAAACAATTATGTAAAACCAGAACACATGAGCTGCACGCACAGTGAACAAGCCCGTAGAGACATGTTCACACCACCAAGAGACTTGAAAACACAAAAAAGCACAGTAAAACCAAAAACACTTTGTTGCAAAAAAATCACAGTGGACAGCAAGTGCTGGTAAAAAGATGGAAAAAACAGGGTATTTGGTTGATAAGTTTTTTGCAAAAAATGTATATTAAGCCGCTCTACCAAACGTCAAGGTATACCCATATCAGAGCAGTCCTAGCTAATGTATGTAATCCCTATCTGATGTATTTAAAACCTGGTCATATGTACAATACCTGTATGAGCAGGATTCAGAAAAGAAATGTCCATGTGGACACGCTGGACAGAACGGCTCCTGTGCGCACAGCTCAAAAAAAGAGGGGTGGAGGCCTCCCCAGCCTTGTGGACACAAGAAAACAATTGTATGTAACACCAGAACACATGAGCTGCACGCACAGTGAACAAGCCCGTAGAGACATGTTCACACCACCAAGAGACTTGAAAACACAAAAAAGCACAGTAAAACCAAAAACACTCTATTGCAAAAAAATCACAGTGGACAGCAAGTGCTGGTAAAAAGATGGAAAAAAAGGGTATTTGGTTGATACGTTTTTTGCAAACGTTGTTATTTTCATGCTGTCTAACTTACTTAAAGCACCACTCAAGTGTTTTTTTTTATTGCAATGCTGGAGTGGTGCTTTAAATAGAAATCCCCTGCACCCTGTCTGATACTCATCTGCCACGGCCTTCATCTGTTGCCAGCATTTCTCCGGTCAGTCTCCATCTAAAAGTGCTTGCAGCTCCAGTGTTTCGTGGAGTTGCGTGGAGGTCACTTTTCAATACAAGTCTCAGAGAGCCACATTCTTACTGTCAGTCAGAAGCTACTGTCGAAAGATGGTGCTGCAGGATCGGAGTGGTGTCGAAAAACTGGGAAGACACCAGAGGTTGAGTATATGACCGGAGGCAGGGGGCTTAGATTTAAAACGCCACTCCAGCTCTGAAAAAGACAACCTCTGGAGTGGTGCTTTAAGCAATTTGGTAATAGGATAATGCCCTTTTAAAGTTTATGGATTTAGAATGTGATCTCCTACAGTGTTATGTGTTGGTGTCCTAATACTTCTGTCCACAAAATCTATAGCTATATTTAGCTAGAAAAAATCTTTCCACCAAAATTTTAACAGTTCCACACTTTCATTCAAGTAAGTGCAAACAGCATCAGAAAAGCAAATAGAGCATGAAGGAATGTCAGCTGGGTACTGAAATAGTTAATACTGCAAATTGTTCTATTATAATAATACAAAATTGCTGTTCCCATAGTTCCTTGTTGTTGGAATTGCTAAAATTTGTAGTTTGTATGAGCAACGCACAGAGAAAGAAAGAGAATTCCTGTACAGACAACAAGGTGTAGGGAAGTTATTTGTATGCACATGTCAAAACATGTCAGTTATGTCGAATAAATCAGATTTATTGCACCTATTTATAGCACTCCCCTAATGACTACAACCCAGGGTCTCAGAAAAAGAATCTAAATAAGAACAGAAAACAGTTTTACACTCTATGTGCAATCAGTTTTAGTAAGTTAGCACTTTAGCACATACAGGGTCTTAAATATCAAATAGTAGAGCACCTATTTTATACGATAGAATTACAAACTAATGCACATCTATAATACTGCAACTATAAAGCAGAAAGGAAAAACCTCTGTTGTGTGTCTGACCGTGGACATATGATAAATATGACACATTTTAATGTTTCTACTCTATACTATAAGCATTGCGGTAATTATGGACTGGCTGGCATGAAACAATATAAATAATGGCCGAGTCATGCCATATTTCGCCTGCACTAGAACATTATCACTGCAATTTCCATCTAGGAGATAAAGCAACCTGTCTAGTTGTACCCAATTACTCTTCACTTCTCATCAATAAAAAAAAAACCTATTAACTTATCCTAAATGTAGCTTTTTACCTCATTGAATAAAAAAAGCTAGAGAAAATGTAAAAGAAAGCATATATACTTTTTATGCTTTTAGTTATATGTTTGTAATGAGTCATTATTAACGCACACAATATGCCATTACTCCAGGACGGCTGGCACTCTATATGATCATTCACCCCTGCTTTAACTGTTAGAATCAGAACATTTGAAAGCATATATACCGTGTGCACAATTATTAGGCTATGTGCATTTTTGATAATAAATTCTATTATTGAACCTTAATAATTAATGAAGTCAAGGTGAGGTATTATCTTTCTTAAGACAATATCTACACCGATGAGCAAAATGGTAACAATGGTTTTATCTTTTGACTTTCAGACTCCATGTCTCACCATTCAGTATTGCTTAAATGTGAGATCAACATTTTATAGACAATAATCTTGGCCATCGCAGGTATAAATTTTATTTATTTATAAACTATTTAGCATATGATTTGTTATACAGATTCTTGTCACGACACTGTATTGCTACTATTTGGCTCTTAAAAAATACAATTTTAATTTGTATTATTTTGTTAGTATTTTGTAAATTCACCTTTGGCTTATAACACTGCCTGAATGCTCCTGAATGATCAGATTTAAGCATGTCTCAACCAAAATTTGATTCCAGGTCTTTTCTACACATTCCCAAAGTTGGTGCATACTGTCGACTCTCTTGGGCATGTGTTCAGCTTTTGCTTGAATTCTAGACACAAGTGTTCAATTGGGTTGAGGTCTGGGGACTGTGGGGGCCAATCCAGCACCTCAACTTCATTGTTATTCAACCATTTCTTTGCCAATCTTGAGGTATATTTTGGGTCATTGTCCTGCTGGAACACCTTTTCATAACCATAGTACTTGAGTGTATGAAATAACTTGTCTTGTAGCATACTCACATACAGCTCAGCATTGAGACCACCATTGATCCTAGTAAAGTATCCAATGCCTTTGGCTGTGAAATAACCTCATAAAATCAGGCTTCCTCCAAAGAACTTTACTGTTCCTTCAATTTCTCGATCTTTTAGCTCTTTTTTCCTTGTTTCTTCCTGATCCATTTGCACCCATCAGATGCTAATCTCATCTCTCCAAATCACCAGTTTCCAATCATCTACTGTCCACTCTTCATACTGTTTTGCAAACTCGAGTTGATAATTCTTCTGATGATACTGAAGTCATGGCTTCTTCACCCTTTTTTGGACCACCATTCCAGATTTCTTTAAAGTTCGCTGCATGGTGCTTGCATGGACATCTGTGACTCACTATTACAAAGCATACAGACCACCTCCACTATTGTGTTTGTTGCGCTAGAACTGATAAACCTTGTGATGAGCCAACTTGTTGACTCTGATAATTTGCCTGGACCTCCACCTCTTGGCTTTTGAATGCATGCGTGGACTTCATTTCGTATTCTTCCAACTGTCATGGCACTCACATGATGCAGTTTGTCAATTTTCTTAGGCAAGAGACTGCTATCAATGAGCTGAATTATGTTGTTTCTCTTTTCTTGGAAAACCTTCCTCATGGTTGCTCTTCAATTTGAACCAGCAACCTTTCCCTTTGGAATCAACCTACTAAGAGACAGAGCTATTAGGGCAAGTGAAATCAGGTTGCATTTTGTAGTATGCAAGAAGAAAAATATTTTTCCACTACCAGGAGCAAAAGAGTAACAATGCAATGACATGGCAAGAATCTGCATAACTATTAATATGTTAAATAGATGCAAGTCAAATTTATGTATGAGATAGCCAAGATGGTTGTCTATAAAATCATGGTAGTCTCACGTTCGAAGCTGCAGTGGATGGTGAGATATGGAGCCTAAATTCAAAAATTCAAAACATTGTTACCCTTTTGTTCATTAGTGTATGTGTGCATAATTATTCAAAACAATTAGTGAGCAGAATTATTATGCAACTAAATAAAAAATTTAAATTTTTCCATGTCAGCATTTTATTTTCATCTGTTAAAGTGAGAATAATAACCTGACAACTTAAAATGCATAAAAATACATTTCTGATGTTTAAAAAAAAAACTATCAGTGACCTTTATAGTCACCTTTCAACAACCATAAGCTTTCCATCCATAAACTATTTTAGTTTCTTAATTTGTTAGTGATCAACTTTTAGGGTTGCACCAACCCCGGATTCCCAGGCACTGTTCAGGGAGGTGTACTTCACCGTAAAACTCCTGTTTAAAAAGTGCTCATAAGTTCTCAATAGAGTTTAGGTCAAATGGGAAGGGGAGAGAACCAACCACAACTTAACCCGGACAGCCAAGAAAGTGTACCCACACAGAGAATTACTTAAAAATAAGCCTTTATTTATGGTGGCAATTGGTGACCTCTGGAAAAATTATTAATGGATATATATATATTTTTCTCATGTGGTGACAGCCAAAAAATTGTTGATATAGAAAAAATCGGATAAAAATAATAAAAAATATATATAAAAACATATAAAGTGCACTGCAGTATGAAAACACACGTAAAAAATCAATTCATTATTATTGAAAATAAGTGCAAAAAATACACAAAATATATGTGTGCTACCGCAAGAAATTAATAGCAACAAAGTGCAAAAAGTGCTGAGTAAATCCAATGTAAAGATACCAACAGGGCACAGAATGTGCCACAATCAGGTAAATGAGCGACACCACTGAAGTACAATGTGCAGTGTGCAAATAAAACGCAATCAACAAGCTCACAAGAGGCAATGTAGCACCACAATATACCTTATTCCAGGGGTCACTGAGTCCCGTTATCGCGCACCCCGACGCGCGTTTCGGAAACTTGTCCTTCGTCAGGGGAGAAGGGGACTGTCTCATTATTCTTTCAACTTTAAGGCCTTTACTGGCTAGAAAAACAGCGGAGAACTTCAGTGCATGAGATGGAGCATTTTGCTGTATGGAAATCATGGTGTTATTATAAGTTGCAAACTTTTTCCTGTGCCACTGCTTGAAAATTAAAGTGTCTTCTTAAAACTGGCAGTAGGTCTAAGAGTTAATTTTGAGTCGATCTTCAAAATGAAAAGGCCAAACTAGCTAATCGTTAGAAATACTAGTTCATACCAGTACTGTTAAGGTTGGCGGAACGCACCGAATATATTTATTAAGTAAGATTGGTGCATTCGCCACCCGGGATCCACCGTGCTGGAAAGAACCTGCTGCTAAGTAAATGGCGGCACTATATGGTGGTACAATGTGAATACACACACGGGTTAACTTCACCCTGTGTGAAGGAAGCGAACCCTGTTAAGTCACAGGGCCGTGGAACCGCACACAAGAGCACAAGCAAGGAGTCACCGAGCTCAGTCCCAAGACTTGGGATCCGAGTCCGTCTAGACTACTTGCGCTCGACACAGCTAATGGGGTGTCAGCGTAACCAAAATAATAATTAAAGATGCACAAGAGTGCATGCGGTGCCGCACTGGCGGACGCCACTAACCACCCAGGCTTGGGTCATGAAGCGCACGGCGCCGCACTGGCGGTCACAGCAATAGACGCTATATGGTGTGTAACGTGCTGGTGGCTAAGTCGGGCGCTAGATAGCAATCATCCACCTTCCGCGAACAGTCATCCAATAGGGAGGGGAGTACCTGAGCATGTGACCCCAGATCTCCATTGAGAGATCTTGCTCTGGGCATGCTGAGTGTGTGCAAAGCAGGACTTAGTCCTAGCACCTACAAGACCTTCCAAGAAGGACCAATGGAAGTTGCTGCAGTACCTGAGCATGTGACCCTAGATCTCCACTGAGAGATCTTGCCCTGGGCATGCTCAGTGTGTGCAAAGCAAGACTTAGTCCCAGAAAAGCCTGCTCGTTGCAGATCAGTGCAGGGTACAATAGCAGAGCCTGGAGAGGCAGTAGTAACCCTTTGCACAGTACCAGTCTCAGCGAGACGCTGGGAGCGACGTCTCCGCTGAGCAGGCTACACTGTGGCCGATGCAGAATGAGAGACCGCAGCAGACACGGATCGAGATTCCCCCTGTGCAGCAGAGGAAACTCGACTCCTAACATTACCCCCCCTCTTTGGGCCCCCCTCATTGGGCCTCGCTATGCTCAAAAGCTACAATGAGCAGTGGAGCCCGAATGTGCTCCACAGGCTCCCAGGTTCTATCCTCTGGGCCGTGACCCTTCCAGTCCACCAGATAAAATTTCTTGCCACGTACCACCTTGCACCCCACGATAGCATTCACCTCAAACTCATCCGTGGATGAACCCGATGTCCCGGCAGATGACTCAGAAAACCGGGACTGTTGTGAATTCTGCTTTTGGGTTCCCTCCAGTGGTTGTAGATGGTAATGCAGTTGTCCGTGAGTTGCAGTCCTGGCCAGGTGTATCTGCTGATTGCAGTTCTGACTGGGGTATTTAGGTGTGCAGGATTCATTAGTCCTTGCCAGTTGTCCATGGTTCTGGGAGGTTTTGGATCTTTGTCTGGTTCCTCCTGCCTTGCTGCCAATTCAGCAAAGATAAGTGTCTGGTTTTTGTTTCTGTGGCACGCATGCTGTGTGCTTAATAATTCTGTGCTATTCATTTGTTTTCTCTTGTCCAGCTAAGATTGTGTCAGTGTTTTCTCAGTCTTGTTGGATTCTCTGGAGTTGCAGATATACGCGCCACATCTTTAGTTAGATGGTGGAATTTTTTGTATTTTCTGCTGTGGATATTTTTGGAAGGGTTTTAATACTGACCGCTTAGTATTCTGTCCTATCCTTTCCTATTTTAGCTAGAGTGGCCTCTTTTGCTAAATCCTGTTTCCTGCCTGCGTGTGTCTTTTGCTCTACTACTCACAGTCAATATTTGTGGGGGGCTGCCTACCCTTTGGGGTTCTGCTCTGAGGCAAGGTACAATTCCTATTTCCATCTATAGGGTTATTTAGTCCTCCGGCTGTGTCGAGGTGTCTAGGATTTGTTAGGCACACCCCACGGCTACTTCTAGTTGCGGTGTTAAGTTCAGGATTTGCGGTCAGTACAGTTTCCACCAACTCAGAGAAAGTTCCATGCGGCTCCAAGGTCACCGGATCATAACAGTACAACTGGCCAATAATGAGTTAAATGCATCTCAGAAGAAGGAAAGAAAGGTGTTGAGCCATTTTTTTCTGCACTCTGCTTTCTCTTCTCTTCCTTCTTTTTCTTTGGGTGGCTGAGGAGTCTTGTGCTAGCATGGATATTCAGGAATTAGCTTCTCGTGTGGACCAGCTTGCTGCTAGGGTACAGGGTATTTCTGATTATATTGTTCAGACTCCTGTTTTAGAGCCGAAGATTCCTACTCCTGATTTGTTTTTTGGTGACAGGTCCAAATTTTTGAGTTCTACAAACAACTGTAAGCTGTTTTTTGCTCTGAGACCTCGATCCTCTGGTGATTCCATTCAGCAGGTTAAAATCATCATCTCCCTGCTGCGTGGCGATCCACAGGATTGGGCATTTTTCCTGGAATCTGGGAATCCGGCTTTGCTTAATGTAGACTCCTTTTTTCAGGCTTTTGGATTATTATATGATGAACCTAATTCTCTGGATCAAGCGGAGAAGACCTTGTTGGCCCTGTCTCAGGGTCAAGAGGCGGCAGAATTGTATTGTCAGAAATTTAGAAAATGGTCTGTGTTGACTAAATGGAATGATGATGCTTTGGCAGCAATTTTCAGAAAGGGTCTTTCTGAATCCGTTAAAGATGTTATGGTGGGGTTTCCCACGCCTTTCGGTCTGAGTGATTCTATGTCTCTGGCCATTCAGATTGACCGGCGCTTGCTTGAGCGCAGAACTGTGCACGCTGTGGCGTTGTCCTCAGAGCAAATTCCTGAGCCAATGCAGTGTGATAGGATTCTGTCTAGAATGGAACGACAAGGTTTCAGACGTCAGAATAGGTTGTGTTTTTATTGTGGCGACGCTTCTCATGTCATTTCTGTCTGCCCTAAGCGGACAAAGAGGATCGCCAGTTCATTTACCATCAGTACTGTACAACCTAAATTTCTGTTATCTGTGTCCTTGATCTGCTCATTGTCATCATTTTCTGTCATGGCATTTGTGAATTCAGGCGCCGCCTTGAACTTAATGGATTTTGAATTTGCCAGGCGTTGTGGTTTTTCCTTGCAGCCTTTGCAGAACCCTATACCTTTAACGGGAATTGATGCTACACCTTTGGCAAAAAATAAGCCCCAGTTTTGGCAGAGGTGACCATGCGCATGGCGCCAGCCCATCAGGAAGATTGTCAATTTCTGGTGTTGCATAATTTGCATGATGCTATCGTGCTGGGTTTTCCGTGGTTGCAGGTACATAATCCTGTGTTGGACTGGAAGTCTATGTCTGTGACTAGTTGGGGTTATCAGGGGATTCATAATGATGTTCCTTTGATGTCCATCTCCTCTTCTTCCTCTTCTGAAATTCCTAAGTTTTTGTCTGATTTTCAGGATGTATTCGATGAGCCCAAGTCCAGTTCCCTTCCACCGCACAGGGACTGTGATTGTGCTATTGACTTGATTCCAGGCTGTAAGTTTCCTAAAGGCTGACTTTTCAACCTGTCTTTGCCTGAACATACCGCCATGCAGAATTATATTAAGGAGTCTTTGGCGAAAGGGCATATTTGGCCATCTTCTTCACCGTTGGGAGCGGGATTTTTTTTTGTTGCTAAGAAGGATGGCTCCTTGAGACCCTGTATTGATTATCGCCTCTTGAATAAGATCACGGTCAAGTTTCAATACCCTTTACCTTTGCTTTCTGATTTGTTTGCTAGGATTAAGGGGGCTAGTTGGTTTACTAAGATTGACCTTCGGGGGGCATAAAATCTTGTTCGTATTAAGCAGGGTGATGAATGGAAAACTGCGTTTAATATGCCCGAAGGTCATTTTGAATATCTTGTGATGCCATTCCGGCTCACTAATGCTCCATCTGTTTTTCAGTCCTTCATGCATGATATCTTCCGGACTTATCTTGATAAATTATTGATTGTATATTTGGACGATATTTTGATTTTTTCCGATGATTGGGAGTCTCATGTGCAACAGGTCAGGATGGTTTTTCAGATCCTTCATGACAATACTTTGTTTGTGAAGGGGTCTAAGTGTCTCTTTGGGGTACAGAAGGTTTCTTTTTTGGGCTTCATTTTTTCTCCCTCATCTATGGAGATGGATCCGGCTAAGGTTCAGGCCATTCATGATTGGATTCAACCCACATCCGTGAAGAGCCTTCAGAAATTTTGGGGTTTTGCAAATTTTTATCGCCGTTTCATTGCTAACTTCTCTAGCATGGTTAAACCCTTGACCGATTTGACGAAGAAAGGCGCTGATGTGGCGAATTGGTCCTCTGCGGCTGTCTCTGCCTTTCAGGAGCTTAAACGCCGATTTACTTCTGCTCCGGCGTTGCGCCAACCGGATGTTTCTCTTCCGTTTCAGGTTGAGATTGACACTTCTGAGATTGGGGCAGGGGCCGTTTTGTTTCAGAGGGATTCTGTTGGTTCCTTGATGAAACCGTGTGCCTTCTTTTCCCGTAAGTTTTCGCCTGCTGAACGCAATTATGATGTCGGCAATCGGGAGTTGTTGGCTATGAAGTGGGCATTTGAGGAGTGGCGACATTGGCTTGAGGGAGCTAAGCACCGTATTGTGGTCTTGACCGATCATAAGAATCTGATTTACCTCGAGTCTGCCAAACGGCTTGGTCCTTGTTTTTTTCCGGTTTTGATTTTGTAGTTTTGTATCTTCTGGGTTCTAAGAATATTAAGGCTGATGCCCTCTCTAGGAGTTTTTTGCCTGATTCTCATGAGGTCCTTGAATCGGTCGCCATTCTGAAAGAAGGGGTGGTCCTTTCTGCCATTTCCCCTGATTTATGATGGGTTCTTCAGGAATTTCAGGCTGACAGACCTGACCGCTGTCCAGTGGGGAAACTGTTTGTTCCTGACAGATGGACTAGTAGAGTGATTTCTGAGGTTCACTGTTCCGTGTTGGCTGGTCATCCTGGTATTTTTGGTACCAGAGATTTGGTTGGTAGGCGGAGGCTTCAGTACCTTGTCAAATGGAAGGGTTATGGCCAGGAGGATAATTCTTGGGTTTTTGCCTCTGATGTCCATGCTGCTGATTTGGTCCGTGCCTTTCATCTGGCTCGTCCTGATCGTCCTGGGGGCCCTGGTGAGGGTTCGGTGACCCCTCCTCAAGGGGGGGGGTACTGTTGTGAATTCTGCTTTTGGGTTCCCTCCAGTGGTTGTAGGTGGTAATGCAGTTGTCCCTGAGTTGCAGTCCTGGCCAGGTGTATCTGCTGATTGCAGTTCTGACTGGGGTATTTAGGTGTGCAGGATTCATTAGTCCTTGTCAGTTGTCCATGGTTCTGGGAGGTTTTGGATCTTTGTCTGGTTCCTCCTGCCTTGCTGCCAATTCAGCAAAGATAAGTGTCTGATTTTTGTTTCTGTGGCACACATGCTGTGTGCTTAATAATTCTGTGCTATTCATTTGTTTTCTCTTGTCCAGCTTAGATTGTGTCAGTGTTTTCTCAGTCTTGTTGGATTCTCTGGAGTTGCAGATATACGCTCCACATCTTTAGTTAGATGATGGCATTTTTTGTATTTTCTGCTGTGGATATTTTTGGAAGGGTTTTAATACTGACCGCATAGTATTCTGTCCTATCCTTTCCTATTTTAGCTAGAGTGGCCTCTTTTGCTAAATCCTGTTTCCTGCCTGCGTGTGTCTTTTCCTCTACTACTCACAGTCAATATTTGTGGGGGGCTGCCTATCCTTTGGGGTTCTGCTCTGAGGCAAGGTAGAATTCTTATTTCCAACTATAGGGGTATTTAGTCCTCCGGCTGTGTTGAGGTGTCTAGGATTTGTTAGGCACACCCCACGGCTACTTCTAGTTGCGCTGTTAAGTTCAGGATTTGTGGTCAGTACAGTTTCCACCAACTTAGAGAAAGTTCCATGCGGCTCCAAGGTCACCGGATCATAACACGGGACAAATGAACGGGCTTTAAGAGGGAAACGTGAAAAGTATCGGTGATACCAAGGCGTGGAGGAATAGCCTAACGGTAGACCACAGGGTTGACCTGTTCCAGAACCTTGAACGGGCTAATGTAGCAAGGCGCAAGCTTAGTGGACTCAACTCGCAGCCTGATGTTACGGGCGGAGAGCCACACTAAGTCGCCAGGAGCAAAGGTCGGAGCGGGGCGCCGGTGTGTATCAGCCGAAACCCTCATTCTCTCCTTGGAGGCCCGTATGGCATCCTGAGTGCGGTCCCAGATGTCACGTGCCTCCACCGCCCAGTCTGCCACCCTAGAATCGGTGGATGACACGGGCATGGGCACAGGGACACACGGATGCTGGCCGTAATTTAGGAGAAAAGGAGTCTGACCAGTGGAATCGGCTACAGCGTTGTTCAATGCAAATTCCGCCCAAGGTAGCAAAGATGCCCAGTCATCCTGCCTAGCAGAGACAAAATGTCGCAAGTATGTCACCAGAGTCTGGTTGGTTCTCTCTACCAACCCATTCGTCTCGGGATGATATGCAGAGGAGAGATTCAGCTCTATGCTGAGTAAACGGCAGAGCTCTCTCCAAAACTGAGATGCAAACTGGGGACCCCGGTCGCTGAGAATTTTATCAGGCATTCCATGTAAGCGAAAAATATGTCTTATGAACAACATCGCCAAGGCCCGTGCAGAAGGTAACCGTGGAAGCGGCACCAAATGCACCATCTTAGAAAAATGATCGGTAACCACCCAGATAATGGTGCAGCTACGAGACTTTGGTAAGCCCATCACGAAGCCCATCCCGACCATCTCCCAGGGCCTGTCTGCCACCGGCGTGGGGTAAAGTAACCCAGCAGGCCATTGCCAAGGAGACCGATTCTGGGCACAGGAGACACACGCCCGAATATAGTCGCCGAAGTCACGGGCCATATGCGGCCACCAGTACGTCCTCGCCAAAAGCTCAGATGTTCTCTTGGTCCCAAAATGTCCACCCACTCTGGACGAGTGAGCCCAAGAGAGAACCTTTGGTCGCAAATTCGCTGGTATGAAAGTCTTGCCCGGGGGGCACGGACTCTAGCGAAACCGGAGCCACAGTTCTCAGTCTCTCTGAAGGGACAATAAGCCGAGGCTCCTCCTCCTCCTCCACAGATGACACTACGGAGCGGTAGTGAGCCTCGGCACGAATGTTCTTCTCCCCGGAGAGAAAATGGAGAGTAAAATGGAACCAGGAGAAGAACAGGGACCATCTAGCCTGGTGAGAATTCAGCCGCTGGGCCGTCTGTATATATACCAAGTTCTTGTAGTCAGTGAACACTTGGAAGGGAAAGCGAGCTCCCTCCAAGAGATGTCTCCACTCAGAAAAAGCCAACTTCATGGCTAGCAACTCCCTGTCCCTGATGGAATAATTCCTCTCCGCTGGTGTGGAGGTCTTGAAGAATAAGAAGCAAGGATGCTTCCGACCTTGAGCATCCTTTTGGAAAAGGACTGCTCCAGCACCAACAGATGAGGCATCCACCTCCATGATAAATGGTTTATCTACATCAGGGTGATGTAGGATGGGAGCGCTAGCGAAGTGTGACTTAATCGAGAGAAAGGCTTTGGAGACCTCCTCTGACCACAACTTGGGATTTGCTCCCTTCTTGGTGAGGGCAGCCAAAGGAGCCACCAAAGTTGAGAAGTGTGGAATGAACTGGCGATAGTAATTAATGAACCCCATAAAGCGCTGCACTGCTTTAAGAGAATGGGGTTCCTGCCAGTCCATCACAGCCTGTAGCTTGGCAGGATCCATAGCCAAACCCTGGGTAGAGATGATATAACCATGGAAAGGCAAGGACTCCTGCTCAAACACACACTTCTACAACTTGGCGTAGAGGGAGTTTGCCCGTTAGAGGTCGAAGACTTTGCAAACATGTCTCCGATGGGAGTCAATATCTGGAGAGTAGATGAGAATATCATCCAGATAGACTACGACCGAGGTGGTGAGCATATCCCGGAGGGCATCACCAGATATTCATAGTGCCCATCCCTGGTGTTAAAAGCCGTCTTCCATTCATCCCCTTCACGGATGCGAATCAGGTTGTAGGCACCCCGCAGATTTAATTTTGTAAATACTCTTGCTCAGATATCAGGGGTAATGGGTACTTGTTCTTAACGGTGATGGCGTTAAGACCCCTGTAGTCTATGCATAGACGTAAGTCTCCAGTCTTCTTCTGTAC
Source organism: Ranitomeya imitator (assembly GCF_032444005.1). Lineage (NCBI taxonomy): Eukaryota > Metazoa > Chordata > Amphibia > Anura > Dendrobatidae > Ranitomeya > Ranitomeya imitator. Next base: position 407,028,590 of record NC_091284.1, read on the forward strand.
GAAGAAGAACCCAGCCCCTGCAGGTGACACTGACTTCCTAATGAATCCTCATGCCAGATTCTCTTGAATGTACTGAGACATTGCCTCCGTCTCCAGGAGAGATAACGGATAGACTCGACCCCGGGGAGGCTCAGCACCAGGCAAGAGGTCAATAGGACAGTCATAGGGGCGGTGAGGCGGAAGAGTCTCTGCAGCCCTTTAGGATAACACGTCTGCATAGGGCCAATAGTGCTTGGGGAGAGAAGAAAGATCTGCGGGTACCTGTGTTGTAGCAACCTGAACGCACTCCCTCTGACATCTACCCTCGCAGGATTTACTCCATCCCAAAATTCTCCCTGAGGACCACTCTATATGAGGAGAATGATAGCATAGCCATGGTATCCCCAAAAGGACCTCATCAATTCCCTCAGAAATGACTAATAGGGAGATAATCTCCTGATGTGATGGAGACACAGAAAGCGTGATAGGAATGGTTTGGTGGGTAATCTGTGAGGGTAGTGTCGACCCATTTACCACTCGAACGGTTACTGGCTTGGTGAGCATCACCAGGGGAATTGCGTGACGCTGGGCGAAAGCGGATTACATAAAATTACCCTCCGCCCCTGAATCCACGCATAGCTCTACCATAAGAGTGGATGGGCCTATGGTAATTGTCCCCTTGAAGGACAACTTTGAGGCAAACGTCGCCATGTCTAGTGTACCTCCTCCTACTGCCACTAGACGCTGACGTTTCCCCGACCGCTGAGGACACTTGGAGGCAAGATGACCTGACTGCCGGCAAGCATGACAAACCTTATGTGACTCGGACACCAGGACTGGAGATTCCAAAGGATTGGCGAAGGTGGGAGCCAGCCGAAACCTCTGCCTACACTGGGCTCGCTCCAAACTTCGCTCGTGAAAACGAAGGTCTATGCGAGTTGATACAGCTATGAGCTTCTCCAGTGTGGTGGGAATCTCCCTAGTAGCCAAAGCGTCCTTCACATGGTCAGCCAGCCCCCTCCAAAATACAGGAATGAGGGTTTTGTCTGGCCATTCCAACTCAGACGCTAATGTCCAGAAGTGAACAGCAAAATGGCTGACCATGGTTGAACCCTGAGTCAAAGCCAGCAGTTGGAGCGCTGTATCATGGGTGAGTTGAGGTCCTACAAAGACCTGTTTCAGAGTGTCCAGAAACTGAGGAACACTCCGCACAACATGATCGTTGCGCTCCCACAGCGGCGTAGCCCACTCCAACACCCTGTCCGACAAGAGAGATATTATGAATCCCACTTTTGCCCGCTCTGTGGGAAAACGTGCAGCCAGGAGCTCGAGGTGTACACTGGCTCACGAAACCCCTACAGGTCTTACTGTTCCCAGAGTATTTCTCAGGCAAAGGGAGGTGAGATAGAGTCGGAACAGGGGTGGCAGTGGGTAAAGCTGCTGCAGCCACGCTAGCAGCCTGAACAGCAATTGCGGTAACATCTACCGCCGAGGTTGCACGCTCAAGAGACGCCAACTGGCCCTCCAGCAGCTGGATGTACCCCTGCAATCGCTGTTCATCCGCCATTACTTAGCCAGATCCTGGCGCTAGTATAATGTTAGGGTTGGTGGAATGCACCGAATATATTTATTAAGTAAGATTGGTGTGTTCGCCACCCGGGATAGAAAGAACCTGCTGCTAAGTAAATGGCGGCACTATATGGCAGATTCCCAGGCACTGTTCAGGGAGGTGTACTTCACCATAAAACTCCTGTTTAAAAAGTGCTCATAAGTTCTCAATAGAGTTTAAGTCAAATGAGAAGGGGACTGTCTCATTATTCTTTCAACTTTAAGGCCTTTACTGGCTAGAAAAACAGTGGAGAACTTCAGTGCATGAGATGGAGCATTTTGCTGTATGGAAATCATGATTTTATTATAAGTTGCAAACTTTTTCCTGTGCCACTGCTTGAAAATTAAAGTGTCTTCTTAAAACTGGCAGTAGGTCTAAGAGTTAATTTTGAGTCGATCTTCAAAATGAAAAGGCCAAACTAGCTAATCTTTAGAAATACTAGTTCATACCAGTACTGTTAAGGTTGGCGGAACGCACCGAATATATTTATTAAGTAAGATTGGTGCGTTCGCCACACGGGATCCACCGTGCTGGAAAGAACCTGCTGCTAAGTAAATGGTGGCACTATATGGCGGTACAATGTGAATACACACACGGGTTAACTTCACCCTGTGTGAAGGAAGCAAACCCTGTTAAGTCACAGGGCCGCGGTACCGCACACAAGAGCGCAAGCAAGGAGTCACCGAGCTCAGTCCCAAGACTTGGGATCCGAGTCCGTCTAGACTACTTGCGCTCGACACCACTAATGGGGTGTCAGCGTAACCAAAATAATAATTAAAGATGCACGAGAGTGCATGCGGTGCCGCACTGGCAGAAGCCACTAACCACCCAGGCTTGGGTCAGGAAAGCGCTATGAAAGCGCACGGTGCCGCACTGGCGGTCACAGCAATAGACGCTATATGGTGTGTAACGTGCTGGTGGCTAAGTCGGGCGCTAGATAGCAATCATCCACCTTCCGCGAACAGTGATCCAATAGGGAGGGGATTTTAAAGAACAAATTTTACTCACAACACACACACGTTTACAAATGTATACTAGCGCATGGCCGTGCGGTCATGCGAAGCTTATATAGCTGCAGCACATTCAGGACCTTTCAAAGAAGGACCAATGGAGTTGCAGCAGTACCTGAGCATGTGACCCCAGATCTCCATTGAGAGATCTTGCCCTGGGCATGCTCAGTGTGTGCAAAGCAGGACTTAGTCCTAGCACCTACAAGACCTTCCAAGAAGGACCAATGGAAGTTGCTGCAGTACCTGAGCATGTGACCCTAGATCTCCACTGAGAGATCTTGCCCTGGGTATGCTCAGTGTGTGCAAAGCAGGACTTAGTCCCAGAAAAGCCTGCTTGCTGCAGATCAGTGCAGGGTACAATAGCAGAGCCTGGAGAGGCAGTAGTAACCCTTTGCACAGTACCAGTCTCAGCGAGATGCTGGGAGCGACGTCTCCACTGAGCAGGCTCCACTGTGGCCGATGCAGAATGGGAGACCACAGCAGACACGGCTCGAGATTCCCCCTGTGCAGCAGAGGAAACTCGACTCCTAACAAGTACCTCACCTGCACCTTGATAGTGTCTGAGTTGAAGTGGATGTCTGTGCCTGTCACTGATCCATCCACTGGCCCATCCATCTGGTCTGTCAAGAGTTGTTCTCATCTCATCAGTCCATAAAACCTTTGAAAAAAAACTGTCTTCAGATATTTTTGACCCCATATTGATAATTCAATTTATTATGAGTCTTAATCAATGGTACTTGGGTATCAACCTTCCTTACCTTGGCCGTGTCTCTGAGCACTGAACACTTTGTACTTCTGGAAACTCCAGGGTGGTTGCAGTACTGGAACTGGACACTGGAGGATGATGGGTTCCTAGTCTTTGGCAGTTAATGAGTGATTTTTTTTCAACACATTTGTTGCCAGCTTGTTGAATATTTACAACAAAACGTTTGATGGTTCTGAGATTATGCCCCAATTTCTTAGCAATTTCAAGAATGTTGCAGACTTTTAACATTTTTTTTTCTTTTCAGAGGCAGGTAACTCTTTTTTATGGCCCATTTTGCCTGAGGAAAACAAGATGCATAATAATTCTGCACACTTTAAAAAAGGGCACTGATATCCTTAGGCCTCACCCCCCTTATTACACATACACACATCACCTGATCTTCTTCATCCAATAAGCATTCAAGCATATGCAGTTTATAGTTGTAAAAAAATGATAGTCTGGTCAAAATATTAATTTGCCTAATAATTCTGCACATAGTGTATATTGGGTTAGCCTCAATACATAAGGCCTTCTTGTTAAACTTGTGTGTGCAATGACCAAGAATGATAATGTATGTTCTGCCACCTCATGTTCCGTTGTGCCCCAGCTCCATGCACTTTATTAGAGCTGGGCTAAAATGTTATAAGCCGCCAGTTGGGCCAAGATTATGTGACTATTCAAGGCTTTTTATTGCAGAATTCTAGCTTAAAAGCTTTGTTGAATTGGGATCAGTGAATATAAACAAGTACATTTTCAACGGATAAAAAACATATTTTAGCAACACAAGGTCATAAAATATAAAGGTGCAGTTTTTTCTCATTGTTTATTATATGTCTACCTTAATCGCAAATGAAATAATTAACCAGAAAATGTTAATTTTTGCTCAAAAGCAAATCCATGAACTGGGTAAGTCAGTTGGGTAGAATAAAAATGCCATTCACAAAGAAGGTAAGTTAAAGGAGAAAAATAAAAACTCATTTGGTCATTGGAGCGAAAGAGTTAAAAAATGAAGAAAAAACTCAAAACAGAACAAAGTCACTGCTGATGGTGGATATGTAAATTTATTGTAGCTGTGATAGCTCTAGGGCCCTATAGACAGTGCTTATAATCAAATCGTTAGGTACCAGTCACTTCTCACAATGACACTATAGGGCCATAAGCATCACTATGAGAGGAGTTGATAGGATTACACCAGTAGACAGCAAGGGATGTCTACACCAAGATCTGTACTTGCTGAACTAATGAGTTATTGATCAGTTCTGAAATTCTTAAATTCATCCTGAAGGTGACAGCCTGTACTGTCTTTACTATATTGTATGCAAATGTAGATGATGGGGGTTAGTCTGCAAAGTTTGGCAGAGCACCATCATTTTACAGCATTTCTGTAGGGAAATTATACTGAAATATCAAACCAATATTCATCCTCTAAGGATAACTCCATGAGAGTCGCAGATCTGATACTTTATGCGTAAACTGTTTTTTGAAACAATGTGCACTTATATACTAGACTGTCTTACTATACAGTACAGACCAAAAGTTTGGACACACCTTCTCATTTAAAGATTTTTTCTGTATTTTTATGACTATGAAAATTGTGCATTCACCCTGAAGGCATCAAAACTATGAATTAACACATGTGGAATTATATACTTAACAAAAAAATGTGAAACAACTGAAAATATGTCTTATATTCTAGGTTCTTCAAAGTAGCCACCTTTTGCTTTGATGACTGCTTTGCACACTCTTGGCATTCTCTTGATGAGCTTCAAGAGGTAGTCATCGGGAATGGTCTTCCAACAATCTTGAAGGAGTTCTCAGAGATGCTTAGCACTTGTTGGCCCGTTTGCCTTCACTCTGCGGTCCAGCTCACCCGAAACCATCTCGATTTGGTTCAGGTCTGGTGACTGTGGAGGCCAGGTCATCTGACGTAGCACCCCATCACTCTCCTTCTTGGTCAAATAGCCCTTACACAGCCTGGAGGTGTGTTTGGGGTCATTGTCCTGTTGAAAAATAAATGATGGTCCAACTAAACGCAAATCGGTTGGAATAGCATGCCGCTGCAAGATGCTGTGGTAGCCATGCTGGTTCAGTATGCCTTCAATTTTGAATAAATCCCCAACAGTATCACCAGCAAAGCACCCCCACACCATCACACCTCCTCCTCCATGCTTCACGGTTGGAACCAGACATGTAGAGTCCATCCGTTCACCTTTTCTGCGTTGCACAAAGACACCATGGTTGGAACCAAAGATCTCAAATTTGGACTCATCAGACCAAAGCACAGATTTTCCCTGGTCTAATGTCCATTCCTGGTGTTCTTTAGCCCAAACAAGTCTCTCCTGCTTGTTGTCTGTCCTTAGCAGTGGTTTCCTCTTAACAGTTGTTGTAGAGATGTGTCTGCTGCTAGAACGCTGTGTGGCATTGACCTGGTCTCTAATCTGAGCTGCTTGATGGTTTTTGCCACTGCACTTGGGGACACTTTCAAAGCTTTCCCAATTTTTCGGACTGATTGACCTTCATTTCTTAATGTAGTGATAGCCACTCATTTTTATTTACTTAGCTGCTTTTTTCTTGCAATAATAAAAATTCAAACAGTCTATTCAGTAGGACTATCAGCTGTGTATCCACCAGACTTCTGCACAACACAACTGATGGTCCCAACCCCATTTGTAAGGCAAGAAATCCAAATTATTAAACCTGACAGGGCACACCTGTGAAGTGAAAACCATTCCCGGTGACTACCTCTTGAAGCTCATCAAGAGAATGCCAAGAGTGTGCAATGCAGTCATCAAAGCAAAAAGTGGCTACTTTGAAGAACTTAGAATATATTACATACATACTACATACTATATATACTACACATAGTACATACCATATACTACATATTTTCAGTTGTTTCACAATTCTTGTGGTAATTCATAGTTTTCATGCCTTCAGTGTGAATGTACAATTTCATACTCATGAAAATACAGAAAAACCATTAAATGAGGTGTGTCCAAACTTTTGTTCTGTACTGTATATATTATTAAGTGCTTTTCCAAAACCTTATATAGATAGTTACATTTCCAAAAATTCTTGGCTTTATTGCTTCCTAGAAAACATTGATAATAAACAATATACTGCTCCGGCAAAAATTAAGAGACCACTACATCAAAACCCTGCCATGGGCAGCCCAATCTCCAGACCTGAACCCAATTGAAAACCTCTGGAATGTAATCAAGAGGATGATGGATAGTCACAAGCCATCAAACAAAGAAGAACTGCTTACTAGAGTTGAGTGACTTTTACTTTTTTCGGATCGAGTCGGGTGTCGCGAAACCTGACTTTGTCAAAAGTCAGGTCGGGCCGACTGAAACACGAAACCCAATGCAAGTCAATGGGGAATCAAAGTCGGCAGTGAGTGGAGGACAGGAAAACACCTACAGTGCCCATTTTAATGCCAAAAACATCAATTCTTATTACTTAAGCTTCCCAATCTTAATTTACTTTATAATAATAGTTAGGCATTGAAAACTGGGGGTCATTTGGCTAAAGTTGTGGGGGGGTAGGGCTGGCTCAATATTTTCGTGGGCTCAGGAAACGTGGAATATGTCACGGCGGTGGAGCAGGGAGAGGTAAGTATTTTAACTTTGCAAGTGCTGTGATCCTGAGCAAGCAGGGGGCCCCCTCGTTGGCACTGGCACAGGGCCCCTCATAGTACGGTGGTGTGTTTGACGGCAGATGGTGCCTCCCACTGGCAGAGACACTTTTGCGTACTATGAGGGGCCCTGTGCCAGTGATGTCGCCAACGAGTATGCCCCTCACCTGATGAAGGAACCTGCACTTTCATCTGCACCTTCCTCTTTGTCCCCGTGTAAGGTGATATAGTATGCGGGAAGGGGAACCTGACTTTCACCAGGGTCAGATTCTGAATGTGTAGAGTGCAAGGGGAATGTAGTGGTCTGGGTCAATGTGCCAGCAGACTCATCTAGCAGTGGCTGGGCAATGGGCAGGATGAGGAGGAAACACAGATATAGGCCCAAATAATAAATTAAGCTAAATGCATCTCAAAATTGGTAACAGGACTAAACAGGCGGCATTGCTTTGTTTAATGGAGGAAAACTGTAATGAGTGGCAGACACAGTTAGGAGGCCCAAATAATAAAATGGGCTAAATGTCTGCCAAAAAATTGTTTATAAATAAACAGGCGACATTGCTTTGCTCAGTGTCGGAAAATTGTAATGAGTAGCAGACTAAGTTAGTAGGTCCAAATAATAAAGTTGGCTAAATGTCTGTAAAAAAATTGTTCATAAATAAACAGGGGGCATAGCTAGGTACAGGGGTGGGCTCCTCTGCTGAGTAGCAGACAGTGGTAGTAGGCGCAAAGTATTAACTGGTCTAAATGGAGGCCAGGGCCCCTGTATATTTTAACTATCATCTATCATTTCAACAAATTTGTATTGGCAGTGCCATTGAAGGATTTAACAGCACAGACTACACAGTGGTGGAGCAGGGAGAGGTAAGTATTGCAAGTGGTGGAGCACTGTTCGAGCTGAGGGGAACACACTCTCGTGGGCTGCGGTACTGGCACAGGACCCCTCATATTACGTCGGTGTGTCTGACGTTGGTTGTGCACCACCACCATCAGAGACACTTCATTGTACTATCAGGGACCCTGTGCCAGTGCCGTCGCCCAAGAGAGGGGCCACCCACCTGTCCAGGCAAACGGCACTCGCACGGGTGCTTGCACCAGGTGGTGACCACGGCCCTGTGGGGGGAGTCAGCCCATTTAGGGAGGTATAAAAATGGCCTATGGTGGACATTCAGCAGCTGCAAATGGAGGAATTGGAGAAGTCAGTAAGAGGAGGCCAAAAGCAAGACATTTTTCAGGCAAGCTACGTGTCAGCAGCGGAAGGTGGGGCAAAATAATTTGAAATCCATGATTGGTTAATTTTAATGAAGGTTAGATCATCAACATTCTGGGTAGCGAGACGTGTCCTTTTTTCGGTCAGTATTGAACCAGCAGCACTGAAGACTCTTTCTGATAGCACACTAGCAACAGGGCAAGCGAGCTCCTGTAATGCATGTTCTGCCAATTCAGGCCAGGTGTCTATTTTAGATGCCCAGTAATCAAAGGGGAATGACCTGTGAGGGAGAACATCGATAAGGGAGGAAAAGTAGTTTGTAACCATACTGGACAAATGCTGTCTCCTGTCTCTTTGAATAGATGCAGCAGTACCTGTCGTGTCAGCGGTCATTGCAAAATCACTCCACATCCTGGTCATAAAACCCCTCTATCCATGTTGCCTGTTATGGACCTGGTGGTTAGGAGTACCCGGAATGACCTGATGGTTAAACCCTCACAGGACAAGCTCTGGGAAGTGGGAACTCTGCTGACCGCAACCCCTAATCCTATCACACAACTAGAAATAGCCGTGGAGCGTACCTAACTCAGCCTAGACGCCTCTTCACAGCCTGAGAGCTAACTAGCCCTAGAAATAGAAAATAAAGCCTATCTTGCCTCAGAGAAATTCCCCAAAGGAAAAGGCAGCCCCCCACATATATTGACTGTGAGTTAAGATGAAGTCACAAACACAGAAATGAAACAGGTTTCAGCAAAGGGAGGCCCGACTTACTAAACAGACAGAGGATAGGAAAGGTATCTTTGCGGTCAGCACAAAAAACTACAAAAGACCACTCAGAGTGTGCAAAAAGACCTCCGCACCGACTCACGGTGCGGAGGTGCCACTCTGCATCCCAGAGCTTCCAGCTAGCAAGGAAAAATCATTATAGCAAGCTGGACAAGAAAACAATGAACAAATAATTAACTAGCAGGGACTTAGCTTCTGCTGGAGTAGACAGGTCACCAGAAAGATCCAAGAGCGAACTGAACCAGTACAAGAACATTGACAGCTGGCATGGAGTAACGATCTGAGTGGAGTTAAATAGAGCAGCCAGCCAAAGATCAAACTCCATCACCTGTGGAAGGAACCTCAGAAGCAGCAGCACCACTCACAGCCACCAGAGGGAGTCCATGGACAGAACTCGCCGAAGTACCATTCATGACCACAGGAGGAAGTTCGATAACAGAATTCACAACAGTACCCCCCCTTGAGGAGGGGTCACCGAACCCTCACCAGAGCCCCCAGACCGATCAGGACGAGCCAAATGAAAGGCACGAACTAGATCGGCAGCATGAACATCAAAGGCAAAAACCCAGGAATTATCTTCCTGACCATAACCCTTCCACTTGACCAGATACTGGAGTTTCTGTTTCGAAATACGAGAATCCAAAATTTTCTCCACCACATACTCCAACTCCCCCTCGACCAACACCGGGGCAGGAGGATCAATGGAGGAACCATAGGCGCCACGTATCTCCGCAATAGCGACCTATGAAACACATTATGGATGGCAAAAGAAGCTGGAAGGGCCAAACGAAATGACACAGGATTGAGAACTTCAGAAATCTTATACGGACCAATGAAACGAGGCTTAAACTTAGGAGAGGAAACCTTCATAGGAACATGACGAGACGACAACCAAACCAAATCCCCAACCCGAAGTCGGGGACCAACACAGCGCCGGCGGTTAGTGAAACGTTGAGCCTTCTCCTGGGACAATGTCAAATTGTCCACCACATGAGTCCAAATCTGCTGCAACCTGTCCACCACAGTATCCACACCAGGACAGTCCGAAGGCTCAACCTGCCCTGAAGAGAAACGAGGATGGAAACCAGAATTACAGAAAAAAGGCGAAACCAAAGTAGCCGAGCTGGCCCGATTATTAAGGGCAAACTCAGCCAAAGGCAAGAAGGACATCCAATCATCCTGATCAGCAGAAACAAAGCATCTCAGATATGTTTCCAAAGTCTGATTAGTTCGTTCGGTTTGGCCATTTGTCTGAGGATGGAAAGCCGAAGAAAAAGACAAATCAATGCCCATCTTAGCACAAAAGGACCGCCAAAACCTCGAAACAAACTGGGAACCTCTGTCCGAGACGATGTTCTCCGGAATGCCATGCAAACGAACCACATGCTGGAAAAACAATGGCACCAAATCAGAGGAGGAAGGCAATTTAGACAAGGGTACCAAATGGACCATCTTAGAGAAGCGATCACAAACCACCCAAATGACCGACATCATTTGAGAGACAGGGAGATCTGAAATAAAATCCATGGAAATATGCGTCCAGGGCCTCTTCGGGACCGGCAAGGGCAAAAGCAACCCACTGGCACGAGAACAGCAGGGCTTAGCCCGAGCACAAGTCCCACAGGACTGCACAAAAGAACGCACATCCCGTGACAAAGAAGGCCACCAAAAGGATCTAGCCACCAAATCTCTGGTACCAAAGATTCCCGGATGACCCGCTAACACCGAACAATGAACCTCAGAGATAACTCTACTAGTCCATCTATCAGGGACAAACAGTTTCTCCGCAGGATAACGGTCAGGTCTATCAGCCTGAAACTTCTGCAGCATGCGCCGCAAATCAGGGGAGATGGCAGACAAAATTACCCCCTCTTTAAGAATACCCGCCGGCTCAGGAACACCCAGAGAGTCAGGCACAAAACTCCTTGACAGGGCATCAGCCTTCACATTCTTAGAGCCCGGAAGGTACGAAACCACAAAATCAAAACGGGAGAAAAACAGCGACCATCGAGCCTGTCTAGGATTCAACCGTTTGGCAAACTCGAGATAAGTCAAATTCTTGTGATCCGTCAAGACCACCACGCGATGCTTGGCTCCTTCAAGCCAATGTCGCCACTCCTCGAATGCCCACTTCATGGCCAACAACTCTCGATTGCCAACATCATAATTGCGCTCAGCAGGCGAGAATTTTCTAGAAAAGAAGGCACATGGTTTCATCACCGCGCCATCAGAACTTCTTTGCGACAAAACAGCCCCTGCTCCAATCTCAGAAGCATCAACCTCGACCTGAAACGGGAGTGAAACATCTGGCTGGCACAACACAGGGGCAGAAGAAAAACAACGCTTCAACTCCTGAAAAGCCTCTACAGCCGCAGAGGACCAATTGACCACATCAGCATCTTTCTTGGTCAAATCAGTCAACGGTTTAGCAACACTAGAAAAATTAGCGATGAAGCGACGGTAAAAATTAGCAAAGCCCAGGAACTTCTGCAGGCTCTTCACAGATGTCGGCTGAGTCCAATCATAAATGGCCTGAACTTTAACAGGGTCCATCTCGATAGTAGAAGGGGAAAAATTGAAACCCAAAAATGAAACCTTCTGAACTCCAAAGAGACATTTCGACCCCTTCACAAACAAGGAATTCGCACGAAGGACCTGGAACACCATTCTGACCTGCTTCACATGAGACTCCCAATCATCCGAAAAGACCAAAATATCATCCAAATATACAATCATGAATCTATCCAGGTACTCTCGGAAGATGTCATGCATAAAGGACTGAAACACAGATGGAGCATTAGAAAGCCCGAATGGCATAACCAGGTACTCAAAATGGCCCTCGGGCGTATTAAATGCTGTTTTCCATTCATCGCCCTGTTTAATTCGCACAAGATTATACGCCCCTCGAAAATCTATCTTGGTAAACCAACTAGCCCCCTTAATCCGAGCAAACAAATCAGACAGCAGCGGCAAAGGGTACTGAAATTTGACTGTGATCTTATTAAGAAGGCGATAATCAATACAAGGTCTCAAAGAGCCATCCTTCTTGGCCACAAAAAAGAACCCTGCTCCCAACGGTGATGACGACGGGCGAATATGACCTTTCTCCAAGGATTCCTTTATATAAGTCCGCATAGCGGCATGCTATGGCACAGATAAATTAAACAGTCGGCCCTTAGGAAACTTACTACCAGGAATCAAATTAATAGCACAGTCGCAATCTCTATGAGGAGGTAGGGCTCCGGATTTGGGCTCTTCAAATACATCCCGGTAATCTGACAAAAACTCAGGGACTTCAGAAGGAGTGGAAGGCGAAATTGACAGCAATGGAACATCACCATGTACCCCCTGACAACCCCAGCCGGACACAGACATAGATTTCCAATCCAATACTGGATTATGGACCTGTAGCCATGGCAACCCCAAAACGACCACATCATGCAGATTATGCAACACCATAAAGCGAATATCCTCCTGATGTGCAGGAGCCATGCACATGGTCAATTGAGTCCAGTACTGAGGCTTATTCTTGGCCAAAGGCGTAGCATCAATTCCTCTCAATGGAATAGGATGCTGCAAGAGCTCCAAGAAAAAACCACAGCGCCTGGCAAACTCCAAGTCCATCAAATTCAGGGCAGAGCCTGAATCGACAAATGCCATAACAGAATAGGATGACAGAGAGCAAATCAGAGTAACAGACAAAAGAAATTTAGACTGTATCGTACCAATGGTGGCAGACCTAGCGAACCGCTTAGTGCGCTTAGGACAATCGGAGATAGCATGAGTGGAATCACCACAGTAAAAACACAGCCCATTCCGACGTCTGTGTTCTTGCAGTTCAGCTCTGGTCCAAGTCCTATCACACTGCATAGGTTCAGGCCTATGCTCAGAGAATACCGCCAAATGGTGCACAGCTTTGCGCTCCCGCAAGCGCCGATCGATCTGAATGGCCAAGGACATAGACTCATTCAGACCAGCAGGCGTGGGAAATCCCACCATGACATCTTTAAGGGCTTCAGAAAGACCCTTTCTGAAAATTGCCGCCAGGGCGCACTCATTCCACTGAGTAAGCACAGACCACTTTCTAATCTTCTGACAGTACACCTCCACTTCATCCTGACCCTGACACAAAGCCAGCAAGATTTTCTCTGCCTGATCCACTGAATTAGGTTCATCATAAAGCAATCCAAGCGCCAGAAAAAACGCATCTACATCACGCAATGCAGGATCTTCTGGCGCAAGGGAAAATGCCCAGTCTTGAGGGTCACCACGCAACAAAGAAATAATGATTTTTACCTGTTGAACGGGGTCACCAGAGGAGCGGGGTTTCAAAGCTAGAAACAGTTTACAATTATTTTTGAAATTCAGGAACTTAGATCTATCCCCAGAAAACAAATCAGGAATTGGAATTCTAGGCTCTAACATCGGATTCTGAACCACAAAATCTTGAATGTTTTGTACCCTTGCAGTGAGATGATCCACACAAGAGGACAGACCTTGAATGTCCATATCTACACCTGTGTCCTGAACCACCCAGAGATTAAGGGGAAAAGAAAGACAAAACACACTGCAGAGAAAAAAAAATGGTCTCAGAACTTCTCTTATCCCTCTATTGAGATACATTAATACTTTGGGCCAGCTGTACTGTTATGGACCTGGTGGTTAGGAGCACCCGGAATGACCTGATGGTTAAACCGTCACAGGACAAGCTCTGGGAAGTGGGAACTCTGCTGACCGCAACCCCTAATCCTGTCACACAACTAGAAATAGCCGTGGAGCGTACCTAACTCGGCCTTGACGCCTCTTCACAGCCTAAGAGCTAACTAGCCCTAGAAATAGAAAAAAAAGCCTACCTTGCCTCAGAGAAATTCCCCAAAGGAAAAGGCAGCCCCCCACATATATTGACTGTGAGTTAAGATGAAGTCACAAACACAGAAATGAAACAGGTTTCAGCAAAGGGAGGCCCGACTTACTAAACAGACAGAGGATAGGAAAGGTATCTTTGCGGTCAGCACAAAAAACTACAACAGACCACTCAGAGTGTGCAAAAAGACCTCCGCACCGTGAGTCGGTGCGGAGGTGCCACTCTGCATCCCAGAGCTTCCAGCTAGCAAGGCAAAATCATTATAGCAAGCTGGACAAGAAAACAATGAACAAATAATTAACTAGCAGGGACTTAGCTTCTGCTGGAGTAGACAGGTCACCAGAAATATCCAAGAGCGAACTGAACCAGTACAAGATCATTGACAGCTGGCATGGAGTAATGATCTGAGTGGAGTTAAATAGAGCAGCCAGCCAAAGATCAAACTCTATCACCTGTGGAAGGAACCTCAGAAGCAGCAGCACCACTCACAGCCACCAGAGGGAGTCCATGGACAGAACTCGCCGAAGTACCATTCATGACCACAGGAAGAAGTTCAATAACAGATTTCACAACAGTTGCCCCCTACAGCTCGTGTGAGAACCATCACTGCCACTGTGTGCTGGGAATGCCTGAACCAAACGGTCTACAAGAGTTGCTTGTTTGGAAGCCAATATTTGCTCAAGGTTCTCATGTGGCATGATATTTTGTAATTTTCCTTTATATCGTGGATCCAGGAGGCAGGCCAACCAGTAATCGTCCTCAGTCATCATTTTGATAATGCAGGGGTCCCTTTTTAGGATACGCAAGGCATATTCAGCCACTTGTGGCCCGCAAAAACCCTGTACCTGACCTTGCAAGGCCACCAGTTTTTATTGCCCCCTGAGAAGCATCCTCCTCCCATAAATATTCATCCCCATCATCCTCCTCCTCCTCTTCGTCCGCCACCTCGTCCAGGAGAGTTTCCTGAGCAGACAATGGATGACTGTCATCAAGGCTTCCCTCCTCCTCAGCTGCAGATGCCAGCTCTTTAATTTGCGTCAAACTTTGCATCAGCAGACGCATTAGTGAGATGCTCATGCTTATGATGGCATCATCTGCACTTACCAGCTGTGTGCATTCCTCAAAACACTGAAGGACTTGACAGAGGTCTTGTAGCTTCGACCACTACACACCAGACAACTCCATGTCTGACATCCAAGTGCCTGCCCGTGTATGTGTATCCTCCCACAAATTAATTACAGCACGCCACTGTTCGCACAGCCTCTGAACCATGTGCAGTTACACCTTGTTGCAACGTCGATTATTAGGCGGTGCTGGGGAAGATTCAGCGATCGCTGATGGTTCAGCATACGGCTGGAGTGTACGGGCGACCGGCGGATGTTTGAGCAAAGTCTTCGCACCTTCAGGAGCAGGGCTGGTAGCTCCGGATAATTTTTGAGGAAGCACTGCACCACCAGTTTCAAGGTGTGAGCCAGGCAAGGTATGTGTTTAAGTTCTGAAAGGGCTATGGCAGCCATAAAATTCCTTCCGTTATCACTGACTACCTTGCCTGCCTTAAGATGTACACTGCCCAACCATGACTGAGTTTGTTGGTGCAAGTATTCGTCCAGTACCTCCGCGGTGTGTCTGTTGTCACCCAAACACTTCATTTGTAACACAGCCTGCTGTTCGATAATGGGACACCTCGTGTGCAACACTGGCAGCTGCGAATGGAGTGGTCGTGCGACTGCGCTCTGTGGACGAGCTTTCGCTTCTGGAGGAGGAGGAGGGGTGGCAAACACCTACAGCCAACTGTTTCCTGGACCTTGGGCTAGGCAGAACTGTCCCACTTTGGCTGTCCCCTGTCGACCCTGCATCCACCACATTAACCCAGTGCACCATGATGGACACGTAAGGTCCCTTGCCATGCCTACTGGTTCATGCATCTGTTGTGAGGTTCACCTTTCCACTGACTGATTGCCTCAGTGCATGGACAATGCGGTCTTTGACATGCTGGTGGAGGGCTGGGATGGCTTTTCTCGCACAGAGGTGCTGACTGGGTAGGTCATAGCATGGTACTGCGTAGGCCATCGGGTTTTTGAAAGCTTTGCTTTCAACCAACCGGTAGGGCATCATCTCTAACGAGATTAGTCTAGCAATGTGGGCGTTCAAACCCTGTGTACGTGGATGAGAGGATGAGTACTTTCATTTCCTAACGAGAATCTCTTGTAGGGTGAGCTGGACTGGAGAGCTGCATATGGTGGAACTAGCGGTGGTGGTGGTGGACATGGCGGATTGAGAGAGGGTTAGTGATGGTATTCTTGATGTTGGCCTACATACAGTGTTTCCTACCAATAACCTTGTGATTCCCTGACTGCTTTGGCCTTGCGACGATACCTCCACATTTGCTGCTGGTGGTGTCCTAACCGGTGGGCTTACAGTGAGAGAAGCAATGTAGCGTTGCTGACTACCTTCATTCTGAGCAGGTGCACCAACGGTACGGGATGTTTGGCAGGCTTGCAAGTGCATGCTGGTTCAATGTCTAAGCATGCACGTTGTATTTAAATTTTGAAGATTCTTCCCTCTGCTAAAGGTCTTTGAGCATTTCTTACAGATAACTTTTGGCTGATCATTCTGATCTTGGTTAAAATATTGCCACACTACACTCTTCCTACTATGGAATACCTTTTCAGGCATTGCACGCTGTGCTACTTACACCGGATGGCCATGCTGTCCTAAAACTGTTTTTGCTTTTGACAAACGTTGTTGGCCTGATACGGGCCTGCCAGATGACAGCTGTTGCGATGTAGATGGCTGCTGCAGATCATCCTCCTCCTCTTCAGAGCTACTGGCAGCAGCACCCTCTTCCCCCAATGGCTGCCAATCTGGGTCAATAACTGGGTCATCTATCACCTCCTCTTCAATGTCATGTGCACCTTCCTCTGTGTCACCGTGTAAGGTGCTATAGTGTTCGGGACGGGGCACCATAATCTCATCAGTGTCAGATTCTGGCTCAGTACACTGCTAGGGCAATGTAGTGATCTGAGTCAATGGAACAGCATAATAATCTAGCTGTGGCTGTGAATCAGTGCACTCCATGCCCGATTCATCTTGTAATGGGCAGTTAAAAATTTCCCTTTCTAACCCAGGCATGGTATGTGTAAAGAGCTCCATGGAGTAACATGTAGTGTCGCCTGACGCATCCTTTACTTTTGGTTTGGTGAAGGACACAAGGAAACGTCTTGTTCCTGACCAGGAGCAACCACTGACGACTCGCTGCTTTTATATTTGGAACTTTCTGAAGAGGAGGCGAAAGAGCTAGAGGCTGAGTCAGCAAGGAAAGCAAAACTTTTTCCTGCTGCTCCGGCTTTAAAGGGACTCTGTCACCTGAATTTGGAGGGAACAATTTTCAGCCATGGAGGCGGGGTTTTCGGGTGTTTGATTCACCCTTTCCTTACCCGCTGGCTGCATGCTGGCTTCAATATTGGATTGAAGTTCATTCTCTGTCCTCCATAGTACACGCCTGCGCAAGGCAAGACCCTTGCGTGAAGGAAGTGATCCTGTTGCGTCACAGGATCGCGGTACCGCACATAGAGCGCGAGCAAGTAGTCAGTGAACTCAACCCCAACTAGGATTGAAGTCCGATTAGACCCTTGCTGGCACAACACCGCAACTGGGTGTGTAAGGAAGCTAAATACCAATATTAGGGCACAAGAGTGCATGCGGTGCCGCACTGACGAACGCCACTAACCACCCAGGCTTGGGTAAGGAAAGCACAGAGGAAGTGCACGGCGCCGTACTGGCGGTCACAGCAACTGGACGCTGTAATGTGTGATTTGTGCTGTAGGATAAGTCGGGCGCTAGATAGCAACCATACACCTTCCGCGAACAGTCATTCAATAGGGAAGGGGTATCCAAGGACGACTTGCACTCACAACAAACACACGTATGCAAATGTACACTAGCGCATGGCCGTGCGGTCATGCGCAGTTCATATAGTTGCAGCACAGGAAGTGGCCACAGAAACTTTGCCCTTCCAAGACCTCCCAAGAGGACCAATGGAATGTGCTGCAGGGCCTGAGCACATGACCCTCGATCTCCAACGGGAGATCTTGCCCTGGGCATGCTCAGTGTGTGCAGACAAGGACTTAGTCCCAGAGAAGTTTGCTCGCTGCTGACCAGCACTGGCTTTAATGGCAGAAGCTGAAGAAGCAGCAGTAACTCTCTGTACAGAGTGAGACCGAGCAAGACACTGGGACCAACGTCCCTGCTGAGCAGACTCCACTGCGGCTGGATAAGAATGGGAGACCGCAGCGGAGATGGCTCGAGATTCCCCCTGTGCAGAAACGGGAACTCGAGACCTAACACGTTGTTTACTAAGTACCCTATTTTATTTATATGCACTATGGCTTTAACTTATTTACTTACAGCAGGGAATATGATTATTTTGTTTCTGTCATAGGTTTTTTCATTGTGACGTTTGGTTGTGAGCTTCATTTATTAAAGGTTTTATTACCGTCTATAAATAATGAATTAAAATTTGTATGATGGGGAATATTAGTCCTCTATGAAAATTACAGAAAGGTAAGGGTGTACATATTTGTATACCAGGAATTTGCCTATTCTCCTTTCTTTCTAGCCTGATATGCCATTCTGGAATCTGAAAAAGGTAGGTTGACATAACCTAATGAACAGTGAAATTATATCCATATTGGTAATCATTTAACTTCCTTAGAAACATATTATTAAGAAATGAGTGAATATAATATTACAAGACTTTGCAAACAATGACCTGGTGGCTTTTTCAGATAATGCTCTTTGCATAGCAGTTTAATGCTATATTTGCTTTATATAGCCTTTATTATATTCTTGCACCAATGTCTATATCCACAGTCACTGCTGTGCGTATTAACTAACTGAACCATTAATACAGAATTCTGTCCCCTCTAAGGAATAGCTGTGACCACCGCAGTGGACAGTAACAGCTAGAAATCTAATCTTCCTTCATTGGGATACGGGTAGCTTTCAATTATAGTTTTATAAGGGAAAAATGCAGTATGTGTTTAAAGTTGTGAAACGCTTCGAAAATCGCCCTTTACTAGGGAGCCAGGTAGAAGAAAAATGTGTCTATATAAACAGGCAGGTAATTTGGTTTAGCCCCAAATATAAAATATCTTGAGTCAAGGTGTCTGCGATTATTATCTATTGTGATGTTTCTGACATTGATATACAGAGTTTTATGGCTCCCACCAATGAAGATTAAAAAAAAATGCTGCAAACTCCCACTTGGTATATTCGTAATACTCCTTAATATTTTCATTTTGATGTAATTTGCGGCCCTGGCTTTTTAAATATCCGCTGTGTAATAATGTTTAATTTCAGGGGTCACTCCGCCAAGGAGTATATTAAAGCTTATAAAACTCATTTCCAGAGCTCAAATATCACGCTGTGATCAGGTTAGTAGGGCAGGATCTGGGAATATTTCATCTTTTATCATGCTGATAATAAGGAGATGACAGAGGCACATTATTACAATGAGAGAATTGCTCATTTCAGGCCTGGCTGCTGGAAGCTAAGGTCTGCAGTGTGTGTTACTCAATAAAAGCAATTCTGATATGAAAAGCAAGTCTACTGAGCCTCCACTGTGTCTTATTTGATTGCGATGAATAATATATGGTGGAGAGAGTGTGTGGCAGGTGGAGGAAAGGGAGAGGGAAGAGAGGGGATGGAGGAGGGGGAGGTTTTAAGTTGAGAGGGGCACTTGAGTAGAGACAGCAAAATAATTTATCAAGAGCTGTATGTTATTGTCTGAACATAAAGTGAAGGAATCCAGGCTCGGCTTGAAAAGATTACCTCCAGGAAAGAAAATGCATTGAACATTCTCTTATGGGCACAAAATAAACGTTTTTGCTTAAAAAAAAAATCTTTTACCTATATTTTTGATTTTCTTATGGACATAAACATACTCAGAGTCAATATAAATGATGCTTAAAACTAGCACATATATATTAGCTGGCCAAGTTATAGCAATTGGTATAACAATTATAAATATTAAATTTCTACCAAATATCAAAAAGTCTTCTAAAGCCATGTAGTCAGTTTTATATCAAATGCTCTCTAAACAAGCAATTATAAATAACTAGTTAGGTCTAGCAATTTGTTTTTGTTTTTTCGCCTACCATCAATACCCTCTTCTATAAATATTGTCATAGTCTTATTGGTAACTGAATGTCTTATCTCACCCATTACAATAAAAATATATATACTGAATGAAAGAAATGCTAAATAATATAGAGCTGATACTAATCCCCCAAGTCTGTTTATGTTGTTTATTCAGTAGTGTTTCTGTGTTGATATTCTGCAATGTGTGTCATCAGATGACCGGATCATGCAGCTTTGTATGAAAATCCCTATTTATTATAATTGCCAGACCTGAAATAACAAGCACTTTTCACCTATTGTGTCCCCCCATTTCCTTGTAGATTGTAAGCTTGCGAGCAGGGACCTCACTCCTAATTAAATTGTCTTAACTTGTACTGAATTTATTGTCTGTACATCACCCCGCTAATTGTAAAGTGCTGCGGAATTTGTTGGCGCTATATAAATAAAAAATATTATTATTATTATTATATGTCAATAATATCTATATCCATAAATCTGCAGTAATAGTCGTTCTATAATAAAAATAGCTTTGGACAATTAAGGATATTGTGGGCAAACTGAAGACAAGTAATAGCAAGCAATATTCTGTAATTAGCATCATTGTGCTATAGAGGAAAGTAGGCTGCACTGTGGCTCAGTGGTTAACATTGTAGATTTACATCTGAGTTTCCTCCGAGTAATTCAGTTTTGTCCCACACTCCAAAGATACACTTTCAGTGAATTTAGATTGTGAGCGACAGTGGGGAAGGTGATGCCTGTAAAGTGCTGTTACATTATTGGCGCTATATAAGCAAGTAGAAGAAATAAACAACACTTATCACTGTGCAAAGAACAAGTGGCATCAGGTAGTCACTAAGGCTAGGTTCACATTGCGTTAGTAGCAGTCCGCTAACAGAATCCGTTACATAGTGCCACTAACGCAATGTAACGGATCTGTTAGCGCAGCCATTGACCGCAATCTATCTAACGCATCGCTAACGTATGCCATTTTTGGCATGCGTTAGCGATGTCCCGTTATTTTCTGACGGACCTCGAACGCTGCTTGCAGCGTTTTTGGGTCCGTTCTCGCTAGCGCAGATCGGGCATCTGCGCTAGCGGGATCTCTAAACGCAATCCCTTTTTGTACATTGCGTTAGCGCATTCCGTTAGCATATGCGCTGAACGGATTGCACTAATGCAATGTGAACCTAGCCTTAGAGCAAGGTTGTGTGGCTCTGCCTCCACCGTACTGGGGTGTAATGGTGGCCAACTGTCATAGTGGTCTCGCCGGCTGGCGCGCTTTCCTCAGCAGAATAAAAAGGGTAAAGTGTTGGAAGGAGTGCAGAATCAGCCTGTCTCAATGAGCAATGTCCAGACCTAAAGTGCAACAGGAAAAAAACTCGCTTTTAGTGAACCAGTTGATGATGATTCCTACAGCTCTCCACAGTTATTCAGTATACGGAGCCAACAACCCCATATGGTGTGATGAATCCAGTTCTTTTCTGACAATGTGCAGCAGCTCTCATCACTGCCGCTGCGTATAGCACTATATGTGCACTAAAACTTCTGGACCTGGGCATCCATAGCATCTTAGGATTACAGGAAAGTATCTCAGCTCTCTTCCCACTGCTGGCAACTAAGAATCATATTAAGACATCTCTCCTCTGATCTCTAACTGACGTCATCTGGCAGTTTGGCACTTCTTGACCCTTGTGGAACACTATGTCCTATGCAGCGACCACAGCAAAGTCACTGGCTGGCCTCCTTGATCTCTAGCACCACTTAATCGTAGTAGCGCAGGGTTGCTTCTCCTAGGCTTAGTAGTTCTCCTGTAGGGGCTGCTACCCATCAGACTTCACAATACTCCTTACACTGTGTGTGTGTGTGTGTGTGTGTGTGTGTGTGTGTGTGTGTGTGTGTGTGTATGTGTGTGTAAAAGTGGCTGAAGAGCTGGCCTCTCACACAATCAGAGTTCACAGACATTTGTGACACCTGACTTTGTAGGGCTCCTGAAAAGCAGCTATTAGATCTCGCGAGCAGTTGTCATCAGGAGATCATTAAGAGCAGAGCCACTGCAGTTGGCATCAGGAAATCACTAAGGGCAGAGCCACTGCAGTTGGCATCAGGAGATCATTAAGGGCAGAGCCACTGCAGTTGGCATCAGGAGATCATTAAGGGCAGAGCCACTGCAGTTGGCATCAGTAGATCTAGAGAACAGCTGACATCAGGAGACCACTGAGAGAAGAACAGCTGTCATAAGATCACTAAGCGCAGATCATCTATGCCAAGAAGATCACTGAGAGCAGACCATCAAACAAAAGAAGATCACTGACAGAAGACCAGATGTCATAAATAAATCACTGAGAGCAATGCAGTCGTTATGAGATCACTGAAAGCAGAGCATCTGTCATCAGGAGATTACTGAATGCAAGGCAGCTGTTATCAGGAGATCACTAAGAGAAGAGCAGCTGTCATCAAAGATCACTAATAGCAAAAGGATATCACTGAGAAGAGAGCAGCGAGTGTCATCAAGAGTTCACTGCTGGTAGAGAAGCTGTCATCATAAGATCACTGAGAGCAGAGCAGTTATTGAGAGATGATTGAAAACAATGCAGCTGTTATCAGGAGATCACAAAGAGATGAGCACTTGTCATCAAAGATCATTAAAAGCAAAAGCAGCTGTTATAGGGAACTCACTGAGAACAGAATCTTTCTTGGCACTTGTCTCTGCCTTTTTCAACATCTTAGCAATCTTTGGCAGTCATGCATGGTTATAATTGGCCTGGTAGTCTTGCATACTCCTGATGCCTACTCACTCTGTTGCCACATGAGTCCTTTACAAAGTTTCACACTAAAAATGTTATAATTTTTATTCAAAGCACAAATAAATAATATAAATGTAAGTACAGATAACATGTAGCAGAAACAGGGTTAAAAACAGAAACCTGCACCCAATAGTCAAACCAAAATGAGGTACTAGAATACCTTAACAGGGAAAACCAAAGCGTGTTTATATTGCTATTATCAATACCACCAGATGACAAGAGGTATTTTACAACCAAAACGAAAGAAATATAGGTATATATGTATGACAGTTGTAACAAGGGTGGTGGAACCATTGTGCCATGATCCGAGGAGAGCCTAGAGGGGCATGACTAAGAGACCATATGATTTTACCCTAACACCCCTGATGTTGGGGCTAGGCTTGGTTCCTGATGAACACAGCTGACCCCCAGAGGACAGGGAAGCTGCAACAGCACAGTAGTAGGGTACAGCAGTTACAGGCAGGCACGATAGGAAGACAGGAAACATGGATCCTGACGGGCTCGCCTGGTATACATATTGGCACAAGCAAGAGCAGGCTGGTACGGCTGGTAAACAGATGAGCACAGGCAGATGCAGCGTGAACCGGCTGGCACACAGAAGAGCACTGGCAGGTGTGGAGTGGATCAGCTGGTATACATAGGTGCAGCTTGGATTGGCTGGTATGCAGATGAGAACCGGCAGGTTCAGCGTGGACCAAATGGTGTGCAGATGAGCACTGGCCGGTGAGGGCTGGACCGGCTGAAATACAGATACACAAGCAAGTACAAGCAGACAGGTACTGACAGGTAGACAAACTGGCAGATAATGGGGACCTGACAACTAGCAAGCATGCTAAGGACAAGCTAACCACATTGCTCAGGAACCTTTATGCTGGAGGAGGTGTCTTAAATAGTAAGTGTCACACCAGTTATTGCTGGGGACACTTTAGGACAGCATGTGTGGCCCCTTTAAGATGGAGGGAGCGTGCCCTGTGGGACAGAGGCTGCAGAGGTGAGTGAGTCTGCGTCCCTGCCAGGGAAGAGGGGCAGTTTGCTGGGATGCCGGCACTACAGTACCCCCCTCTTTACTCTCCCTCTTTTTACAAGCCTGCCAGAAATCTATCCAAGAGGAGAGGGGCATGGATGTTGTATATACAGAAAAACCTGACCAGCACCTCCTAAGTGTGAATATGTGCAAGCTGCCAGTCTGCATTATATAGAAAAAAGAAAGCACAGCAGCACTATGCATAAGTTTAGGCCCTGTGAAAACACAGAAAAACATTAAAAACATTTAATGTAGATTTTACTACTCAAAAAAAATGTTGCAAATTTTTTTGTTTAACTTAAGGAAATGAATGAAAATGTAGGTTTTTAGCAGGGGTGAACCTAGCCTCTCTGCTGCCTGATGCGAACTGCAAAATGGCGCCCCCCCCCCCTCGTAAAAAGTCAGTACAAATAAATCTGCTTTATTCTTTACTAGCCTAACCTGACACACATGTACACTACATACACTTTTAAATAGGAATATATTTAGGAAATAGGAAAGATTTTTTAAGCCTCCACCATGACAAGGCATGACTTTTGGCCCAGCTCTAATCTACTCTAACGTATTAAACATTTATTAAAATATCCAATACAATTTAGGTATATTTTTATTTTTCAATTTTTAAAATGATCAATAATATCACATATAGGGGACAAATACCATTGCACCATGACCAAACCATATATTACCACCACATAGTGACCTATAACTACATACAAAGGAACAAATACCACCACACTATGTCCAGACACCATATTACCACCTCAGTGACAGAATAATACCACATACAAGGAACAAATACCACAACACCATGACCAGACCACATATTACCACCACATACAAGGAACAAATAGTGCCACACCATGGCCGGACAACATATTACCACCACATAGTGACTGAATACTACAATACTGATCATTAACAAAAAAAACACAATACTAATATCACCTTAAGTGCTATTATACACAGGAGATCTGTACTTCGTATGCAGTGTCTGTGTACAGGTAATACAGTGATCACCGATGACATTATACACAGGAGCTCTGTCTATAGTGTCAGTGTACAGGTAATACAGTGATCACCAGTGACATTATACACAGGAGCTCTGTATATAGTGTATAATGTACAGGTAATACAGTGATCACCAGTGACGTACACAGGAGCTCTGTATATAGTGTCAGTGTACAGGTAATATAGTGATCACCGGTGACATTATACACAGGAGCTCTGTATATAATGTATAGTGTACAGGTAATACAGTGATCACTGGTAACATTATACACATGAGCTCTGTATATAGTGTCAGTGTACAGGTAATATAGTGATCACCGGTGACATTATACACAGGAGCTCTGTATACAATGTCAGTGTGCAGGTAATACAGTGATCACCGGTGACATTATACACAGGAGCTCTGTATATAATGTACAGATAATACACTGATCACCGGTGACATTATACAATGGACCTCTGTATATAGCATGCAGTGTGTAGAGTGCGTGTATGTGTAATACACTAACTCACCAGTGACATCTCTAGGTGAAGTCCTTCATCTTCCCTTTTAATCTTCATCCAGCACAGACCGCCATCACGTCTTCCAGCCAGGGCTCATCTCTGCAGGAAATAACAAAGTTCTCTAGAGCACCACTTCCAGAACACATTACTTAATTTTATCCCAGTCTAAACTACACCAGATGAAGAAAAAAAGCGACAGTGTTGCTCTGCACATCAACAGGACCGCATCCCCTATTTAAAACAGTATCCTCAAAAAAATAAAATAAATACATCACTGCAGTAATAATATCCCTTAATTAGCATAAAAATCAGGAAATGAACAATCCACAAAATAGATTATCTGTGTAGAAAGGTGCATATTAAAACTTATCCTTTATTAGGTAAAATTGTAAAAAGCCAAATTTGTCAAACAAAAACAAAGGGGTACCACAGTGAAGGAAGTGCCCTATAACCAACGAACAGAAAAAGGGTGGGGGGAGGGTTGTTAAAAAGGTACTACTGGTCTCTCAAATCCTCAATATTAATCTGACCTGATAGCAAAATGACTATAGTTGTTATAGGGTAAGGAAGAACAGAGAGAAAGAAAGGAGAAAGTAGGAACATAGAGAGAAAGAAAGAAAGAAAGAAAGAAAGAAAGAAAGAAAGAAAGAAAGAAAGAAAGAAAGAACAAACAGAGAGAGAAAGCAAGAACAGAGAGAGGAAGAAAGAGGGGAAAGAAAGAACAGAAAGAGAGAGAAAGGAAGAACACAGAGAAAGAAAGAGGGGAAAGAAAAACAACAGACAGCAAAAGAAAGAACAGAGAGAGAGAAAGAGGGGAAAGAAAGAACATAGAGAGAAAGAAAGAGGGGGAAGAAAGAACAGAGAGAAAAAGAAAGAGGGGGAAGAAAGAAAGAACAGAAAGAGAAAGAAAGAACAGAGAGAGAAAGGAAGAACAGAGAGAGAAAGGAATAACAGATAGATAGAAAGAGGGGAAAGAAAAAGAATAGAGAGTGAAAGAAAGAACATAGAGAAAGAGGGGAAAGAAAGAACAGAGAGAGAAAGAAAGAAACAAGGCTCTGCTCCGCTCTGTACACACATGGCTCAGCTCTGTACACTTCATACACACAGGGCTCCATTTCGCACACCCCAAACAGATCCGGCTCCGCTCTACACCCCATACACATGGCTCCGCTCCGTACACCAAGTACACACACGGCTCCACTCCATACACCTTGTACACACACGGCTCTGCTCCGCTCCGTACACGTACACGGCTAAGCTCCATACACTTCGTACACCCTGTACACATGCGGCTCCGCTCCGTACACTCCGTACACACGCGGCTTTGCTCCATACACCTCGCACACACGTGGCTCCGCTCCATACACCTCGCACACACGCGGCTCCGCTCTGTACACCTTGTACACACATGGCTCCGCTCCGTACACCTCATACACACGTGGCTCCATTCTGTACACCTTGTACACACACGGCTTCGCTCCATACACCTCGAACACACCACTCCGCTCCGTGCACCTCGTACACATGCGGCTTCGCTCCATATACCTCGCACACACGGCTCCGCTACATCCAGACTGTAAACCCCACACATAAACTTCCCCTCATCCAGCACCATGACAAGCAGCACAGCAGAGTCCTGCATGCATACACCGAGGCCACTGATCATGTGACCCTTGACTCCTCCCCTCCTGTGACCTCATCACAGGTCCTGTGTGCACTGAAACCAGAACAGCCTTCTTTGAGCAGCCCAAGCAGATGAAGGAGAGGAGCAGCTTCAGGACCTGTGATGATGTCACGATCACGTGACCGGTCACGATCATGTGACCGGTCACGATCACGTGACTGGTCACGTGAGGTGGGGAGGGCTGGAAGGAAGGATTCAGGACATAAATTCAGTTACTATAGCAGCAGAATCTGCCGGCCTCTCTCTCTCTCTCTATTGAAGGCAGTGTCACTTGAGGCAAAGTACCCAACTTGCCACATGGTAGCGGCACCCCTGGTTCTTAGCGCATAAATTGGCCAATTCCTGTATGCCCATCAACCATGGCAAGGTGACCTCCCTCTGATGGGTCCATGTTCTACTGTATATGCCTCTCTTGGGCTATCAACCTACAATTATGAACACTCATATCTCTCCCAGGTTTAGCCTACAATTTAAGGGCAGGTAGAACTGATTACGGCCATCTGCGTCCCTGCCAGGGAAGAGGGGAAGTTTGCTGGGATGCCGGCACTACAGTACCCCCCTCTATACTCTCCCTCTTTTACAAGCCTGCCAGAAATCTATCCAAGAGGAGAGGGGCATGGATGCTGTATATACAGAAAAACCTGACCAGCACCTCCTAAGTGTGAATATGTGCAAGCTGCCAGTCTGCATTATATAGAAAAAAGAAAGCACAGCAGCACTATGCATAAGTTTAGGCCATGTGAAAACACAGAAAAACATTAAAAACATTCAATGTAGATTTTACTACTCAAAAAAAAAGTTGCAAATTTTTTTTTTAACTTAAGTAAATAAATGAAAATCTAGGTTCTTAGAACATAAATTGGCCAATTCATATATTCCCATCAACCATGGCAAGGTGACCTCCCTCTGATGGGTCCCTGTTCCACTGTATATGCCTCTCTTGGGCTATCAACCTTAAATTATGGATACTCATGTCTCTCCCGGGTTTATCCTACAATTTATGAGCAGGTAGAACTGATTACGGCCACCTGCAGGTCAATTGGAGGAGTGCAAAATCAGTCTGGTGGCAGCCAACATCCTAGTTAAAATACAGAAAAACCTGACCAGCACCTCCTAAGTGTGCACATGTGCAAGCTGCCAGACTGCATTATATAGAAAAAAGAAAGCACAGCAGCACTATGCATAAGTTTAGGCCATGTGAAAACACAGAAAAACATTAAAAACATTCAATCTAGTTTTTACTACTCAAAAAAAATGTAATTTTTTTTTAAGTTACGGAAATTAATGAAAATTAAGGTTCTTAGTGAATAAATTGGCCAACAGGGGAGAGACTTGAGTTGGCCAATTTTCAGCGCTAAGAACCTTCATTTTCATTCATTTCTGTAAGTTTAAAAATAACAAATTTTGAAAAAATCTGAGTTCTTGAATGCAAAATTTCCTGAAACAATTGTTGGACACCATGTCACGTTTGGAGACCCCACAAGTGACACCATTTTGGAAACTAGGTAACTCAGGTAACTTATCTAGATGTGTGGTGAGCACATTGAACCCTTAGGTGCTTCACAGCAGTTTATAATGTTGAGCAGTAAAATTAAATAAAAACGCAAATATGTTTTCAGCACAAAATATTACATATTCATAAGGGTAACAGAAGAAATTGCATCATACAATTTGTTGTGCACTTTCTCCTGAATACGCCAATACCCCATATGAAGATAAAACTACTATTTGGGCGTATGGCAGGGCTCGGAATGGAAGGAGCGTCATTTGACTTTTTGAATGTAAAATTTCCTGGAATCATTAGCGGACATCATGTTACATTTGTAGAACCCCTGATGTGCCTAAACAGTGTAAACCCCACACAAGTGACCACATTTTGAAACAAGATCCCTCAAGGAGTGCATTTAGATGCACGGTGAGCACCTTGAACCCCAGGTGCTTCACAGAAGTTTATAACATTGAGCCGTGAAAATAAAAAAAATCACATTTTTCCCACAAAGACATTATTTTGGCCACAAATTTTGCATTTTCATAAGGGTAACAGGATAAATTGCACAATACAACTTATAATTAGTGTTGAGCATTCCGATACCGCAAATATCGGGTATCGGCCGATACTTGCGGTATCGGAATTCCGATACCGAGTTCCGATACTTTTGTGGTATCGGGAATCGGTATCAGATCCATAGTGATGTGAAAAATAAAGAATTAAAATAAAAAATATTGATATATTCACCTCTCCGGCGGCCCCTGGACATCACCGCTGGTAACCGGCAGGCTCCTTTGTTTAAAATGAGCGCGTTTAGGACCTGAGAATGACGTCGCGGCTTCTGATTGGTCGCGTGCCGCTCATGTGACCGCCACGCGACCAATCACAAGCCGCGACGTCATTCTCAGGCACTAAACTCCTCATTCTAGGAATTTCGGACCTGCGAATGACGTCGCGGCTTCTGATTGGTCGCGTGGCGGTCACATGAGCGGCACGCGACCAATCAGAAGCCGTGACGTCATTCTCAGGTCCTAAAC
The DNA here is from genome assembly GCF_032444005.1 of Ranitomeya imitator. NCBI lineage: Eukaryota > Metazoa > Chordata > Amphibia > Anura > Dendrobatidae > Ranitomeya > Ranitomeya imitator. The sequence continues at coordinate 407,058,121 of NC_091284.1, forward strand.
GTGCTCATTTTAAACAAAGAAGCCTGCCGGTTACCCGCGGTGATGTCCAGGGGCCGCCGGAGAGGTGAATATATCAATATTTTTTATTTTAATTCTTTATTTTACACATTAATATGGATCCCAGGGCCTGAAGGAGAGTTTCCTCTCCTTCAGACCCTGGGAACCATCAGGATACCTTCCGATACTTGGTGTCCCATTGACTTGTATTGGTATCGGATATCGGTATCGGCGATATCCGATACTTTTCGGGTATCGGCCGATACTATCCGATACCGATACTTTCAAGTATCGGACGTTATCGCTCAACACTACTTATAATGCAATTTCTCCTGAGTACGCTGACACCCCATATGTGGGGGAATATTAGTTTTGAGACACAGAACAAAGTTCAGAAGGGTAGAAGCGCCACATTGGAGTTCAGATTTTTCTGGAATGGTTTGATGGTGGCATGTCACATTCGCAGAGCCCCTGAGGTGATAGAACAACATAAACCCCCTATATGTGAACTCATTTTAAAAACTACACTCCCAACGAATTTATCTAGGGGTGCAGTGATCATATTGACACCATTATACCACTGAGCGAGGAAAAAAGAATAAATTATATTTTTACCACTAAAATGTTGTTTTAGCCCCAAGTTTTTAATTTTTCTAAGGGCTAATAGGACATTTTATTTTACAACAAACTGAGGTCCATTTTTTTCAAAAAGCAAGGCATGCCAGATTTTACTGTTATGGTTTGCAGGTTCCATGACCCTCTGGGAGAGCCCATGAGGTGCCAGAACAGCAGAACCCCCCATAAGTTACCCCATTTTACAAACTACACTAGGGGTGCAGTGATAATTTTAACAGTGAAGAAAAAATAACTACATTTTCACCAACAAAATTTTGTGTTTTCTCAATATTTGACATTTTCACGCAAGAAGTAGGTAATGGCACCTAAATTTGTCCCACAATTTCTAATGAATGTGGCAATGCCCCATATGTGGATGTATTACTTAGCCATACAGAGACACTTGGGAGGAACAGAGCGCTATTTGCCTCCTGGAGCGCAGTTGTTCCTAGAAGAGTTTGCGGACCCCATATATAGAGCCCCCTTAAGTGACCCCATTTTGGAGACTATACACCTTGGGGAATTTATCTACAGGTAGAGTGACAATTTTGATTCCATGTGTACAGGTCCTTCTCAAAAAATTAGCATATAGTGTTAAATTTCATTATTTACCATAATGTAATGATTACAATTAAACTTTCATATATTATAGATTCATTATCCACCAACTGAAATTTGTCAGGTCTTTTATTGTTTTAATACTGATGATTTTGGCATACAACTCCTGATAACCCAAAAAACCTGTCTCAATAAATTAGCATATTTCACCCATCCAATCAAATAAAAGTGTTTTTTAATAAACAAAAAAACCAACAAATAATAATGTTCAGTTATGCACTCAATACTTGGTCGGGAATCCTTTGGCAGAAATGACTACTTCAATGCGGCGTGGCATGGAGGCAATCAGCCTGTGACACTGCTGAGATGTTATGGAGGCCCAGGATGCTTCAATAGCGGCCTTAAGCTCATCCAGAGTGTTGGGTCTTGCGTCTCTCAACTTTCTCTTCACAATATCCCACAGATTCTCTATGGGGTTCAGGTCAGGAGAGTTGGCAGGCCAATTGAGCACAGTAATACCATGGTCAGTAAACCATTTACCAGTGGTTTTGGCACTGTGAGCAGGTGCCAGGTCGTGCTGAAAAATGAAATCTTCATCTCCATAAAGCATTTCAGCCGATGGAAGCATGAAGTGCTCCAAAATCTCCTGATAGCTAGCTGCATTGACCCTGCCCTTGATGAAACACAGTGGACCAACACCAGCAGCTGACATGGCACCCTACACCATCACTGACTGTGGGTACTTGACACTGGACTTCAGGCATTTTGGCATTTCCTTCTCCCCAGTCTTCCTCCAGACTCTGGCACCTTGATTTCCGAATGACATGCAAAATTTGCTTTCATCAGAAAAAGTACTTGGGACCACTTAGCAACAGTCCAGTGCTGCTTCTCTGTAGCCCAGGTCAGGCGCCTCTGCCGCTGTTTATGGTTCAAAAGTGGCTTTACCTGGGGAATGCGGCACCTGTAGCCCATTTCCTGCACACGCCTGTGCACGGTGGCTCTGGATGTTTCCACACCAGACTCAGTCCACTGCTTCCTCAGGTTCCCCAAGGTCTGGAATCGGTCCTTCTCCACAATCTTCCTCAGGGTCCGGTCTCCTCTTCTCGTTGTACAGCGTTTTCTGCCACATTGTTTCCTTCCAACAGACTTACCATTGAGGTGCCTTGATACAGCACTCTGGGAACAGCCTATTTGTTGAGAAATTTCTTTCTGGGTCTTACCCTCTTGCTTGAGGGTGTCAATGATGGCATTCTTGACATCTGTCAGGTCGCTAGTCTTACCCATGATGGGGGTTTTGAGTAATGAACCAGGCAGGGAGTTTATAAAAGCCTCAGGTATCTTTTGCATGTGTTTAGAGTTAATTAGTTGATTCAGAAGATTAGGGTAATAGGTCGTTTAGAGAACCTTTTCTTGATATGCTAATTTATTGAGACAGGTTTTTTGGGTTATCAGGAGTTGTATGCCAAAATCATCAGTATTAAAACAATAAAAGACCTGACAAATTTCAGTTGGTGGATAATGAATCTATAATATATGAAAGTTTAATTGTAATCATTACATTATGGTAAATAATGAAATTTAACACTATATGCAATTTTTTTGAGAAGGACCTGTATTTAACAGAAACAAGCAGCAATGAATGTTGCCGAGAGAAAATTGAAAAGTACTTTGTAGTGACCAGTACACTGTAGTGACCAGTAAGCTGTAGTCACCAGTACGTTATGCCCAGCCTGTGCTTCTGGAAACATGCACATGTAATTTAGGCAGGCTCTCATAGCTTCAGAAACGTCAAAAGTGGACGCAATATGTGGTTTAAGTACACTGTGGAGCTCATAAGTAGTGTTGAGCATTCCGATACTGCGAATATCGGGTATCGGCCGATATTCGCTGTATCAAAATTCCGATACCGAGTTCCGATACTTTTGCGATATCGGATACCGGAATCAGAAGTTCCCATAGTGCAATGATGCACTATAATGGAGTGTGGGCGGTGCGTGGGCGGAGACTGCGTGTGTATGTTTGTGCGGGCGGTGTCTGTGCGCGACCGTGGGGAGTCTGTGCGGGCCTGCCGGGGGTCTGTGCATGCCTGCCGGTGGTCTGTGTGGGCTGCCGGGGGTCTGTGCGTGCCTGCCAGGGGTCTGTGCGGGCCTGCCGGGGCTCTGTGCGGCTGCCGGGGGACTGTGCGGGCTACCGGGGGTCTGTGCGGGCCTGCCGGGGGTCTGTACGGCCTGCCGGGGGTCTGTGCGGGCCTGCTGGGAATCTGTACGGGCCTGCCGAGGTTCTGTGCAGGCTGCCAGGGCTCTGTGCGGGCTGCTGGGGTTCTGTGTGGGCGGCCGGGGGTCTGTGCTTGTGTGCAGGCATCGTCCAATGGGACTACAAGTCCCATCGGACGATGCCGGCTACAGTGACAGTGATTGACACATTAGCCAATGATGGGATAGTAGTAGTCCCATCATCCGGCTAATGTGTTGAATGTAAAGAAAAAAAACATACATACTACATACATACTACATACATACATACATACATACATACATACATGCGCGGGAGCCCATGACATTTTTTTCCATTTCTTTTTTTTTTTTTTAAATTCAACGCTCATTAAGGCCTCTTTCACACTTGCGTCGCTACGGGTCCGTCACTATGCGTAAGGCCGACGTACCGACACAGCGAGTTTTGAAAAAACGAATCCGTTTTTTTCCGCCAGATCCTTTTTTTTTCACCAAATCCGTTTTTTTCGCAGGATCTGTTTTTTCTGCCGGATCCGTTTTTTTCCACCGGATCCGTTTTTTTCCGCCAGATCCGTTTTTTTCAAAACACGCTGGATTGTGCCTGATAGCAAAAACCTGATGTGTGAATGCAGCCAGATATATGGATAAATACATCTATGTATCTATAGATATTATTGTTATTATTATTTATTGTTATAGCGCCATTTATTCCATGGCGCTTTACATGTGAGGAGGGGTATACATAAAAACAAGTACAATAATCTTAAACAATACAAGTCATAACTGGTACAGGAGGAATGAGGACCCTGCCCGCGAAGGCTCACAATCTACAAGGGATGGGTGAGAATACAGTAGGTGAGGGTAGAGATGGTCATGCAGCGGTTTGGTCGATCGGTGGTTACTGCAGGTTGTAGGCTTGTCGGAAGAGGTGGGTCTTCAGGTTCTTTTTGAAGGTTTCGATGGTAGGCGAGAGTCTGATGTGTTGTGGTAGAGGGTTCCAGAGTAGGGGTGATACGCGAGAGAAATCTTGTATACGATTGTGGGAAGAGGAGATAAGAGGGGAGTAGAGTAGGAGATCTTGATCTATCTATAAATATATCTATAGATAGATATATCCATAGACATATAATAGAAAGGCCGATGCTTCTAAGGCTACTTTCACACTTTTTTTTTTTAGTTTTTAGCAATCCGTCGTTTTGGGAAAAAATGTGCTCGAAGGATGAGTTTTTTTACCCATAGACTTGTATTATGTATCGCGATGGATGGCCACACGTCGTGTCCATCGTGCAACGGATCTGTCATGTTTTGGCGGACCGTCGGCACGAAAAAACTTTTAAGTGAACTTTTTTTGTCCGTCGCCTGCGCCATTTTCTACCACGCATGCGCAGCCGAAACTCCGCCCCATCCTCCCTGGACTTCAGAATGGGCAGCGGATGCGTTGAAAACTGCATCTGCTGCCCACGTCGTGAACAAATTTCACAGCGTGCGTCGGTACGTTGGCCCGACACATAGCAACGGACCCGTACCGACGCAAGTAAGAAAGAGGCCTTAATTAGCATTTAATTTAAAAAAAAAAACGGCATGGGCTCCCGTGCAATTTTCTGTGCCAGAGGGGGAAAGCCGACGGCCGGGGGCCAATATTTGTAGCCTGCTATGAATATCAGCCTGCAGCTGTCTGCATAGCCTTTACTGGCTATTAAAATAGGGGGACTCAGCAAAAAAATGACGTGGGGTCCCCTTATATTTTATAGCCAGAAAGGCTATGCAGACAGCTGCGGGCTGATATTCATAGCCTAGAGAGCGGCCATGGATATTGGCCCCCACTGGCTACAAATACCAGTCCGCAGCCGCCCCACAAATGGCGCATCTGTGAGATGCGCCAATTCCGGCACTTAGCCCCTCTCTTCCCACTCCCGTGTAGTGGTGGGATATGGGGTTATAAGGGGTTGTTGTCACCTTGCTATTGTAATGTGACATTAAGCCGAGTTAAAAACGAAGAGGGGTCAACAAAATGCCTATCCATTATTAATCCAATAGTAATAAAGGGTTAATAGAACACGCACACATTAGGAAAAAAGTATTTTAATATTCTTCATTTAACTATACTTACCATTCTTCAGCGCCTGCAAAAAACGTAAAATAATAAACCGTATACTACCTGTCCGCCATAGTCCAATTAATAACGAGTGTCCCACGATGATCTCCCCTATAGAACAGTGACATTGGGTGATGTCACTGCTCTATAGGACCCACAGTGACACACTGACAGGAGACAATGGCTCCTGCAGTGCATCACTGAGGTTACTATAGTTCAAAGTCTGAGTTTATGGCAATTGCTACGTGGGAAAATTTCTCACACAGCAATGCCAAAAGTGAGGCTAGGGACTATTTTTTTACAGCGGCGGAGGAATACAGTGCAAAAGGATACCTTCCTCCCTTCACTGTGTTCCTGGAGCCCCTGGAGAGCAGTCGCATCAGCTGATGCTGCCGTTCTCCACAGGAGATCGTCATGGGACACTTGTGGATTTCTGCGGACAGGGAGTATATTGGTTGTTTGTTATTTTAATATTTTTTACAGGTGACACTGGCTTTGGGGATCAAAATGACAAGTAATGGTGAGCATGTACTCTTTGTTTAATGTAGTGTATGTCTATATGAATGTATTGTATGTAATGTATGAATGTACTGTATGTAGCATGTATGCAGTATGCATGTAGTATGTATGTTTTTTTTTTTCATTCAACACATTAGCCGGATGATGGGACTACTACTGTCCCATCATTGGCTAATGTGTCAATCACTGTCGCTGTAGCAGGCATCGTCCGATGGGACTTGTAGTCCCATCGGACGATGCCTGCACACATGCACAGACCCCCGGCAGCCCACACAGAGCCCTGGCAGGCTTGCACAGACCCCCGGCAGCCCGCACAGACCCCCGGCAGCCCACACAGAGCCCCAGCAGGCCCGCACAGAACCCCAGCAGCCCGCACAGACCCCCAGCAGGCATGCACAGGCCCTCTCTCACACACTGACACGCACAGTGTCCGACCACGCACCACCCACACTCTTCCCCACTATGGAACAGGATGTAGAAGGACAGAAAGGGCTTACTTACATTCCGATATTTGTGTCCCATTGACTTGCATTGGTATCGGGTATCGGTAACGGCGATATCCGATGTTTTTTGGATATCGGCTGATCCAATCCGATGCCGATACTTCTGAATATCGGAAGGTATCACCCAAAACTACTCATAAGGGAGGGCTCATTTGAATTTGAGAGCAGAGAATTTGCTGAATTTCTTTGGGTGGGCAAGGAGCCATTTTGCTTTTCCAGAGCCTTTGTGCTACCAGTAATGTGGAAGCCCATTATATTTTTGTTAACAGATGACAGACCTGAGTGAGGTCTTGCCTTTTTTGTAGATTATGTTGAAGCCTTTATTGGAAATATTTAACGCAATGTTTGGGATCACCTTTATCCAGCACTCTACGTTGAGCACTTGCATTGGGACTTCCATCTAAATCTCTGAGTGACGTGATTCAGATGAAACCCCCAAGGGATCCATTCACTATAGAGTTACTCTGGACTCCGTCTGGCTTCTTTTCAGAAGTGCACAAAACTGTGGTTGACGGCACTTTTATTCAATCCTAAAAAAGATTACACCGCCGGATCACAGGTCAGACGGCTCCCACAGTGCCTCCATCTCCCTCAATATAGGGAGTCTTCCACCAGAGGTTCCATCTGAATCATGTATTTTAGAGATTTAAACAGAAACCGCAGTGCAAGTGCTCAGCACAGAGCACAGGATAAATGTGCACCAAGCCTTACTGCAATACAGAATGAAAAAATCAACAGTAGGTGAAGAATTGGTTTTATTTATTTTATTTTTACACTGATCCTCGTGCAGTATACGTGATTAGATGACTTTATTTTTCTGGTCAGTGCGATTACAGTGATACCAGATTTATATCGGGTTTTTATGTTTGGCTGCTGTCGCACACTAAAAGACGCTTTTTATTGCAAAAAAAGTTTTTGCATCATCACATTTTGAGAGCTATAATTTTTCCAGATTTTGGCCACAGAGTCATGTGAGGGCTTGTTTTTTGCAGGACAAGTTGACGTTTTTATTTGTACAATTTTCAAGCGCACCTGACATTTTTTGATCGCTTTCTGTTCTGATTTTTGGGAGGCAGAGTGAACAAAAACCAGCAAATCAGGAATTTCTTTTTTCTTCCGGGGGGAGGGAGGGGGAGTTTAAGCCGTTCCATGTGTTGGAAAATTGATAAGGCAGATTAATTCTTCGAGTCATTATGATTGCAGCAATGCTTAATTGATATCTTTTTTATATTTTGGCTCTTTTACACAATAAAAACTATTTTAGAGAAACAATAATTATTTTTGCATCTCTTTATTCTGAGAGATATAATTTTTTTACTTTTCCGGTGATGGAGCTGTATGGCAGCTTGTTTTTTTGCAGGACAAGATGACATTTTCAGTGGTACCATGTTTATTTATATCCGTCTTTTTTATTGCGTGTTACTCCACTTTTTGTTTGGCTGTATTATGATACTGATATGGTATTATTATTATGGTGTTCACTAAAGGGGTTAATTAGTGGGACAGTTTTATAGGCCGGATCATTGCAGACGCGGCAATACCAAATATGTGTATTTTTGTTGTTTATATTTTTTTCATACAAATATTTATTTATCGATACAATATCATTTGATTTTTATAATTATTTTTTTACATTTTTTTTTTGCAATTTTTATTTAAAAAATTTACTTATTTTTTTAAAACTGTTTTACTTTGCTCCAATATGGGACTATCTTTTTTTCAGGCCAGACAACCCCTTTAAGGGCCCCTTTCCATTTGTGAGGAAAACGGACGAGTGCAATCCGATAAAAAATCGGATTGCACTCGGACCAATGTTAATCAATATGTGACACTCCATTTGCGATTTTTTTCCCAGCCGAAATCGGACTGAGAAAAATCTGTGTCGGCTGAGAAAAAAATCGCAGCATGCTGCGTATTGCTGAGATTCTTGGACGAGACTCGCCAATGCAAGTCAATGGGTGCGAGAAAAAAAACGCACAGCACTCGCACCATGCGAGTGCTGTCCGATTTTTACGCACCCGTGTCCTTAGAAAAGCCGGCAATTCAGCGCAGAGTACAGTAAAATCACACTGACAGGTTAGATGAGAGTAGATATATACACATAGAATAGGTATATATGCATATATATATATGTCAGGGAGACACCTATATATATATATTTATATTTAATGCAGCGCTAGATAGCTTTAAAGCTGGTAATTCAATTACCGGCTTTTGCTTTCTCCTTCACAAACCCGACATGATATGAGACCTGGTTTACATACAGTAAACCATCTCATATCACCATTTTTTTTGCATATTCCACACTACTAATGTTAGCCTGGGAGCTTTCTAGGTAAGTTCCCACGATCTATGAACAGCCAGCAGAGGGCGCCTCACCGCAAATGAAGCTAAATATAGCTCATTGATCTATATTTAGACTCATTCCCCGGGGTTTTGCAGCGAGGAGTAGCATTGCATTAGCAAAGCTCCTGGCTGCAAAATGTTTTAACCCCTTCAGAAGGATTTACATCGTTGGACTTTACAGATCTGTGGAAGGTAAGTATATTGTTGGTTTATTATTTTTTTTTTTGTCACAGAACGAGGGTCTTCACTGAGTGGATTGGGCGTTAAATAAAAAATTACAACAACCTTTGTTTTTATTTCATTAAAATAATTTTTAATAATGTGTGTGTGTATTTTTTTAACCCTTTCTTTCAATTGGATTAATAATGGATAGGTGTCATAATTGACGCCTCTCCATTATTAATTAGGCTTAATGTCACCTTACAATAGCAAGGTGGCATTAACTCTTCATTACCCCATATCCCACCGCTACACGGGAATGGGAAGAGAGTGGCCAAGTGCCAGAATAGGCGCATCTTCCAGATGTGCCTTTTCTGGGGTGGCTGGGGGCAGGTGTTTTTAGCCAGGAGGGGGGCCAATAACCATGGACCCTCTCCAGGCTATTAATATCTGCCCTCAGTCACTGGCTTTACTACTCTGGCGGAGAAAATTGTGCGGGAGCCCACGCCAATTTTTTCCGCCATTTAACCCTTAAATATAATAGCTAGAACACCCAAATTTTGCATATACACACTACTAACATTAGTAGTGTGGAATATGCAAAAAAATGGTGATATGAGATGGTTTACTGTATGTAAACCAGGTCTCATATCATGTCGGACTTGTGAAGGAGAAAGCAAAAGCCGGTAATTGAATTACCAGCTTTAAAGCTATCTAGCGCTGCATTAAATATAAATATATATATATAGGTGTCTCCCTGACATATATATATGTATATATACCTATTCTATGTGTATATATCTACTCTAATCTAACCTGTCACTGTGATTTTACTGTACTCTGCGCTGAATTACCGGCTTTTCAAAGGAGACCCGTGCGTAAAAATCGGACAGCAATACAGATGTCATACGGATGTTGCGATAAAAAAATCGCATGACACTCGCATGACACTCGCATGGCACTCGCATGGCACTCGCAGACGTTACATCAGTTTTTTCGGTCCGTAAATCGGACCGTTTTTTTCTCACACAAGTGGAAAGGGGCCCTAAAGGTGATTTAACCCAGCAATGAATTTACAGAGGACCTTTCACCATTTTTTTTATGTTGAACTGGGCACATGACTTAATAGTGGCCGGCTGCAGAGTGTAATAAAACTTTTTTTGTTTGTTCTTTTTTTATTTCACTTCTCAGGTTTAGAGATATTAGAAATCAAAGTTTGGTACATAATGAGTTAACGTTTTATTAATTCCAAGTAGGTATTATCAGACAGTTGTCAATGGGGGCATATACTTCTTCTCCCACTATATCTAATATCTCTAGAGCCATATAGCTAATTTATGAAAAACAAACAGGAAAACTCAGGGGAGCAGGGAAAAAATTAAATAATAATAATAAATAAAGGGGTCAGTTATGTCCTGGTAACAGAGCCACTTTAAAAATCATAAAAGCGATATAAGAGTTTTGCTATCTGATAAATATTCTAAATTTATTAGTATATTAATTAGAAATGTCATTAAATTGGTAATTTCGGAATCCTACATGTATCACGTATGGACTATACTTTTTGCTGAAATATACTTTAACTATTTGGTCAAATTCAGAATAAACGAATTTCATCACTTACAATATAGTACAACATATTCACTACTTTATGGATAGACTTTGCCCTGCATTTTACATATAAAAATTGCATAGTAGGAAGTCTACTCCCACACGATCATCACTAGAGATTGTTGATAATAATTGTACAATTTGAATGGGTTTTTTGTTCCTCAGTGAGGCTGATACTACAACACAGAACAATAAATCTTTTTGTTATATTGAATTAAACCTGCAGGGTACCAGGGAGTATTTGCTTCAACCCTTCATCTTCAAATGTTCAGAAAATACTGTATGGTAAATATAAGATCATTTACATAGGTCTGATGCAATGGGAAATTCTGCTGCTGTGAAACATTATAAGAAAATATAGAGTACATGGAAAATGTGATGGAACACACCGTACAAGTCATATTTCAAATGGATCACACACAGTGGAGTATTTGCGACAGAGTGGATTTCTATAAGTTTAGCTGTTAAAAATATATGCATATGTAAGGAATTGGGAAGCTCTTTTAAAATCTGACTTTAGAAAATTGCCGATTATTAGTTTATCTATTATTAATCCACTATTTCATGGGTACATGCAGTATAGTACATCACATAAGAATTTTAACATTAAAAGTGATATCCAAGAAGTATCGTTTCTCCAAAACTTTATTAATTTCATTAACATCATGAAGAAACTATAACATGTAGAGAAAATACAAAATAGGTTCAGATAGAGTGGAATAAGACCAAATCACGAGGAAGTGATGCGCGTGATAGGGACGTACGACAGTCAGGCTACCCAAGTCTATAGGATCCTGAAAAGACACTGGGGGATCCTAAAGGCAAACCCGGATTTTAGGATGTCATTCCTGGACACCCCAGGGTGACGTATGGGGAGGGACTCTCATTACGTGATCGGCTGGTCCATAGCCACAATACAGCTCCTAGGAGAGAAGGGACATGGTTAAATTGCAAGCTCTGTAGAACATTTACATGTGGTGGCTGTAGCTTTTGTAGATGGGTTACACCTTTTAAGAGCTTTTTTAGTGCATCAACAGGGGCTCAATTTTTTATGAGATATTTAGCAAGTTGTAAAATTGTCGGAGATGTCTTCATGGCCACTTGCACATGCCCTCTGAATTATATAGGTAACACCAGGAGAGAGTTTAGGAGACAAATTATTGAAACGTGGGGACATAAACAGTAAAAGGAACACCCCAATATTCCGGAATGTAAGGGTACCGTCACACAGTGGCATTTTGATCGCTACGACGGCACGATCCGTGACGCTCCAGCATCGTAACAATATTGCTCCAGCGTCGTAGACTGCTGTCAAACTTTGCAATGTACGATGCTGGAGCGATAATTTCATGATGTATGTGCAATGTAGAAGCCGTTGGTTACCATGCGCACATCGTATACAATATCGTGCACACCTTTGTTACACCATGTGATCATGCCGCCACAGTGGGACACTAGACGACGAAAGAAAGTTTCAAACGATCTGCTACGACGTACGATTCTCAGCAGGGTCCCTGATCGCAGGAGCGTGTCAGACACAACGAGATCGCTGGAACGTCACGGATATATCGCTGGAACGTCACGAATCGTGCTGTCGTAGTGATCAAAATGCCACTGTGTGACGGTACCCTTAGAGAATGGCATGGGAGAGACAATAGGACCCTCTCTTTGTGTGTATTAGAGGCAGTGAGATAACATGTTAGAAGGGGGGATTTTGATATATTAATCCTGCAAAAGGAGGCTCAATAGGTTGTTAGGATAGATACTGTTTCTCCAAAAGGGTTTGAATGAAAAAGTGATGTCCGGTTGTTTCATCTGAATGTCAATGCCATAGGGAATTACCTGATGTTTAGGAAAATAGGACCATTATTAATGTTTATAACCCTGCCATAATAATATATGGTCTCATGAGATTGACCATGTTGAATATTGCACCCACTATATTTAAGCAATGAGTATAAACAATAGATATGTTTCTTAATAGTTAAGGCATTATTTTTAGAAATATTTCTGCCAGTATAAGTAGGGGTGATAAATGTGAAAGATACACAAGATGTCATGACTCTGCTGGAGGGTATTCTGCGACCAGGGCCTCTTTCCCCGTCCCTAATGCTAGAGGCTCCCTAGCTTGCTCTGTTCTCGGATTACTTCTGATGGTGAAGATGTCAGTGCCACTTATCTTGTCTTAGTTCCTGAATCCACTTTCAGACTGTGCCCTTCCTCCACACAGGGAAGAGGGGATTAGTAGTGTACTGTAATACACCAACCAGACTAACAAGGTAATATGAACAGGAATAAAGGAAAATACCAATCATACAAATATATTCACACAAACAACAGAGGTACACACCGTGGAGTAGCACCTCTTTAGAAAGCCACAGGATCTTTGCAAAAGAGGTTTTGACCACGGGTGCCCAAACCGTTAGATGACACCGTATATCACTATTATCAGCAGCATTTAAGAGGTTAAAATGAGGGAATCAGAGGAAGTTCTAGTATCAGCACATGCATCAGGAGCTAAGCTGTGAATTATAGCCAGCAATCCTTGTAACGTAACTGTAGATCCGAATGTGGCAATCTACTAGCAATATGAATGTACAGTTATGTCCTTTTGTGAGAAGGATATTTTGGATACTAAAGATACTAAATGCTGTCAGATACTTTTGTTTAACTTTATCCCAACTATTAGTTGGCTTAGTTTAATTCGCATCAACATTTTGGCTCAATTTTGTGCACATTGCAGGGTTTTACTCTACCTCCTTTCTGCTAAACCATGTCCACATATAAAAAAAGCATTAAAAATATCTAGAAAAAATAATAAATTTGATGAAAGACCTATATGCCAGATTTTTTGTGAAGCTTGAGCCTTTATACTGGCTTTATGTATGCTAATAAATCTCCTCAATTTTAACTTTATCAAAAGCATTTGAAACAATTTAGATGTAGTAGTTTATGAGTGACCACTGCAAGTGGTGTAACTAGAGTCTGATAGGCACCGATGCAACATTTGGACCAGGCCCTCATCCTGAAAAAAATAAAATTAAAAAAATATATATATATGTATATATATATATATATACATATATATGTATATATATATATATATATATATACCCTCCATCCTGGTATATATGTCCTTCAACCTGATATATATATATATATATACACCACCTTGGTATATGTATAGTATAATTGGAGCCTAGGGGGTACACGGTATCCGGTCCAGTGGTCGTCAAAGGGGTAGTCACAGTGACGTCGACCCGGTCCGTGGCCCTGGACATCCAAGTTAAAGGGAAAGTCTTTAAAGGGTTTGTTTTGGAAAGAAAATAAAGAATGTCCGCGACGCCATCTGTGGTATTTGGTCAGGGTCCACTGGGGTTGATGTTAATGCAGCAGGGATGGTATGGCGTCCCACAGGTGAAGCTTAGCCCCCAGAGCTCCCGATGTAGTGGCAAAGATGGTAGATGGTGTGGTGCCAGAAAATGGAGGACACAAGGTTGCAGACTATTTACCTTTTACTGGACTGTGCAAGCACAGTCCAGGGTACAGATAACAGGTGATGGTGAGGTCCGGCCAGCCTGGAAGCGATTTGGTGTCCCCTTAGCCAGGTGGAGTTGGAAGCCTTCCTTACTGTGCAGTACGGAGTGTCCCTTGCTGCCTGAGGCTTCACACAAGGTCCTTTCTGTCTCTGTCCTATATGCAGGACAGTACCTGCATGGAAGGCAATGCAAGCCTTTTTACAGGTGTCCCTACTTGCGGCGACTCTGAGCTCTATATGCTGCTGTGCCTTTGAGTGTGGTTATGGACAGGCGACTTGAAATCCCCTGCCCTCCGGTTTCTGCTGTGGAGCATACAGTCCCACACAACCTCGGACTCCCTGTGTCCGGTTCCTGCACTGATTCTGGATGGAGCCCAATCGCAGCTCCACTCCCAGTATCGTTCCTCTCCTTTGCCTCTTTTCCCCTCACAGTCTCTTACAATCTGACTGACTCCTGTCAGGAGCCGCAGAACCTCATGTCTGCACGGCCCCAACTCTCCTATCTACTCCCTTACTCTGTCTCCCTCCAACTCAATCTCTCTAACTCCACCTCCAGCCAGAATATATATAGGGGAGCTAGACTCAAACTGGGTCTATAGCTCCCCCTTCTGGCCTGGAGTCAGAACAGTGTTGTGTGTACATGTTACCTGTTAAAGGGATCCTTGTCACTACCAGGCATGGCATCACCCTCCCCATGATGAAAGCAATACTACTGTAACAACCGAATTCCTGGGGTGTTACATAATACATAGCCCAATTCCTTCATATAAGATAATGCACAGCCCATAGCCCTCCATACAGTATAATGCATAGCACATATCCTTCATATAATTTAATGCACAGTTCACAGTCCTCTATACAGTATAATGCACAGTCGGTATCCTTCATTTAATGCACAGCCCAAAGTCCTCCATACAGTATAATACTCAGCTCATATCATTCATATAATATGATGTACAGGTCATAGTCATCCATGCAGTAGTATGGCCACCAAGTACTCACTGATTTAAAAAAATTAAAATATCCCCCTCGCCACATGGTGTCCTCTTCTGAAGCCGGCAGCTGACTTCAGCATGCAAGCAACGGGAGCGCATTACGTCACTGCCATGCACCGCCAGTCACATGCATGCCGGCAACAGCTGCTGGTCTCTGATTGGCAGGCAGTGTGTATTGCCTCACACAGACCAGATGGGTCTCTGCACCGCAATATACTTCAACTGGATGTGGGTCCAAGAACGCATATTCAGTTGAAGTTTCTGCTGGCATCAGCAGAATCCACCCCTATGGGCTCAGTCATTACGCTCCTGCACATTACCAATCCTTGTAACGCTAAATTCAGACAACTGTTGTAATACTTGGGCCAGTCACGTTCTCGAATTCTGGACAGGCCTGGCTCAGTGTGGAGCTCTCTGTGCTTGTTTGACTCATACTTACATGCACTAGACTGGTTCATAGATTTGACCAGACTAGAGCACTCTGAGATTTTTCTTCACACAGACCAGAGGTCTTTGTGCAATGTAGCCCATTTTAACTAATGCAAAGGCTAATATTGGGTCCCTGTGATATGTCTGTGCTATGTTTTACGCATCAGTACACGGACCATAAATATGTTCATCTGAACATACCATGCCACACGTGCCTGATACCTTTTAATATATATTTTTACAAGTAAGTCAGTATTAACTTTAACCAGTTAACCCCCAGAGCTTTTTTCATTTTTGTGTTTTCTTTTTCGCTCCCCTTCTTCCCAAAGCCATAAATGGCCATGTGAGAGCTTGTTTTTTGTGAGAAGAGTTGTACTTTTGAATGACTCCATTGCTTTTACCATGTCGGTTACTAGAAAGCAGGAGAAAAATGCCACGTGTGGTGAAATTACAAAAAAAGTTCAATCCCACACGTTTTTGCCGGATCTGTCAAAAAAGCTGTTTCCGCCGGACGGAAAACATACAGAGGAACAGTTTTTCTGTCCGGCGAAAAAACGCACAACAATGGATCTGGCAAAAAATGGACAAAATGTATGGCCATCAGGCGCAATCCGGCGCTAATACAATTCTATGAGAAAAAAACGGATCCAGCGGAAAATAACGGATCCTGAAAATGTGCTCGCATGATGCATTTTTTCCGCAGGATCCATTTTTTTTCATAAAGTTATTTTAGCGCTTCATTGTGCCTCATAGCCACACGTTTCATCTGTTTTTTGCCGGATCCGTCGCTGTGCGTTTTATGTATGTAGTACGTATGTAGCATGTTGTATGTATGTAGTATGTTGTATGTATGTAGTATGTATGTAATATGTTGTATGTATGTTGTATGTATGTACTGTATGTATGTATGTATTTAGTATGTATGTGCAGCGCCCCAGAGATCTGGTCATTGCAGTATGACACTCTGCCGCTAAGGGGAGTGATGGTACGTCTGATGGCAATACTACTGACCAGGTATCACCAGCACACATTACACTTCACACTCCGGCCACTAGGGGGAGAAAAAGGCTTTATTTATTGGGCCACTCCTCACACTGGTAAAACTAGGGGGTTGGATAGGAAGTTAGTCAGAAGCTGACTGGGTTGGATTCAGGCAACATCTCGTGGCAGGGGGTGTTGCAGGGAGAAGATTCAGGGGGGTGCCTGTCAGGCGTGGGAACCTGGCAGGTACCTAGCGAACAGAACAGAACGTTACGGAACCGCGCCTGCACTACCTTGCGGCGGTATCCTAAGAAAGAGACACGAAGCGAAGTATATTGTGGAACAGTGAGAAACGAGATCAAGCACAAAGGAGAGCCAGTAGGAGTCGTGCCCCGAGAACGGCAACATCCTACTGAGGCGCGTAGCCGGTGGCCGGAACACCGAGGAAGTAACTGACTCTATGCCTTACTTGAAACTCCGCAGGACAGTTAATTATAGGTTGGCTGTCTACCTTAAATTTCCTACAAAGACATAGGGGGCAACGTGTGGAGAGGGGCATCTCTAGGATCCCGGAAGAGCTCCGAGCCTTCCCGTCATACGGGTGCGTCCTAGCCATAACATACCTGGGGGACAAGAAACTAGTAACATCTGGAACGAAATAGGAAGAAATAGAAAGAACTAGAAAGAACGAATGAACGAGAACAGAAGTTGTGAGGACTATCCCGAATGCTCAGCAGGGTAGCACTACAACACACAGGCGCTATTGGTAGGCAACGATTTCCACCTGCAAAGGGAACTCTGGATGTGCCTTCGGACCGGCCGGTCTCAGACAGCCCTGTTAACTGTGCTCTGGATTGCGGATCCTGAAGTCTTCAGTAAAGAGGTAAAGAGACTGCAACCTTGTGTCCTCGTTATTGTCTGCACCTCACACCATCACCATCCACCTTACTGGGAAGCCCTGGGGACATACTTCACCTGTGGGAAGGTATACCATCTAGCTGCCATTCCATCACCCCAGCGGACCCCACAGCAGCATCGGTCACCCTGGCCGAACACCACAGGTGGCGTCACGAAATCTTGACAGACTCCTATCACCTTTTATTGGACGCCCCTTAGCAGGGTCACGGACTGGGTCCAGCCACCGTGACAACCCCAGAACTGAGACAGAAAAGACCGGTACCGAATAACCTGTGGCCCTGTGTCTGGGGGCGATCCATATGTAGTATGTATTATGTATGTTGTATGTATGTAGTATGTATGTATGTTGTATGTATGTAGTATATATTTAGTATGTATGTAGTATGTATGTAGCATGTTGTATGAATGTAGTATGTTGTATGTATGTAGTATTTATGTAGTATGTTGTATGTATGTAGTATGTATGTGTGTAGTATGTATTATGTATGTTGTATGTATGTAGTATGTATGTAGTATTTATGTAGTATGTATGTAGCAGGTAGTATGTATGTAGTATGTATGTTGAATGTATGTAGTATGTATGTTTTATGTATGTTGTATGTAGTATGTAGTTTTTTTTTTTTTTTTTTTTTTACATTCAACACATTAGCCGGATGATGGGACTACTACTGTCCCATCACTGGCTAATGTGTCAGTCACTGCCATTGTAACAGGCATAGCCCGATGGGACTTGTAGTCCCCTCGGACAATGCCTGCACACCCGCACACTATAATAACACCACTCATAAAAACAACCAGATCTTTTTTATTGTACACAGGGCACTTCATACGGATCATTAAGGATATAAGCAATATACCCCTATTAGTTGGCTGGTCACATTTGACGTCAACAGTCTTTATATGTCTATCTCACATAACAGGGGCATGGAGACCACGGAGTCCCTTTTAGCAACATCTGATCTGCCTGATATACCTATATAGTAAACCTACAGACTGTAATAGTCTACTCCATTATTCTAGTTGTCATCCCAGAGCCACAAGGGACAGCTTGCCACGGTCACAATTTACTAGGGTATCACGGATAGTCACAGATCCTGACACACGTGATGTCAGATTAGACAGGATGCTTAATAAATTTAAAGAAAGACAATACCCTACCAGACAATTGGAAAGAGAGAGGGTGCGAGCCATAACCCCACTCTCCCCTGCCCCACCATCCCGACGGATTGACAGGGTACCATTTGTCCATACGTACCATCCATGCATGCCTAAGGTATACTGTATCATCAAGAAACATTGGTCACTCCTCTCAAGAGCATATCCCAGAATTGAATCTTTTAATACACCTGCGTTAATCTGCACCCGGAGATCAGACAGTGTAAGGGACACAGTAGTAAGGGCCGATGTGGGCAGCTCGCGTTCAGGTACCACCCAGAGATTTCTAGGTACTCAACATTTTGGCACATTTCCCTGTCTATGCCAGACTTAGGCACTCGGTCGCACAGTTATGGTTTCAGGTCATAGAACAGGTAGTTTGCCCCAGGAGAGGTGGGGATCATGTTAGGCTTTTAAAGCAAAGAGAAGCATATTGGATCTATACGTTGGATACCCTGGAACCCAGGGGCTTTCTTCTTTTTCCATCTTTTCAGACACGTTGACCTGGACACTCCGTGGGTGAGTCCGTATTTCACATAGCGTCTATTACAGTCTATTTTGGGCTCAATTTTTGAGTTTTGTTTGTTTTTTTCTTTTTGTCCTTATTTCCTTTACCTATATATTTTTTCAATTTTTCTAATTAATCTTTCATTTTGAATTTTTTTATTTTTTTATTTTCATTTTCATTATTTATTTTTTATTTTTTTATTTTATCTGTTATTTTGCCATTTATTTTTATTTCCATCTCTTATACCATTTTCTCAGATCTCTATTCATTCTTATTTTATTTTAATTTTTTTCTTTTATTATAATTATTTTTTTTCATTTTTTCATTGTTCAGTTCAGTGCATTTCATTATTTTTATTTTTAATATTATTCTTTATTTTTAACTTTTTTTATCTTTATTTAAAAAAAAAAAACTTTTTTGCTTTCTTTTGTTATGTTCCATCTTTCTTTTATCATGTTCCAGTGTTTATTTTTTTGCCTATATCCCATCCATTTTGGTTATCCCACTCTGACCACTAACAGGGTGTCCGGTTAGGATCTTCTACAGACTAGTAGTTCTGTGATATCTATATATTGCTTATATAATTTGCCCCACTTTTCTGCTTAGATTCCACCTTTATTTACATATATACCCCCTTCTCCATCATCTATAGGTAGGCTTCGGCCGTAATTTCGCTCATAATTAAAAACCCCCCGCTCACATGTGATATTCCTATAGACCAGGGGTCCCCAACTCCAGTCCTCAAGGCCCACCAACAGGTCATGTTTTCAGGATTTCCTTTGCATTGCACAGGTGATGCAATTATTACCTGGGCAAGACTAAGGAAATCCTGAAAACATGACATGTTGGTGGGCCTTGAGGACTGGAGTTGGGGACCCCTGCTATAGACGGCCCACACTACAGGCCGTCAATACGCAGGTGTCGGTTAGCTTAGATTCCCTCACGCTGCATAGGCGTCCTAAAGCTACTACCGTGCATGCGCCGGTTAGCACAGATACCCTCACGCTGCTTAGGCGTCCCTAGCAACTACCGCGCATGCGCTATAGACGGATTGTATTGCGCCACGTCACTTCCGGCACAATGGGAGCCATTTCCGGCCACCACAGCGACACACCAAACCGCGCGATCACTTATCCTGGCACACCCAGCACGAGCAGGGCGCAGGAGCGCCGCTCTTCCTATAATCGCAACAAGGTAATATACCTAAACTTATATTAGTGACCCTATATTAGCTTTATCTATATTCCAGATGTTTATTATACATACATATTTTCAGGTTTCGCCACACAGTGACATATAACTATAAATCCGGGCGCTACAAACCATTATCCTAGGTAATTAGATCACATTATTTGCTTTCTATACAGAGCTTCCTCTAATTATTACACTATTCCCTACAGCGAATCTACTGAATGCATTTTCTCTTCCTGGTAGGGATTGTTTCAATATTATATATTTTGGAAAAGGTAAAATCTGACTCCTCTTGCCTCTCTCATCTGTGATTTTTTGGTAATGTGACACTATTCGACATTGGTACAATTTTCATCTCTCCAACAGGTTCTGGACTTTGGGGCTATTTTCTTGGGTTCTATACCTATTGTGTACAAATTGCGGTTATTACAATGATATTTATTATTTGGGTATTATGATTTATGTTTTGTATATTTCCCTTTTTTCTCTCCACAGCGGGGTATGATTAAGAACCCGGTGGGTTCGAAACGTCATATTGATAACGCTTTCCACTATACGTGTTTGCAATTGATTCAAATGTGTATGTACACAATAAATTGTTAAACATTTTTAAATGCAGTCTCCGCCCACACTCCATTATAGTGCATCATTGCACTATAGGAACTTCCGATTCCGGTATCCGATATCTTAAAGATATCAGAACTCAGTAACGGAAATCTGATACAGCGAATATCGGCCTATATTCGATATTTGCAGTATCGGAATGCTCAACACTACCCGTTATTGCATTTTAATGCAGTGTCGCCGGCGACCAAAAAATGTAATTTTGTCGTTTTTACTTTTTTTCTCGCTACGTTGTTTAGCGATCAGGTTAATCCTTTTTTTATTGATAGATCAGGCAATTCTGAACACGGCGATACCAAATATTTGTATGTTTGATTTTATTTTTATTGTTTTATTTTAAATGGGGCGAAAGGGAGTGATTTGAACTTTTATATTTTTTTAATTTTTTATATATATATTTAAAAACATTTTTTTTTTTACTTTTGGCATAGGAGACTAGAAGCGGGCGCAACTTGATCGGCGCTGCTAGATAGAGGCGATGTTCAGATCGCCTCTACAGCTCTGACAAAAATTAAGAGACCACTACATCAAAACCCTGTCATGGGCAGCCCAATCTCCAGACCTGAACCCCATTGAAAACCTCTGGAATGTAATCCAGAGGATGATGGATAGTCACAAGCCATCAAACAAAGAAGACCTGCTTACATTTTTGCGCCAGAAGCAGTGTGAAAGACTGGTGGAAAGCATGCCAAGACGCATGAAAGCTGTGATTAAAAATCATGGTTATTCCACAAAATATTGATTTCTGAACTCTTCCTGGGTTAAAACATTAGTATTGTTGTTTCTAAATGATTATGAACTTGTTTTCTTTGCATTATTTGAGGTCTGAAATCACTGTTTTTTTATTTTGACCATTTTTCTTTGTCAGAAGAAAAATACTAAATTTATTGCTTGGAAATTCGGAGACATGTTGTCAGAAGTTTATCGAGTAAAAGAACAATTTACATTTTACTCAAAAATATACCTATGAAGAGAAAAATCAGACAATTTTGCAGTGGTCTCTTAATTTTTGTCAGAGCTGTATATATAGCAGAATTACCGACCAGCGCTCACAGCAAGCCGGCACTGACAACCATAAAGGTCTCCAGGAGACCTCAAGTTGTCACGCCAAGACACTGGTGACCCGCGATCACATGACGCAGGTCACCGGGCTGTGTATTTGTGCCCGATGGCCGGAAGCGCAATTTAAATGCCGCTGTCAGAGTTTTACAGTGGTATTTAACTGGATAATGGCCACAAGTGGATCACGATTCCACCTGCAGCTATTGCAGGCACATGTCATCTGTTCAAAACAGCTGACATATCCCAGGAAAGACGTGGGCTCACCACCGAAGCCCACATCAAAGGGAGGGAGACCGACATCGTACTATTACGCCCGATGTCGGTAAGGCTTTAAACAGATGGTTTTTACAATATGAGCAGTCAATGTATAATATTAATCTGTGTGGATGAAGTAGCACACGTGATCCCAATGTTGAATACTTATCTCAGTAAAATACGAGGGGCGATCCAAAAGTAATGATAATCGGTTATTTCTATTGCACACAGAAATTAAAATAAAATGTTTTCTTCTCTCTTAGGTACCCACTAGTCCAGGAAAAAAAAATTACTTAAATAGACCACGATTCCCGGGAGCTACATTCATTTGAATATGAACTGCCGAGGAGTGAACATCAAAATGGAAAAAAAGAGCTCAGAGCTGTCATCAAATACCTCTGCTTGAAAAAAATGACTACCAAAGACATACACAGCGACTTGGTGGAAACATTGGGGGACTCTTCTCCTCCATATTCCACAGTTGCACACTGGGCCAAGGAATTTAAGCTGGGAAGAACATCGATGGAAAATAACCATTGTGAAGGACGCCCATCCACGTCCCTCAATGAAGAAAACGTGAAAAAAGTTGAAGAAGTTGTATTGGCAGATCGAAGAGAGGGTCAAGATCAAGAATTTTTTTCGAAGGGAATTCTAAGTTTAGAAAAGAGATGGACTAAATGTATAGACTTGTTAGGAGACTATGTAAAAAAATAAATTTATTTTTTGACTATATTCATTGTGTTTAGTATTGATTATCATTACTTTTGGATCGCCCCTCGTATGTCCAAATGCCTTCAACCTACACAAGCTATTCTCCCCTTTGTCAAACCTGCTTTGAATAACTCATTTCATGAACTCCAGAAATTATAAGCCTTCCATCTCATTGTCACTTTCTACCATATAATATGTTGGAGCCTGGCTATTTTATTCTTGATGGCTTCTTTTTTATTGTAAGAAAGAGCCCACTGTGTCACTTCTTTGATTGCTTCCAAAACTTCCCTCTCCAGACATCATTATATGGCCTCTTAAAAAGGTCTAATCAGCCATTTAAACATATCCACCTCATTTTATTTTCTGAGATGGGTCTCAAGCTGCCCCTATGGAAAGGCCATTTTCTGTTAATGGCCAAAAACTGCACTTTTAGTGAGTATATAACCTTAGATACTTACTATAAAACTCTATTTTCCTAGTTAATAGAAAGTATTACTCTGGTCTGTCGCTTTTAAAGGACTTGGTAATGGCTTAATGACTTTTCACACTATTAAAATTAAGGTGTTTCTAATAAATTTAACTTTTATGGACATAAATCAATACATCTGCTTATTCAGCTGCTACAACTTACCTTTGAGTGGATTGTACTCCTGTGATTAAGTGATATCTCTATTCACTGGTTGTAATAGTCTTGTTAATGGAATATTAACTATGAGAATCCCATCAGTGAATGCTTATGGCAAATTTCAATTACTACAGAAAATTGTTGCTTGATTCTCAAGATACAATTATGCTATTCAAGGATAATGCTGAAATAAGAAATAAAAAAGCTCTTCCTGGTGTGGTAACTTCTCAAAGGAATATAACCTCAAAAAGGGGTTTCTAGTTTCTCACCTTTAGATATTGCTGCGTGGATACAAAACCAATTAAAGCATGTAGTAATCCTCTCTGTTGCGTTACCACTGCACCATCCTGAGGTCCATAAGTGGAAAATAGAACTTCATAGAGCCCCTTTTTCAATTAGACCTCCGTGTTGTATCAAAAGGACCTGTCAGATCTCCACCAAGACCTGCTCCTGCGAAGTCTGCGTCCGTCACCGGGCGCTTTGTATTCATTCTTTGTAAATAAAGAAGCCAGGCACTTTGATAGCAGGGAAGTTTCTATTTTCCTGCTCCATTTAGTAGCTCCAGGTGTTGGTGTTACTGTAGCTCAGGGGTGGGCAATTAATTTTCCCGAGGGGCCACATGAGAGACCATGATTGTTATGGAGGGCCGAAATAATAGCTTGAAATTAATTCTACTCAATATTAATGTATTCATATTAATTGTATCACTTAATATTGAGCATAATTAAGTATGCTGACACCCCCCTATATATCTTAGAACCCCCCAACAGCCCCTTATTTACAGCATGTTCCTCATAAAGCTTACTACATATGCAACATGAGCCCCACACAGCCTCCTATATACGGCATGAGCCCCATACATCCTCCCTATATACGGCATGAGCCCCACACAGCCTCCATATATATGGTATGAGCCCCACACAGCCTCCTTATATACAGCATGATCCCCACACAGCCTCCCCATGTAGAGCATGAGCCCCACACAGCATCCCCATGTACAGCATGAGCCCCATACAGCCTCCCCATGTATAGCATGAGCCCCACAAAGCCGCTCCATGTACAGCATGAGCCCCACACAGCCTTCCCATGTACAACATGAGCCCCACACAGCCTCCCCATGTACTGCATGATCCCCAGTTTCCTCATATACTGCATGAGGCCCCACACAGCCTCCCTATGCACTGCATGAGCCCCAGTTTCCCCATATACTGCATGAGGCCCCACACTGCCTCCCCATATACTGCATGAGGCCCCACACAGCCTCCCCATATACTGATTTAGCCCCACACAGCCTCCCCATATATTGCATGACAGTATACAGCCTTTCCATAGCCTCACCATGTGCAGCATGTCACCCCATAGCCTCCCCATGTGCAGCATGATACCCCCACAGCCTCTCCATGTGCAGCATGATACCCACATAGCTTCCCCATGTGCAGCATGACATTTCCATAGCCTCCCCGTGTGCAACATGACACCCCCATAGCCTCCCCGTGTGCAGCATAACACCCCATAGCCTCCCCTTGTGCAGCATGACCCCCCCATAGAATCTCCATGTTCACCCCATAGAATCCCCATGTTCACCCCATTTAATCTCAATAGTCACCCCATAGAATCTCCATGTTCACCCCATAGAATCCCCATGTTCACCCCATAGAATCCCCATGTTCACCCCATAGAATTCCTATGTTCCAGGTTCACCCCATAGAATCCCCATGTTCACTCCATAGAATCCCCATGTTCACCCCATAGAATCCCCATGTTCACCCCATAGAATCCCCATGTTCTCCCCATAGAATCCCCATGTTCCCCATATAGAATCCCCATGATTACCCCCATAGAGTCCCCATGTTCACCCCATAGAATCCCCATGTTCACCTCATAGAATCCCCATGTCACTCCCATAGAATCCCCATGTTCATACACATGAAAGAAAAAAAACAGCACATACTCAGCTCGGTCCCATTCCCAGGCGCCCTGCTTCTGCTTCTGTTGCTGTCTCTGATGCACTGACTCTCTGGCGGTACACAGCTGACACGATGACATAACATCATTGCGTCAGCTGTTTCACACGATGATTGGTGGAGGCCCCTCCTCCACCAATGCTGACTGCGGGAGACAGCGAGCAGGCAGGCACGGTGTGGCCCACGGACCTCAGGTTTTCAGTCCCACGGCTGTCTCGGTCCGTGGGCTGGACTGAGACAGCCAGATGGCCGGATGTGGCCAGTGGGCCACACTTTGCCCAGGTCTGCTGTAGCTAATTACCTGCAATGCCCAGTTATGGTAAAAAGGGAATAGTCCACAAGATGAGGGTTCTCCCTCTTTGCTTTTGGGAAATTTACTATGAGTGTATATATAGGATATGTATACTTTTTGCAACTGTTTTAAAAAATTAGCTGAGAGAGTGGAGGAGAAAGGTAAGCAGACACAGTGTCATGTAACAGTTTGGGCACCTCTGGTCAAAATTACTGTTATTGTGAACAGTTAAGCAAGTTGACAATTAAATGAGTTTCTAAAAAGTCTTAAGTTAAAGATGACACATTTCCTTTGTGTTTTAGGCAAGAAAAACCAATACATTATCATTTTTTACATTTTATAATTTACAAAAGGAAAATGGGCCTATTCAAAAGTTTGGGTGCTCCGATAACTTTGACCAAGGTTTCAGACCTTAATGAAACTGTTATGGCTTGTTAACTATCATGATTAGGAAAGGATAGGTGATGTAAATTTCTCAGCTTTATAAAAACCGAGCCTCCTCTATTCGTGTGCCAAAAAACACCAGCCATGGATTCTTCTAAGCAGTTGGCTAACACTCTGAAATTGAAAATGGTGGAGCCCCATAAAGCAGGAGAAGGCTATAAGAAGATAGCAAAGCATTATTCCAGTTGTTCTTTCTTCAGTTCAAAATGTTAAATTGATACCTGTGGTGAAGAAATCCATCTTGTAGTTTTGGTAGAATCAGTGTTAGAAGTTTTCAGTTAAAGGGAACCTGTCACCTGAATTTGGTGGGACTGGTTTTGGGTCATATGGGCGGAGTTTTCGGGTGTTTGATTCACCCTTTCCTTACCCGCTGGCTGCATGCTGGCCGCAATATTGGATTGAAGTTCATTCTCTGTCCTCCGTAGTACATGCCTGCACAAGGCAATATTGCTTTGCACAGGCGTGTACTACGGAGGACGTAGAATGAACTTCAATCCAATATTGCGGCCAGCATGCAGCCAGCGGGTAAGGAAAGGGTGAATCAAACACCCGAAAACTCCGCCCATATGACCCAAAACCAGTCCCGCCAAATTCAGGTGACAGAGTCCCTTTAATGAGATGCCCGTGCTCCAGTGCGGGACTGTAGACAGAGTCTTATCTTGGTGCTCTAAGCCAGAGAAACCAAGGAAGGACCTGACCACTGGCAAGCCCCAAAGCACAATCTGTCTATCTCACTGGCTCAATGATCATGTTTGTGCTTCGGGAGGCCCGTGGGCAGGACTCGTTTGTGTCTCTGACTTAGAGAAACCAAGATGAGACTCTGCGTACAGTACCGGCCCATAGCATGGGCATATCATTAACAGAAAACTTATAATACTGATAATACTGATGGATTTCTTCACCCCAGGTATCATTTTACTCAGCACGTGCTTGACAAAGACCGTGTTGTGAGGTCAAAATGTTGTCCACAATTTTTCTTGAACTGGAGTGCTGCCTGATTTTTTTTTATATTTATCTTTTGGGCAGCACGGTGGCTCAGTGGTTAGCACTGCAGCCTTGCAGCGCTGGGTCCTGGGTTCTAATCCCACCCAGGACAACATCTGCAAAGAGTTTGTATGTTCTCTCCGTGTTTGCGTGGGTTTCCTCCGGGCACTTCGGTTTCCTCCCACATTTCAAAGACATACTGATAGGGATTCTAGATTGTGAGCCCCATCGGGGACAGTGATGATAATGTGTGCAACCTGTAAAGCGCTGCGGAATATGTTAGCGCTATATAAAAATAAAGATTATTATTATCTTTTGCGTTGGACAACCGCAATATTCAGGAAGTATTGCACCCAAAATTTGCTCAAGTTTGTGCTGCTATTTGTCTTTTTTATTTGGATATATATATATATACAGTTGTGCTCAAAAATTGACATACCCCGGCAGAATTTTTGCTTTATTGGCCTTTTCTCAGAGAATATGAATGAGAACACCAAAACATTTTCTCCACTCATGGTTAGTGATTGGGTGAAGCCAATTATTGTCAAACTACTGTGTTTTCTCTTTTTTAAATCATAATGACAACCAAAAACATCCAAGTAATGGCTTCACCCAACCACTAACTATGAGTGGAGAAAAAGTTTTGGTGTTATCATTCATATTCTATGAAAAAAGGCCAAGAAAGGAAAAATTCTGGGTAATGTAATCTTTTGAGCACAACTGTATCTATATGTTGTGGCAAAGTACTGGAAGGAAGATATGTGCCACTGAGGTTATTAGCTTCCATGATTTGAAACTAGAAAAATGCTCCAGCACACTGCTGAGGGGTTAATCAGCCATGTTATGTGGCTCGGTTTAGTGAACATCTGAAGAGTGGGTTGGAAGCTTTTCACCATATGTTCACCTCAAGGTGGAGTCCAGAAGGTAAATACACAGCTTTCTGGCTCATTCAGCGTTTGGTGTGCCTGAAGATAAAAGCTCTAGAGCAGTGTTTATGCAAAAGAGAGCTGAACCTTTACCCTGAGCAGGCGGATCCCCACAGCCATATGAACTGTGCTACATGTTATCTTTTGTCTTCCCGTTATGCTAGAAAATTTTAAAACTTTTAAATAAACCAGTAGAAGATGAGAAAGTCTCCTGTGTCTACCTCTTTGTGTAGGTCTTTATTATTAAGAGAAAAAGCATTCCAAACCTACAGGGCCCTGTGTGAAAAAGAGAGGTGTTAAAGTCCGTGGTTGGCCAGGAAGTCTCTGCAAGTTGGTTAAAGATCCATTATTGTTACATTGTTGTATCACTTTTGCTATAGTATTCTGACTTTTCAGTAAATCTTTGCTAATCTATTTGTAGCCTTCATGTTTCTTGTGTAAATAAATTATTTTTTTTCTCATGTCTTGTGACATTTCTCTTCCATATGGTGCCATATCTGACAGCATTAAATGAGATGGGATTTTCTTTGTTAAATAATGCCAATTTAAAGTCAACTGGACACCAGTTTAATTAACCGCTTCGTGACCACCAACGTAGATAAACGTTGGCGCTAGCAGGGCTTTGTGCAGCGCCAATGTTTCTCTACAGTTAGTTGTCTCACAGCGCTCAGGACCCCCAGGGTCTTGCAAGCGCTGCGATTCCTGTGCAGAGCCATTGCTCTGACATGTGAAATCATCGAGACCTGATTAGATCAGGTCCCAATGATGTTAACCCTTTGCTATCTTCAAGATGCCGCGATCAAGGCATTTAGAAGATAGCTGCGGTCTCTACTCACCTCTTCGATGCCCCCTGTGATGAGATCTGATCACATCATGGGGAATCCTGCGTTGTCATGGCAGCTGGAGGTCACGTGAAGACCTCCGGGTCTGCCAGCTACGGAGGCCTGTTAAACTCAACCTGCAGGTGAGTCTAACAGATGAAATAAAATTGTTTTAAAACTATTTAAAAAATTCACAAAATAAATTAAAAAAAAGAAAAATATTAAACCAATAAATACATATACTGTATATACATGGATAACAGGAATCCCAAATACATATTGTGAGGTCGGAAGTGTCCATATAAGAATTAAAATTAATTGGTATCATACAGTAACACACAAGATAATGCCAGGAAATGCTGAAAACACCCCTCTCCCCCCTCCACACACTCAGACAATGCCCCCAAAGGGGAGAAAACCAAGAGGCCCCATGGTGTAAAATAATTAAATGCTAGTGCAAAGTATCCAATAGTCTAGGTAAGGCTAGCCATAATCCTATACACAGACATCCGACAGAAATGTATTAAATGTAACTAGATCCCATAACTAGAGTTGAGCGACCTTGACCTTTTTAGAG
Organism: Ranitomeya imitator; assembly: GCF_032444005.1. Taxonomy (NCBI): domain Eukaryota; kingdom Metazoa; phylum Chordata; class Amphibia; order Anura; family Dendrobatidae; genus Ranitomeya; species Ranitomeya imitator. The sequence goes on from NC_091284.1 coordinate 407,087,755, forward strand.
TCGAGCCGGGTTTTGCGAAACCCGACTATGTCCAAAGTCGGGTCGAGTGAAATCGGCCGATTATGACGTAAAGTCGGGATCGACCGAAACACGAAACCCAATGCAAGTCAATGGGGCAGCATAGTCGGCAGTGAGTGGGGGCCAGGAAAACACCTAGAGTGCCCATTTTAATGTCAAAACCATCCATTCTTCTTAATGAAGCTTGTCAAGCGTAATTTACCTTATAATAATTGGAAGGCATTGGAAATTGGGGGTCATTTGGCTAAAGTTGTGGGGGGTAGGGCTGGTTCAAGTAATTAGTGGGCCCAGGAAATCTGGACCACGTCACGGCAGTGGAGCAGGGAGAGGTAAGTATTTCAACTTTGCAAGTGCTGTGAACCTGAGCAAGCAGGGGGGGCCCACTCGTTGGCATTGGCACTGGCACAGGGCCCCTCAAAGTACAGCGGTGTGTTTGCACGGCGGGGGCGCCTCCCACCGGCAGCAACACTTTTGCGTACTATGAGAGGCCCTGTGCCAGTGACGTCGCCAACTAGTATTCCTCCCCCCACCTGATGAAGGAACCTGCACTTTCATCTGCACCTTCCTCTTTGTCCCCGTGTAAGGTGGTATGGTATGCGGGAAGAGCAACCTGACTTTCAGCAGGGTCACAATGTTGTTGTGTAGCGTGCACGGGGAATGTTGCGTTATGGGTCAATGTACCAGCAGACTCATCTATCACTGGCTGGGCAATGGGCACGATGAAGTGGAAACACAGATATAGGCCCAAAGAAGAAAGTGGGCTAAATGCAGTTCAAAATTGGTAACACAGGAATAACCAGGGGGCATTGCAGTGGAGGACAACTGGAATGAGAGGCTGACACAGAGAGTAGGGCCAAATCAGTAAGTAGTCGAAATGCAGTTCAAAATTGGCAACCGTAGTAAACAGGCGGCACAGCTTTGTTCAGTGGAGGAGAACAGCAAGGAGTGGCAGACACCGATAGTAGGCCCCAACCCAACTAGTAGGCCAAATGCAGTCTAACATTAACAACTACTTAACGAGAGGCTGAAAATGGTATTTCAGGACAGGAAACCAGGAGAACAGCAAGGAGTGGCAGACACCGATAGTAGGCCCCAAACCAACTAGTACGCCAAATGCAGTTGTTCCATTTAACCACAATTTAATGAGAGCCTGAAGATAGAAGCTCAGGAAAGGCAACCTGGGGAACACCTTGGAGTGTAACACACCATCTCTCTCCACCCCATACCCATTTTGTAGGCCTAATGCTGTGTACTTTTCTACAACTACTAAACGAGAGTCGGAAGACCGAAGCAATGGCAAGGAAACCTGGGGAACACCTTGGAGTGTAACACACCATCTCTCTCCACCCCATACCCAATTTGTAGGCCTAATGCAGCCTACTTTCCGACACCTACTAAACGAGAGCATGAAGATCGAAGCTCAGGAAAGGCAACCTGGGGAACACCTTGGAGTGTAACACACCATCTCTCTCCACCCCATACCCATTTTTTAGGCCTAATGCAGTGTACTTTTCTACAACTACTAAACGAGAGTCGGAAGACCGAAGCAATGGCAAGGAAACCTGGGGAACACCTTGGAGTGTAACACACCATCTCTCTCCACCCCATTCCCCATTTTTTAGGCCTAATGCAGCCTACTTTCCGACCTACTAAACGAGAGCATGAAGATCGAAGCTCAGGAAAGGCAACCTGGGGAACACCTTGGAGTGTAACACACCATCTCTCTCCACCCCATACCCATTTTGTAGGCCTAATGCTGTGTACTTTTCTACAACTACTAAACGAGAGTCGGAAGACCGAAGCAATGGCAAGGAAACCTGGGGAACACCTTGGAGTGTAACACACCATCTCTCTCCACCCCATACCCAATTTGTAGGCCTAATGCAGCCTACTTTCCGACACCTACTAAACGAGAGCATGAAGATCGAAGCTCAGGAAAGGCAACCTGGGGAACACCTTGGAGTGTAACACACCATCTCTCTCCACCCCATACCCATTTTGTAGGCCTAATGCTGTGTACTTTTCTACAACTACTAAACGAGAGTCGGAAGACCGAAGCAATGGCAAGGAAACCTGGGGAACACCTTGGAGTGTAACACACCATCTCTCTCCACCCCATACCCAATTTGTAGGCCTAATGCAGCCTACTTTCCGACACCTACTAAACGAGAGCATGAAGATCGAAGCTCAGGAAAGGCAACCTGGTGAAAACCTTGGAGTGTAACACAACCTGTCTCTACACCCCATACACAATTAGTAGGCCTAATGCAGCGTAGTTTCCAACAGCTACTAAACGAGAGCCGGAAGATCGAAGCTCAGGAAAGGCAACCTGGGGAACACCTTGGAGTGTAACACAACCTCTCTCTACACCACGGAAGGGCTGATTCTTAGGAAGGAAGGCTGTTGTAAATAAGCATTGCGCGTCCGAGGGTGATTATATTCTTATTCGGTATCTACTCACCCTCGGACGCGCCATGCTTCTTGATTTGTAATTAATGTTTATTTGCAATGTGCTTTTGACTTACTCAATTATTTTTTTAATTATTGATTTTATTAAATTAATAGTTTAACATCTTATTGGAAATAATTTAAAGGAGACGCGACAGGACAACACTCGGTGGATGCCATATCTGTGTTAACAACTCCAAAAAACTTTCAGTTAACTTCTTGCAGGAGAAAGAAATTGTAGCTGTTGGACCTTTGTAGTACAGTTCCAGATATTTGTTGTGTGTTTGTTTTGATTGTTAAAATGTCTGCATTTGAGATCTCAACACGATCTTATTTTTTATAATCAAATTAATTTTTTAAATATTTTATTAGGTTGGTTCAAGGGGTACACGGGCCGCAGTAGACAGGTCAGTGGAGGCCTAGTGGAAGGAGGGACCGCAGATGCGCCACTGTTTCACCCATACACAATTAGTAGGCCTAATGCAGCGTAGTTTCCAACAGCTACTAAACGAGAGCCGGAAGATCGAAGCTCAGGAAAGGCAACCTGGGGAACACCTTGGAGTGTAACACAACCTCTCTCTACACCACGGAAGGGCTGATTCTTAGGAAGGAAGGCTGTTGTAAATAAGCATTGCGCGTCCGAGGGTGATTATATTCTTATTCGGTATCTACTCACCCTCGGACGCGCCATGCTTCTTGATTTGTAATTAATGTTTATTTGCAATGTGCTTTTGACTTACTCAATTATTTTTTTAATTATTGATTTTATTAAATTAATAGTTTAACATCTTATTGGAAATAATTTAAAGGAGACGCGACAGGACAACACTCGGTGGATGCCATATCTGTGTTAACAACTCCAAAAAACTTTCAGTTAACTTCTTGCAGGAGAAAGAAATTGTAGCTGTTGGACCTTTGTAGTACAGTTCCAGATATTTGTTGTGTGTTTGTTTTGATTGTTAAAATGTCTGCATTTGAGATCTCAACACGATCTTATTTTTTATAATCAAATTAATTTTTTAAATATTTTATTAGGTTGGTTCAAGGGGTACACGGGCCGCAGTAGACAGGTCAGTGGAGGCCTAGTGGAAGGAGGGACCGCAGATGCGCCACTGTTTCACCCATACACAATTAGTAGGCCTAATGCAGCGTAGTTTCCAACAGCTACTAAACGAGAGCCGGAAGATCGAAGCTCAGGAAAGGCAACCTGGGGAACACCTTGGAGTGTAACACAACCTCTCTCTACACCACGGAAGGGCTGATTCTTAGGAAGGAAGGCTGTTGTAAATAAGCATTGCGCGTCCGAGGGTGATTATATTCTTATTCGGTATCTACTCACCCTCGGACGCGCCATGCTTCTTGATTTGTAATTAATGTTTATTTGCAATGTGCTTTTGACTTACTCAATTATTTTTTTAATTATTGATTTTATTAAATTAATAGTTTAACATCTTATTGGAAATAATTTAAAGGAGACGCGACAGGACAACACTCGGTGGATGCCATATCTGTGTTAACAACTCCAAAAAACTTTCAGTTAACTTCTTGCAGGAGAAAGAAATTGTAGCTGTTGGACCTTTGTAGTACAGTTCCAGATATTTGTTGTGTGTTTGTTTTGATTGTTAAAATGTCTGCATTTGAGATCTCAACACGATCTTATTTTTTTTAATCAAATTAATTTTTTTTATATTTAATGATGTTGGTTCAAGGGGTACACGGGCAGCAATAGACAGGTCAGTGGAGGCCTAGTGGAAGGATTGACGGCAGACAGGCATCAAAGGCCTAACATTGGGCTGGCTGTAGGCAAGTTAAAATTGGTTCCAGGGGAACACGGCCATCAGTGGCCTGGTCAGTGTAGTTGTAGTTGAAAGAACGGGACGCAGACAGGCTTCGAAGGCCTAACATAATAACATAGGGCTGGCTGTAGGCAAGTTAAAATTGGTTCCAAGGGAACACGGCCATCAGTGGCCTGGTCAGTGTAGTTGTAGTTGAAAGAACGGGACGCAGACAGGCTTCGAAGGCCTAACATAACAAACTTGGGCTGGCTGTAGGCACTTTTAAATTTGTTCCAGGGGTACATGGGCAGCAGTGTATGGTCAGTGGAAGTCTAGTGGAAGGAGTGACCGCAGACAGGCTTCCAAGGCCTAACATAACAAACTTGGGCTGGCTGTAGGCACTTTTAAATTGGTTCCAGGGGTACACGGGCAGCAGTGGTCTGGTCAGTGGAAGTCTAGTGGAAGGAGTGACCGCAGACAGGCTTCCAAGGCCTAACATAACAAACTTGGGCTGGCTGTAGGCACTTTTAAATTGGTTCCAGGGGTACACGGGCAGCAGTGGTCTGGTCTGTGGAAGTCTAGTGGAAGGAGTGACCGCAGACAGGCTTCGAAGGCCTAACATAATAACATAGGGCTGGCTGTAGGCAAGTTAAAATTGGTTCCAAGGGAACACGGCCATCAGTGGCCTGGTCAGTGTAGTTGTAGTTGAAAGAACGGGACGCAGACAGGCTTCGAAGGCCTAACATAACAAACTTGGGCTGGCTGTAGGCACTTTTAAATTTGTTCCAGGGGTACATGGGCAGCAGTGTATGGTCAGTGGAAGTCTAGTGGAAGGAGTGACCGCAGACAGGCTTCCAAGGCCTAACATAACAAACTTGGGCTGGCTGTAGGCACTTTTAAATTGGTTCCAGGGGTACACGGGCAGCAGTGGTCTGGTCAGTGGAAGTCTAGTGGAAGGAGTGACCGCAGACAGGCTTCGAAGGCCTAACATAACAAACTTGGGCTGGCTGTAGGCACTTTTAAATTGGTTCCAGGGGTACACGGGCAGCAGTGGTCTGGTCAGTGGAAGTCTAGTGGAAGGAGTGACCGCAGACAGGCTTCCAAGGCCTAACATAACAAACTTGGGCTGGCTGTAGGCACTTTTAAATTGGTTCCAGGGGTACACGGGCAGCAGTGGTCTGGTCAGTGGAAGTCTAGTGGAAGGAGTGACCGCAGACAGGCTTCCAAGGCCTAACATAACAAACTTGGGCTGGCTGTAGGCACTTTTAAATTGGTTCCAGGGGTACACGGGCAGCAGTGGTCTGGTCAGTGGAAGTCTAGTGGAAGGAGTGACCGCAGACAGGCTTCCAAGGCCTAACATAACAAAATTGGGCTGGCTGTAGGCACTTTAAATTGGTTCCAGGGGTACATGGGCAGCAGTGGTCTGGTCAGTGGAAGTCTAGTGGAAGGAGTGACCGCAGACAGGCTTCGAAGGCCTAACATAATAACATAGGGCTGGCTGTAGGCAAGTTAAAATTGGTTCCAAGGGAACACGGCCATCAGTGGCCTGGTCAGTGTAGTTGTAGTTGAAAGAACGGGACGCAGACAGGCTTCGAAGGCCTAACATAACAAACTTGGGCTGGCTGTAGGCACTTTTAAATTTGTTCCAGGGGTACATGGGCAGCAGTGTATGGTCAGTGGAAGTCTAGTGGAAGGAGTGACCGCAGACAGGCTTCGAAGGCCTAACATAACAAACTTGGGCTGGCTGTAGGCACTTTTAAATTGGTTCCAGGGGTACACGGGCAGCAGTGGTCTGGTCAGTGGAAGTCTAGTGGAAGGAGTGACCGCAGACAGGCTTCCAAGGCCTAACATAACAAACTTGGGCTGGCTGTAGGCACTTTTAAATTGGTTCCAGGGGTACACGGGCAGCAGTGGTCTGGTCAGTGGAAGTCTAGTGGAAGGAGTGACCGCAGACAGGCTTCCAAGGCCTAACATAACAAAATTGGGCTGGCTGTAGGCACTTTAAATTGGTTCCAGGGGTACATGGGCAGCAGTGTATGGTCAGTGGAAGTCTAGTGGAAGGAGTGACGGCAGACAGTCTTCGAAGGCCTAACATAACAAAATTGGGCTGACTGTAGGCACTTTTAAATTGGTTCCAGGGTAACACGGCCAGCAGTGGCCTGGTCAGTGTAGTAGTTGTAGAAAGAAGGGACCGCAGACAGGCTTCGAAGGCCTAACATAACAAAAATGTCAAAACAATGGTATTGTCAGTGCCAGGCATTGAAGGATGTCAGCGCCTAGACTACACATTGGTGAAGCTGTGAGAGATAATTTTGCTAGTGGTAGAGCACTGTTTGAGCTGGGGGGGGGAACTGTCTTGTGGCCGGCGGTACAGGCACAGGGCCCCTCATATTACAACGGTGTGTCTGACGTTGGGTGCGCACCACCACCGCCAGAGACACTTTATTGTACTATGAGGGACCCAGTGGCAGTGCCGTCGACCAAAAGCGGCCACACCCACCTCTTCAGACAAACAGCACTCTCAAGGGTCCAAGCGCAAAGTGGCGATAGCACGGCCCCGTGTGGGGAGTTTGGCCATTTCGTGAGGTGGAAACATGTCGTATGCTGGACAATCAGGTGAAGAAAATTACGAGATTGGAAAAGTCATTCAGAATAGTCCACAGGCAAGACCTTTTCATAGGAAAGCTAGGTGTCAGCCGGGCAGGGTGGGGCAAAAGATTTTGAAATCCAGTTGTGGTTCATTTTAATGAAGGTTAGATCATCTACATTTTGGGTAGCCAGACGAGTCCTTTTTTCTGTTAGTATTGAACCTGCAGCACTGAATACTCTTTCTGATAGGACACTAGCTGCCGGGCAAGCAAGCTCCTGCAATGCATATTCTGCCAATTCTGGCCAGGTGTCTAATTTGGATGCCCAGTAATCAAATGGGAATGACGGTTGAGGGAGAACGTCGATAAGGGATGAAAAATAGTTTGTAACCATACTGGACAAATGTTGTCTCCTGTCACTTTGAATTGATGCTGCAGTACCTGTCCTGTCTGCGGTCATAGAAAAATCACTCCACAACCTGGTCAGAAAACCCCTCTGGCCAACGCCACTTCTGATTTCTGCCCCTCTAACACCTCTGGTCTGCTGGCCCCTGGAGCTCGTGTGAGAACGATCACGGGCGCTGTGTGCAGGGAATGCCAGAAGCAAACGGTCAACAAGAGTTGATTGTTTTGTTGCTAATATTAGTTCCAAGTTCTCATGTGGCATAATATTTTGCAATTTGCCTTTATAGCGAGGATCAAGGAGGCAGGCCAACCAGTAATCGTCATCGTTCATCATTTTTGTAATGCGTGTGTCCCTTTTGAGGATACGCAAGGCATAATCCGCCATGTGGGCCAAAGTTCCCGTTGTCAAATCTGCGGTTGTGCTTGGTTGAGGGGCAGTTGCAGGCAAATCTACGTCACTTGTGTCCCTCAAAAAACCAGAACCCGGCCTTGCCACGCCACCAATTTCCCGTGCCCCCGGGAAAGCTTCCTCATTAAAAATATACTCATCCCCATCATCCTCCTCATCCTCCACCTCCTCTTCGCCCGGTACCTCGTCATGTACACTGCCCTGACCAGACAATCGCTGACTGTCATCAAGGCTTTCCTCTTCCTCTGGTGCAGACGCCTGATCCTTTATGTGCGTCAAACTTTGCATCAGCAGACGCATTAAGGGGATGCTCATGCTTATTATGGCGTTGTCTGCACTAACCAGCCGTGTGCATTCCTCAAAACACTGAAGGACTTGACACATGTCTTGAATCTTCGACCACTGCACACCTGACAACTCCATGTCTGCCATCCTACTGCCTGCCCGTGTATGTGTATCCTCCCACAAAAACATAACAGCCCGCCTCTGTTCGCACAGTCTCTGAAGCATGTGCAGTGTTGAGTTCCACCTTGTTGCAACGTCTATGATTAGGCGATGCTGGGGAAGGTTCAAAGAACGCTGATAGGTCTGCATACGGCTGGAGTGTACAGGCGAACGGCGGATATGTGCGCAAAGTCCACGCACTTTGAGGAGCAGGTCGGATAACCCCGGATAACTTTTCAGGAAGCACTGCACCACCAGGTTTAAGGTGTGAGCCAGGCAAGGAATGTGTTTCAGTTGGGAAAGGGAGATGGCAGCCATGAAATTCCTTCCGTTATCACTCACTACCTTGCCTGCCTCAAGATCTACAGTGCCCAGCCACGACTGCATTTCTTGCTGCAAGAACTCGGACAGAACTTCCGCGGTGTGTCTATTGTCGCCCAAACACTTCATAGCCAATACAGCCTGCTGACGTATGCCAGTAGCTGCCCCATAATGGGAGACCTGGTGTGCAACAGTGGCAGGTGCGGATGGAGTGTTTGTGCGACTGCGGTCTGTGGACGAGCTCTTGCTTCTGCAGGAGGACGAGGAGGAGGAGGAGGAGGAGGGGGTGCGAACGGCTACAGACAACTGTTTACTAGACCGTGGGCTAGGCAGAACTGTCCCAAACTTGCTGTCCCCTGTGGACCCTGAATCCACCACATTTACCCAGTGTGCCGTGATGGACACGTAACGTCCCTGGCCATGCCTACTGGTCCATGCATCTGTTGTCAGGTGCACCTTTGTGCTCACAGATTGCCTGAGTGCATGGACGATGCGCTCTTTAACATGCTGGTGGAGGGCTGGGATGGCTTTTCTGGAAAAAAAGTGTCGACTGGGTAGCTCGTAGCGTGGTACAGCGTAGTCCATCAGGTCTTTGAAAGCTTCGCTTTCAACTAACCGGTAGGGCATCATCTCTAACGAGATTAGTCTAGCTATGTGGGCGTTCAAACCCTGTGTACGCGGATGCGAGGCTAAGTATTTCCTTTTTCTAACCATAGTCTCATGTAGGGTGAGCTGGACTGGAGAGATGGAGATCGTGGAACTAGCGGGGGTGCCGGTGGACATGGCAGACTGAGAGACGGTGGGAGATGGTATTGTTGCCGCCGGTGCCCTAGATGCAGTGTTTCCTACTACGAAACTGGTGATTCCCTGACCCTGACTGCTTTGGCCTGGCAAAGATACCTGCACAGATACAGCAGGTGGTGCGCTAAATGGTGGTCCTACACTGCCGGAAGGGATGTTGCGTTGATGACTAGCTTCATTGGCCGAGGGTGCAACAACCTTAAGGGACGTTTGGTAGTTAGTCCAAGCTTTCAAATGCATGGTGTTTAAATGTCTATGCATGCAACTAGTATTGAGACTTTTCAGATTCTGACCTCTGCTTAAGGAAGTAGAACATTTTTGACAGATGACTTTGCGCTGATCAATTGGATGTTGTTTAAAAAAATGCCAGACTGCACTCTTTCTAGCATCGGATACCTTTTCAGGCATTGCAGACTGAGCTTTAACCGGATGGCCACGCTGTCCTCCACCAGGTTTTGGCTTTGCCACGCGTTTTGGGCAAGATACGGGCCCGGCAGATGGAACCTGTGGCGATGTTGATGCCTGCTGCGGCCCCTCCTCCTCCTCTGCTTCAGAACTGCTGCCGCCTGCACCCTGTTCCCCCAATGGCTGCCAATCGGGGTCAAGAACTGGGTCATCTAATAACTCTTCTTGTACCTCCTGCGCAACTTCGTCTGTGTCACCGTGTCGTTCGGTGGTATAGCGTTCGTGATGGGGCAACATAGTCTCATCAGGGTCTGATTCTTGATCAGCACCCTGCGAGGGCAATGTTGTGGTCTGAGTCAAAGGACCAGCATAGTAGTCTGGCTGTGGCTGTGCGTCAGTGCACTCCATGTCAGATTCAATTTGTAATGGGCATGGACTGTTAACTGCTTCACTTTCTAAGCCAGGGACGGTATGTGTAAAGAGCTCCATGGAGTAACCCGTTGTGTCGCCTGCTGCATTCTTCTCTGTTGTTGTTTTTGCTGAAGAGGACAAGGAAGTGACTTGTCCCTGACCGTGAACATCCACTAACGACGCGCTGCTTTTACTTTTACCAGTTTCACGAGAGGAGGCAAAAGAGCTAGAGGCTGAGTCAGCAAGATAAGCCAAAACTTGCTCTTGCTGCTCCGGCTTTAAAAGCGGTTTTCCTAATCCCAGAAAAGGGAGCGTTCGAGGCCTTGTGTAGCCGGACGACGAACCTGGCTCCACAGCTCCAGACTTAGGTGCAATATTTTTTTCCCCACGACCACCTGATGCTCCACCACTACCACTACCCTCATTACCAGCTGACAATGAACGCCCCCGGCCACGACCTCTTCCACTAGACTTCCTCATTGTTTTAAAAACGTAACCAAACTAACGTTATTTGTTGCAGTCACACAACTTACACGGTGAGCTATAACTTCAGTATGATTTAGCTACCCCTTTACAGGTTGGTGAGACCACAGCGAAAATCAGGCCCAATGTTACACACTCTTTTTTTGGTGGCTGCAAATTAGAGAGATGCCCCACACGCAGGACTGTCACTGAAGCACAAATGTTAATATTAATGTCACACTATTATTTTTTTTTTATTTTTTTTTTTTTCAGGAACACTTTAGAAACCCCCCCCCCAAAAAAAAAATAGATTTTTGCAGGGAGAATTTAGAAAACAAATGTAACAAACTATATGCTTTCTATGGGCCACTGAGTGAGAGATGACGCACACAGGAATCAGGAGTGGCACACAAGCCCAGAGGCCAATATTTTTCTACCAATGATTGATGGAGTTATTTTCTCTGGTAGATTTTGGAACCCAAATCAAGGAAAAAAAATATAGGCTTTCTATGGACCACAATTGGAGAGAGAGAGAGAGAGAGAGAGAGAGATGGCACACCCAGGAGTCAAGACTGGCACACAAGCAGAAAGGCCAATATTAATCTCCCACTGTTTTTTTTGGTTGTTTTTTTTTTTTTTTTTCAGGGAGACTTTAGAAAAAAAAATAATAAAAAAAATATGATTTTATCAGGAAGAATTTAGAAACCAAATAAAATAAAATGATTTTTTCAGGGAGAATTTATAAAACAAATAAAAACAAAAATAGGCGTTCTATGGCCCACTGACTGAGAGATGACGCACACAGGAATCAGGAGTGGCACACAAGCCCAGAGGCCAATATTTTTCTACCAATGATTGATGGAGTTATTTTCTCTGGTAGATTTTGGAACCCAAATCAAGGAAAAAAAATATAGGCTTTCTATGGACCACAATTGGAGAGAGAGAGAGAGAGAGAGAGAGAGAGAGATGGCACACCCAGGAGTCAAGACTGGCACACAAGCAGAAAGGCCAATATTAATCTCCCACTGTTTTTTTTGGTTGTTTTTTTTTTTTTTTTTCAGGGAGACTTTAGAAAAAAAAATAATAAAAAAAATATGATTTTATCAGGAAGAATTTAGAAACCAAATAAAATAAAATGATTTTTTCAGGGAGAATTTATAAAACAAATAAAAACAAAAATAGGCGTTCTATGGCCCACTGACTGAGAGATGACGCACACAGGAATCAGGAGTGGCACACAAGCCCAGAGGCCAATATTTTTCTACCAATGATTGATGGAGTTATTTTCTCTGGTAGATTTTGGAACCCAAATCAAGGAAAAAAAATATAGGCTTTCTATGGACCACAATTGGAGAGAGAGAGAGAGAGAGAGAGAGAGAGAGAGATGGCACACCCAGGAGTCAAGACTGGCACACAAGCAGAAAGGCCAATATTAATCTCCCACTGTTTTTTTTGGTTGTTTTTTTTTTTTTTTTTTCAGGGAGACTTTAGAAAAAAAAATAATAAAAAAAATATGATTTTATCAGGAAGAATTTAGAAACCAAATAAAATAAAATGATTTTTTCAGGGAGAATTTATAAAACAAATAAAAACAAAAATAGGCGTTCTATGGCCCACTGACTGAGAGATGACGCACACAGGAGTCAGGAGTGGCACACAAGCCCAGAGGCCAATATTTTTCTACCAATGATTGATGTAGTTATTTTCTCTGGTAGATTTTGGAACCCAAATCAAGGAAAAAAAATATAGGCTTTCTATGGACCACAATTGGAGAGAGAGAGAGAGAGAGAGAGAGAGAGAGAGATGGCACACCCAGGAGTCAAGACTGGCACACAAGCAGAAAGGCCAATATTAATCTCCCACTGTTTTTTTTTTTTTTTTTTTTTTTTTTTTTTCAGGGAGACTTTAGAAAAAAAAATAATAAAAAAAATATGATTTTATCAGGAAGAATTTAGAAACCAAATAAAATAAAATGATTTTTTCAGGGAGAATTTATAAAACAAATAAAACCAAAAATAGGCGTTCTATGGCCCACTGACTGAGAGATGACGCACCCAGGAGTCAAGACTGGCACACAAGCAGAAAGGCCAATATTAATCTCCCACTGTTTTTTTTTTTTTTTTTTTTTTTTTCAGGGAGACTTTAGAAAAAAAAATAATAAAAAAAATATGATTTTATCAGGAAGAATTTAGAAACCAAATAAAATAAAATGATTTTTTCAGGGAGAATTTAGAAAACAAATAAAACCAAAAATAGGCGTTCTATGGCCCACTGACTGAGAGATGACGCACACAGGAGTCAGGAGTGGCACACAAGCCCAGAGGCCAATATTTTTCTACCAATGATTGATGTAGTTATTTTCTCTGGTAGATTTTGGAACCCAAATCAAGGAAAAAAAATATAGGCTTTCTATGGACCACAATTGGAGAGAGAGAGAGAGAGAGAGAGAGAGAGATGGCACACCCAGGAGTCAAGACTGGCACACAAGCAGAAAGGCCAATATTAATCTCCCACTGTTTTTTTTTTTGTTTTTTTTTTTTTTTTTTCAGGGAGACTTTAGAAAAAAAAATAATAAAAAAAATATGATTTTATCAGGAAGAATTTGGAAACCAAATAAAATAAAATGATTTTTTCAGGGAGAATTTATAAAACAAATAAAACCAAAAATAGGCGTTCTATGGCCCACTGACTGAGAGATGACGCACCCAGGAGTCAAGACTGGCACACAAGCAGAAAGGCCAATATTAATCTCCCACTGTTTTTTTTTTTTTTTTTTTTTCAGGGAGACTTTAGAAAAAAAAATAATAAAAAAAATATGATTTTATCAGGAAGAATTTAGAAACCAAATAAAATAAAATGATTTTTTCAGGGAGAATTTAGAAAACAAATAAAACCAAAAATAGGCGTTCTATGGCCCACTGACTGAGAGAGAGAGAGAGATGGAACGCTTAGTACTGGCACACAAGCCCAAAGGGCAATATTAATCTCCCTTTTTTTTTCCAGGGAGAATTTCTAAAACCCCCCCAAAAAAAAAAATAGGCTTTCTATGGCCCACTATTTGTGAGAGAGATGGGACGCTCAGGACTGGCACAGATGGCACGCTCAGGACTGGCACAGAAGCCCAGAGGCCAATATTAATCTCCCTTTTTTTCTGGGAGAATTTATAAAACCAAAAAAATATTTAAATAGGCTTTCTATGGCCCACTATTTGTGAGAGAGATGTCACGCTCAGGACTGGCACAGATGGCACGCTCACAACTGGCACACAAACCCAGAGGCCAATATTAATCTCCCTTTTTTCAGGGAAAATTTATAAAACCAAAAAAAAAATTAAATAGGCTTTCTATGGCCCACTATTTGTGAGAGAGATGGCACGCTCAGGACTGGCACAGATGGCACGCTCACAACTGGCACACAAGCCCAGAGGCCAATATTAATCTCCCTTTTTTCAGGGAAAATTTATAAAACCAAAAAAAAAATTAAATAGGCTTTCTATGGCCCACTATTTGTGAGAGAGATGGCACGCTCAGGACTGGCACAGATGGCACGCTCACAACTGGCACACAAGCCCAGAGGCCAATATTAATCTCCCTTTTTTTCAGGGAGAATTTATAAAACCAAAAAAAAAATTAAATAGGCTTTCTATGGCCCACTATTTGTGAGAGAGATGGCACGCTCAGGGCTGGCACAGATGGCACGCTCAGGACTGGCACACAAGCCCAGAGGCCAATATTAATCTCCCTTTTTTTCAGGGAGAATTTATAAAACCCAAAAAAAAAATTAAATAGGCTTTCTATGGCCCACTATTTGTGAGAGAGATGGCACACTCAGGACTGGCACACAAGCCCAAAGGCCAATATTAATCTCCCACTGTATTTTTATCAGGGAGAATTTATACACCCCACAAAAAAAAATACAGAAAAATGAAAAGGCTTTCTATGGCCCACTATGTGAGAGAGATGGCACACACAGGGATGGCACTCTAGCAGAAATGCCAAATTGCCAATCTTAATCTCCCACCAAAAAAAAAAAAAAAAAAAAAACAGGGAATGTCCTACAATTACTATCTCCCTGCCTGCAGTAATCTCAGCCAGGTATGGCAGGCAGCTACTATCTCCCTGCCTGCAGTAATCTCAGCCAGGTATGGCAGGCAGCAATAAGGAGTGGACTGATGCACAAATGAAATAAAAAGTGTGGACAAACAAAAAAGATAGCTGTGCAGAAAGGAAGGAACAAGAGGATTTGTGCTTTGAAAAAAGCAGTTGGTTTGCACAGCGGCGTACACACAGCAATGCAGCTATCAGGGAGCCTTCTAGGGCAGCCCAATGAGCTACAGCGCTGAGGGGAAAAAAAAAAAAAAAAAAACTTCCACTGTCCCTGCACACCGAGGGTGGTGTTGGACAGTGCAAATCGCTGCAGCACAAGCGGTTTTGTGGTTAATGGACCCTGCCTAACGCTATCCCTGCTTCTGACAAAGCGGCAGCAACCTCTCCCTAAGCTCAGATCAGCAGCAGTAAGATGGCGTTCGGCGGGAACGCCTCTTTATAGCCCCTGTGACGTCGCAGACAGCAAGCCAATCACTGCAATGCCCTTCTCTAAGATGGTGGGGACCAGGACCTATGTCATCACGCTGCCCACACTCTGCGTTTACCTTCATTGGCTGAGAAATGGCGCTTTTCGCGTCATTGAAACGCGACTTTGGCGCGAAAGTCGCGTACCGCATGGCCGACCCCGCACAGGGGTCGGATCGGGTTTCATGAAACCCCGACTTAGCCAAAAGTCGGCGACTTTTGAAAATGTTCGACCCGTTTCGCTCAACCCTACCCATAACGCGTAGATGGGGTCTGATAATAAATACCAGGCTTACCAATAGAGGGGGCAAGGTGGGAGGACAGCCGGAAAATGGACCCGACGCGCGTTTCGCAGCAGCGCCGTGCCGTTTTCTCAAAGAGATGGCATTTGGTGCCGAGAACGACCATCAAATAGCCCAGTGACCCCAGTCACATGGTGGCTAACGACGAATCACAGTGGCACTCTCGGTGCGTGCGCATTGAATCCGCCAGGTCCCAGCTACGGACCCCGGCATCATGCCCAGCGCGCACGCGTAGGGAAGAAAATAGTTCCCAGGGCGCACGCACAAGGCAGGGAGACACCGGTCCACAAGCGGGCGCAGCGAACCGCAATGCGACGCACACGGCCGCAACTCAAGTATTCATTATGCATCTTGTCGACACCACTCACGACAGACCAAAGGCCTATCACAGTTGGTTCTAGATGTAGCATCAACAAAACACTTCTCATAGCAGAAAAATACAGACTGGGAATAATGTCACTATACGTAATAAAACGAGTAAACACATTAGGTGAGTATCTATCCATTCAGAAAAAGGCAATTATCCGCCATGATGATCAAGAGAAGGTTGTGCATCTTGTCCATAATTTGTGGCTAGAATCCACCAGGTATGGAATGAGACATCAATCAAGGGTGTTGGCAAGAACAAAGAAGTGCAAATGGAGGAAGCCTTAGACACCTGACGTGTCACAAGTTACTAATAATACAAAAAATAAAAAATAATTAAAAACTACACACAAAAACACATAAAAACATCAAACCCTGCTGAGGGGAATAGGGGAAAATAGTTGATGGGAAACAGGAGGCAGCTAAATATACAATATAACCAAGAAAGGAGGGGAGCAATAAATTCAAAACACTCATAAAAAGGAGCAAAACTTAAGTTTCGTTCAGGCCCAGCGGTGACATGGCCAAAATGGCCACGGGGCTGCATCCAGATCCTGCAGGGAGGTGGCTTACCAAGCGCCTGCTCAGGGCAGGCGCTGGTAAGTCAGGAGCACTGCACGTCAGATCGCTGATCTGACACAGTGCTCTGCAAAGTGTCAGATCAGCGATCTGACCTTATAACATGATGCCTTTTTCCCCCCTGGGGCAATGTTATAAAGAAAAAAATATATATATTTAGTTGTGTAAAAAAGGAAGAAAATTACTAAATAAAGACAAAATAATATTATTCTCATAAATACATTTCTATATCTAAATAATAACAAAAATAAAAGTACACATATTTAGTATCGCAGCGTCCGTAACAACCCGACCTGTAAAACTGTCACACTAGTTAACCCCTTCAGTGAACACCATAAAAAAAGAGGTAAAAAACAACGCTTTATTATCATACCGCCGAACAAAAAGTGGAATAGTACGCGATCAAAAAAAGGATATAAATAACCATGACACCGCTGAAAACGTCATCTTGTCCTGCAAAAAATGAGCCACCATACAGCATCATCAGCGAAAAAATAAAAAAGTTATAGTCTTCAGAATAAAGCGATGCAAAAATAATTATTTTTTTCTATAAAATAATTTTTATAGTATAAAAGCGCCAAAACATAAAAAATGATATAAATGAGGTATCGCTGTAATCATACTGATCCGTAGAATAAAACTGTATTATCCATTTTACCAAACGCAGAATGGTATAAACAGCCCCCCAAAAGAAATTCATGAATAGCTGTTTTTTGATCATACTGTCTCACAAAAATGCCACATGCCCAAAAATGTTACCAATAAAAACGTCAACTCGTCCCGCAAAAAACAAGACCTCACATGACTCTGTGGACCAAAATATGGAAAAATTATAGCTCTCAAAATGTGGTAACGCAAAAAAATATTTTTTGCAATAATAAGCGTCTTTTAGAGTATGACGGCTGCCAGTCATAAAAATCCACTAAAAAACCCACTATAAAAGTAAATCAAACCCCCATCATCACCCCCTTAGTTAGGGAAAAATATAAAAATAAAAAAAAATGTATTTATTTCCATTTTCCCATTAGGGTTAGGGCTAGGGTTAAGGTTAGGGCTAGGGTTAGGGTTAGGGTGAGGGCTAAGGCTAGGGTTAGGGCTTGGGTTATGGTTAGGGCTAGGGTTAGGGTTGGGGCTAGGGTTAGGGCTAGGGTTAGGGTTTGGATTACATTTGCGGTTGGGATTAGGGTTAGGGGTGTGTCAGGGTTAGGGGTGTGGTTAGGGTTATGGTTGGGATTAGGGTTAGGGGTGTGTTTGGGTTAGGGTTTCAGTTAGAATTGGGGGTTTCCACTGTTTAGGCACATCAGGGCTCTCCCAACGCAACATGGCATCCGATCTCAATTCCAGCCAATTCTGCATTGAAAAAGTAAAACAGTGCTCCTTCCCTTCCGAGCTCTCCCGTGCGCCCAAACAGGGGGTTACCCCAACTTTTGGGGTAACAGCGTACTCAGGACAAATTGGACAACAACTTCCGGGGTCCTATTTCTCTTGTTATTTTTGGGAAAATAAAAATTTCGGGGGCTAAAAAAAACATTTTTGTAGGAAAAAAATCATTTTTTATTTTCATGGCTCTGTGTAACAAACTGTAGTGAAATACTTAGGGGTTCAAAGTTCTCACAACACATCTAGATAAGTTCCTTGGGGTTCTAGGTTCCAATATGGGGTCACTTGTGGGGGGTTTCTACTATTTAGGTACATCAGGGGCTCTGCAAATGCAATGTGACGCCTGCAGACCATTCCATCTAAGTCTACATTCCAAATGGCACTCCTTCCCTTCCGAGCTCTGCCTTTCGCCCAAACGGTGGTTACCCCCACATATCGGGTATTGGCATACTCGGGAAAAATTGCACAACAACTTTTGGGGTCCCATTCCTCCAGTTACCCTTGGGAAAATACAAAACTGGGGGCTAAAAAATAATTTTTGTGGAAAAAAAAATAATTTTTATTTTCACAGCTCTGTATCATAAACTGTATCAGCATACTCAGGACAAATTGCACAACAATGTTTGGGGTACAATTTCTTCTGTTACCCTTGGTAAAATAAAACAAATTGGAGCTAAAGTAAATTTTTTGTGAAACAAAATTAAATGTTCATTTTTTTTTAAACATTCCAAAAAGTCCTGTGAAGCACCAGAAGGGTTAATAAACTTCTTGAATGTGGTTTTGAGCACCTTGAGGGGTGCAGTTTTTAGAATGGTGTCACACTTGGTTATTTTCTATCATATAGACCCCTCAAAATGACTTCAATTGAGATGTGGTCCCTTAAAAAATGGTATTGTAAAAATGAGAATTGCTGTTCAACTTTTAACCCTTATAACTCCATAACAAAAAAAAAAGTGTTTCCAAAATTGTGCTGATGTAAAGTAGACATGTGGGAAATGTTACTTATTAAGTATTTTGTGTGACATATCTCTGTGATTTAAGGGCATAAAAATTCTAATTTGGAAAATTGCAAAATTTTCAAAATTTTCACCAAATTTCTGTTTTTTTTTTCTCACAAATAATCGCAGGTAATATCAAATAAATTTTACCACTATCATGAAGTACAATATCTCTCGAGAAAACATTGTCAGAATCACCAGGATCCGTTGAAGCATTCCAGAGTTATAACCTTATAAATAGACAGTGGTCAGAATTCTATAAATTGGCCTGGTCATTAACGTGCAAACCACCCTCGGCGCTTAAGGGGTTAAGGACAAAAAAGTTGTGGGTAAGGATATAGTCCAGCAGCTTGAGGATTAGTCCATGTAGAGGGCCGTCCAGGTCAGAGGTCCCCAGGAAGAGGCGAACTGCCTCGATCCCCTGAGAATGTTCAATACAAGTGTATAAACCCTCCACGTCTGCAGTGACGAGGAGGGATGTACTGTCCACAAAGATGCCATTGACGCATGCCAGGACGTCCGTAGTGTCCCGAACATGGGAAGGTAAAGTCTCGACCAGGGGCTTTAGATAAAAGTCTATAAATTGACACACAAGATCAGACAAACCCCCAATCCCCGATACTATAGGATGTCCTGGGGGGTCGAGGGCATCCTTGTGCACCTTAGGTAACAGATAAAATGTTGGAACCCTGGGAGATTTGACTATCAAACCATCAAAAACGCCCTTGGGGATAATACCTCCCTCAAAAGCCCTAACAAGGATCTACTCTTACTCCCACAAATAGGTAACCATAGGATTGGAGGACAACTTGAGGTACGTATTAGTATCCTTATGTTGACGGAATGCTTCCCGCTCATATTTCTCACCTGGCTAGACAACAATGTTTCCCCCCTTGTCCGCGGGTTTAAAGACAACGTCCTGCAAAGATTTTAACTGTGTGATAGCCGGACGCTGCTTAAAAGTTAAGTTATCATAAGTGCGTCTTGTAGATAGTTTTCTGAAATCCTCACCAGTTTTGTAAATATCTCGAATGCTGGACTCAGGGACAAGGGGGGGAACCTGGTAGATCTGGGCAGGATGAAAGGTGGGAACTTACTTACATGAGAGGTATCTTGTTCCTCAAGTAGATCCTCCAAATCACGGAGCGTCTGCTTCTCAATTTCGCTCATGGTTTCTGATGTAGATTTTTTACCATGTAATTTTTTCATATTCAACTTGTGGGAGAAAAGATGCAGATCTTTCAGGGCTGTAAAGTAATTGAATGGGTTAGTAGGAGAGAAAGTCAAACGCTTACCCAGGACTTCCAACTGAGACTCAGTGAGAATGTGCGATGAGATATTTAGTACCTGAAGTCTACCCTGATGGCCAATCTGGGCTGTCCTTCCCCCTGCTCCTTTACTCTTGGTATATTGTCTGGTAGCAGTCCTTTTGTTGGTGGGTTCAGAAGTGGAGGTATGCTCTGATTGTGATGTTTAAGGCCTTATAGCCAAGAGTGGATCTACAGGAACGTGCAGAAGTAGATCTGGATCGAGAATAGGACATACTCCTAAATCTAGGACGTGACCAGCCAAAAGAGCTCCGCCATCTGTACACCCTGGATTGTTGTTTGTCTTGGATATCTCTATTAAATTTTTTTGTTTTAGTGGATTGAATGTCATTAACCTACTTTTGTAGTTCGGCATCAATCTCTTCATTTAATTTTTTTAGGGCATCGCTCGTCATATCCCTCTCTAAAGTGGACTGTAAGCCATCAATCTCCTTTTCAATAGATTCCAATGAATCATGATTCATCTGCTTGAGTAGAACCATGAATCCCTTGGAACAAGTATTAGTAAGTTCTTCCCAGCTATTTTTAAAAATTTCATCCTAAATCGGAAATGAAGGGAAGACTTGTATACAAAGTCCTTGAGGAATGAGATCTTTCTGAATATACTTGTCCAAAAACTCATAATTCCACCAGATTTGCGTTCTTTTGTTTAATAACTCCTTGAAACCATGGATAACTTCCTATAGTTCTTTACTGGACCCATCAATACCCCCATCAGCATTATCGAGGCAAGCATCGCTGATCTGTGCCCGCCAAGTGCGATTACGTGAACGCAAGTCCATGCTAAGAAAGGGAAAAACTGTGACAAAAACACATAAAATATTGATAACAAATAGTAGCGCCCTGCCCCAAGCTCACTCAATCCACTCCAAAAACATCATGAAAGAAAAGAGGAAATGCGGAGCATCGATGAACAATAAATATTAAAGTTTATTCCATAAGTAGTCCATATAAGAATTAAAATTAATTGGTATCATACAGTAACCCACAAGATAATGCCAGGAAATGCTGAAACCCCGCTCCCACCTTCACACACTCAGACAATGCCCCCAAAGGGGAGAAAACCAAGAGGCCCCATGGTGTATTTTCTCTTTTCCTTCATATATATAAGTGGAAACGAAAAAGTACACATATTTGGTATCGCCGCATCGGGAACGAGCCAGACTATAAAACGGTCACACTTGTTCATTCCTTCAGTGCACACCGTAAAGAAGAAAAAAGGAGCAAAAACCTTTGCTTTTTCATCATGCCTCCAAATAAAAAGTAGAATAAAACACGATCAAAAAGTTATATCAAAATAGAAATGGTACCGCTAAAAACGTCATTTTTTCCTGCAAAAACCAAGCTGCCATACAGCTCCAACGACGGAAAAATAAAAAAGTTATAGCTTTCAGAATAAAACGATGCAAAAACAATTATTTTTACTATAAAATAGTTTTTATTGTGAAAAAGCTGCAAAACTTTAAAAAAATATAAATGTGGTATCGCTGTAATCGTACTGACCCAAAGAATAAAGCTGCTTTATTAATTTTACTACAGATGGAACGTCATAAAAAAAAATTCCTGAATTCCTGGTGTTTGATCATTTTGTCTCCCAAAAATCAGAATAGAAAGCGATCAAAAAATGTCATGTGCCCGAAAATGGTTCCAATAAAAACATCAGCTCGTCCCGCAAAAAACAAGCTATCACATGACTCGGCCAAAATATGAAAAAATTATAGCTCTCAAAATATGGTGATGCAAAAACTTGTTTTTGCAATAAAAAGCGTCATTTAGCATGTGACAGCAGCCAAACATAAAAACTCGATATAAATCTGGTATCGCTGTAATTGCACCGACCGACCCGAAGAATAAAGTCACCTAATCACTTATACCGCATGAGGAACGGCGTAAAAAATAAATAAAACCAATTCTTCACATGCTGTTGATTTTTTCAGTCGGCCTCCCAAAGATCGCAGTAAGGCTCGGAGCACATTTATCCCGCGCACTGCACTGAGCGCTTGCACCAGGGTTTCCATGTAAATCTCTGAAATACGTGATTCAGACAGAACCCCCGGCGGAAGATTCCCAATAATGAGGCAGATGGAGGCACTGTGGATGCAATAAGACCCATGATCCGGCGATGTCCGTCTTTTTAGTGATACATAAACGCGCAGTCAGCCAGTTTTGTGCACCTCTGAAAAGAAGGACACCGCTGAACAGAGGCCTGACGGAGTCCAGAGTAACTCTGCTGCCTCATCATAGTGAGTGGATCAAGGGTTTCATCTGTCACGTCACTCAGAGATTTAGATAGAAACCACAAAGTAAGTGCTCAGCGTAGAGCGCCGGATAAATGTGATCCCAAACAATATGTAAAATGTTCCCAATAAAAGCTTCCACTCAATTCACAATAAAAGCAAGACCTCACTCAGGTCTGTCATCTATTAACGGAAATATAGGGGGCTTCCACGTTACTGCTAGTACAAAGGCTCTGGAAAAGCATTATGGCTGCTCACCCCCCTAAATGAAATTCTGCTCTCCCAAATTCAAATGCCCCCCCCTTCTGAGTTCCACAGTGTACCTAAACCACATATACGATCCACATGTTTTGCATTTCTGTAGTGATGAGAGCCCGCCTAATTTATGGGTGCATGTAATATAGTAACATAGTAACATAGTTACTTATTAAGGTTGAAGGAAGACTTTAAGTCCATCTAGTTCAACCCATAGCCTAACCTAACATGCCCAACATGTTGATCTAGAGGAAGTAAAAGAAAACCCACATTGGGGGAAAAAAAAATCCTTCCCGACTCCACATACGGCAATCAGACTAGTTCCCTGGATCAACACCTTATCAAGGAATCTAGTATATACTGTATACCCTGTAACTTTATACTTTTCAAGAAAAAAGTATCCAGAAGCACGGGCTGGGCATAACGTACTGGTGACTGCAAAGTACTGGTCACGACAGTGTACTGGTCACTACAACGGCAGTTTGCATTTTTCACTCAGCAACATCCACTGCTGCCTGTTTCTGGAAAACACTCATGGAGTCAAAATCATCACTACACTTGTAGATTAATTCCTAAAGAGGAATAATTTCCAAACTGGGGTCACTTGAGGGGGATTCTGCTTTTATGGCATTTAGAGGCTCCTTATATAGAGTCTGGAAACTATTCTAGAATAATTTGTTCTCCAAGAGTCAAATAGCGCTCCGTCCCTCCAGAGTCTTACTATGTGGCTAAGCAGTACTGTACGGCCACATATGGGGTATAGCGAAGTTCAGAAGAAATTGTGTAACACATCTTGGCACCATTTTTGCCCTTTTCTCAGTGTGAAAATGTTAAATCTGGGGCAAAAACAATTTTTTGTGATAAAAATGTAATTATTTTTTCTTCATTGCCCGATGGTATCAAATTCTGTGACACACTTGTGGTGTCAGTATGATCACTGCACCACTAGATGAACTCATTCAGAGATGTAGTTTGTAAAATGGGGTCACTTACGGGGCTTTCTGGCACCTCAGGGGCTCTGCCAATGTGACATGGCCCCCTCGAACCAATGCAGCAAAACCTGCACTGTACTATGGCGTTCTTTCCTGCCCTGCCGTGCTTCCAGCCAGTAGTTTTCCACCACCTACTGGGTATTGGCATACTAAGGAGAAATTGCACAACAAACTTTGGGGTCCATTTTTTCTTGCTATCCTTGTGAAAATAAAAAAGTGGGGGCTAAAATCACATTTTTTAGTTAAAAATGTTTTTTTTTATTTTGACGGCTCAATATTATAAATTTCTGTGAAGCCCCTGGAGATTCAAGATGCTCACCAAATATCTAGATAAATTCCTTGAGGGGCCTAGTTTCCAAAACGGGGTCACTTGTTGGGGGTTTCCACTGTTTAGGCACGTCAGGGGCTCTCCAAATGCAACATGGCATCCGCTATAGATTCCAGGCAATTTTGCATTCCAAAAGTCAAATGGCGCTCCTTCCCTTCCGAGCTCTGCCGTGCGCCCAACCAGTAGTATTCTCCTACATATGGGGTATCGTGCTCAGGAGAAATTGCACAACAAACTGTATGGTGCAATTTCTCCTGTTACCTTTATGAAAATGCAAAATATGAAGCTAAAAAGATTTATTTGGAAAAATGTTATATTTTTTATTTCCATGGCTCTACATTATAAACTTCTGTGAAGCACCTGTGAGTTCAAGGTGCTCAATACACATCTAGATAAGTTCCCTAAGGGGTCTAGTTCCTAAAATGGTGTCACTTGTTGGGAATTTCCACTGTTTAGTCACATCAGGGGCTCTCCAAACACGACATGGCAACCGCTAATTGTTCCAGCATATTTTACATTCAAAAAGTCAAATGGCGCTCCTTCCCTTCAGAGTTCTACCATGCGCCCAAACAGTAGATTTCCCCCACATATGGGGTATCGGCATGCTCAGGAGTAATTGCAAAACAAAATGTATGGTCCATTTTCTCCTGTTACCCTTGCAAAAGTAAAAAAAAATAGGTCTAAAGGAAACTTTTTGTGAAAGAAAAGTAAATGTTTATTTTTTCCTTCCATATATCATTCATTCCTGTGAAGCACCTGAAGAGTTAATAAACTTCTTGAATGTGGATTGGTGCACCTTGAGGGGTGTAGTCTTTAGAATGGTGTCATTTGGGGTATTTTCTTTCATATAGGCTCCTCAAATTCACTTCAAATATGAGATGGTACCTAAAAAAAATGGTTTTGTAAAATTTGTTAAAAAAAAATGAAAAATCGCTGGTCAACTTTTAACCCTTATAACTTCCTAACACGAAAAAATTTTGGTTCCAAAATTGTGCTGATGTAAAGCAGACATGTGGGAAATGTTATTTATTAACTATTTTGTGCGATACGACTCTCTGATTTAAGGGCATAAAAATTAAAAGTTTGAAAATTGCAACATTTTTACCAAATTTCGTTTTTTTTTTCACAAATAAACGCAAGTCACATCGAAGAAATTTTACCACTATCATAAATACTATATGTCATGACACAACATTCTCAGAATCACCGGGATCTGTTGAAGCGTTCCAGAGTTATGACCTCATAAATTGACAGTGGTCAAAATTGTAAAAACTGGCCCGGTCACGACGGCAAAAACAGGTCCTGGCACGAAAGGGTTAATAGTTAAACTTATCTGTGATAGAATTATTGTTATTTTGAATTTTGTAGTCTAAACTTTGCTATTAAGACCTTCATTGGGGTATGCTCATTTTTGCCACATGGTCTTGAAAGAATTTGTTAGAAAAATAATTTTTGGGGGGCGAGCAAAGAAACAAATCTTGTTTGCAATCAATGGCCTACATTTGTGGGAGTATTTTGTAATATGATATCACATAGAAAATGTTGATTCTGAAACCATGAGTTTTCTGACAAATTTGTTGGGGTGTACTCATTTATACTGAGCACTGTATATGTTATGGATCATGTAATAGAAACATAATGCCAGTGTAAATGTCATTATTTCATTATCTCTTTTGCCTAAATAATAATTTCTGCTCTTGTTTAATTCCAGACTGCTATGCTGAATTTAATAAATCCTCTGACACATTCACATTTACTCAGTATGTTTTGGGCAGCTCATTTCTCTGAATACAGAATTGTTTTTCAGTTTGGAGCCTCCACCTGCCCTCTTACTCGAGAATAGGAAAGGTCATGTGCAGACTGTGTAGGACAAGAATATGAAAAGCACGCCAGGGAATCTAGTTATAGAGCCCACTGTTGAGATAAGTAAATATTTTATATGAATCAGACATATTTTATGCGCTACAGAAACAATAATTTAAAGTATGTAGGTGCTTGATGAAATGGTTGGAGTGAAGTTAAAAAGCTCAGTAAAAGTGCTGAAGATATATTAGCATTGTGTGGTATCACAGAACAATGAAATGTGAAATTAATCCAGCATTACAGCCATAATAGAGGTAGATAAAATGGATTGTTTCATATTAATGCTTGTCTGTCTTTATATATCTGTATTCTTTCGAGGTCGACTACATAGACTTCTACTGTCATAGGCAAGTATTACTCATGTACTCGTCTTACAGGAGACCTAGGTTTGATTCTGCTCCATGGTGTTACCTTCATTGATGTTTTATGTTTTCCTTGGTTCTAAACTTGTGTATTTGTGTGCCCTAGAATTCCTTTGTCCCACAGATATTCTGACTCAGTACTGGTATCCAACAGTTCTTTGTTGTACATGAAAAGATTTTAGTATAACTCCTACTAATGTATTATCTAAAGGCAAGCAGACATTGCTCACGTGTTGGATCCAAACAGTAGACACTGCATTTACACACCTCCCAAATTTTGAAGAACAGAAAGATAAACAAATCATGTGGCAAATTTTGGCCATGCCCCTGGTCACACCCCCAATTCACGCCCATTTGCCATTTCTTTCTACCCTGGAAGGAGGAGATGTCAGAGGGGTGCTGGCAGTGAGAGAAATTCAGACGCCTGAGACTGCAGGGCATAGACCCAAATCCGGGACTGTCCGCTGTATCCGGGACAGTTGGGACTAGAGATGAGCAGATTGATTCCCTGATCCAGTGTACAGATCTGTGCTACCCGATGGCTGAATGGGAGGCCTGCAAATCTCTGACCATCCAGCGTCCCTAGAGCAGCTTTTGATTATTCAGAGCTGGTGCAATATCTGTGCATAATGGCCATGCAATTGTACACATGTGTCACTGTATAGTGAGGGATATAAGAAATGGTGTGCACACAAGGAAGAAATAATAGCTTATATTGAAAACACACTGGCGCTGTCCTGATTAAATGCGTGTAAAAGCTGCTGACACCCTGGCAAATGGAGTGTGCATATCTGCCTAAAATGTTGTAAACAGAAAATATTATAAAAAGGGGCTGCCGTGCTAATAACAATTTGCCCATGAGCAGATCATGATGTGACTGCAAACCTGCAGTCACTGAATGTTCCAAGGTTCCTGAAATTGGGGAGCGTCCTCCCGTTCTAAGAAATATCTCCTGTGCCCGCGTCTGTAAGCTCCGACGGTCAGCCTCGGCCGATACACCGCTGTGTGGTAGCGTGGTGAGCGGGCTGCGTGGTTAGCCGTGACGTCACCTGCCCGTGGAAGACGGACATGTACAAGGACCATCCTAACGCGTTTTGAGGGCACCGTCCTTCTTTCTAGCTATAATATTATCCACACAGGTAATCCCCCATTGCCTGGTTACTTCCTACCTTGCTGTGCTTATACTTGCACACTTGTGACACCCTCTAATTATTTCTTCCTTGTGTGCGCATCATTTCTTATATCCCTCACTAGACAATGACACATGTACAATTCCCTGGCCATTATCTGCCTTTGCACTAGTAACATATACACATCTGTGACACACTTTAGTGCTTCATCACTTTTTACATATATACACACTGCTCAAAAAAATAAAGGGAACACTTAAACAACAGAATATAACCCAAGTGAATCAAACTTCTGTGAAATCAAACTGTCCACTTAGGAAGCAACACTGAATGACAATCAATTTCACATGCTGTTGTGCAAATAGAATAGACAACAGATGGAAACTATTGGCAATTATCAAGACACCCTCAATAAAGGAGTGATTCTGCAGGTGAGGACCACAGACCACATCTCGGTACCAATGCTTTATGGCTGATGTTTTGGTCACTTTTGAATGTTGGTTGTGCGTTCACACTCGTGGTAGCATGAGATGGACTCTACAACCTACACAAGTGGCTCAGCTAGGGCAGCTTATCCAGGATGGCACATCAATGCAAGCTGTGGCAAGAAGGTTTGCTGTGTCTGTCAGAGTAGTGTCCAGAGGCTGGAGGCACTACCAGGAGACAGGCCAGTACACCACGAGACGTGGAGGGGCCGTAGGAGGGCAACAACCCAGCAGCAGGACTGCTACCTCAGCATTTATGTAAGGAGCAACAGGAGGAGCACTGCCAGATCCCTGCAAAATGACCTCCAGCAGGCCACAAATGTGCATGTGTCTGCAAAAACAGTTAGAAACCGACTCCATGAGGATGGTCTGAATGCCCGATGTCCACAGATTGGGGGTTGTGCTCACAGCCCAACACCATGCAGGACACTTGGCATTTGCCACAGAACACCAAGATTGGTAAATTCGCCACTGGCACCCTGTGCTCTTCACAGATGACAGCAGGTTCACACTGAGCACATGTGACAGACATGACAGAGTCTGGAGACGCCATGGAGAGTGATCTGCTACCTGCAACATCCTTCAGCATGACCGGTTTGGCAGTGGGTCAGTAATGGTGTGGGGTGGCATTTTTTAGGAGGGCCGCACAGCCCTCCATGTGCTCGCCAGAGGTAGCCTGACTGCCATTAGGTACGGAGATGAGATCCTCAGACCCCTTGTGAGACCATATGCTGGTGCCGTTGGACCTGGATTCCTCCTAGTGCAGGACAATGCCAGACCTCATGTGGCTGGAGTGTGTCAGCAGTTCCTGCAAGATGAAGGCATTGAAGCTATAGACTGGTCCACCCGTTCCTCAGACCTGAATCAGGTTGAACACATCTGGCACATCATGTCTCGCACCATCCACCAACGTCATCTACCACAGACTGTCCAGAAGTTGGCAGATGCTTTAGCCCAGGTCTGGGAGGAGATCCCTCAGGAGACCATACGCCACCTCATCAGGATCATGCCCAGGCGTTGTAGGGAGATCATACACATGCTATAGAGCATCATTTCCTTGTCTTGAGGCATTTCCACTGAAGTTGGATCAGCCTGTAACTTCATTTTCCACTTTGATTTTGAGCATCATTCCAAGTCCGGACCTCTGTGGGATATTAGTTGTGATTTACGTTGATCATTTTTAGGTTTTATTGTTCTCAACACATTCTCCTATGTAATTAATAAAGATTTACAACTGGAATATTTAATTCAGCGATATCTAGGATGTGGAATTTTAGTGTACCCTTTATTTTTTTGAGCAGTGTATATATTTTTAGTGCATACCATTTACACTGATAACAAGTTTAAACAGGTGCCGTTACTACAGGTAATAAGTGGAGGAAAGAGGAGACTCTTAAAGAAGAAGTTACAGGTCTGTGAGAGCCAGAAATCTTGATTGTTTGTTTCTGACCAAATACTTACTTTCCACCATAATATGCAAATAAAATGTTAAAAAAACAGACAATGTGATTTTCTGGATTTTTTTTTCTCAGTTTGTCTCCCATAGTTGAGGTCTACCTATGATGTAAATTACAGACGCCTCTCATCTTTTTAAGTGGCGGAACTTGCACTATTGCTGACTGACTAAATACTTTTTTGCCCCACTGTATATATATATATATATATATATATATATATATATATATATATATATATATATATATATATATAACACATTATAACACATAATAAATATGTAAGGTAATATAATAATATATATATATATATATAATATTATATTAATTATTATTGTATATTAATTATTTATTAGACATATGCACTACTCACATATTAGATGCATACAATGCAAACATGAATACAGTACTTTAATTATCACTCTTATCATGGGTGATTTCAACATCCCCATTGCCTCTCCCCTCTCCCCATCTGCTTCTCACCTTTTATCTCTATCCTCCTCTTTTGGCCTCTCGCAGCATACTAACTCTCCAACACATGAAGATGGAAACTCCCTTGACTTGGTCTTCTCCCGACTTTGCTCAGTGGATGACTTCACAAACTCCCCTCTCCCGCTCTCTGACCACAACCTTCTTTCATTCTCTATCAAGAACTGCCATCCCGCTCAGGTCACCCCCACTTTCCACACCTATAGAAACATACAGGCCATTAACACCCAGAAACTTATGAAGAACTTGCAGTCCTCATTGGCCCCTATTTCCTCCATCTCATGTCCTGATTCTGCATTGAAGCATTACAATGAAACCCTGCAAAGTGCTCTGGATGAAGCTGCTCCTCCTATACATAAAACAACTCGGCACAGACGGCAACAACCGTGGCACACGCTGCAAACACGTTTCCTGCAGCGGTGCTCCAGGTGCGCAGAACGTCTGTGGAGAAAATCTAATCTACCCGAAGATTTCATCCATTATAAGTTCATGCTAAAGACATACAATTCTGCCCTTCACCTCTCCAAACAAACCTACTTCAACACCCTCATCACCTCCCTGTCCAATAACCCTAAACGTCTCTTTGACACGTTCCAGTCCCTACTCAACCCAAGAGAGCAGGCCCCAACCACGGATCTCCGTGCTGACGATCTGGCCAATTACTTCAAAGAAAAAATTGACCACATTCGACAGGAAATCATCTCCCAATCTCTTCATACCATGCACTGTCCTCCCTCCCCCACTGCATCTAGTTCACTCTCTGACTTTGAAGCAGTTACAGAAGAAGAAGTAAGCAGGCTCCTTGCATCTTCTCGCCCGACCACTTGCACCAGTGACCCCATTCCGTCACATCTCCTCCAGTCCCTTTCCCCGGCTATCACCTCTCACCTAACAAAAATATTCAACCTTTCCCTCACTTCCGGTATTTTTCCCTCCTCATTTAAGCATGCCATCATACATCCATTACTTAAAAAACCATCCCTCGATCAAAACTGTGCCGCTAATTATAGACCTGTCTCTAATCTTCCCTTCATCTCTAAACTCCTCGAACGCCTGGTCCACTCCCGTCTTACCCGCTATCGCTCAGATAACTCTCTTCTCGACCCTCTTCAATCTGGCTTCCGCTCTTTACACTCTACTGAAACTGCCCTCATTAAAGTCTCTAATGACCTACTAACAGCTAAATCTAATGGTCACTACTCCATGCTAATTCTCTTGGATCTCTCTGCAGCATTCGACACTGTGGATCATCAGCTCCTCCTCACTATGCTCCGCTCCATCGGCCTCAAGGACACCATTCTCTCCTGGTTCTCCTCCTATCTCTCTGACCGATCCTTCACTGTATGTTTTGCTGGTTCCTCCTCCTCTCACCTTCCCCTTACTGTTGGGGTTCCTCAAGGATCAGTCCTAGGCCCCCTACTCTTCTCGTTGTATACTGCCCCTATTGGACAAACAATCAGTAGATTTGGTTTCCAGTACCATCTCTATGCTGACGACACCCAATTATACACTTCTGCTCCCGATATCACACCGACCTTTTTAGAAAACACCAGTGATTGTCTTACCGCTGTCTCTAACATCATGTCCTCCCTCTATCTGAAACTAAACCTGTCAAAAACTGAACTCCTCGTGTTCTCTCCCTCTACTAACCTTCCTTTGCCTGACATTGCCATCTCCGTGTGCGGTTCCACCATTACTCCAAAGCAACATGCCCGCTGCCTTGGGGTCATCCTTGATTCTGACCTTTCATTCACCCCCTACATCCGATCACTGGCTCGCTCTTCTTACCTGCATCTCAAAAACATTTCTAGAATTCGCCCTTTTCTTACTTTCGACTCTGCAAAAACTTTGACTGTTTCACTTATTCATTCTCGTCTGGACTATTATAACTCTCTACTAATCGGTCTCCCTCTTGCAAAACTCTCCCCGCTCCAATCTGTCCTGAATGCTGCAGCCAGGATCATATTCCTCACCAACCGTTACACCGATGCCTCTACCCTGTGCCAGTCATTACACTGGCTACCCATCCACTCCAGAATCCAGTACAAAACTACTACCCTCATCCACAAAGCACTCCATGGCTCAGCACCACCCTACATCTCCTCCCTGGTATCAGTCTACCACCCTACCCGTGCCCTCCGCTCCGCTAATGACCTCAGGTTAGCATCCTCAATAA
Organism: Ranitomeya imitator; assembly: GCF_032444005.1. Classification (NCBI taxonomy): domain Eukaryota; kingdom Metazoa; phylum Chordata; class Amphibia; order Anura; family Dendrobatidae; genus Ranitomeya; species Ranitomeya imitator. The sequence continues at coordinate 407,119,537 of NC_091284.1, forward strand.
TCAGAACCTCCCACTCCCGTCTCCAAGACTTTACACGTGCTGCGCCGATTCTTTGGAATGCACTACCTAGGTTAATACGATTAATCCCCAATCCCCACAGTTTTAAGGGTGCCCTAAAAACTCATTTGTTCAGACTGGCCTACCGCCTCAATGCATTAACCTAACGATCCCTGTGTGGCCTATTCATAATAAAAAAAAAAAAAAAAAAAAAAAAAGGTTCCTCGCATCATGTTCTCATACACTTTATGCAGTATTAGCCCTCTGTGTCTGTACTGCTACATACTTAGGCAGGTAACTGGTTCATGCAGCTTTACATGAACACCTGAGCCTTACACTATAGCTGGTCCGAATAACTAAAGCAATTGTTACCATCCACCTCTCGTGTCTCCCCTTTTCCCCATAGTTTGTAAGCTTGCGAGCAGGGCCCTCACTCCTCCTGGTATCTGTTTTGAACTGTATTTCTGTTATGCTGTAATGTCTATTGTCTGTACAAGTCCCCTCTATAATTTGTAAAGCGCTGCGGAATATGTTGGCGCTATATAAATAAAATTATTATTATTATTATTATTATTTAATTAATGAATAATTTCCATACTAAATTCAAATCACAAGCATTACCAGAGAGACGAATATGCTGTTATATAACAACACTTTTAAACACAGAAAACATACACCCACATAACAGATACTATATAATTAGTGAATATCACAAATGTATTGAAATATCCAGTTAACCCCTTCCCGACATGCCCCGTATTAGTACGGCGCATGTCGGGTCCTCTGCTTTGATGTGGGCTCCGGCGGTGAGCACACATCAAAGTCGCGACATGTCAGCTGTTTTGTACAGCTGACATGTGCGTGCAATAGTGGTAGGTTAAATCGCGATTCACCTGCCGCTATTAACCTATTAAATGCCGCTGTCAAACGCTGACAGCGACATTTAACCGGCGCTTCCGGCCGCGTGGCTGGAAATGAGTGCATTGCCGACCCCTTTCACATGATCAGGGGTCGGCAATGCATCAGGATGGTAACCATAGAGGTCCTTGAGACCTCTATGGTTACTGATGCCGGCCTGCTGTGAGCGCCCCCCTGTGGTCGGCGCTCATAGCATGCCTGCATTTCAGCTACATAGCAGCGATCTGATGATGGCTGCTATGTAGCAGAGCCGATCAGGTTATGCCAGCTTCTTGTCTCCCATGGAGGCTATTGAAGCATGGCAAAAGTAAAAAAAAATGTTTCTAAAAATATGAAAAAATAAAAAATATATAAAAGTTTAAATCACCCCCTTTCGCCCCATCCAAAATAAAACAGTTAAAAAAAAGCCAAACCTACACATATTTGGTATCGCCGCGTTCAGAATCGCCTGATCTATCAATAAAAAAAGAATTAACCTGATCACTAAACGGTGTAGCAAGAAAAAAATTTGAAACACCAGAATTATGTTTTTTTGGTCGCGCGACATTGCATTAAAATGCGATCAAAAGAACTTATCTGCACAAAAGTGGTATCATTAAAAACGTCAGCTCGGTGCTCAAAAAATAAGCCCTCACCCAACCTGCGATCCCGAAAAATGGAGACGCTACAGGTATCGGAAAATGGCCATTTTTTTTTTTTAGCAAAGTTTTGAATTTTTTTTTACCACTTGGATAAAAGAAAACCTAGACATGTTTGATGTCTATGAACTCGTAATGACCTGGAGAATCATAATATTCAGTCAGTTTTAAATTTAGTGACGCTATCAAAAAAGCCAATCAAAAAACAAGTGTGGGATTGCACTTTTTTTTGCAATTTCACCGCACTTTGAATTTTTTCTAATTTTCTGGTACAAGACATGGTAAAACCAATGGTGTTGTTCAAAAATACAACTCGTCCTGCAAAAAATAAGCCCTCATATGACCATATTGACGGAAAAATAAAAAAGTTATGGCTGTGGGAAGGAGGGGAGCGAAAACGAAAACGCAAAAATGAAAAAGGGCCACTGCGGGAAGGGGTTAATCAATTAAAGTTCATAAATAAGCAGACCAAATGGGGCAAATAGTTTCTGTATAATGACTCTAATAACAGTAACTCATAATAGATAAATATGAAGTGAAAGTACACCAGAGACTTTTCTGACATTTTCAAGTGTAGCGAGCTCTGCTGCACTTGAAAACAACAACTGACACACCCAACCCTTACCTGCAAGATTAAATGTGAATCGTGGCCATGGGCCTCTTGCAAAAGCCAGACCGGAGAGTGATCCATCCCACTACCTTCCTACCGATCTCTCCAAAAATAAAGCCTATGTCTGGTTTTCCTATATCTGACTTGGTCAAATAGCTTGGCCAAGTCCACACTCCAGTGTGTTCAGTATGCTTCCATACACATCCTGGGGGACACGGAATGACTCTCGTATAGGATTCCCATCACATTAGGGTTGAGCGAAACGGGTCGTTCATTTTCAAAAGTCGCCGACTTTTGGCAAAGTCGGGTTTCATGAAACCCGATCCGACCCCTGTGCGGGGTCGGCCATGCGGTACGCGACTTTCGCGCCAAAGTCGCGTTTCAATGACGCGAAAAGCGCCATTTCTCAGCCAATGAAGGTAAACGCAGAGTGTGGGCAGCGTGATGACATAGGTCCTGGTCCCCACCATCTTAGAGAAGGGCATTGCAGTGATTGGCTTGCTGTCTGCGGCGTCACAGGGGCTATAAAGGGGCGTTCCCGCCGACCGCCATGTTACTGCTGCTGATCTGAGCTTAGGGAGAGGTTGCTGCCGCTTCGTCAGAAGCAGGGATAGCGTTAGGCAGGGTCCATTAACCACCAAACCGCTTGTGCTGTAGCGATTTCCACTGCCCAACACCACCTTCGGTGTGCAGGGACAGTGGAAGCTACATTTTTTTTTTTTTCCCCTCAACGCTGTAGCTCATTGGGCTGCCCTAGAAGGCTCCCTGATAGCTGCATTGCTGTGTGTACGCCGCTGTGCAAACCAACTGCTTTTTTCAAAGCACAAATCCTCTTGTTCCTTCCTTTCTGCACAGCTATCTTTTTTGTTTGTCCACACTTTTTATTTAATTTGTGCATCAGTCCACTCCTTATTGCTGCCTGCCATACCTGGCTGAGATTACTGCAGGGAGATAGTAATTGTTGGACACTCCCTGGTTTTTTTTTTTGGTTTTTTTTGTGGGAGATTAAGATTGACATTTCTGCTAGAGTGCCATCCCTGTGTGTGCCATCTCTCACTCAGTGGGCCATAGAAAGCCTATTTATTTTTTTGCTTGATTTGGGTTATAAAATCTACCTGAAAAAATCACTACCTCAATCAGTGGGAGAAAAATATTGGCCTCAGGGCTTGTGTGCCACTCTTGACTCCTGTGTGTGCCATCTCTCAGTCAGTGGGCCATAGAAAGCCTATTTATTTTTTTGCTTGATTTGGGTTCTAAAATCTACCTGAAAAAATCACTACATCAATCAGTGGGAGAAAAATATTGGCCTCAGGGCTTGTGTGCCACTCCTGACTCCTGTGTGCATCATCACTCACTCAGTGGGCCATAGAAAGCCCATTTTTTTTTTTGCTTTATTTGGGTTCTAAATTGTACCTGAAAAAATCAATAAATCAATCAGTGGGAGATTAATATTGGCCTTTGGGCTTGTGTGCCAGTCCTAAGCGTGCCATCTCTCTCTCTCAGATAGTGGGCCATAGAAAGCCTATTTATTATTTTTTTTATTGGGTTTATAAATTTTCCCTGGAACAAAAAAAAAAAAGTGGGAGATTAATATTGGCCTCTGGGCTTGTGTGCCAGTCCTGAGCGTGCCATCTCTCTCACAAATAGTGGGCCATAGAAAGCCTATTTATTTTATTTTTTTTGGTTTTATAAATTCTCCCTGAAACAAAAAAGGGAGATTAATATTGGCCTTTGGGCTTGTGTGCCAGTCCTAAGCGTGCCATCTCTCTCTCTCAGATAGTGGGCCATAGAAAGCCTATTTATTATTTTTTTTTATTGGGTTTATAAATTTTCCCTGGAACAAAAAAAAAAAAGTGGGAAATTAATATTGGCCTCTGGGCTTGTGTGCCAGTCCTGAGGGTGCCATCTCTCTCACAAATAGTGGGCCATAGAAAGCCTATTTATGTTTTTGGTTGATTTGGGTTCTAAATTCTACCTGAAAAAATCAATAAATCAATCAGTGGGAGATAAATATTGGCCTCTGGGCTTGTGTGCCACTCCTGACTCCTGTGTGCGTCATCTTTCACTCAGTGGGCCATAGAAAGCCTTTTTTTGTTTTATTTGTTTTCTAAATTCTCCCTGAAAAAATAATTTTATTTTATTTGGTTTCTAAATTCTTCCTGAAAAAATCATTTTATTCTATTATTTTTTTTTCCTAAAGTCTCCCTGAAAAAACAAACAAAAACAAATCAGTGGGAGATTAATATTGCCCTTTCTGCTTGTGTGCCAGTCTTGACTCCTGGGTGTGCCATCTCTCTCTCCAATTGTGGGCCATAGAAAGCCTATTATTTTTTTAGCTTGATTTGGGTTCCAAAATCTACCTGAAAAAATCACTACATCAATCAGTGGGAGATAAATATTGGCCTCTGGGCTTGTGTGCCACTCCTGACTCCTGTGTGCGTCATCTCTCACTCAGTGGGCCATAGAAAGCCTTTTTTTGTTTTATTTGTTTTCTAAATTCTCACTGAAAAAATCATTTTATTTTATTTGGTTTCTAAATTCTTCCTGAAAAAATCATTTTATTCTATTATTTTTTTTTCCTAAAGTCTCCCTGAAAAAAAAAAAAAAAAAAAAAATCAGTGGGAGATTAATATTGCCCTTTCTGCTTGTGTGCCAGTCTTGACTCCTGGGTGTGCCATCTCTCTCTCTCTCTCCAATTGTGGGCCATAGAAAGCCTATTTTTTTTTAGCTTGATTTGGGTTCCAAAATCTACCTGAAAAAATCACTACATCAATCAGTGGGAGATAAATATTGGCCTCTGGGCTTGTGTGCCACTCCTGACTCCTGTGTGCGTCATCTCTCACTCAGTGGGCCATAGAAAGCCTTTTTTTGTTTTATTTGTTTTCTAAATTCTCACTGAAAAAATCATTTTATTTTATTTGGTTTCTAAATTCTTCCTGAAAAAATCATTTTATTCTATTATTTTTTTTTCCTAAAGTCTCCCTGAAAAAAAAAAAAAAAAACAAATCAGTGGGAGATTAATATTGCCCTTTCTGCTTGTGTGCCAGTCTTGACTCCTGGGTGTGCCATCTCTCTCTCTCTCTCCAATTGTGGGCCATAGAAAGCCTATTATTTTTTTAGCTTTATTTGGGTTCCAAAATCTACCTGAAAAAATCACTACATCAATCAGTGGGAGATAAATATTGGCCTCTGGGCTTGTGTGCCACTCCTGACTCCTGTGTGCGTCATCTCTCACTCAGTGGGCCATAGAAAGCCTTTTTTTGTTTTATTTGTTTTCTAAATTCTCACTGAAAAAATCATTTTATTTTATTTGGTTTCTAAATTCTTCCTGAAAAAATCATTTTATTCTATTATTTTTTTTTCCTAAAGTCTCCCTGAAAAAACAAAACAAAAACAAATCAGTGGGAGATTAATATTGCCCTTTCTGCTTGTGTGCCAGTCTTGACTCCTGGGTGTGCCATCTCTCTCTCTCTCTCCAATTGTGGGCCATAGAAAGCCTATTATTTTTTTAGCTTGATTTGGGTTCCAAAATCTACCTGAAAAAATCACTACATCAATCAGTGGGAGATAAATATTGGCCTCTGGGCTTGTGTGCCACTCCTGACTCCTGTGTGCGTCATCTCTCACTCAGTGGGCCATAGAAAGCCTTTTTTTGTTTTATTTGTTTTCTAAATTCTCCCTGAAAAAATCATTTTATTTTATTTGGTTTCTAAATTCTTCCTGAAAAAATCATTTTATTCTATTATTTTTTTTTCCTAAAGTCTCCCTGAAAAAAAAAAAAAAAAAATCAGTGGGAGATTAATATTGCCCTTTCTGCTTGTGTGCCAGTCTTGACTCCTGGATGTGCCATTTCTCTCTCTCTCTCCAATTGTGGGCCATAGAAAGCCTATTATTTTTTTAGCTTGATTTGGGTTCCAAAATCTACCTGAAAAAATCACTACATCAATCAGTGGGAGATAAATATTGGCCTCTGGGCTTGTGTGCCACTCCTGACTCCTGTGTGCGTCATCTCTCACTCAGTGGGCCATAGAAAGCCTTTTTTTGTTTTATTTGTTTTCTAAATTCTCCCTGAAAAAATCATTTTATTTTATTTGGTTTCTAAATTCTTCCTGAAAAAATCATTTTATTCTATTATTTTTTTTTCCTAAAGTCTCCCTGAAAAAAAAAAAATCAAATCAGTGGGAGATTAATATTTACATTTGTGCTTCAGTGACAGTCCTGCGTGTGTGGCATCTCTCTCATTTGTTGCCACCAACAACAGAGTGTGTAACATTGTGCCTGATTTTCGTTGTGGTCTCACTCACCTGTAAAGGGGTAGCTAAATCATACTGAAGTTATAGCTCACCGTGTAAGTTGTGTGACAGCAACAAATACCGTTAGTTTGTTTACGTTTTTAAAACAATGAGGAAGTCTGGTGGAAGAGGTCGTGGCCGGGGGCGTTCATTGTCAGCTGGTAATGAGGGTAGTGGTAGTGGTGGAGCATCAGCTGGTCGTGGGAAAAAAAATATTGCACCTAAGTCTGGAGCTGTGGAGCCAGGTTCGTCGTCTGGCTACACAAGGCCTCGAACGCTCCCTTTTCTGGGAGTAGGAAAACCGCTTTTAACCCTCCGTCACATACAATATTCGGACTAACGAGTTCACATACAATGTGCCTGTCAGGCGCCTGCTGGAAAAATACCTATAATATCTAATGTTTGCAATTTCAGTGCTCTAAAAGTGATCAGTGACCTTCATAGGGATGTAATAAAAGAGACTACACATAATCAGTTGCAAAAAAAACATTTACTTAACATAAAACTAATAACTATGAAATACAAACTTTTCAAAACTCACGCCAAATAGTTCCCAGTTCGACTCTCTCAAAAAAATGTACAAAGAAAATTTTTGAACACAAACTTAATTTTAAGGTACCTTAAGTACTATTAAAAACATATTCAATCAGAAGTAGATGCTGAGGTTTCCCCAGAAAAGTCACACTTGCAGAGCAAATAGCAAGAATTACACACCATTTTTGCATGTGTCAGGCAAATTGCTTTATGACATTTGAGACATTCATAATTTGAAAGCCTTCTGGTTCCGCTTTCCGTTTGGCAGGTGGTGCATCTCCTTCTTTTGTGAGGTGGTGCAGATGGTGACTTTTCACCATCATCTTCTGGGCGGAACCTTTTGAGCTGAACTTGAAGGCGAGAGGGGATACCGATTGTTTTCACGCTTCTCCTGCGTAGCTCTCCAAGTACTAGTTCATGGGCCAATTTTTTCAGATACAATCGTCTACGGAGTGGTTCAAGCTTGTTTTCAAGATCCCTGTCACCACTGTCACCATCTTGCTCTGTTTCAGAATCCAGGACACATTCTTCCACCTCATCATGAGAATCAATCTCACTTTCCTCTCCTAAATCCTCATTCAGTGTGAGGTCTCTATCATCTAACAGCATGTTTGTTACTTCCTCAACATCAAGTTGTTTGGATAAATTGTACATTTTCCTCTCCATTTCAGCAGATAATCTGAAGCAAGAGAAGGAATATGTTAGGGAACTACTGTATATGCCTGAGCAGCACACTTTCTTTTATAAAATCTCCCTTATTTCTATGAAATATCCTCACATTTTGTGCTATACATTCATAAAACAAGCTAAATAAACTATTGTGATGAATAAAAACATAAAATACCAACCTTACTGAATGTGACGTATTCACATACAATGAGCCTGAGAGATCTGTGCAGCTATATCCTCTCCCCTGAAGCTCTGAAATCCAACTGTGATATCAGTTTTCACAGACCTTCAAGAGACAGGAGACTACCTGGAGGGAGGGGGTTTCCTCACAATCTGGTGAGGAAGGAGAAATTAAAGTAAAAGAGAAGCGCCTGTCAGATCAGTTGTATGTGACGGAGGGTTAAAGCCGGAACAGCAAGAGCAAGTTTTGGCTTATCTTGCTGACTCAGCCTCTAGCTCTTTTGCCTCCTCTCGTGAAACTGGTAAATGTCAAAGCAGCGCGTCGTTAGTGGATGTTCACGGTCAGGGACAAGTCGCTTCCTTGTCCTCTTCAGCAAAAACAACAACAGAGAAGAATGCAGCAGGCGACACAACGGGTTACTCCATGGAGCTCTTTACACATACCGTCCCTGGCTTAGAAAGTGAAGCAGTTAACAGTCCATGCCCATTACAAGTTGAATCTGACATGGAGTGCACTGATGCACAGCCACAGCCAGACTACTATGCTGGTCCTTTGACTCAGACCACAACATTGCCCTCGCAGGGTAATGATCAAGAATCAGACCCTGATGAGACTATGTTGCCCCATCACGAACGCTATACCACCGACCGACACGGTGACACAGACGAAGTTGCACATGAGCTACAAGAAGAGGTAATAGATGACCCAGTTCTTGACCCCGATTGGCAGCCATTGGGGGAACAGGGTGCAGGCGGCAGCAGTTCTAAAGCGGAGGAGGAGGGGCCGCAGCAGGCATCAACATCGCAACAGGTTCCATCTGCCGGGCCCGTATCTTGCCCAAAACACGTGGCAAAGCCAAAACCTGTTGGAGGACAGTGTGGCCATCCGGTTAAAGCTCAGTCTGCAATGCCTGAAAAGGTATCCGATGCTAGAAAGAGTGCAGTCTGGCATTTTTTTAAACAACATCCAATTGATCAGCGCAAAGTCATCTGTCAAAAATGTTCAACTACCTTAAGCAGAGGACAGAATCTGAAAAGTCTCAATACAAGTTGCATGCATAGACATTTAACCACCATGCATTTGCAAGCCTGGACTAACTACCAAACGTCCCTTAAGGTTGTAGCACCCTCGGCCAATGAAGCTAGTCAGCAACGCAACATCCCTTCTGGCAGTGTAGGGCCACCATTTTCCGCACCACCTGCAGTATCTGTGCAGGTTTCTTTGCCAGGCCAAAGCAGTCAGGGTCAGGGAATCACCAGTTTCGTAGTAGGAAACACTGCATCTAGGGCACCGGCGGCAACAATACCATCTCCCACCGTCTCTCAGTCTGCCATGTCCACCGGCACCCCCGCTAGTTCCACGATCTCCAGCTCTCCAGTCCAGCTCACCCTACATGAGACTATGGTTAGAAAAAGGAAGTACTTAGCCTCGCATCCGCGTACACAGGGTTTGACCGCCCACATAGCTAGACTAATCTCGTTAGAGATGATGCCCTACCGGTTAGCTGAAAGCGAAGCTTTCAAAGCCCTGATGGACTACGCTGTACCACGCTACGAGCTACCCAGTCGACACTTTTTTTCCAGAAAAGCCATCCCAGCCCTCCACCAGCATGTTAAAGAGCGCATCGTCCATGTACTCAGGCAATCTGTGAGCACAAAGGAGCACCTGACAACAGATGCATAGACCAGTAGGCATGGCCAGGGACGTTACGTGTCCATCACGGCACATTGGGTGAATGTTGTGGATGCAGGGTCCACAGGGGACAGCAAGTTTGGGACAGTTCTGTCTAGCCGACGGTCTAGGAAACAGTTGGCTGTAGCCGTTCGCACCCCCTCCTCCTCCTCTTCGTCCTCCTGCAGTAGCGAGAGCTCGTCCACAGACCGCAGTCGCACAACCACTCCATCCGCAGCTGCCACTGTTGCACACCAGGTCTCCCATTATGGGGCAGCTACTGGCAAACGTCAGCAGGCTGTATTGGCTATGAAGTGTTTGGGCGACAACAAACACACCGCGGAAGTTCTGTCCGAGTTCTTGCAGAAAGAAACGCAGTCGTGGCTGGGCACTGTAGATCTTGAGGCAGGCAAGGTAGTGAGTGATAACGGAAGGAATTTCATGGCTGCCATCTCCCTTTCCCAACTGAAACACATTCCTTGCCTGGCTCACACCTTAAACCTGGTGGTGCAGTGCTTCCTGAAAAGTTATCCGGGGTTATCCGACCTGCTCCTCAAAATGCGTGGACTTTGCTCACATATCCGCCGTTCGCCCGTACACTCCAGCCGTATGCAGACCTATCAGCGTTCTTTGAACCTTCCCCAGCATCGCCTAATCATAGACGTTGCAACAAGGTGGAACTCAACACTGCACATGCTTCAGAGACTGTGCGAACAGAGGCGGGCTGTTATGTTTTTGTGGGAGGATACACATACACGGGCAGGCAGTAGGATGGCAGACATGGAGTTGTCAGGTGTGCAGTGGTCGAAGATTCAAGACATGTGTCAAGTCCTTCAGTGTTTTGAGGAATGCACACGGCTGGTTAGTGCAGACAACGCCATAATAAGCATGAGCATCCCCCTAATGCGTCTGCTGATGCAAAGTTTGACGCACATAAAGGATCAGGCGTCTGCAGCTGAGGAAGAGGAAAGCCTTGATGACAGTCAGCCATTGTCTGGCCAGGGCAGTGTACAGGACGAGTTAGCGGGCGAAGAGGAGGAGGAGAACGAGGAGGATGATGGGGATGATTATATTTTTAATGAGGAAGCTTTTCCGGGGCCACTGGAAATTGGTGGCGCGGCAAGGCCGGGTTCTGGTTTTTGGAGGGATACAAGTGACATGGATTTGCCTGAAACTGCCCCTCAACCAAGCACAACCGCAGATTTGAGAACTGGAACTTTGGCCCACATGGCGGATTATGCCTTACGTATCCTCAAAAGGGACACACGCATAACTAAAATGATGAACGATGACGATTACTGGTTGGCCTGCCTCCTTGATCCTCGCTATAAAGGCAAATTGCAAAATATAATGCCACATGAAAACTTGTAACTAATATTAGCAACCAAACAATCAACTCTTGTTGACCGTTTGCTTCTGGCATTCCCTGCACACAGCGCCCGTGATCGTTCTCACACGAGCTGCAGGGGCCAACAGACCAGAGGAGTTAGAGGGGCAGAAATCAGAAGTGGCGTTGGCCAGAGGGGTTTTCTGACCAGGTTGTGGAGTGATTTTGCTATGACCGCAGACAGGACAGGTACTGCAGCATCAATTCAAAGTGACAGGAGACAACATTTGTCCAGTATGGTTACAAACTATTTTTCATCCCTTATCGATGTTCTCCCTCAACCGTCATTCGCATTTGATTACTGGGCATCAAAATTAGACACCTGTCCAGAATTGGCAGAATATGCATTGCAGGAGCTTGCTTGCCCGGCAGCTAGTGTCCTATCAGAAAGAGTATTCAGTGCTGCAGGTTCAATACTAACAGAAAAAAGGACTCGTCTGGCTACCCAAAATGTAGATGATCTAACCTTCATTAAAATGAACCACAACTGGATTTCGAAATCTTTTGCCCCACCTTGCCCGGCTGACACCTAGCTTTCCTATGAAAAGGTCTTGCCTGTGGACTATTCTGAATGCCTTTTCCAATCTCGTAATTTTCTGCACCTGATTGTCCAGCATACGACATGTTTACACCTCACTAAATGGCCAAACTCCCCACACGGGGCCGTGGTATCGACACTTGGCGACAGCACCCGTGAGAGTGCTGTTTGTCTGAAGAGGTGGGTGTGCCCGCTTTTGGTCGACGGCACTGCCACTGGGTCCCTCCTAGTACAATAAAGTGTCTCTGGCGGTGGTGGTGCGCACCCAACGTCAGACACACCGTTGTAATATGAGGGGCCCTGGGCCTGTACCGCCGGCCACAAGACAGTTCCCCCCCCAGCTCAAACAGTGCTCTACCACTTGCAAAATTATCTCACAGCTCCACCAATGTTTAGTCTATGCGCTGACATCCTTCAATGCCTGCCACTGACAATACCATTGTATTGACATTTTTGTTATGTTAGGCCTTCGAAGCCTGTCTGCGGTCATTCCTTCCACTATGCCTACACTGACCACACCACTGCTGCCCGTGTACCCCTGGAACCAATTTAAAATTGCCTACAGCCATGTGTTATTATTTTAGGCCTTCGATGCCTGTCTGCGGTCACTCCTTACAATATGCCTCCACTGACCACACCACTGCTGCCCGTGTACCCCTGGAACCAATTTAAAATTGCCTACAGCCAGCCCAATTTTTTTATTTTAGGCCTTCGATGCCTGTCTGCGGTCCGTTCTTTCTACTACTACTACACTGACCAGGCCACTGCTGCCCGTGTTCCCCTGGAACCAATTTAAAATTGCCAACAGCAATGTGTTATTATTGTTAGGCATTCGATGCCTGTCTGCGGTCACTCCTTCCACTAGGCCTCCACTGACCACACCACTGCTGCCCGTATACCCCTGGAACCAATTTAAAATTGCCTACAGCCAGCCCAATTTTTTTATTTTAGGCCTTCGATGCCTGTCTGCGGTCCGTTCTTTCTACTACTACTACACTGACCAGGCCACTGCTGCCCGTGTTCCCCTGGAACCAATTTAAAATTGCTAACAGCAATGTGTTATTATTGTTAGGCCTTCGATGCCTGTCTGCGGTCACTCCTTCCACTAGGCCTCCACTGACCACACCACTGCTGCCCGTATACCCCTGGAACCAATTTAAAATTGCCTACAGCCAGCCCAATTTTTTTATTTTAGGCCTTCGATGCCTGTCTGCGGTCCGTTCTTTCTACTACTACTACACTGACCAGGCCACTGCTGCCCGTGTTCCCCTGGAACCAATTTAAAATTGCCAACAGCAATGTGTTATTATGTTAGGCCTTCGAAGCCTGTCTGCGGTCACTCCTTCCACTATGCCTCCACTGACCACACCACTGCTGCCCGTGTACCCCTGGAACCAATTTAAAATTGCCTACAGCCATGTGTTATTATTTTAGGCCTTCGATGCCTGTCTGCGGTCACTCCTTACAATATGCCTCCACTGACCACACCACTGCTGCCCGTGTACCCCTGGAACCAATTTAAAATTACCTACAGCCAGCCCAATTTTTTTATTTTAGGCCTTCGATGCCTGTCTGCGGTCCGTTCTTTCTACTACTACTACACTGACCAGGCCACTGCTGCCCGTGTACCCCTGGAACCAATTTAAAATTGCCTACAGCCATGTGTTATTATTTTAGGCCTTCGATGCCTGTCTGCTGTCACTCCTTCCACTAGGCCTCCACTGACCACACCACTGCTGCCCGTGTACCCCTGGAACCAATTTAAAATTGCCTACAGCCAGCCCAATTTTTTTATTTTAGGCCTTCGATGCCTGTCTGCGGTCACTCCTTCCACTAGGCCTCCACTGACCACACCACTGCTGCCCGTGTACCCCTGGAACCAATTTTACAGTGTCTACAGCCTAATTTTGTTATGTTAGGCCTACTACGCCTGTCTGCGGTCCCTCCTTCCAATACTCGTCCACTGACCACACCACTGCTGCCCGTGGACCCCTGGAATCTATTTTTAATTGCATAGAGCATCCTTTTTTTAATAGTAGGCGTACAAAGTCTGTCTGCGGTCCACTATTGAAATTGTCCTCCACTGCCCAGAGCACTGCTGCTTGTGTACCCCTGTAACTTTTTTAAGCTGCAGTGAACCACATTTTTAGGTTAAGTCCTACTACCTGTGTCTGTCTGCACCACTCAATTCAGCTGTGTTCCTTTGAAAAAAGCTGAGCGTCAATAGTCTTGTTTTCAGCCTCTAGGAATTTTAAAACTGCATTGGGGGTCAACTTTGGTAGGGCCTACTAACGGTGTCTGCCTACCCAAGGTGTGCCCCAGGTTTCCTCGCCATTGCTTCGATCTTAATGCTCTCGTTTAGTAGTTGTTGGAAACTACACTGCATTAGGCCTACAAATTGGGTATGGGGTGTAGAGAGATGGTGTGTTCCACTTCAAGGTGTTCTCCAGGTTGCCTTTCCTGAGCTTCGATCTTCCAGCTCTCGTTTAGTAGTTGTTGGAAACTACGCTGCATTAGGCCTAAAAATTGGGTATGGGGTGTAGAGAGATGGTGTGTTCCACTCCAAGGTGTTCCCCAGGTTTCGTCCACATTGCTTCGGTCTTCCGACTCTCGTTTAGTAGTTGTAGAAAACTACACTTCATTAGGCCTACAAATTGGGTATGGGGTGTAGAGAGATGGTGTGTTCCACTCCAAGGTGTTCTCCAGGTTGCCTTTCCTGAGCTTCGATCTTCCGGCTCTCGTTTAGTAGTTGTTGGAAACTACGCTGCATTAGGCCTACAAATTGGGTATGGGGTGTAGAGAGATGGTGTGTTCCACTCCAAGGTGTTCCCCAGGTTTCCTCGCCAATGCTTCGATCTTCATGCTCTCGTTTAGTAGTTGTTGGAAACTACGCTGCATTAGGCCTACAAATTGGGTATGGGGTGTAGAGAGATGGTGTGTTCCACTCCAAGGTGTTCTCCAGGTTGCCTTTCCTGAGCTTCGATCTTCCGGCTCTCGTTTAGTAGTTGTTGGAAACTATGCTGCATTAGGCCTACAAATTGGGTATGGGGTGTAGAGAGATGGTGTGTTCCACTCCAAGGTGTTCCCCAGGTTTCGTCCACATTGCTTCGGTCTTCCGACTCTCGTTTAGTAGTTGTAGAAAACTACACTGCATTAGGCCTACAAATTGGGTATGGGGTGTAGAGAGATGGTGTGTTCCACTCCAAGGTGTTCCCCAGGTTTCGTCCACATTGCTTCGGTCTTCCGGCTCTCGTTTAGTAGTTCTTGGAAACTACGCTGCATTAGGCCTACAAATTGGGTATGGGGTGTAGAGAGATGGTGTGTTCCACTCCAAGGTGTTCTCCAGGTTGCCTTTCCTGAGCTTCGATCTCCCGGCTCTCGTTTAGTAGTTGTTGGAAACTACGCTGCATTAGGCCTACAAATTGGGTATGGGGTGTAGAGAGATGGTGTGTTCCACTCCAAGGTGTTCCCCAGGTTTCCTCTCCATTGCTTCGATCTTCATGCTCTCGTTTAGTAGTTGTAGAAAACTACACTGCATTAGGCCTACAAATTGGGTATGGGGTGTAGAGAGACGGTGTGTTACACTCCAAGGTGTTCCCCAGGTTTCGTCCACATTGCTTCGATCTTCCGACTCTCGTTTAGTAGTTGTTGAAAACTACACTGCATTAGGCCTACAAATTGGGTATGGGGTGTAGAGAGATGGTGTGTTACACTCCAAGGTGTTCTCCAGGTTGCCTTTCCTGAACTTCTATCTTCAGGCTCTCATTAAATTGTAGTTAAATGGAACAACTGCATTTGGCGTACTAGTTGGTTTGGGGCCTACTATCGGTGTCTGCCACTCCTTGCTGTTCTCCTGGTTTCCTGTCCTGAAATTCCATTTTCAGGCTCTTGTTAAGTAGTTGTTAATGTTAGACTGCATTTGGCCTACTAGTTGGGTTGGGGCCTACTATCGGTGTCTGCCACTCCTTGCTGTTCTCCTCAACTGAACAAAGCTGGGCCGCCTGTTTACTACGGTTGCCAATTTTGAACTGCATGTCGACTACTTACTGATTTGGGCCTACTCTCTGTGTCAGCCTCTCATTCCAGTTGTCCTCCATTGCAATGCCCCCTGGTTAGTCCTGTGTTACCAATTTTGAACTGCATTTAGCCCACTTTATTCTTTGGGCCTATATCTGTGTTTCCTCCTCATCCTGCCCATTGCCCAGCCAGTGATAGATGAGTCTGCTGGTACATTGACCCATAACGCAAAATTCCCCGTGCACGCTACACAGCAAGATTGTGACCCTGCTGAAAGTCAGGTTCCTCTTCACGCATACCATACCACCTTACACGGGGACAAAGAGGAAGGTGCAGATGAAAGTGCAGGTTCCTTCATCAGGTGGGGGGAGGAATACTAGTTGGAGATGTCACTGGCACAGGGCCTCTCATAGTACGCAAAAGTGTTGCTGCCGGTGGGAGGCGCCCCTGCCGTGCAAACACACCGCTGTACTTTGAGGGGCCCTGTGCCAGTGCCAATGCCAACGAGTGGGCCTCCCCTGCTTGCTCAGGATCACAGCACTTGCAAAGTTGAAATACTTACCTCTCCCTGCTCCACTGCCGTGACGTGGTCCAGATTTACTGGGCCCACTAATTACTTGAACCAGCCCTACCCCCCACAACTTTAGCCAAATGACCCCCAATTTCAAATGCCTTCCAATTATTATAAGGTAAATTATGATTGACAAGCTTCTTTAACAAGAATGGATGTTTTTGCCATTAAAATGGGCAGTGTAGGTGTTTTCCTGGCCTCCACTCACTGCCGACTATGCTCCCCCATTGACTTGCATTGGGTTTCGTGTTTCGGGCGATACCCGACTTTTCGCGATAATCGGCCGATTCCACTCGACTCGACTTCTAAGATAGTCGGGTTTCGCGAAACACGGCTCGACTCTAAAAAGGTCAAGGTCGCTCAACCCTACATCACATAGCACATAGACCACTCTGAAATTACATGCATACAGTACACACACAACTCACTAGATTGCGGGTTACATTTGTCTGTTCTGTTTTAGGAACAAAGGAACTTCATGCTCAAAACTAATCTGTTGCATAACTGATACAGCTGAAAGCAGAGCAGTCCCACTGATTATTATAGGGTTCATCCAGTTTTCATTTGCTGTCAGAATTTAGACCAGAGGAAAAAGCACTGCGTTCGGAACCTTTTCTTTTATTCTAAAAGCGGGCCATAATGGACCCCATAATAATTAACCCCACTGCTTCTGTCTACATTTAAGTTAAGTTTTGTGAAAGATTAATTTTAAGCATTAGTTTGTCTGTTCCATATGGACAGGTGAAACTTAGCCTTAAATGTTAAATGCATGCAACAAACACACCGCTCACACAGCGCTAATACATTAGACTGTAAGAGTAGTTTTAACTTTACCCTAGAAGTTTATAGGATTCAGTCAGCGCTGACGGGAATAAAAGAAATACAAGCAAATGATTTCCAAAATACTCCAAAGAAACGCTTGTATATTTATAGCTTCATAAATATAGGCATACTATAAATGTAGTCATTTCTAAAATAGTAGCAAGTAGTAGAATATATAGCTTCATAACAAGTAAAAACACTCCTTGCATTCCCCCAGCATAGTCACAACCCATTAGCTGTTCTTCGTTTCAGTATGTTCTTGTGAGAATTACCACATCCTATGAGAATTGTCAGGCCTGAAGACATTAACTTCATCCGTCCTCAGATATAACACATCTGCAGCGCCCCAGAGATCTGGTCGTTGCAGTATGACACTCTGCCACTAAGGGGAGTGATGGTACGTCTGATGGCACTAAAGGAATTCCACTGACCAGGTATCACCAGCACACATTACACTTCACACCACTCCGGCCACTAGGGGGAGCAAAAGGCTTTATTTATTGGGCCCCTCCTCACACTGGTAAAACTAGGGGTTGGATAGAAAGTTAGTCAGAAGCTGACTGGGTTGGATTCAGGCAACATCCCGTGGCAGGGGGTGTTGCAGGGAGAAGACACAGGGGGGTCCCTGTCAGGCGTGGGAACCTGGCAGGCACCTAGCGACCAGAACAGAACGTTATGGAACCGCGCCTGCACACCCCGCAGCGGTATCCTAAGAAAGAGACACGAAGCGAAGGATATTGTGAGACAGTGAGAAACGAGATCAAGCACAAAGGAGAGCCAGTAGGAGTCGTGCCGTGAGACCGACCGAGGCAACATCCTACTGAGGCGTGTAGCCGGTGGCCGGAACACCGAGGGAGTAACTGACTCTACGCCTTACTTCAAACTCCGCAGGACAGTTAATTATAGGTTGGCTGTCTAACCTAAACACCTACGAAGACATAGGGGGCAACAGTGGAAGAGGGGCGACTCTAGGGTCCCGGAAGACCTCCAGGCCTTCCCGTCATACGGGTACGTCCTAGCCATAACATACCTGGGTGACATTGAGCTAGAAACATCTGGAACATATTAGAAAGAACGAACGAACGAGAACAGAAGTTGTGAGGACTATTCCGAATGCTCAGCAGGGTAGCACTACAACACACAGGCGCTATTGGTAGGCAACGATTTCCACCTGCAAAGGGAATTCTGGAAGTGCCCATCGGACCGGCCGGTCTCAGATAGCCCTGTTAAGCGTGCTCTAGATTGCGGATCCTGAAGTCTTCAGTAAAGAGGTAAAGAGACTGCAACCTTGTGTCCTTGTTATTGACTGCACCTCACATCATCACCATCCACCTTACTGGGAAGCCCTGGGGACATACTTCACCTGTGGGAAGGTATACCATCTAGCTGCCATTCCATCACCCCAGCGGACCCCACAGCAGCGTCGGTCACCCTGACCGAACACCACAGGTGGCGTCACGAAACCTTGAGAGACTGTACCACCTTTATTGGACGCCCCTTAGCAGGGTCAAGGACCGGGTATAGCCACCGTGACAGCTCAAGAACCGAACCAGAGAGGCCCGGTACCGAGAACTCGTGACCCTGTGTCTGGGGGCGATTCACATCCATACCGCTTACATTTCAGACAGACGTCACGCATGTGTCACAATTTGGACATTGCTAAATACCATTGGCATACTTGCCTGCATAGATCTTCATTTCTCAGGCATCAGACCCACTACCTGCCTAACCCTCGTCTCCGTCCTGATGAAGTCTCACGCCCAATCTAATGCTGGCCGGACCTCTTTCATTGCAATTATGCCTTAAATTTCAGTACCGCTAGTATCACCTTGATGGTGACCCTAACTGTAGTTGAAGAAAGAATGCAAAAAATGCATTGGGGTAAAGAAACTTTCAGCTACACAATAATAATTCCTCCAACCACCATGTGGGCTGACTGGGACCAATATTCCATGGTGGCCATAGCTTCAGCCTATGCTCTAAATAACAGAACATGTTCCTTGATGTCATACTTATTAGTGTATTATAAAGTTTTCAATGGTTCATTTTTTGTCACCATCTTAGCCTTTTGTCATTGTAAGTTTTCGACCCACCTCAGCTTGTGGTTTGTTTGATATTTCTGTTCTTATTGCAATGCTAGGATCTCATCCTGCAAATTAATATAGTGGTCCATATATTTATTATCACAGGAAAATACAAACTAAGGTGATATCAGGATTCTTTCTATGGTTGAACCCTAAAACGGTTTAAGGGGATTAGGAACAGTAGAACAGGATTAGGAAGCCTCAGCAGAGGCAACAAGAGGGGAATGGCATTATGTGTTTTTATTCATAAATCATGCTGCTTAATAAATGGCATAAAAAACAGAATCCGCTATAGGTTAATCTGCCCAAAAGAAACCATAGTCATTCTTCAGTGACATTCAGATGACATACAGTGAACTTACATGCTCAGTTTGACTCTCAGCTGCTATTGTTGAACGCCCCGTGAAGCTGCCTTTAGAACTACAGAGCAATAGACGACAAAGGGGAGATATTACTGTGAATGGTCCTTTTCTGTTCCCTTTCCATATGGAATGTAATAGAGATGTCCAACAGAAGGGAGCAGGTGACATTCAGATGATACAGTTTCATTGCGGGTCACATGCATAGTTACTTGTGAAATAAGATGTCACAGCAGTTTTATTCAATATGTGCTGAGAAAGCATAACACCTCTGAACTGTTCTGGCCTCGTGTTTTATGTCACTGCTTGACTAGACCTTTGGCACTGTTATTTGTACACAATAAATGTATTCTCTTGATTCCTACCATGTCACCGTGGCCTTGATTTACATTGGTAGCGAACCTACAATGTCATGGTGATGTCAACTCGCTGTATCCCAGACCTGCGTATGCAAAATCTTTGACAAAGTCATCAGAGATAGTAAAGACAAACCAAATGTGACAGGGGACATTAATTGCCTGGCCATCGTGTAATCTAATATAAAACAGTGCTGGTGGAAGATTTTCACAGAAATTTGGGTGGATGATTACATAGTCTTTGATACTGTTATAATGGAGGGCACTTTATTTTGTAACATATATTATTATTTAGAGAAAGGAAGGAAGGAATGTAGGTCAGTGGGAAGGAAGGAGCAGGAAGTGAAGGAGGGGAAAGAAAGAAAGAAAGAAAGAAAGAAAGAAAGAAAGAAAGAAAGAAAGAAAGAAAGAAAGAAAGGAAGAAAGAAAGAAAGAGAAAAAGAAAGAAAGAAAGAAAAAAAGAAAGAAAGAAAGAAAAGAGAAAGAAAGAAAGAAAAAAGTGAGAAAGAAAGAAAAAAGTGAGAAAGAAAGAAAGAAAGAAAAAAGTGAGAAAGAAAGAGAAAAAGAAAAAAGTGAGAAAGATAGAAAGAAAAAAGAGAAAAAGGAAAGAAAGAAAAAGAGTGAGTGAGAAAGAGTAAAAGTAAAAAGAAAGTGTAAGAAAGAAAGCAAGAAATAGTGAGAAAGAGAAAAAAAGAGCAAAAAAGAATGAAAAGGAAGAAAGAAAGAAAGAAAGAAAGAAAGAAAGAAAGAAAGAAAGAAAGAAAGAAAGAAAGAAAGAAAGAAAGAAAGAAAGAAAGAAAAAAAGATAGAGTGGGTAAGAAAGAAATAAAGAAAGAATGAGAAAGGAAGAAAAAAAGGAAGATAAAATGAAAAAAGGAAGGCAGAAAATAGTAATTCTATCTATAGGGCCTCGAGTGGGAAAGGCTCTCGCAGATAGAAGAATGTCTTGAACACGGAACCCACTTCCTTTCCACCAGCCTAATGTTATTTCAGTATTTTTTTGTATTTTATAAGCATTATCATCAGAATTTGCTCCATTGTGGCATTGTGGCTAGCATGAATCTGGCCATTTTTTGGCAGCAGATACTGTACTTCTGATGTTCATGACATACCATGACATACAAGGCCATCCACAACCGGTCTCCTCCATACATCTGTGACCTCGTCTCCCAGTACTCTCCTGCACGCAACCTCCGATCCTCACAAGATCTCCTTCTCTACTCCCCTCTTATCTCCTCTTCCCACAATTGTATACAAGATTTCTCTCGCGTATCACTCCTACTCTGGAACCCTCTACCACAACACATCAGACTCTCACCTACCATCGAAACCTTCAAAAAGAGCCTGAAGACCTACCTCTTCCGACAAGCCTACAACCTGCAGTAACCACCGATCGACCAAACCGCTGCATGACCAGCTCTACCCTCGCCTACTGTATTCTCACCCATCTCTTGTAGATTGTGAGCCTTCGCGGGCAGGGTCCTCACTCCTCCTGTACCAGTTATGACTTGTATTGTTTAAGATTATTGTACTTGTTTTTATTATGTATACCCCTCCTCACATGTAAAGTGCCATGGAATAAATGGCACTATAATAATAAATAATAATAATGTTCAATAGCATGACACTGGCTGGAGAGTCCAGATATACAAATATGAGGTCTTGCATGTTGGCTAATACGATTTCTGTATTCTAAGATTGGGTCCTGATGGTGAAATAAACTGTTGAGTAAGAAATGGTGCTGAATGTTGACAGTTAATATGCCCTGTAAGTTTTGTGTTCACTTATGTCATGTCATTTTATTTTATTTGCTATCTTCTAAAGACTCCTTAGAGCGTTGAACGCTTGCAATGATTCCCTACGTGTTTATGTCTCAACATTAAATTGCTGTTATTTTACTGTTTTCAAAAATGATTTTTTTATAGTCTTCACTTACCCTTTGAACCTACAGGAAAGATAAGTCATAAATAAGAATTCTTTTCACTGCAATGTCCATGACTGTACAGGAAAATCTATGTTTTATACTCCAGAGTAAAAAGCACAATGATGCTAGATATTTTCATGTAAAGTGAATTGGTGCCAGTACAACAATTACTTTAGGTCGTATTGTTATAGAATAAGTATTCACCCAGCCATGGTAATAACATGTCTAGTAACATTCTGGCGGAGAGCACCAGAAGGACAATAATTAGAGTTTAATTAGGGCTTAATAATGGCAAATTGTGTTTATGTGTCATAATGTGAATTGGGCTCTCACTCTGACAAGGAAGTAATCAGGTCTCAGATATAGGCTGATGCTAGATGAAAGGGTTGTCATCTACAGAACAGCTTTGCTTTCCTATAATTAGGATGTCATGGGACTTGTAATATCATAAAGAAGTATTGACATTTAGATTTATGGAGGACATATAGGAAGAAGACAAACTGTGTCTTCCTTGCTTTTCCCTATGTGTGGTTTATAAGGAGTCATGGAAGACACTGATAATTAGAGATGGGCGAACCCGGATGGTAAAGTTTGGTGTTCGTGCAAGAACCCCCGAACAAGGACGTCTCCTGGAAGTCTGTCACTGTTCGGGCAGACCGAACAATGCTTGGCAAGTATTGGCATGGCTGTGATTGGCCGGCGAACCATGTAAAAAAAAAAAGACGTCATGTCCCATCTATTTTTAATAAGAAGCACAGATAAAACAGACTGCTGCTGGCTACTGCAAATAATTTTTTTTTAAAAAATGGCGTGGAGTCCCCCACATTTTTGAAAACCAGCCAAGCTAAAGCAGACAGGTTGGCGCTGGTATTCTCAAGCTAGAAAGGGCCATGGATATTTGACCTTCCCCATCCTAAAAATAGCAGCTTGCAGCCACCTAACAATAGGCGCATCCACTAGATGCGCCAAATCTGGTGCTTCTCTCGGCTTTTCCCACTTTCGCTGGTGTGTTGGCAAGGGTTAATATTTTGGGCTTGATTTCAGCTTTGTAATGTTAGCTGACATCATGCCCAGTTGTTAGTAATGGAGAGGTGTCTATAAGACACCTCCATTGCAAACCCCGTAGTCAAAAGAAATAAATACACACACACAGAAAAGTCCTTTAATTGAACAAAACACTCTCTTACAAATCCCTTCTTTTACCCATTTATTAAGATAAAATGAAAAATGAAAAATTAAAGTAATTATCACCTGTCCACTGTTAATAATCTACTAATAATGAGGTCCCACAATGATCCCCAACTCTGCTACATCCAGATGTTGTGGTGAGCGGTGACATCAGGTATGTGACTGCTCACCACAGTGTCTGGAACACAGTGAGCTCAGTGAGAGAACCACCGGCTGCAGTGACAAGCGTTGATGTAAATAAGTTTATCACAGATCACAGGCGGTGGTTCTCACGGTAAACCACTGTCAGCTGGCCATATGTGACCTGTGCTAACCTTACTGTAAGGTTACCTGAGTTCATAGCAGCTGGTTCTCACGCTGTGCAGCACCAGTGCTGGACTGATGAACAACCGCGAGTCAAACACTTGATCTAATGTGAGACCAGTTGGCTGTGAACTTAGTTAACCAGAGTTAACAGCCACTGGGTTTCCTGGCATCTGTGGGGTTTAGAAACCTCATAGGAATCTTGGAGGGACACTTTAAGACTACTGGAGTTTCCAGCTGCTGGAACACCTGGAAGCTGTGAACTATGGTTACGGTTATAGTTATGGTGTGTATTTTACTGTACTTGTTAATAAATAAATAAACGAAAAAATGGCCTGAGGAACCCCTATTTTCAATAACCAGCTGAGGGAAAGAAAAGAGCTGCGGGTTGCTGCTATTATTCTGGAAAAGGGACAATATCCAGAAAGGTTCCCAGTCTATTAATATCAGCTCAAAGCTCTCTTTTTAGCCTATGTTGGTTATTTAAAATGGGCAACCCCCCAAAAAAATGAATTGGGGTCCCCCCTATTTTTAATAATCAGCAAAGGCTAAACAGACAGTTGCAGGTTGATCTTAATAGGCTAGGAAGGAGCCATGGATATTGGCCCCCTCCCAGACTAATAACATCAGCCCTCAGCTCCCCAGAAATGATGCATCCATTAGATGTACAAACTCTGTCACATAACCTCGGCTCTTCCCGCTTGCCCTGGTGCATTGGCATGTAGGGTAATAGTTTTGGGTTGACCTCAGCTGTTTTATTTCCGCTGACATCAAGCCCAGGGGTTAGCAATGGAGAAGTGTATATCAGGCACCCCATTACTAACCCCGTAGTCAAAAGTAATAAAGACCCAAGCAGAGAAAATGAATTGAAAAAAATCACTCCCCTACAATTACCCTAAAATTTTACATATGTGAATTGTATAAATTGTTGGTTTTAATTATTTATTGTTTTAAGCTGTGTAAAAGTTTCTTCCATTCCCTATTTAAGGAAGGTGGCTCTGTATAACATAGTATACCTGATGAAGAAGTCAATCTGACTTCAAAATGCATTGTATGAATGAATGTCCAGAGGACATACACCCTTGTCTTCACTGTGTGGCTGTTTCTTTCCACCGGTGTGTGAGACAGCGGTCAGAGCAGCAGCCTTTCATATTTACAAGAACAAAGTTGGGCAAGGTCACAACCCAGGTAGGTGACCATATACAATCCTTTGCTTGCTGTGTTTTATATTGAGTGTTACACACTTAGGGCTCATACTCACCTGCGAGAAACTCGGATGAGTCTCGCACGTCAATACCCGGCGCTGCTGCCGGCACTCAGATCAGAGCGTGTGGCACCATGTATTGCTATACGGCCGCATGCTCCGATCTGAGTGCCGGGTGCAGTGCCGGGTATTGCCATGCAAGACTCATCCGAGTTTCTCGCAAGTGAGTATGAGCCCTTAGAGCGCCTTTTCTCTTTTTCCTAACATCTCACATATCCCAAAAGAACATTCAAATGTTTTTGATTAAATTTAAAGGGAAACTTTTATGCATCAGGATTTTTTCTCAGGTTTTTATTGAGTGGATTGGCTTCAAAGAATGCCTGAAAAAGTGCATAGAAAATGATTGAAAAATGTATCCTATCCATTTCCATTATACAACCACAACCACTTTGTTGATCATACACTCAGGCTTTTGAGTGTCTTTCAACCGCTTCAAGTTTACAAAATGCTAAGTGATTAAAAGAAGTGAGCAGGCGTTTCCGCTATGAAGCCACTCCGTACTTTACAACAGAAGGCGAAAAAACACACTCGGAAGACATTTGGGCATCGTTTTGAGCATTTTGTAAGCATATATGGTTTATGCATTTAGAAAAAAGGACAAAAATAACATATGCAGAAAATGGCCAATACAAATGTAGACAAATTACTACAATGCTTCCAGATAAAAAATAATATTAGCATTTTATCCAGTGCTGTCCACCTGAAAGACTCGGTTTTTTTCCACCTGAAAAAAACTACAACTTTGTCTTATCCTTTTCTCTGCACAGAGATCTAGAAAGGTGTCAAGAAAGTAAAACACAGAAGCCCCAATTCATTAGGACTAGTTTTGTGCATGCCAGTCTTAATGAATGGGGCTGCTAGAGTAAGATGTGCCAAATTCATAAACACATCTTAAAAGTGCTATGTATCTCTGGCAGAAAAAAACTCTAATCAGGGGCTGAAGCACATTTCTGGAGTAAGTTGCATCACTAAAGTGGTGCAACTTTTCCTGAATTTGATGGGCAGGAATAGCTACGCCCCCACTGCTCATGTTGACGCTGCTATATGTAGGTATACATGTGTTGTGAGGCATCCCATCAATCATTGTGAGCTCCCTGTTTACCCTGCCTTCTGGATGTAGCCCGTTTGCCATTATTGCCAGTGAGTCCTGTGCAGATGTGTCTACAATACAAGTCAGGCCTATTAAGGAGGTCCTCAGCGTCATGGTGCGTGCACAGTGGTGAGCATGGCTTTTGATTTTGCAAATTGTTTTTTTTTTTGTTTTCAGACAACCTATTACGTGTTGATTTTATAGTTTCCGTTTTTATGGTTAGAAGAAGTAAATAGCAAAGGAATTATTACTATTATACCTTTACCCAATTTATCCTAAATTAAACATCTTATTGATAACTTACAATGCCTCTATATCATCCACAAAATAGATCAACAATGCCTAACGGGCCCAGAGACATTTAAAGCCTTGTGAGTTCTCTTGTGCTCTCTGTTGCCTTCCCATTAAATCTGATTCCATCTGAAACTTCAGCTCTACAAATGATCTTTAACCCGTTCACGCCGCAGCCCTTTTTCGTTTTTCGCTCCCCTTCTTCCCAGAGCCATAACTTTTTTATTTTTCTGTCAATATGGCCATATGAGGTCTTGTTTTTGCAGGACGAGTTGTACTTTTGAATGACATCATTCGTTTTACCATATTGTGTACTTGAAAATGGGAAAAAAATTCAAAATTCGGTATAATTGCAAAAAAGTGCATTCTACAACCGTTTTTTGGATTTTTTTTATCATGTTCACCAAATTCTAAAACTGACCTGCCATTATGGTTCTCCAGGTCATTACGAGTTTGTAGACACCAAAGATGTCTAGGTTCTTTTTTATTTAAATGGTAAAAAAAAATGCCAAATTTTGCTAAAAAAAATAATAAATTACGACACTTTAACCCCTTCATGACCCAGCCTATTTTGACCTTAAAGACCTTGCCGTTTTTTGCAATTCTCACCAGTGTCCCTTTATGAGGTAATAACTCAGGAACGCTTCAACGGATCCTAGCGGTTCTGAGATTCATGACATATTGGGCTTCATGTTAGTGGTAAATTTAGGTCAATAAATTCTGCGTTTATTTGTGATAAAAACGGAAATTTGGCAAAAATTTTGAAAATTTCGCAATTTTCACATTTTGAATTTTTATTCTGTTAAACCAGAGAGTTATGTGACACAAAATAGTTAATAAATAACATTTCCCACATGTTTACTTTACATCAGCACAATTTTGGAAACAAAATTTTTTTTTGCTAGGAAGTTATAAGGGTTAAAATTTGACCAGCGATTTCTCAT
This sequence comes from Ranitomeya imitator, assembly GCF_032444005.1. Classification (NCBI taxonomy): domain Eukaryota; kingdom Metazoa; phylum Chordata; class Amphibia; order Anura; family Dendrobatidae; genus Ranitomeya; species Ranitomeya imitator. The sequence goes on from NC_091284.1 coordinate 407,146,185, forward strand.
TTTTACAACGAAATTTATAAAACCATTTTTTTTAGGGACCACCTCACATTTGAAGTCAGTTTGAGGGGTCTATATGGCTGAAAATACCCAAAAGTGACACCATTCTAAAAACTGCACCCCTCAAGGTACACAAAACCACATTCAAGAAGTTTATTAACCCTTCAGGTGCTTCACAGCAGCAGAAGCAACATGGAAGGAAAAAATGAACATTTAACTTTTGTCACAAAAATTATCTTTTGGCAACATTTTTTTTATTTTCCCAATGGTAAAAGAAGAAACTGAACCACGAAAGTTGTTGTCCAATTTGTCCTGAGTAAGCTGATACCTCATATGTGGGGGTAAACCACTGTTTGGGCGCACGGCAGGGCTTGGAAGGGAAGGAGCGCCATTTGACTTTTTGAATCAAAAATTGGCTCCACTCTTTAGCGGACACCATGTCACGTTTGGAGAGCCCCCGTGTGCCTAAAAATTGGAGCTCCCCCACAAGTGACCCCATTTTGGAAACTAGACGCCCCAAGGAACTAATCTAGATGCATAGTGAGCACTTTGAACCCCCAGGTGCTTTACAAATTGATCCGTAAAAATGAAAAAGTACTTTTTTTTCACAAAAAAATTATTTTAGCCTCAATTTTTTCATTTTCACATGGGCAACAGGATAAAATGGATCCTAAAATTTGTTGGGCAATTTCTCCTGAGTACACTGATACCTCATATGTGGGGGTAAACCACTGTTTGGGCACATGGTAAGGCTCGGAAGGGAAGTAGCGCCATTTGACTTTTTGAATGAAAAATTATCTCCATCGTTAGCGGACACCATGTCGCATTTGGAGAGCTCCTGTGTGCCTAAACATTGGCGCTCCCCCACAAGTGACCCCATTTTGGAAACTAGACCCCCCAAGGAACTTATTTAGATGCCTAGTGAGCGCTTTAAACCCTCAGGTGCTTCACAAATTGATCTGTAAAAATGAAAAAGTACTTTTTTTTCACAAAAAAATTCTTTTCGCCTCAATTTTTTCATTTTCACATGGGCAATAGGATAAAATGGATCCTAAAATTTGTTGGGCAATTTCTCCCGAGTACGCCGATACCTCATATGTGGGGGTAAACCACTGTTTGGGCACTCGGCAGGGCTCGGAAGGGAAGGCGCGCCATTTGACTTTTTGAATGGAAAATTAGCTCCAATCATTAGCGGACACCATGTCACGTTTGGAGAGCCCCTGTGTGCCTAAACATTGGAGATCCCCCAGAATTGACCCCATTTTGGAAACTAGACCCCCAAAGGAACTAATCTAGATGTGTGGTGAGGACTTTGAACCCCCAAGTGCTTCACAGAAGTTTATAACGCAGAGCCATGAAAATAGAAATAAAAAATTATTTTCTCAAAAATGATCTTTTAGCCTGCAATTTTTTATTTTCCCAAGGGTATCAGGAGAAATTTGACCGCAAAAGTTGTTGTCCAGTTTCTCCTGAGTACGCTGATACCCCAAATGTGGGGGTAAACCACTGTTTGGGCACATGCCGGGGCTCGGAAGTGAAGCAGTGACGTTTTGGAATGCAGACTTTGATGGAATGCTCTGTGGGCGTCATGTTGCGTTTGCAGAGCCCCTGATGTGGCTTAACAGTAGAAACCCCCAACAAGTGACCCCATTTTGGAAACTAGACCCCGAAAGGAACTTATCTAGATGTGTGGTGAGCACTTTGAACCCCCAAGTGCTTCACAGAAGTTTATAATGCAGAGCCGTGAAAATAATAAATACGGTTTCTTTCCTCAAAAATAATTATTTAGCCCAGAATTTTTTAATTTTCCCAAGTGTAACAGGAGAAATTTGACCCCAATATTTGTTGTCCAGTTTCTCCTGAGTACGGTGATACCCCATATGTGGGGGTAAACTACTGTTTGGGCACATGCCGGGGCTCGGAATTGAAGTAGTGACGTTTTGAAATGCAGACTTTGATGGAATGCTCTGCGGGCGTCACGTTGCATTTGCAGAGCCCCTGATGTGGCTAAACAGTAGAAACCCCCCACAAGTGACCCCATTTTGGAAACTAGACCCCGAAAGGAACTTATCTAGATGTGTGTTGAGCACTTTGAACCCCCAAGTGCTTCATAGAAGTTTATAATGCAGAGCCGTGAAAATAATAAATACGTTTTCTTTCCTCAAAAATAATTATTTAGCCCAGAATTTTTTATTTTCCCAAGGGTTACAGGAAAAGTTGTTGTCCAGTTTGTCCTGAGTACGCTGATACCCCATGTGTGGGGGTAAACCACTGTTTGGGCACACGTCGGGGCTCAGAAGGGAAGTAGTGACTTTTGAAATGCAGACTTTGATGGAATGGTCTGCGGGCATCACGTTGCGTTTGCAGAGCCCCTGGTGTGCCTAAACAGTAGAAACCCCCCACAAGTGACCCCATTTTAGAAACTAGACCCCCCAAGGAACTTATCTAGATATGTGGTGAGCACTTTGAACCCCCAAGTGCTTCACAGACGTTTACAACGCAGAGCCGTGAAAATAAAAAATCATTTTTCTTTCCTCAAAAATGATGTTTTAGCAAGCATTTTTTTATTTTCACAAGGGTAACAGGAGAAATTGGACCCCAGTAATTGTTGCGCAGTTTGTCCTGAGTATGCTGGTACCCCATATGTGGGGGTAAACCACTGTTTGGGCACACGTCGGGGCTCGGAAGTGAGGAAGCACCATTTGACTTTTTGAATACAAGATTGGCTGGAATCAATGGTGGCGCCATGTTGCGTTTGGAGACCCCTGATGTGCCTAAACAGTGGTAACCCCTCAATTCTACCTCCAACACTAACCCCAACACACCCCTAACTCTAATCCCAACTGTAGCCATAACCCTAATGCCAACCCTAACCCCAACACACCCCTAACCCTAACCACAACCCTAATTCCAACCCTAACCCTAAGGCTATGTGCCCACGTTGCGGATTCGTGTGAGATTTTTCAGCATCATTTTTGATGGTAAAAGGCACTGCGTTTTACCTGCGGATTTTCCGCGGATTTCCAGTGTTTTTTGTGCGGATTTCACCTGCGGATTCCTATTGAGGAACAGGTGTAAAACGCTGCGGAATCCGCACAAAGAATTGACATGCTGCGGAAAATACAACGCAGCGTTTCCGTGCGGTATTTTCCGCACCATGGGCACAGTGGATTTGGTTTCCATATGTTTACATGGTACTGTAAACCTGATGGAACACTGCTGCGGATCCGCAGCCAAATCCGCACCGTGTGCACATAGCCTAATTCTAAAGGTATGTGCACACGCTGCGGAAAACGCTGCGGATCCGCAGCAGTTTCCCATGAGTTTACAGTTCAATGTAAACATATGGGAAACAAAAATCGCTGTACACATGCTGCGGAAAAACTGCACGGAAATGCAGCAGCATGTCACTTCTTTGTGCGGATTCCGCAGCGGTTTTACAACTGCTCAAATAGAAAATCGCAGTTGTAAAACCGCAGTGAAATGCGCAGAAAAAACGCGGTAAATCTGCCATAAATCTGCAGCAGTTTAGCACTGCGGATTTATCAAATCCGCAGCGAACCAGAATACGTGTGCACATACCGAAACCCTAACCCTAACCCTAGCCTTACCCCTACCCCTAGCCCTAACCCTAACCCTAACCCTACCCCTAACCCTAGCCCTAACCCTACCCCTAACCCTAACCCTACCCCTAACCCTACCCCTAACCCTACCGCTACCCCTAAACCTACCCCTAACCCTAACCCTAGCCCTAGCCCTAACCCTAACCCTAACCCTACCCCTAACCCTAACCCTACCCCTATTCTAACATTAGTGGAAAAAAAATTCTTTATTTTTTTATTGTACCTACCTATGGGGGTGACAAAGGGGGGGGGCATTTATTATTTTTTTTATTTTGATCACTGAGATAGGTTATATCTCAATGATCAAAATGCACTTTGGAACGAATCTGCGCATGCGCCCGCCATTTTGGAAGATGGCGGTGCCCGGGGAGAAGACGGACGGACCCCGGCAGGATCGGTAAGTATGATGGGGTGGGGTGGGAGCACGGGGGGGGGGGATCGGAGCATGGGGGGGTGAATCGGAGCGCAGGAGGGGTGGAACGGAGCACGTGGGGTGGAACGGAGCACGGGGGGGTGGAACGGAGCACGGGGGGGTGTAACGGAGCACGGAGGGTGGTGGATCAGAGTGCAGGGGGGGTGATTGGAGCACGGGGAGGGTGATTGGAGCACGGGGGGAGCGGACAAGAGCACGGGGGGAGCGGAGCACAGGACGGAGGGGAGCCGGAGCAGTGTACCGGACAGATCGGGGGGCTGGGGGGGCGATCGGTGGGGTGGGGTGGGGGCACATTAGTGTTTCCAGCCATGGCCGATGATATTGCAGCATCGGCCATGGCTGGATTGTAATATTTCACCAGTTATAATAGGTGAAATATTACAAATCGCTCTGATTGGCAGTTTCACTTTCAACAGCCAATCAGAGCGATCGTAGCCACGGGGGGGTGAAGCCACCCCCCCTGGGCTAAACTACCACTCCCCCTGTCCCTGCAGATCGGGTGAAATTGGAGTTAACCCTTTCACCCGATCTGCAAGGACGCGATCTTTCCATGACGCCACATAGGCGTCATGGGTCGGATTGGCACCGACTTTCATGACGCCTACATGGCGTCAAAGGTCGGGAAGGGGTTAAGAGACCGGTAGCGTCTCCATTTTTCATGATCTGGGGAAAGGAGTGGGCTTATTTTTTGCATGCTGAGCTGACGTTTTTAATTATGCCACTTTGGTGTGATATGATCTTTTGATCACCGGTTATTGCATTTTATTGCAATGTTGTGGCAACAAAAACAACCGTAATTCTAGTGATTTGACATTTTTTCGCTACGTCGTTTACCAATCAGATTAATTCCTATTATAGCTTGATAGATCGGGCGATTATGAAAGCGGAGATACCAAATATGTGGGGGGGGGGGTTTATTATTTTTTTTTTTTTTAATGGGGGATGATTTGAACTTTTTTTTTTTTTCAATATTTTTAAAAACATTTTTTTACTCTTTGCATGCTTCAATAGGGTGACCAGAAAAATGCTCACAGGAAAAATGCCCACAGGAAAATTGCCCACGGGAAAATTGCCCATAGGAAAAATGCCCACAGGAAAATTGGCCACATGGAAAATTGCCCACACGGAAAATTGCCCACACGGAAAATTGCCCACATGGAAAATTGCCCACATGGAAAATTGCCCACATAGAAAATTGCCCACACGAAAAATTGCCCATTGTGGGCAAATTTCCGTGTGGGCAATTTTCCGTGTGGGGAATTTTCCTTGTGGGCAATTTTCCGTGTGGGCAATTTTCCTGTGGGCATTTTTCCTGTGGGTATGTTTCATGTGGGCAATTTTCCTGTGGGCAATTTTCCTGTGGATATTTTTCAGGGAACCCTTCAATAGTCTCCATGGGAGACTAGAAGCTGCAGTTGTCTGATCTCCTCTGCTACACACAGGTGATTATCAGATCGCCTGTGTGTAGCAGAAATGCTCACTTGCTATGAGAGCTAACTGCTGGGTGGTGCTCATAGCAATCCGGCAATGACAACCACAAGGGTCTTCTGCAGACCCCGGGTTATTATGCCAACCCATTGGCAACCTGTGGTCATGTGGCACCAGCGCGGATGGGCAGGATTAGTGACGCGCTTCCGACGCGATCACATTAAATGCCGCTGTCAGAGATTGACAGCGGCATTTAAAGGGTTTACAGTCACGGGTGGATCGCGATTCCACAAGCAGCTGGTAGCCGCACATGTCAGCTGTTCAAAACAGCTGACATGTGCCGGGAAAGATGTGGGCTCAGTGCTGGAAAGAGGGAGAGACAGGACATGTGCAGTACTAGTACAGCGCATGTCGTGAAGGGGTTGGTTACAGATGTAAAGATAACCTGAATAAAAAGGTGTGATTGGTTCATTCATTTTCTAAATATTTCCCACAAGCCTTCAATGTCTTGTGGCCGGATGATCTTTTGGACCACATCTATGCCTTCTGATAGCCTGACTTCCCTAATATATATGTAGCCCTGTTATGCCTGAGCGACCATTCAATTTCAGTATGGAGATTGGAGCGAGGGACCACTTGCACTGCGCAATGCTAAGGATTAGGCAACATTCACACATTCAGTATTTGACCTCAGTATTTTACCTCAGAACTTGTAAGCTGAAACCAAGAGTGGGTGATAATACAGAAGTGGTGTTGTGTTTGTATTATACTTTTCCTCTGATTGTTCCACTGCTGGTTTTGGCTTACAAATACTGATTTAAAAAACTCACCAAATACTGAAAGTGAGAATGTGGCCTCACATGACCACCATCCGGCAACATATCTGCTCGTCAACAGTTATTTAAAATGTCTACACAAACAGACCGTGCCTCAGATGCTTGCTGAACAATCACTAATGGATCGTTCAGTGTACATAGTCTGCAAATGGTCTTGGCAGCACAGGTCCTGATTACACAGAACTATGCTCTGCCGAAAACAATAGTCTTTTGTGTAAACAAAAAGATCATTTCACCTAATGAATTAGCATTTTGCTCATTCATTGGGTGATGGGTAGTATGCTTAGACTGAAATATTATGAGGGTTACTAAGAACGCTTTTTCACGACAATCATACAATGTAAACTGACCTTAAGCCTCAGTTAGACAACTCATGAGGGGACTTATCTCCAGGTTTAACCCCTTAGTGATAGAGTCAATTTTGACCTTAATGACCAAGCCAAATTTTACAATTTTGACCAGTGTCAATTTATGTGGTAATAACTCTGGAATGGTTCAACGTTTCCCACTGACACTGAGATTTTTTTTTTCATGACATTGTACTTCATGATAGTGGAAAAAATTTCTACAGTGTGACTTGCATTTATTTATGAAAAAAATGTAAATTTGGGAAAAAAAGGAAAATTTGGCAATTTTCAAACTTTTAATTGTTGTGCCCTTAAATCAGAGAGTTATAGGTGCTTCTCACAAAATTAGAATCAAAAAGTTAATTTATTTTAGTTCTTCAATACAAAAAGTGAAGCTTATATATTATACTAGATGGAGGCCCAATGCTATCGTATCAGGAAGGCCGTAATGTCGCGATGGGGGCAGGCTTTGCAGCATTGAAAATCTCTCCCCCCATGTGCTGACTTCTACCGTATGTGCTATACACCCCCGTCTCTCTCCTTCCTGCGCTGTGTTCTCCCCTCATGACATTACAGCAGGAGATCACAGAGGATACATTTTGTGAGGTAAAATATTTTTTAAAAACAGTCAGTGAAATATTTTACCTCACAAAATGAATCCACTGTGATCCCCTGCTGTAATTTCAGTATTGTCTGTTGCTTCCTCCCCTGCCCAGGAGATGTGGTATGCTCCGTACACGGTCAGACACAGTCAATTTTTAAAATGAACTTTCGTTCGTGGGAAAACCCCTTTTATGTGACCGGCTTCATCTGCCTGTAGACACGTCGCGCATCTGCCGTCGGGATCAGCCGAATGATTCACTGCACCTGCGTGTAATTCGTGCAGTAAATCAGACTGCCTCCATCTTTGTGCAGACAGATAGCGATGGTCACATTAAAACTGCACATGTGCTCCTCCTGTATAAAGATGGCGGCAGTCAGTGAATCATTTAGACAATTACATATATAGATAGAGTCATTACAAACAGAGTGATCTATTTCAAGTGTTTAATTTTGTTTATGTTGATGATTATGGCGTATAGCCAATGAAAACCCCAAAGTCATTATCTCAGCATAATAGAAAACTTTATAACACCAGCTTGAAAAATTATTTTAAAATCCAAAATGTTGGCCTACTGAAATGTATGTTCAGTAAATGCATTCAATACTTGGTCTGCGCTCCTTTTGCATCAATTACTGCACCAATGCAGTGTGGCATGGAGCAATCGGCCTGTGGCACTGCTGAGGTGTTATGGAAGCCCAGGTTGCTTTGATGGCAGCCTTCAGCTCATCTGCATTGTTAGGTCTGGTGTCTCTCATCTTCATCTTGACAATACCCCATAGATTCTCTATGGAATTAAGGTCAGGCAAGATTGCTGGCCAATCAAGCACAGTGATACTGTAGTTTTTAAACCAGGTATTGTTACTTTTGACAGTGTGGACAGGTGCCAAGTCCTGCTGGAGAATAAAATTTCCATCTCCAAAAAGCTTGTTGGCAGAGGGAAGCATGAAGTGCTCTCACATTTCCTGGTAGATGGCTTTGCTGATTTTGGACTTGATAAAATATAGTGAACCTACACCAGTAGATGACATGGCTCACCAAACCATCACTGATTGTGAAAACTTCACACTAGACCTCAAGTAGCTTAGACAGTGTGCCTCTGCACTCTTCCACCAGACTCTGGGACCTTGATTTCCAAATAAACTGCAAGATTTGCTTTCATCCTATAACAACATCTTGGACCACTGAGCAACAGTCCAGTTCTTTTTCTCCTTTGCCCAGGTAAGATGCTTCTGGAGTTGCCTATTGGTCATGAGTGGCTTAACACCACAAGGAATGCGACACTTGCAGCCCATGTCCTGGAAACGTCTGTGTATGGTGGCTCTTGAAGCAATGGCTCCAGCATCAGTCCACTCCTTGTGAATTTCACCCAAAATTTTTGAAAGGCCTTTCCTTATCAATCATTTCAAGGCTGCGGTTATCCTGGTTGCTTGTTCACCTTTTTCTACCACACTTTTACCTTCCACTCATCTTTCCATTATTATGCTTGGATACAGCACTCTGTGAACTGTCAGCTTCTTTAGCAATGACCTTTTGTGGCTTACCCTTCTTTGGGCAGCACGGTGGCGCAGTGGATAGCACAGCAGCCTTGCAGCGCTGGAGTCCTGGGTTCAAGCCCCACTAAGGACAACATCTGCAAAGAGTTTGTATGTTCTCTCCGTGTTTGCGTGGGTTTCCTCCGGGTACTCCGGTTTCCTCCCACATTACAAAGACATACTGATAGGGACATTAGATTGTGAGCCCCAACGGGGACAGCAACGATAATGTGTGCAACCTGTAAAGCGCTGCGGAATATGTTAGCGCTATATAAAAATAAAGATTAATTAATTAATTAATTTGGAGTGTGTCAATGACTACGTTCTGGATATCTGTCAAGTCAGCAGTCTTTCCCATGATTGTGGAGTCTGCTGAAACAGACTAAGGGACCTTTTTAAATGCTTAGGAAGCCTCTGCAGATGTCTTATGTTAATTATTCTAATTTATTGAGATAAGGACTTTTGGGTTTTCATTGGCTATACGCCATAATAATCAACATTAACAGAAATAAACACTTGAAATAGATCACTGTGTTTGTAATGACTGTATATAATATATGAGTTTCAATTTTTGCACTGAAGAACTGAAATACATGAACTTTTCGATGATACTCTAATTTTGTGAGAAGCACCTGTGTGACACACAAAATAGATCATAAATAACATTACTACATGTCCACTTTACATAAGCACAATTTTGGAAACATGATTTTTTTTTATAGAAAGTTAGAAGGGTTAATAATTGACCAGCAATGTCTCATTTTTCCAACAAAATTTACAAAACCATTTTTTTAGGGAACACATCATATTTGAAGTGACTTTGAGGTGCCTAAATGACAGAAAATACCCAAAAGTGACACCATTCAAAAATCTGCACCCCTCAAGGTGTTCAAAACCACATTCAGGAAGTTAATTAACCCTTCAGTTGCTTCACGAGAACTGGAGCAATGTTAACATTTAACTTTTTGCACTAAAAATTTATTTTAGACCCAAACTTTTATATTTTCACAAGGGTAACAAGAGAAAATGGCCCACAAAATTTGTTGCTCAATTTTGGCTAAGTATGCTGATAACCCATATGTGGGGAAAGTCCACTGTTTGGGGGCACGGCAGGACTCCGAAGGGATGGAGCACCATTTGACTTTTTGAATGCAAAATTGGCTGTAATCGAGAGCAGATGCCATGTCACGTTTGGAGAACCCCTGATGTGCCTAAACAGTGGAAATCCCCCTCAAGTGCCACCATTTTAGAAACCACATCACTCAAGTATTTTAACCAGGTGCATAGTGATCATTTTAAACCCACAGTTACGACACAGAATTTGATAACATTAGATTGTCATATTGAATATGTCGTCATTAGTGTTGAGCTCAGGTGCTCGCTATTCCAGTTTTCATTGGGTGCTCAGGTATGCACCAAATATCATGGGTGCTTGAGTGACATGCGAATCCCTGCCATGCGTGTTACGTGGCTGTTATACACCAAAAAAATACATGTGGGGATCTACGATACTCTGTGCATTTCAGAGAACCCAATGCAAACTAGAGTAGCAAACACTTGTGCTCAACACTAGCCATAATATTGTCGTCATTTTTTTTTTTACTTTTGAAAAAAAAAATTCTAAAGGTACCGTCACACTGAACGATATCGCTAGCGATCCGTGACGTTGCAGCGTCCTGGCTAGCGATATCGTTGAGTTTGACAGGCAGCAGCGATCTGGATCCTGCTGTGACATCGTTGGTCGGAGCAGAAAGTCCAGCACTTTATTTCGTCGCTGGACCTCCTGCAGACATCGCTGAATCGGCGTCACACACGGCCATTCACTGGTAACCAGGGTAAACATCGGGTTACTAAGCGCAGGGCCGCACTTAGTAACCCGATGTTTACCCTGGTTACCAGCGTAAACATAAAAAAAAACACTACATACTTACCTTCCGCTGTCTGTCCTCCGGCGCTGTGCTTTTCTGCACTGTGAGCGCCGGCCAGCTGGAAAGCAGAGCACAGCGGTGACGTCACCGCTGTGCTTTCCGGCTGGCACTCACAGTCAGTGCAGAGAAGCACAGCGCCGGCGGGACAGACACCCGAAGGTAAGTATGTAGTGTTTGTTTGTTTTTACGTTTACGCTGGTAACCAGGGTAAACATCGGGTTACTAAGCGAGGCCCTGCACTTAGTAACCCGATGTTTACCCTGGTTACCAGGGGACCGGCATCGTTGGTCGCTGGAGAGCTATCTGTGTGACAGCTCTCCAGCGACCAAACAGCGACGCTGCAGCGATCGGGATTGTTGTCTGGATCGCTGCAGCGTCGCTAAATGTGACGGTACCTTAACTCCAACCCTAACACAACCTTAACCCTATCCCAAACCCGAACCCTAATACAACACTAACCCTAACTCCAACCTAAAAACAACCCTAACCCCAGCACCAACCCCAACTAGCAAAGAATGGAAAAAATAAAAAATATATATTTTTTGATAATTTTTTTAACTAAAGGGTGACAAAAGATGGATTTGTTTTACTATTTTTTATTTTGATCACTGTGATAGGGTCAAAAATTTCCTATTGTTGCTGGATGCTGGCCTGTAGATCTAGGCGGGTGCACTGCTAAACGCCCACCATTTTTTTTTTCCAGGAAGATGACACGTAGAGAAGAGAGACATTCATTTTAAATCAGACCTTTTTTTGATTGCCTTTATTCGGTTAATAATGGCGATCACGTGGCAAGGGACTGTCATAAAAACAGCCCTGATCATGTTCTCTAGGGTCTCAGTTATCACCGGAGACCACGGAAATTTTACGACATTGGGGGGACGCCATACCCTTATTTTTCAGTGCTGTTAAAAAGTAGCGCTGAGAAATAAGTACCCTTAATTGCCACAGTTAAAAGGCGTACCGGCGGTCGTTAAGGGGTTGATAAAAGATCCATGAATTAACATTCAATATTGACATTTCTTTCTCCCAACAATTTCTCTGAAATAGCAGAAAAGTGGATGAGGCGAGTTGACATTCAAGGGCATGAATCACTTTTCTTCCTTTGGGTTATAATAGTGATTGCAGAGAAATACCTTGCTAGCACCTATGGAAGCAAACGGCTTTATTCTGCCCTTGGGGAGTGAAGATGGCTCTGCTTCTAAACAAGGGGACAACTGCAGCTGAACAATTGGTGCCTGTCACTGATCATTAGTAGAGAGGGCTGGAAATCTGGTTAACATTCTCAGGGTGGTGCGAACAAATAACCCAACATCTGCTTTATGGCCATAGGGAGCAAGTTTTAATTTTGCATTTTTTATACGCGCACACACATCCAGGAGGTCGAGGCTGCAGACTCCTAGGGGAGCAGATCACGAACCTGCCCCCTTATTTTATGATGGGAAATTTGGGGGGTGGGGAGAGAGTGTGACCTTAGCACCAGTCTATATCTGCATAGTTCTTTTATTATATGCATGCGTGCGGCTCACATAAAGCGCAGAAGGATATTAAACAGCAGCCTTTTATTAGAAGCAGTAAGAATTAAATCTGCAAACGCTACATGTTACAATACAATGACAAAATCTCATCTCTCTCATAGCCAAGCTGCCCTGCGTGTAGTGCACCTCCTCTAGTAATGTATGCAAACTCCTGCTGAATATCTAGGTGTTATTATTCCTTCCCATTTTCTATTACAGTGTGATAAATGATGCCCCTAGGGCTCAAGCTGCCCTTGTGAATGCTTATTACCGTTCACTTAAGTAGAAGTTGATTTAGCTTAAATAGCATGTTTCATGTAGCATAGACACCGCGCAACCTCTGCTATTGTAGTCAGCAGTGAAATAACGGGCCTTTAATTGAATTATAACTACCTTGCATGCCTATTAGTGTGTTAACAGTGTATTATACCTTGTAACGCTGGATGGTGAGAGCTAATTTCATGTTGGGAAGGCAGTAATGTATTTACACTTTGAGAGTGTCTTTTTACAGTAACGCCGGCGTTTAGGGTTAATCAGCTTTACGAAAGTCTGAATAGATTTCTAAGGAAAGACGTGCACTTGGTATTCAAGCAATAGCTTCCTTTGCACCAGTAACAGTGTGGCGGTCAAAGGGTGGCATAAGGAGCTGTGTGACGATGGCGCTTGAATATTTATTTTCTGTTGCCATGATGCTTTGATTGGAAATGCTAAAAATAAGAGAATCAATTAATAGTAGTAAAAAAAAAAACAATGTGGAAATGCAACTGACAGCACTTTAATGCACCATTTTGAAAACGGTATCAACCACTGAGGACTCTCAATTCTAAATATTTTTCCATTTTGTAAAGATAGAGTTAACAAAGGCTGCATTCCCCGGAATAAGTTTCTGCGACAGCTTTAATTCATATCTAAAAGCCAAACCACGGAATATGTCACTGATATGGACGAAATAAATATAAACCTGATACGCGGTGCCATGCTTTGTGTACGGTGGCACACAATAAAAGAATTTTCTCTCTAGGACCTGTGCACAGGTTGCAGATTTGTCACAAAAATTGAAGGGTTTCCATACGCCAGCATAGTGAATACGAATCCTGAAGTCTCATGCACATGTTGCTTATTTTTGACTGCAGATTTGTCAATTGCAGCATGTCAACTCTTTCAGCGTTTTTGCTGCAGATTTCACCCATATTGTAGAAAAAAAGTCTTCAACAATTACATATGTAAAAACACATAAAAAACACACCTATTTTACGCTACGCTTTTTCTTCCCAAGAGATGCAGAAATGTCTGCACCAAATACTTAACCTGTGCAGTGTGCACATACCCCTAGAGAGGGTTGGACAAACAGCGGAGAATATTTATCAATTTATTATTTATTTTATTTATTATCAAGCCAAATATACCAGATTCTGATGTATTGTGCACAAAAAAACTGTCTTTCATGACCTGCACCAAATTTATTGTGAGTTTTAGGCTCCTTGAACAGCTTGTTTGACAGTGGAACATGGCCTCACAGAAAGAGGTGCAGTTTACTAGAAAATAGGGTTAGTCTAACATGACACCAAAAGATACACCAATAACTGCTTTAAACTTAGACTAGACATTTTTAGACTACACCAGAGTTTTCAAACAGCATGAGCCACTGGGACATATATGATGCATTTTATGAATGCTAAGTCTAAGGTGCTGATTCATCAAAGCTTTGAAAATTCATAAAATTTGGGCGAAACTCAGTACTCTGACCTAATTTTGTGATTTTTGGTGTTTTCATGCCAGTTTCTCCCATCTCCACCAAAATAGCCAGAGCTGGAGTGCAGTGGAGCGTGGTGACCACCGCTCATCAAATTCATGATGTGCGGTGGGATTCCATATGCCAGAAATGTCACTCTATAGGTAACAAAAAGACAGCTCACTGCTGTAAAAGTGGTGATGCTTTGAGTAAAGGATAGTAATCCCATAACATAAATATAGAGAGCCTCGACACCAACACAAATTAATTAGGTTATTCTTGCTTGCAAAAATTAGATTCATTATCAGATCTGGCACCACAGATAAGGAACAGATACCGTCTAACGTTTAGACCTGCGAGAGGTCTTTGTAAAGGACATCTGTCAGTGTGCTGGCCGGGTTTGCGTGGGTAAATGGCTCTCAGGTCAAAATATTGCATGCTATATGTTCCTTATCTTTGGTGCTGTATCTGATAATAAATCTGAACTGGGCCTTTGACTTTCACTATCACAGTATTGTACAGTATTGATAAATGTGGCCCCATGGCTTTTTTGCAAAATAGCTACAAGAAAAAGAAAATGCTTCAAAAGACCTGTGTGAAGCCTAAAGGCTCATTCAAACATGAAGGATTTTTCTGATGCCCCCAAAAAAGACAAAGTTTCATCAGTGAATTGAATCAGATTTTCATCAGTGTTTAGTCAGTGTGTCAGTTTTTACTATCGCAGTTTAATCACCTTTTGTATGTATGTGAAGTTTTTTCAAGCTTCTCCTATCAAACAGACATGAAAATCGGATAGCACACAGATGGCATCCCAGTGCTGTATGATTAAAATCAGACATGTCTCCATGTTTTGGTGTGGACCACTCGGTCTGCAAAAATGCATGTACATGTGAACAGCCCCATAGAATATAAGGCCATTTTTACACACATAGTGTAAATACTGCATTTATCCTGCCAGGAAGGTCTTGGTACCAGTTAGGCTGCTGGAGGTGTGAGCTTTTTCATTTGGAGCTGTTGAAGCTGGACCACCTGCTAAGCCATGTGTCCTGTCTCAGCTTCACACAGATTTGATACAGTCGAATGGCATGAAATTATATCCCCATATTCTTCACAGAGGTTTAGTTTACCATCTGGGAGGTTAAGCAGCAACTTAGCTGGCAATCATAAAACCGAGGGGCTCAAAAGTGTTCAATCTTAAGATCAGTAATGTTAAATATGGACAAGGTACTTATCCAACCATGGTCGTGTATAATATTTTATATATTGTGCATATAGTATTTTTGAGATAGATAGGGGCTAATGTGTTTTAATTCTCTTTGTGAGTTGGGCGTTAGTGCATTTTATGGATGCTTTCCTGATTTTATTTTGAAATATATAATTCAGGCCCATAAAAATAAAGGAATAAATATATTAAAATTTAAAAACTGTAAAAAAAAAATAGTCAAAATGAGAGTCTATTAAAATTAAATTAACTTGGTCTATTATTGTCAAAGCAGCGAGGTTGCAGTTGGGGAGTCAGATGGAAGTGTGCGGCAAGTTATGGTGGACCAATTTTAATGACTATAAGCAGTTAAATAATGATGGTGAAAAGGCTAAGCTTTGGCAGCCAGCCTAGAGAATGTAATCATAGTAATGTCATCCAGGGGCAGCTTAGCTGTTAGACATAGGAAGGAGGAGTTCTGGTATGGTTATTCGGCACCTTGAAGTGGACTGGCTGTGCTAATGTGGCAAATTAGAATGTGTCACTCCAGGATTGATTTCTGTCAAGCAGAATGCAGCCCTTGTGCAAGAACAATATATGGGACCCTTGCAGTCCATAGTTGTTGATATGCACAATTCCGACCTTCTTTAGAGGTAACAGTGGGCCCCTGAACCTCTTGGGCCCCTGTTTTCCCCAAATTGCACAAATGATATGTCTGTCCATGGATTTCACATTATCTGTGAATCTCAGGATTATTATTATTATTTATTATTATTATTATTATTATTATTATTGTGCCATTTATTCTATGGTGCTTTACATGTGCGGAAGGGTATACATAATAAAAACAAGTACAATAATCTTAAACAATACAAGTCACTACTGGTACAGGAGAAGAGAGGACCCTGCCCGCGAGGGCTCACAATCTACAAGGGGATATATTTTCCTTGCAATTCAGCTGACTCTTTCTGTGATTGTTGTAGTCATGTGGCTATTAAACATCAAAATAATGTGTTTTTTATTTTATTTGGATCACATGGTTACTGTACTTTGGGTCTGTGCTAATTAATGATGGTTTATCCCCCATCCAGAAGTCATTGATTTTCTTTAGGATTATTTAGAAGAAAGACAAAGGAGAAGACTTTATTCTAGCCTTAGCAGAAAAGATCTTGCAGGAAGCTCCCAAGTTTGTTGCAATGCTCAGGATAGATAACTGGCATCTACCAGTCAGAATATTGTGATCCTTTTTGCTATTTTTTTCATCAGTCAGGGTATAATTAAAGAAGCCCTCCTCCCATCAAAGTTTCTATCCTCTTAATATATTGCAATCATCACATTATATAACACTTTGTACTTACAATTGTTCATTTGCCTTTCTACCCAGTTGAATAGAATAGAATAGTGTCTTGTCCCTACTTAAATCATTCCTCTGTTCACCTCTTGACCCAGCTGTTCCCTCCTCCTCCCTGCCAGGGACTTTTACAATAACTATGACTTATACAGGGAAAATTGACCTCCTGTTTCTCCATAGAGCTTAGAAGGAATCAGCTAGTCAGTATTTAATCATGTGAAGTCATAGAAATAATGGAAAAGCCAAGAATTATCTGGGTAGAAAGGCAAAATGAGCAATTGTAAGTTCACAGTGCTATATCATATGATTATTGCAATATTTTAAGAGGATTCAAATTTAGATGGGAGGAGGGCTTCTTTAATATTAAATACGTATGTCCGTTCAACAATTTGTATCTTTTTCAAACACAATATTATTGCTTTCCTGGCAACAAACATTTCCATGAACTGGTTCACAATGAATATAGTATCCTAGCAACGACAAGAGCCAGCACCATTTGATGGATGAACGTTACCATAATGTTATCTACACTAGGCAATGGCATGTTGCACTAAGTACAGACATTACTTACAACAAACATGGGTTGCAATAGATTACCCCAATCATTGTAACCCGTTGCTTTTTCCACAACCCTTACTAACAGTCACTGACTTCTATGCATTACCATTAGCCCATATTTGCTAGACTGCGCCAAATACTTCTCAATAGATAAATATCAGCTTTACCTTTAAAGATGTGAATATGTACATTGTATATAATGGATTTTATGTACAGGAAAACTCTGCTATTGACAGAGATTTCCGCACAGGTACTTGAAATTTATTTTGGCCATTTTACTAGGTCTGCTTCCTTGTTTTGTTACCGTTCCCTATTTAGCGTATTGGACAGGTTTTATTAGGCAATTTGCAGTTTCAACTTAGATGTGGAGTGATTGAGGATAAAATTGATATAGCACCAGAATCTTCGCCATCGGATTGATTTTCAAGAGTTGAGCACGATGATTTTATAAGAAGTGGAGCTTGTGACCTTTTTTCAAGGTCACTTAGTTGAAGGATTAATTTAAATATGTTTTGGGCAAACAAGCCATTTTTTCATTGAGGTTTTCTAATTCACAACAGAATTTCATTGTTTGGCCAACCTGAAACTTGAGGCTCAATTTATCGTGGAGTTGAAGCTTGTTTATTATCACAGATTTATGATGCATTGTGGCTCAGGTCATGTTTCTTATCTGGAGGAAAATATAAACCGAGTGCCCCAATTAATTCCTCTGGTGCCTTAAATGTTAAAGCACTACGGTAAATGTTAACTGTCTTGTAGAGTGAAACTGTTGTCAGATTTATTTTGTAGATGAATTGTTTTATCTAATAAACAATATTCTTTATTTTACATTTTAAAGCCATTTTCATAATATGTGGCTGTAGTTTACCACCTATAAAGTGCTATAAAATGCGTTTTTAGTAGTTTATCTACACGTAGCTTACTAATTCAGCAAAATCTGTTAGCAGTGTGCGGAAATCCAAATAGAATCTAACCCTAATAATTGCTGTTTGACTAAGGCTTCTTTCACACTTGCGTCGTGTGACGTACGTCGCAATCCGTAGTTTTGGGGAAAAAATGGATCCTGCAAATGTGCCCGCATCTGTCGTGCCATCGGCACGAAAAAAAGTTCAATGTAACTTTTTTTGTCGGTCGCATCTGCCATTTTCTACCGCGCATGCGCAGCCGGAACTCCACCCCCTCCTCCCCGGACTTTAGAATGGGCAGCGGATGCATCGAAAATCTGCATCCGCTTCCCACGTTGTGCATAATTTTCACAGCATGCGTCGGTACGTCACGCCGACGCTTAGTGACTGACCCGTACCGACGCAAGTGTGCAAAGTGGATTTATAATGATTTTTCATTGGCGGGAACTGCACGTTTTATTTAATTACATACATGTCAAGTTTATGTGATCCTTTAATCCCTAAATTTGAACTTTTTTTATGCGTGTATTTAGGAAAAGTGATCCCATAACAAAACAGAACAGTACAATACCAAAACTAGTTACAACAGTGCCACCATATATTGTCACATATCCCCCCGAGGCCTGCTCCTGTGACGTGTGCTTGTGTCACCAGGCACCACCATATTTATTCTACAGGCAGCACAGACTCTGTCCAGCAACTGAAGCTGGGGTTTCTGGAACCTGTAGGTGCATCAAATCGGACAGTATGGGTGTGTGTGCTGTCCAGCTTGAGTACACAGCTCCCTGCTTGGCCAATGGGACTCTGGTTGACTTCTGAGCTTTCAGCTCTTGCATTGCTTTTTTTGTATTCCTACTCTTTGACTGCTGCCTTTTTTCCTGACCACCCAGTCAACCAATGACATGCCCATGTAACAAGTTTGCTCCCAGCTAATACATTTAAAAGTACAACAATCACATACAAGTCTGTCCACAACTTATCTCCTTAATACATCTCTCCCTTAGTTTCCCATGGAAACTCTAGTTCCCAGCAAGATATTTAACTGTGCTCCCCTGTTCTGTGGTTTTGACATCATTGACTCTATGATTTTGCCTGGTCATTACCCATAATTTGCAACTCACTACCCCTCTACTCTCACACACTACAAACTCTCAACAGCAACCTTAAAAAACACCTCTTTGGAAAAACTTGTAACATGCAATAACACTGCTAGGACTACACAACTTTGGAAGCTAATGTTAATGACCTTGAATTAATGTGTCCGTAAAATATTGTATATAGCAAATATTAAAAGAACCAAAGAACATGCTCACATAAAAGTACCAGCAACAATGCTCCATCACATTACAAGCCATTCTACTTTCCAATGGGTGACACTAGAGTTCTAGTTCTCTTCCTCTCTGAAGAGACAATTTGCATAAGCCATTCTATCAGCATTCTTTCCAGGGATAGCCACTCAATCCATGTACTATTTCTCTGATCATGCGCTGTCCTATTTTTACAGGAGGCACTTATATACTAGCAGTTAAGGGTTTACCCCGCAAACAACAGTTATTACCTACTTACAAGATAGATGATAAATGCATGACCACTGAGGGACTGGCTGTTGGGATCCTACCAGTACCGAAAACAGAGCACAAAGTCACAAGTGAATACATCAGTAGTGAACATGTACGACCACTGTTCTATTCACTTTGCATAGAAGTGGTGGTTGCAAATTCTCGCTAGTGCTCTATTCACATAGATAATCTTGGGCCCTCAGTTCTCATGATCGGAGGGAGTCCAAGTGGCTTCTTCCCCAGTCATCAGAAATGTATTACCCTTTCTGTAGTGCCAAGAACTGTAGTTAGTGTGTAAGGGGTTACAGGGACTAGTACATGCCCTTATCCCTTTAAGCACGTCCCGGTTCTTAATGTAGTGAGAGTGTGACCGCACTATGTAAATGTAATTTCAAGCTGCTATGTGTTAGGGCTGGCGGAACGCACCACGTAAATATAATGATAGTAAAGGTGCATTCACAGCCCGGGGTCCACCGTGCAGGAGTGGAACCTGCTGCTAGTTAATGGTGGCACTATATGGTGGTACCACGCCAGAATAGACACGGTTCCGTCACCCGGTCTGTATAGGAGCGAACTCTGTTGCTTCACAGAGTCGCAAGGAATAAAGGTAACGCTGTGCCCTGTTAGCAGTCACAGGGGGCAGCAAATGGAAACTAGTAGGATCCCTGCAATTCACCCCCACTATGCTGGTGATTGATCCCGCTCTGACCCTCGGTGGCTTTTGAGCCTGCGTCTGAGGATGCCCTGAGTCAGATGCTGGGATCAAGCGGGAGTTCCCACCCTACACTGACGGATTGTCAGGAGAAACAGGAGATAGCCGCACAGAGTGCTTACAGCTCCACACTGGCGGTCACTGCTGATTAGACGCAGTATAGATTGAGCCTGGTGCTTGATGACACTATCTGGTGCTAGACAGCTCCAACATTCGGGAGCATTCATCAAGTCTAGGGATGGGAATGATTCAGAGCTTTCACCAGAACAGGCATACATCCACACACACACAATTACTGATTTATACTAGCGCATGGCCGAGCGGCCATGAGAACCTTTTATAGCTGCAGCTCTCCAGGACCTTCCTAGTGGACCAATAGGAGCTGCTACAGGGCCTGAGCGTGTGACCCTTGACCTCCAATGAGAGGTCTTCCCTTGGGCATGCTTAGAAGGAGAAAAGCAGGACGTAGTTCCAGGAGCGCCTGCTCGCCGCTGAACAGTATTGGTTATAATGGCTGAACCTGGAAGGGCAGCGGTGTTATGACCTGGTGGTTAGGAGCACCCGAAAAGACCTGATGGTTAAACCAACAAAGGACAAGCTCTGGGAAGTGCGAGCTCTGCTGACCCCAACCCCTAATCCTATCACACACACTAGAAACAGCCGTGGAGCGTTCCTGACTCTCCCTAGACGCCTCTTCACAGCCTAAGAGCTAACTAGCCCTAGAGATAGAAAATAAAGCCTACCTTGCCTCAGAGAAATTCCCCAAAGAAAAAGGCAGCCCCCCACATATATTGACTGTGAGTTAAGATGAAAGTCACAAACACAGAAATGAAACAGGTTTCAGCAAAGGGAGGCCAGACTTACTAAACAGACTGAGGATAGGAAAGGTAACTTTGCGGTAAGCACAAAAAGCTACAAAAAGACCACGCAGAGTGTGCAAAAAGACCTCCGCACCGACTCACGGTGCGGAGATGCCACTATGCATCCCAGAGCTTCCAGCTAGCAAAGCAAAATCATGATAGCAAGCTGGACAAGAAAACAAAGAACAAATAATAAACTAGCAGGGACTTAGCTTCTGCTGGAGTAGACAGGACACCCGACAGATCCAAGAGCGAACTGAACCAGTACAAGAACATTGACAGATGGCATGGAGTAACGATCTGAGTGGAGTTACATAGAGCAGCCAGCCAAAGAGTAAACTACGTCACCTGTGGAAGGAACCTCAGAAGCAGCAGCTCCACTCACAGCCACCAGAGGGAGTCCATGGACAGAACTCGCCGAAGTACCATTCATGACCACAGGAGGGAGTTCGATAACAGAATTCACAACACAGCGGTAACCATATGCACAGTATCTGTCCAAGCCAGGTGCTGGGACCTACATCTCTGCTGAGCAGGCTCCACTGTGGCTGGAGGAGAATGAGAAACCGCAGCGGGGGTGATCTGAGATTCCCCCTGTGCAGCTGCGGAACTCGACACCTAACACTATGTATATAGTGTTTTCTGTTTGCTGATATATGAATGTTGTATAACACTGAGTACAGTTTTTCCATAGTTGTCTAAGGACAGTGTAGTACCTTAATCGGACCACTAGATGGTTATGACATCTTAGTATAATTAGTAATTGATCATAGTAGGAGTTAACTGGGGTAAGGCAGGAACAGTTTCCTGGTTAGAATCAGAGGAGCTAGAGAGCTCTGACAGCTTGGGTGGGCTTTAGAGGCTTTATAATGTGGCAGCTTACTGCATGGGCAAATGCACTCAGATCCGTTGCAAAACAGACGAGGGAACACCTGGGCATAGTGAGTCTAAACAGAGAGGATGCTGTGGTACCACCAGAGACGGTATGACCCGGGGAAGTACTGAA
Organism: Ranitomeya imitator; assembly: GCF_032444005.1. Lineage (NCBI taxonomy): Eukaryota > Metazoa > Chordata > Amphibia > Anura > Dendrobatidae > Ranitomeya > Ranitomeya imitator. The sequence continues at coordinate 407,168,314 of NC_091284.1, forward strand.
GGCTGTAGGAAGAAGTGCAGGGAAAGTGGAGAATGAGGACTCTTTGGAACTGTGAAGGATTACCCCTTCCTCCCACGTCACCGATCCGTGACGTCACTACACAGGCCAAGCTCTCCGGCGCCCCCTTTGTCTCTCAGGTCAGTAAAGGAACTGCACCTAGAGCAAATGGCCGCCGGGGAGACTGCCCTGTTACCCACACTGGGTATTCTAAGATTCGCAATCAGAGTAAAAGGATCAGCCCAAAATTAATTTATGATTTAATTGCCTTAAGGGCGCACTAGATAATTACAAGAAAGATACAATCACAATATATCAAGAGTTACAGTCAGAGTACAATATAACAACAATAATACAAGGCTTAAAGGTATAAAGCTGGAGGTCAATTTACCAGGTTGAAGGTCGCTTGTGGAAGCCGGGGGCGCGCAGCATTCCGCAGGTTCAAACTTAGTTGCCGGGCAGCCCCCAGAAAGCGTGTGCTTGCTCCCCTCTGGCTGGCATACCCTGTTCCTTAAGATATCATCATCATGTTCTTCTGTGGAGTGAGAGCCTCCCAGAGACCTTAGCTCTTCTTAAACCTGGCTGAGGCCCCCTGCCTGCAGCTGGGTGGGCTTAGCAATCTCCACCCCCTCTGCCTCCCTGCAAAATTGATTCCAATTTCTAATAAATGGGATAACTTCTCTCAGGATGATCGGATCAGCACACAGGCAGTACCAGCACCTGTGGTTTGTTCTGCCGGTCGTACTGGGATCAAACCTGGACCCATTCGGTCCCTGTGGGAGGCTGATCTCTATATCACGTGTTTCAGGCCTCCCACCGCCACAGGAGTCGCACTGTTGGATGCACAATTTCTTTAGGGCAAGGAGAATATTTTTTATGAGCCTGTACCTCGGACGATGCGTCCATAATTCACAATTCCATGTTGGAGACGGTTCGACTGGGCTGCCATAATAGATGTGTATCCAGTGGCCACTTGGCATGCGTGTTTTAATTAAAGTCACCAATGACCTCTTAACCGCCAAGAGCAAGCGACACTACTCTGTCCTCTTCCTCCTCGACCTGTCGGCTGCCTTTGACACAGTGGACCATTCCTTATTATTACAAACCCTCTCATCCCTTGGCATCGCAGACTTGGCCTTATCCTGGATCTCATCATACCTAACAGACTGAACATTCAGCGTCTCCCACTCACACACCACCTCCTCACCTCGCCCTCTATCTGTCGGAGTCCCACAAGGTTCAGTCCTTGGGCCCTTGCTCTTCTCCATTTACACCTTTGGCCTGGGACAGCTCATAGAATCTCATGGCTTTCAGTATCACCTCTATGCTGACGACACACAGATCTACATCTCTGGACCAGATATCACCACCCTTCTAACCAGAATCCCTCAATGTCTGTCCACTATTTCATCCTTCTTCTCCGCTAGATTTCTGAAACTTAACATGGACAAATGTTGTGAATTCTGTGGCTGAATTCACTCCTGTGGTCACAAGTGGTACTGCAGCTTCTGAGCTTCCTTCCTCAGGTGTTCTGGTGAGCTCATTAGCTGCTTCGTTACTTAACTCCACCTGATGCTGCTATCCTTGCTCCTAGTCAATGTTCCAGTGTTGGATCTGAGCTTCTCCTGATTGTTCCTGTGACCTGCTGCTCTGTATAGCTAAGTGCTTTTTTGCTATTTTGTTGCCTTTTTTCTGTCCAGCTTGTCTTTTGTTTTGCTGGAAGCTCTGAGACGCAAAGGGTGTACCGCCGTGCCGTTAGTCCGGCACGGTGGGTCTTTTTTGCCCCCTTTGCGTGGGTTTGCTTTAGGGTTTTTTGTAGACTGCAAAGTTCGCTTTACTGTCCTCGCTCTGTCTAAGAATATCGGGCCCCACTTTGCTGAATCTATTTCATCCCTACGTTTTGTCTTTTCATCTTACTCACAGTCATTATATGTGGGGGGCTGCCTTTTCCTTTGGGGTATTTCTCTGGGGGCAAGTCAGGCCTATTTTTCTATCTTCAGGCTAGCTAGTTTCTTAGGCTGTGCCGAGTTGCATAGGTAGTGGTTAGGCGCAATCCACAGCCACTTTTAGTTGTGTTTAGGATAGGATCAGGTGTGCAGTCTACAGAGTTTCCACGTCTCAGACCTCGTTCTTTTGTTTTTGGGTATTTGTCAGATCACTGTGTGCGCTCTGATCGCTAGGCACACTGTGTCTCTGGATTGCCTTCATTACACCTTTCATTAGCAGACATAACAGTACTAGGAGCCAACTAATGATTCTCAATAGAGGGAAAGAAAAAGTTCTGACATCATTTTTTTTTTTTCTCTGCTCTGTGTTCACTTTTTTTTTTTTTTTTTCCCCTAGACATTTGGGTGTTTCTGGACACAGGTGTGGACATGGATTTTCAGGGTCTGTGCTCTTCAATGGATAATCTCGTTATAAATGTACAAAAGATTCAAGATACTATTGATCAGAAATCTATGTTAGAACCAAGAATTCCTATTCCTGATTTGTTTTTTGGAGATAGAACTAAGTTTCCAAGTTTCAAAAATAATTGTAAGCTATTTCTGGCCTTGAAACCTCATTCTTCTGGTAATCCTATTCAACAGGTTTTGATTATTATTTCTTTTTTGCGCGGCGACCCTCAAGACTGGGCATTTTCTCTTGCGCCAGGAGACCCTGCATTGAGTAGTGTCGATGCGTTTTTCCTGGCACTCGGATTACTGTACGATGAGCCTAATTCAGTGGATCAGGCTGAGAAAAATTTGCTGGCTTTGTGCCAGGGTCAGGATGATATAGAAGTATATTGTCAGAAATTTAGGAAATGGTCAGTACTCACTCAGTGGAATGAATCTGCGCTGGCAGCTTTGTTCAGAAAGGGTCTCTCTGAGGCTCTTAAGGATGTCATGGTGGGATTTCCTATGCCTGCTGGTTTGAATGAGTCTTTGTCTTTAGCCATTCAGATCGGTAGACGCTTGCGCGTGCGTAAATCTGTGCACCATTTGGCGGTCCATTTGGCGGTATTGCCTGAGGTTAAACCTGAGCCTATGCAGTGCGATAGGACTATGACCAGAGTGGAACGGCAGGAATACAGACGTCTGAATGGGCTGTGTTTCTACTGTGGTGATTCCACTCATGCTATTTCTGATTGTCCTAAGCGCACTAAGCGGTCCGCTAGGTCTGCCGTCATTGGTACTGTACAGTCCAAATTCCTTCTGTCCATTACCTTGATATGCTCTTTGTCGTCGTTTTCTGTCATGGCGTTTGTGGATTCAGGCGCTGCCCTAAATCTGATGGATTTGGATTATGCTAAACGTTGTGGGTTTTTCTTGGAGCCTTTGCGGTGTCCTATTCCATTGAGAGGAATTGATGCTACACCTTTGGCCAAGAATAAACCTCAGTACTGGGCCCAGCTGACCATGTGCATGGCTCCTGCACATCAGGAAGTTATTCGCTTTCTGGTGTTGCATAATCTGCATGATGTGGTCGTGTTGGGGTTGCCATGGCTACAAACCCATAATCCAGTATTGGATTGGAATTCCATGTCGGTATCCAGCTGGGGTTGTCAGGGGGTACATGGTGATGTTCCATTTTTGTCGATTTCGTCATCCACCCCTTCTGAGGTCCCAGAGTTCTTGTCTGATTATCAGGATGTATTTGAAGAGCCCAAGTCCGATGCCCTACCTTCGCATAGGGATTGTGATTGTGCTATCAATTTGATTCCTGGTAGTAAATTCCCTAAAGGTCGATTATTTAATTTATCCGTGCCCGAACACGCCGCTATGCGCAGTTATGTGAAGGAATCCCTAGAGAAGGGACATATTCGCCCATCGTCATCACCACTGGGAGCAGGGTTCTTCTTTGTAGCTAAGAAGGATCGTTCGCTGAGACCGTGTATTGATTACCGCCTTCTTAATAAGATCACTGTTAAATTTCAGTATCCCTTGCCATTGTTATCTGACTTGTTTGCTCGGATTAAGGGGGCTAGTTGGTTCACTAAGATATATCTTCGTGGTGCGTATAATCTGGTGAGAATCAGGCAAGGAGATGAATGGAAAACTGCATTCAATACGCCCGAGGGTCATTTTGAGTATCTAGTGATGCCGTTCGGACTTGCCAATGCTCCATCTGTGTTTCAATCCTTTATGCATGACATCTTCCGTGAGTACCTGGATAAATTCCTGATTGTTTACTTGGATGACATTTTGATCTTCTCAGATGATTGGGAGTCTCATGTGAAGCAGGTCAGAATGGTTTTTCAGGTCCTGCGTGCTAACTCTTTGTTTGTGAAGGGATCAAAGTGTCTCTTCGGTGTGCAGAAAGTTTCATTTTTTGGATTCATCTTTTCCCCTTCTACTATCGAGATGGATCCAGTTAAGGTCCAAGCCATCCAGGATTGGATTCAGCCGACATCTCTGAAAAGTCTGCAAAAGTTCCTGGGCTTTGCTAATTTTTATCGTCGCTTCATCTGTAATTTTTCTAGCATTGCCAAACCATTGACCGATTTGACCAAGAAGGGTGCTGATTTGGTCAATTGGTCTTCTGCTGCTGTGGAAGCTTTTCAGGAGTTGAAGCGTCGTTTTTGTTCTGCCCCTGTGTTGTGTCAGCCAGATGTTTCTCTTCCGTTCCAGGTCGAGGTTGATGCTTCTGAGATTGGAGCAGGGGCGGTTTTGTCACAGAGAGGTTCTGATTGCTCAGTGATGAAACCATGTGCTTTCTTTTCCAGGAAGTTTTCGCCCGCTGAGCGTAATTATGATGTGGGCAACCGAGAGTTGCTGGCCATGAAGTGGGCATTCGAGGAGTGGCGTCATTGGCTTGAAGGAGCTAAGCATCGCGTGGTGGTATTGACTGATCATAAGAACTTGACTTATCTCGAGTCTGCCAAGCGCTTGAATCCTAGACAGGCCCGTTGGTCGTTATTTTTTGCCCGCTTCGACTTTGTGATTTCGTACCTTCCGGGCTCTAAAAATGTGAAGGCGGATGCTCTGTCTAGGAGTTTTGTGCCCGACTCTCCGGGTTTATCTGAGCCAGCGAGTATCCTCAAGGAAGGAGTCATTGTGTCTGCCATCTCCCCTGATTTGCAGCGGGTGCTGCAAAAATTTCAGGCGAATAAACCTGATCGTTGTCCAGCGGAGAAACTGTTCGTCCCTGATAGGTGGACTAATAAACTTATCTCTGAACTTCATTGTTCGGTGTTGGCTGGTCATCCTGGAATCTTTGGTACCAGAGAGTTAGTGGCTAGATCCTTCTGGTGGCCATCTCTGTCACGGGATGTACGTACTTTTGTGCAGTCCTGTGGGATTTGTGCTAGGGCTAAGCCCTCCTGTTCTCGTGCCAGTGGGTTGCTTTTGCCCTTGCCGGTCCCAAAGAGGCCTTGGACACATATTTCGATGGATTTCATTTCTGACCTTCCCGTTTCTCAAAAGATGTCAGTCATTTGGGTGGTCTGTGATCGCTTTTCTAAAATGGTCCATCTGGTGCCCTTGGCTAAATTGCCTTCCTCCTCTGATTTGGTACCTTTGTTCTTTCAGCATGTGGTTCGGTTGCATGGCATTCCTGAGAATATTGTTTCTGACAGAGGTTCCCAGTTTGTTTCAAGGTTCTGGCGAGCCTTTTGTGGTAGGATGGGCATTGACCTATCCTTTTCCTCGGCTTTCCATCCTCAGACTAATGGCCAGACCGAACGAACCAATCAGACCTTGGAAACATATCTGAGATGTTTTGTTTCTGCAGACCAGGATGATTGGGTGTCCTTTTTGCCGTTGGCTGAGTTCGCCCTTAATAATCGGGCCAGCTCGGCTACCTTGGTTTCTCCATTTTTCTGCAATTCTGGGTTCCATCCTCGTTTCTCTTCAGGACAGGTTGAGTCTTCGGACTGTCCTGGTGTGGATTCTGTGGTGGACAGGTTGCAGCAGATCTGGACTCAGGTAGTGGACAATTTGACCTTGTCCCAGGAGAAGGTTCAACTTTTCGCTAATCGCAGACGCCGTGTGGGTCCCCGACTTCTTGTTGGGGATCTGGTTTGGTTATCTTCTCGTCATATTCCTATGAAGGTTTCCTCTCCTAAATTTAAACCTCGTTTTATTGGTCCGTATAGGATTTCTGAGGTTCTCAATCCTGTGTCTTTTCGTTTGACCCTCCCAGACTCCTTTTCCATACATAATGTATTCCATAGGTCATTGTTGCGGAGATACGTGGCACCTATGGTTCCATCTGTTGAGCCTCCTGCCCCGGTTTTGGTGGAGGGGGAATTGGAGTATATTGTGGAGAAGATTTTGGATTCTCGTGTTTCTAGACGGAAACTCCAGTATCTGGTTAAATGGAAGGGTTATGCTCAGGAAGATAATTCCTGGGTTTTTGCCTCTGATGTTCATGCTCCCGATCTTGTTCGTGCCTTTCATGCGGCTCATCCTGGTAGGCCTGGGGGCTCTGGTGAGGGTTCGGTGACCCCTCCTCAAGGGGGGGGTACTGTTGTGAATTCTGTGGCTGAATTCACTCCTGTGGTCACAAGTGGTACTGCAGCTTCTGAGCTTCCTTCCTCAGGTGTTCTGGTGAGCTCATTAGCTGCTTCGTTACTTAACTCCACCTGATGCTGCTATCCTTGCTCCTAGTCAATGTTCCAGTGTTGGATCTGAGCTTCTCCTGATTGTTCCTGTGACCTGCTGCTCTGTATAGCTAAGTGCTTTTTTGCTATTTTGTTGCCTTTTTTCTGTCCAGCTTGTCTTTTGTTTTGCTGGAAGCTCTGAGACGCAAAGGGTGTACCGCCGTGCCGTTAGTCCGGCACGGTGGGTCTTTTTTGCCCCCTTTGCGTGGGTTTGCTTTAGGGTTTTTTGTAGACTGCAAAGTTCGCTTTACTGTCCTCGCTCTGTCTAAGAATATCGGGCCCCACTTTGCTGAATCTATTTCATCCCTACGTTTTGTCTTTTCATCTTACTCACAGTCATTATATGTGGGGGGCTGCCTTTTCCTTTGGGGTATTTCTCTGGGGGCAAGTCAGGCCTATTTTTCTATCTTCAGGCTAGCTAGTTTCTTAGGCTGTGCCGAGTTGCATAGGTAGTGGTTAGGCGCAATCCACAGCCACTTTTAGTTGTGTTTAGGATAGGATCAGGTGTGCAGTCTACAGAGTTTCCACGTCTCAGAGCTCGTTCTTTTGTTTTTGGGTATTTGTCAGATCACTGTGTGCGCTCTGATCGCTAGGCACACTGTGTCTCTGGATTGCCTTCATTACACCTTTCATTAGCAGACATAACAGACAAAACAGAATTCTTCATCTTTCCCCCATCTCACGCAACCCCCCCAACGAACCTATCCATTACAGTAAATGGCTGCCCACTCTCCCCAGTCCCACAAGCTCGCTGCCTCGGGGTAATCCTTGACGCTGATCTCTCCTTCAAACCCCATATCCAAGCCCTTTGCACTTCCTGCCGACTTCAACTCAAAAATATTTCACGAATCCGTTCATTCCTCAACCATAAATCTGCAAAAACCCTAGTCCATGCCCTCATCATCTCTCGCCTTGACTACTGCAACCTCCTGCTCTGTGGCCTCCCCTCTAACACTCTCGCACCCCTCCAATCTATTCTAAACTCTGCTGCCCGACTAATCCACCTGTCCCCCCGCTATTCCCCGGCCTCTCCCCTCTGTCAATCCCTTCACTGGCTCCCCATTGCCCAGAGACTCCACTACAAAACCCTAACCATGACGTACAAAGCCATCCACAACCTGTGTCCTCCATACATCTGCGACCTCGTCTCCCGGTACTTGCCTACCCGCAACCTCCAATCCTCACAAGATCTCCTACTCTACTCCCCCCTTATCTCCTCTTCCCACAATCGTATACAAGATTTCTCTCGCGTATCACCCCTACTCTGGAACCCTCTACCACAACACATCAGACTCTCGCCTACCATCGAAACCTTCAAAAAGAACCTGAAGACCCACCTCTTCAGACAAGCCTACAACCTGCAGTTACCACCGATCGACCAAACCGCTGCATGACCAGCTCTACCCTCACCTACTGTATTCTCACCCATCCCTTGTAGATTGTGAGCCTTCGCGGGCAGGGTCCTCATTCCTCCTGTACCAGTTATGACTTGTATTGTTTAAGATTATTGTACTTGTTTTTATTATGCATACCCCTCCTCACATGTAAAGCGCCATGGAATAAATGGCGCTATAACAATAAATAATAATAATAATAATAACCCTATGCTGATGTTGTATCTAATAAAGATGTGCTGCGAAGAGGAAAAAGCAAAGTTCTACGTTTTAAGTTACAACTGGTCTGTGTCTCTGTTTGTGCACAAATGTATGGAGAAGGCCTACAGCACCTCAGAGGAAATCCTGAAGGTACAGAGAACAGAGAGGCAAGTACACTGACTAAAGGACAGTCTTTGTATGTGAAGGGAGACCAGGGCGCGCAATATCCGATATTCTCAGCCACAACTATGGCCCTGGACCTTCTTCATGAGTGCCATATACTTGAATAGATTGATCTTGCAGCTGCTAACCAGGAATACCCCTTTGCAGAGGAAAAATTGTGAAAGGAATCCAGTTATAACGACTGTAAGCTCAGTAAGGGTCAATAGGTCAGTCAGTGTTTATTAAGTCATAGCACATCATATGTGAATAACCTCAGTAGGTCTGTTTTGCTCAAAATACCACTTTAACATACTTGTTACTGCCAATCCTGTGCCCCTATTTTTAAGGATTATGCTCCTCCATGTCATGTAAGCATTTTCACTGGCTAGTAGGCCATCAACATTTAGTGCACAATAATACCAACTATTTGCAAAAAAACACTTTGAATTATTTTTTTCTTCCCCATTAACTGTCAGTGACAGTGATTGGAAATTCTGTCCTTTAGCTCATAGTTCCTCCTTGGTGCATGAGAAACAAATACTTACCAGCCACTTCCCAAATGATGAGCTCATTACCAGGCCCCATGGCAATCAGCTCATCATCGTGGGAGGCACCAGCTGAACAGGGATTGTTTTGCAACAAGATGAAAAAGTAACTTTATGAAATTTGTGCAAAATATTGACTTAGTTTGTTATTTACTTTATTTTAATCCCTTAACGACCTCCGATACGCCGTTTAACGGCTTCAGTTAAGGGCACTTACTCCTCACTGCCGCTTTTTAACAGCACTGAGAAATAAGGGTATAGCACCCTCCAGCATTGGAAAATCTCCAGGGTCTTGGCTACCGGGGGTAGCCGAGACCCTGGAAAACATGATGATGACCGGTTTTTATGGTCCCCTGTCATGTGATTGCCGTTATTCACCTTATAACGGCAATCACAAAAAAATTCCGATTTAAAATTAATTTCTCTCTCCACTGATCTGTTCTAGCATATAAGAGAAGAGAGAGATGGGGTCACCTGAGCCCCCCCAATACCTCAACCACAGCCCTCCTGCTCCATTCCTCGGCCCTCCATGTCATCTTCCTGGAAAAAAATGTCAGGCACATATGCAGTGCGCCCACCGAGATCTGCAGGCCGGTACCTGGCAACAACAGTCAATGTTTCCTATTGGATCCTTTTGATCCCTGTGATAGACCCTATCACAGTGATCAAATAGAAGAAAAAATAATAAAATCCCTTTTTTTCACCCCCTTAGGTAGATAAAAATAAGAAAATTAAAAACTTGCATCTTTTTCCGTCCTTTGCAGTTAGGGTTGTGTTAGTGTTAGGGCTGTGGTTAGGGTTTTGTTAGAGTTGGGGATACAGGTAGGGTTTTGCTAGTGTTAGGGTTGTGCTTAGGGTTGTGTTAGGTTTAGGGTTGTGTTAGGGTTTGGATTGGGGGTAGAGTTGTGTTAGAGTTGGAGTTAGAATTTTTTTTTACAGTAAAAAAAAGATGATATTATGACGGCTCGTGTTGAGTGCACGTGCTTGCTACTCGAGTTTGCATCGGGTGCTCGGGTATGTATGGAGTATTGCAGATCCCACACTTTTTTTTGGTGTCTGACAGCCGCAAAACATGTGGGCCAGGGACTCAAGCATGTCACTTGAGCACCCAAGAAATTCGGTGCATACTTGTGCGAGAACCCGATGCAAACTGGATTAGCAAGCACTTGTGCTCAACAGTTACAGTGACATATTCAATATGATGACCTAATGTTATCAAATTCTGTGTCGTATCTGTGGGTTCAAAATGCTCACTATACCCCTCAATAAAATCCTTGAGATGTGTGGTTTCCAAAACGGGGTCACTTGTTGGGTGTTTCCAAATGCAGCATGGCATCCGCTCTTGATTTCAGCCAATTTTGCGTTCAAAAAGTCAAACGGTGCTCCTTCCCTTCCGAGCCCTGCTGTGCGCCCAAACAATGGATTTTCCCCACATATGGAGTATTAGTATACTCAGGAAAAATTACACAAATTTTGTGGTCCATTTTCTCTTGTTATCCTAGTGAAAAATAAAAAAGTTTAGGTCTAAAGTAAAGTTTTTGTGAAAAAAGTTTTCGTGAAGCAACTGAAGGGTTAATAAACTTCTTGAATGCTATTTTGAACACCTTGAGTGGTCCAATTTTTAGGGTGGTGTCACTTTTGGGTAATTTCTGTCATATAACCCCCATCAAAATCACTTCAAATGTGATGTGGTCCCTAAAAAGAATGGTTTTGTAAATTTGTTGGAAAAATGAGAAATCGCTGGTCAACTTTTAACCCTTATAACATCCTAACAAAAAAAAAATATGTTTCCAAAATTGAGCAGGTATAAGGTAGACATGTCGGAAATGTTATTTATTAACTATTTTGTGTGACATATATCTCTGATTTAAGGACACCTAGATTAAAAGTTTGAAAATTGCAAAATTGTCCACATTTTTGCCAAATTTCCATTTGTTTCTTAAATAAATACAAGTCATATCAAAAAGATGTTACCACTATCGTGAAGTACATTATATCACAAAAAACCAATCTCAGAATCAGTGAGATACGTTGGAGCGTTTCAGAGTTATTATAGTGTTCAGAATTGTAAAATTTGGCTGGGTCATTAAGGTCAATATTAGCTCTCTCACTTAGGGATTAAAATACTTTAAAACAGAAAGTGACAGAGTGACTTCCAACAGAGAGAAATAAGGAGTGTGCATTCTACCTCTACGGAGCGGCTTAAACCCTGTAGACTACACTGTTGTGTGTGACACCGCATAAACTGCTGTCACTTGGAAAGTTTATCTTCATGTTGGGAGTGCTAAAGAGGCTAGGTAAATCTTAATCTGATGCTTGTGCTGTTCTTGCCACAGGTATATTGTGAGCACCTGCCAGCTATAACTTCAGTGGTTCACACATTTCTCTTTTCATGTTATATCAGCTGCTTCCTTTTATTGACTATTACTTTAACTGCAGCTTACTACTTAAATGATACATAAACCATTGACAGTGCTTTGCATAATATATATAATGGAATCACCTAAAAAGCAATCCCCTAATATATTGCTTTAAACAATATTTCCTGGCTAGTTACAAGGCTGAAGGCTAAATTTTATGCCCTTGTACACAAATACCCTGGCCAAAGCAAAGTGGCTTGTAAGCATCTCTATGGTACCTAGAATTTGGGAAATATGTCCTCCTGATAAACATGGCTTGTCTGTGAATTTACATCTGTAGGACGTAGATTACTGTTTATGACTGGTTATACTATGCAAACATAATTTATCGTGCAGATTATCCTGGAAAGCCAAGGATATTGTGATGTTTTATTAGAAGTTTTTCATTGGTTTCAAATTTACTTCAGGTTTGAGTCAAAAAGAGCCAAAAAGAAAAGTCCCATCCACATAATGGTAGATGATAGTAGATAGATGGTAGTACATTTTCATAAATAGATCTTGGATTAAAAATAATTTCCACAATTGGATGTGTTAAAAATAACCCTGTGCTGAGATAATCTTATAAATGTGCCCATGCTGTGTACTGTGTAATGGCTGTGTCTGACCGTGCAGGAACATGGTCTGATCATAACACATCTCATGGCTAGGGGAGGAGGTAAAAGGGAGTATACAGACAGGACAGCATGGGATCAGAGCTGACGATTCTTTCTGTGAGGTAAAACATTTCTCTGAACATTTCTGAGGAAATCCCTCAAGGACAATGGCTTCCAGTATATACTATGCCGATATTTAAAGGGGATGTATCACCAACAAAATACATTTTAATCAATAAATCTTTGAATAAAAATAAGTTACACAATCGGATGTGGAATTTATGTATGTGAGGTAAAACATTTGTTTCTCTGTGGTCAAATATTTTCCTGCTTGATTTTACACAGGCAGGAATATGCTTTACCTCACATAAAGCTGCAGCTGTAATCCTGTGCTGTAATGTCTGTATACTCTCTTTTGCCTTCTTCCTTGGAGATGTGGTATGATCAGACCATGTCCCTGTACAGTCAGACACAGCCATTACACAATTCATAACAGGGGCACATATACACGTGCTTCTCTCAAAATTAGGATGTCATCAAAAAGTTAATTTAATTTCAGTTATTCAATACAAAAAGTGAAATTGATATATTATATTGAGTCATTGCAAACAAAGTGATCTATTTCAAATGTTTATTTCTGTTACCGTTGATGATTATGGCGTATAGCCAATGAAAACCCAAAAGTCATTATCTCAGTAAATTAGAATAATTAACAAAAAACACCTGCAAAGGCTTCCTAAGTGTTTAAAAAGGTCCCTTAGTCTGTTTCAGTAGGCTCCACAATCATGGGGAGGACTGCTGACTTGACAGATGTCTAGAAGGCAGTCATTGACACACTCCACAAGGAGGGTAAGCCACAAAAGGTCATTGCTGAAGAAGCTGGCTGTTCACAGAGTGCTGTATCCAAGCATATTAATGGAAAGTTGAGTGGAAAAAAAAAAGTGTAGTAGAAAAAGATGCACAAGCAACCAGGATAACCGCGGCCTTGAAAGGATTGTTAAGAAAAGGAGATTCAAAAATTTGTGGGAGATTCACAAGGAGTGGACTGCTGCTGGGCTCATTGCTTCAAGAACCACCACACACTGACATATCCAGGACATGGGCTACAAGTGTCACATTCCTTGTGTCAAGCCACTCATGAATAATAGGCAACGCTAGAAGCTCCTTACTTGGGCCAAGGAGAAAAAAAATAGACTGTTGCTCAGTGGTCCAAGGTGTTGTTTTCAGATGAAAGTAAATTTTGCATTTCATTTGTAAATCAAAATCCCACAATCCAAGCTGCTTGAGGTTTAGTGTGACATTTCCACCAATCAGTGATGGTTTGGGGAGCCATGTCATCTGCTGGTATAGGTTCACTGTGTTTTATCAAGACCAAAGTCAGCGCAGCTGTCTACCAGAAAAATTTTAGAGTACTTTATGCTTCCCTATGCCGACAAGCTTTTTACAGATGGAAATTTCATTCTCTAGCAGGACTTGGTACCTGTTCACACTGCTGTAAGTACCAATACCTGGTTTAAAAGCAACAGTATCACTGCAAACTGACCTGATGTTAACACCATAGAGAATCTATGGGGTATTGTCAAGAGGAAGTTGAGAGACACCAGACCCAACAATGCAGACGAGCTGAAGGCTGCTATCAAAGCAACCTTGACTTCCATAACAGCTCAGCAGTGCCACAGGCAGATCCCCTCCATGCCACGCTGCAGTAATTGATGCAAAAGGAGCCCTGACCAAGTATTGAGTGCATTTACTGAACATACATTTCAGTAGGCCAACATTTTGGATTTCAAAATCATTTTTCAAGCTGGTGTTATAAAGGATTCTAATTTACTGAGATAATGACTATTGAGTTTTCATTGGCTGTAAGCCATAATCATCAACATCAGGGCCGCCATCAGGGCATGACGGCCGTGACTGGCGTATGGGGCCCGGTGAGCAGAGGGGGCCCGCATCGGGCCCCCTCTTATCTGCTCACCGGGCCCCTACCGGCAGCCGCAGGCTAACCGGGCCCTTAGCGCCGACGCTGCAGCTGTTTAAAGCTATTGACGTGCGGGCGCGGGCCCGCACGTCAATAGTTAACAGCCGCTGCGCCGCCAGCCAATCTGAGGCTGGCAGGCGCTGACATCAGCCGCAGCGTGCGTGCATGTTGCCGGCGTCTGACATCATTGTCAGTCGCCGGCGAGTGCATGCACGCTGCAGCTGCGTGGAGACTCCGCCCGCCGCAGGAGCGCGGCAGGTAAGAAGAACTTCTTTTTTTTTTTTTTAGAGCGGCGATCCGGGGGCCCAAGGAAGAACGCTGGACAGAGATGGGGCAGAGTGCTGGGAAGAGATGGGGCAGAGTGCTGGACAGAGATGGGGCAGAGTGCTGGACAGAGATGGGGCAGAGTGCTGGACAGAGATGGGGCAGAGTGCTGGACAGAGATGGGGCAGAGTGCTGGACACAGGGGCAAAACGCTGGACAGAGATGGGGCAGAGTGCTGGGAAGAGATGGGGCAGAGTGCTGGGAAGAGATGGGGCAGAGTGCTGGGCAGAGTGCTGGACAGAGATGGGGCAGAGTGCTGGACACAGGGGCAAAACGCTGGACAGAGATGGGGCAGAGTGCTGGGAAGAGATGGGGCAGAGTGCTGGGAAGAGATGGGGCAGAGTGCTGGGCAGAGTGCTGGACAGAGATGGGGCAGAGTGCTGAACAGAGATGGGGCAGAGTGCTAGACAGAGATGGGGCAGAGTGCAGGGAAGAGATGGGGCAGAGTGCTGGGAAGAAATGGGGCAAAGTGCTGGGAAGAGATGGGGCAGAGTGCTGGGCAGAGTGCTGGACAGAGATGGGGCAGAGTGCTGGACAGAGATGGGGCAGAGTGCTGGACAGAGATGGGGCAGAGTGCTGGACAGAGATGGGGCAGAGTGCTGGACAGAGATGGGGCAGAGTGCTGGACAGAGATGGGGCAGAGTGCTGGACAGAGATGGGGCAGAGTGCTGGGCAGAGTGCTGGGAAGAGATGGGGCAGAGTGCTGGGCAGAGTGCTGGACAGAGATGGGGCAGAGTGCTGGACAGAGATGGGGCAGAGTGCTGGACAGAGATGGGGCAGAGTGCTAGACAGAGATGGGGCAGAGTGCTGGACAGAGATGGGGCAGAGTGCTGGACAGAGATGGGGCAGAGTGCTGGACAGAGATGGGGCAGAGTGCTGGACAGAGATGGGGCAGAGTGCTGGACAAAGATGGGGCAGAGTGCTGCACAGAGATGGGGCAGAGTGCTGGGCAGAGTGCTGGGAAGAGATGGGGCAAAGTGCTGGGCAGAGATGGGGCAGAGTGCTGGGCAGAGTGCTGGGAAGAAATGGGGCAGAGTGCTGGACAGAGATGGGGCAGAGTGCTGGACAGAGATGGGGCAGAGCGCTGGACAGAGATGGGGCAGAGCGCTGGACAGAGATGGGGCAGAGCACTGGACAGAGATGGGGCAGAGCGCTGGACAGAGATGGGGCAGAGCGCTGGACAGAGATGGGGCAGAGCGCTGGACAGAGATGGGGCAGAGCGCTGGACAGAGATGGGGCAGAGCGCTGGACAGAGATGGGGCAGAGCGCTGGACAGAGATGGGGCAGAGCGCTGGACAGAGATGGGGCAGAGCGCTGGACAGAGATGGGGCAAAACGCTGGACAGAGATGGGGCAGAGTGCTAGACAGAGATGGGGCAGAGTGCTGGGAAGAGATGGGGCAGAGTGCTGGGAAGAGATGGGGCAGAGTGCTGGACAGAGATGGGGCAGAGTGCTGGACAGAGATGGGGCAGAGTGCTGGACAGAGATGGGGCAGAGTGCTGGACAGAGATGGGGCAGAGTGCTGGACAGAGATGGGGCAGAGTGCTGGACAGAGATGGGGCAAAGTGCTGGGCAGAGTGCTGGGAAGAGATGGGGCAGAGTGCTGGGCAGAGATGGGGCAGAGTGCTGGGCAGAGTGCTGGGAAGAGATGGGGCAGAGTGCTGGACAGAGATGGGGCAGAGTGCTGGACAGAGATGGGGCAGAGCGCTGGACAGAGATGGGGCAGAGCGCTGGACAGAGATGGGGCAGAGTGCTGGACAGAGATGGGGCAGAGCGCTGGACAGAGATGGGGCAGAGCGCTGGACAGAGATGGGGCAGAGCGCTGGACAGAGATGGGGCAGAGCGCTGGACAGAGATGGGGCAGAGCACTGGACACAGATGGGGCAGGATTGGACACAGATGGGGCAGAGTGCTGAACACAGATGGGGCAGAGTGCTGGACACAGATAGGGCAGGATTGGAAACAGATGGGGCAGAGTGCTGGACACAGATGGGGCAGGATTGGAAACAGATGGGGCAGAATGGAGACAGATGGGGCAGGATTGGAGACAGATGGGGCAGGATGGATACAATGGAGACAGATGGGGCAGGATGGGGAGATCATATGGGGCAGAATGGATACTCATGAGGGCAGGATGGGAGAACATATGGCTGGAGCCTGCAATGAGACACACGGGGGCTAGGATGGCGAATATTACCATAGGGGCAAATTAAGGGATATTATTATTGAAGTGATGTATTTATTTTATTTTTTGAGTATACTGTTTTAAATGGGGGGAGGTCCTGTTACTGTGCAGAGTGATACTATGTCACCTTCTTTATGTGGTGTAATGTAGAGGCTGTGAAAATTAAGTAATGTATTCTGCAAGTGGAACTCGAGATAACTGTGTTATTTCCTGCAGAGACGAGTCCTGGCTGGAAGAAATGATGGCGGTCTGTGCTGGATGAAAGATGAAGGACTTCACCTAGAGACGTCACTGGTGAGTCAGTGTTAACTATACACTGACACTATACACTGTATACTATATACAGAGCTCCTGTGTATAATGTCACCGGTGATCACTGTATTACCTGTACACAGACACTGCTTACTAATTACAGATCTCCTGTGTATAATGGCACTGATGGTGATAGTATTGTGGTTGTTTTTTTTTATTACTGATCAGTATTGTAGTATTCAGTCACTATGTGGTGGTAATATGCAGTCTGGTCATGGTGTTGTGGTATTTGTTCCTTGTCTAATATATAATTGCCTAGAATACTACTTCCTGCAATTTGTGCCAACTTCCTGTCCGGAGCTAATGTGCGGAGCTAATGTCCGGAGCTAATGTGCGGAGCTAATGTCCGGAGATAAGTGACGTCAACAGTGTCCAGTGTCTGATTGGTTGCCGCCTGCTGCGAGCGACCAATCAGAAACGTGCCGTACTGTGACACACTCCGCCCGCCATTTTGGTGTGATTTTTGAATTTTTACCTCACAGCAAGTTTCTACTGCGTGGAGGCGGGCCCAGTGACGTTGCTCTTCAAGCTCCTGCCGAATTTCGTCAAAAAAATGATAATACCATTTACCAAAACCATATATATTTAGTTGTGAAGTGGTTCAGTGACATTTTCACACCAATTTTGAACTTTTGTTTGGTGTTTTCTCCATATACTGCCTATTATTCACTGACTGTTATACTGAGAGACTGCCGTTTATTAACCTCTTCTTTGCCACATTGGGTATATTGCTCTATTATTTGCCACATAAGGACATTGTCCATTATTGCCCAGCAATTTCTCTGCAATATAAACTACCTATTTATTAATATCTGCATTCCTGCAAAGAACTATTACCTATTATTAACTGGCTATTTTCCTACTACCTGACATTGTTCTTAACCCCTTAGTGACCGAGCCAAATTTTTGAAATCTGACCAGTGTCACTTTATGTGGTAATAACTCTGGAATGCTTCAACAAAGCCCAGTGATTTTGAGATTGTTTTTTCGTGACACATTATACTTTATGATAATGGTACATTTAGGTTGATATGCTTTATGTTTATTTATAAAAAATATCAGAAAGTTGAAAAAAATGTTAAAAAATTAGCAATTTTCAAACTTTGAATGATTATCCCTTTAATCCCGATAGTCATACCACAGCAAAACATTAATAAATAACATTTCCCACATGTCTGCTTTACAACAGCGCCATTTGCAAAATGTTATTTTAGTTTGTTAGCATTTTAGGAGGATTAAAAATGTAGCAACAATTTACATTTTTTTCAAGGAAATTTACAAAATGTATTTTTTTAGGGACCTATCCATGTTTGATGTGAATTTGGGGGTCCTATATATAGGGAAATCCCCACAAGTGATACCATTTAAAAAACAGCACCCCCTGACATATTGAAAACTGCAGTCAGGTCGTTTGTTAACCCTTCGGGTGATTTTCAGGAATTAATGCAAAGTGGCATGAGAAAAATGAAAATGTGTATTTTTATCACCTAAATGTCACTAACTTCTGAACAGGTTACTACAGCCGACAGACTCTAAGGCCGCTATTTGGTCATGAATTTCCATGACAAACATCAGGACCACAAAATCATGATCTGAGACCACCAATTGGGATAAAGAGGAAGCCCCCACAGTCTGTTAACCGTTTATAATGATGTAGTCACTATTGACAGCAGCATCTAAGGGGTTAAATAGATTTGGATGGTGCAAACACTGATCATGGCTGATGCAGCAAGTTGTCAGCTATAGTGGACAGCTGACAGCTACTGGATTGTCACCTGTATGGGGATATAAGTCTCTTATATCTCAGGTCAGTTAAAAGGCGTATTGGCGGTCACTGCAAAGAACCGTTGTTGTGGCATTTGCCACAACACGCAAAGTTGTCGTCTGATGTCTTTCATCCCTCCCCTCATAAGCATGTTCATGGATCCTGTGTAACTGTACCTTAAATAACAAGAATTGTCAAGAGCTGGTGAGTGCAGCCATTTTTTGTTCTTTCTTACTATTATTTATTAATTGTATTATTTTTACATTTGAATAAATAAAGTATATATGGATTCTAGACTCCCGATTCTTTAGAATCGGGCTGCCATCTAGTATTTTATATTATTCGATCACTGTGGTGGTAATATGTCATCTGCTCATAGTGTTGTGGTATTTGTTCCTTGTATGTAGTATTATAGGTCATTTTAAAAATTGAAAAATAAATAAAAATATACCTAAATTGTATTGCATATTTTAACAAATATTTAGTAGGTTACAGTACAGTAGGGCCCGGCCAAAAGTGTCTACCGTGTTATGGTGGCGGCTTAAAAAATCTTTTGGCCAAAACAAAAGCTGCCGGCTATATGTGTGATCTGGTGATGGGAACTGTTAATGTGTGATAGGTGAGAAGTGGAGATTTTCCAAGAGATAGCGGTGGGACTGTGGACAGTTCGAGGGGTGGAGCCTGGAGGCGGGGCTGGGGTGGAGCCTGGGCGGAGTCTCAAGGGGGCCCCGAAAATTTTGCCAGTATGGGGCCCCAAAATTTCTAGTGGCAGCCCTGATCAACATTAACAGAAATAAACACTTGAAATAGATCACTCTGTTTGTAATGACTCTATATAATATATGAGTTTCACTTTTTGGATTGAAGAACTGAAATAAATTTACTTTTTGATGATCTTCCTATTTTGTGAGGAGGACTTGTATGCGATTTTCTCAGCACAGAAACATTTTTCTTTAACACATCCAATTGTGGAACTTATTTTTATTCCGAGGTCTAGTGAGTAAAATGCACTTTGGACAACTATTTTAATATTGAAGTGGCACTTTTGAAACCTCCTTTATTACATTTTGCTAATAATGTTAATACTTTATAGATTCTATAGTGCCATTGACGTATTATACTAAGGCATTGTACTTTTATCTCCAGGAAGTCACAAGCAAGTTTTCCGTCTGCACTGGTTGGCCAGAACGTCCGTAGCATGGATAGATTTGCACAAAACACTGTTTTTGAGATAACTCATGCTTTGATTTTGTGGGAATCTAAAGGGTGCCACATATTCTTACATATATTGTACCACATCTAAATCCAGAAATGGGATTACAAACTCATAACTGATATTTGAAGGCTAACACTGTCAGCATTGTATAGGCCTGTGAGAAATATACTTGGTTCACAATATTTATGCACACAGGTAAAAAAGTCAGAAGAGGAGATTTTGAAGGGCATTTCACTTACAGAGCCTGACACCCATGTAAGGTTTATAAACAGGATCACAACAAGTTAACATGTTATTTCATGCAGATTTACATTTGCTATACTAAGGTGACACCCATAACCCCCTATGGTGAAAACAGAGGAGCTTTAGATGGTTGAGTGGTCTTAATTTCCAATACTACAAAGATAGACTTTTTTAATGGATTGTTATCTCCTAAGGCTTCCAATCCATTTACACATAGAAATTCATCACCCATCTGTTGTTTTCCCTGTCCCATTCATCTTAACATGATATCAGTAGACATGTGACTACAGCACGATGTATCATTTGAGCTGCTTTGAGGTTATAAACAATAATGCTTTAGTCTCAGAATGTATGTAGTCCATTGTCTACAAAGGCATGCCTGCTGCATTGTTCCAGTATTATTGTTCCACGTTATCGACATGGATATAGGCACAAGTGTATCTAAAGTAATGACGTTTTCTGAAAAGCATTAAAATAATAGTGTTTTACTAGTCTATTTAAATGTGTAAGCTTTGTTTAATAGGCTACTCTAAGTCTAGGGTCAAATGAGCATATAGTCTCTCGTCCAAAGGAATCGGCCAATTATGCAAATCACACTCTGACCAAACTAGGATCAGCGTAGTGTGATGTGATTCTCTCAGATGAGGAGCAGAAGGAGAAAAGAATGTTTCCATATTCTCCATTTTGTCAGTCTGTAAAAACCAAACTCCACTAAGATGACATCGGAGTGCAGTCTGATGTTTTCCATAGACTCATTGACATGCATGGTGGAGTGTGATCCGAATATTGGACTAAACTTGGGCATGAAAACATTCTTTCACCAGCCCGGCTCTGTCTGAGGAAACAGCATGGCCCCATAACATACCATTGGTCTCCCTAATCTCCCGTTGCCTCTCTGGCATGGCAAGTGGGACAGGCAGTATTTCAGAAAATACCACGTTGGAGGTCCTTGCTTTCAGCTTGCAGCCTAACTCCTTGAAATCGTTTTTAAGGACCTTCCACCTACCTCTAACTTTGTCATTTGTGCCAATGTGCACCATGACCGCTGGGTCCTCACCAGCCCCTCCCAGTAATCTGTCTACCCGATCAGCGATGTGTCGGACTCGAGCGCCACGTAGGCAGCACACCGTTCGACGATCCCTGTCTTTGTGACAGATTGCCCTATCTGTTCCCCTAATTATTGAGTCGTCCATTACCAGCACCTGTCTGGCCTGACCTGCTCTCCTATTTCCCTCCTTACTGGAGCAGTCACTCCTCTGGCTTTCAGAGGACATGCCTGGCTGCAGTAGTGCTACCCCTGTTCTGGCACCCCCCTTATCTGCCAACTTAGCAAACTTATTGGGGTGTGCTAGATCAGGACTAGCCTCCCTGGCACTCTTCCCTCTACCCGGCCTTCTAACTGTCACCCAGCTTGCTACTTCACCATCCTGCAGCTCCATCCTACCATCCCGCCTCATCTATCCCATTGAGTGTCTGCTCAGTGAGCAGAAAGCTCCTTTCCATGTTGTCAATGGATCTCAGTGTTGCCAGCTGCACATTTAGCTCCAGAATCTGGGCTTCCAAATGCACAACGTGCTCACATCTCGCACAGCAGTATGCACCCTCAACTGGCTGATCAAGGACTGCATACATGTGGCAAGATGTGCACTGGATGGAATTAACAATAGTGGAGCACATTTCCTAATGGGGATTGCATCAGACAAAAGCTTTAAATAAACATAAATACAAAGTATCAATAAAATACAGACAGCAATTCAGTAATTCCTCCCTTGGAAACTCCCTGAATCCAAAGTCTCTGAATCACAAGTCACACTTACCGCCATTCACACTTACACTCAGCTCACACTCAGCTCGCTCACACTCGCTAAGCTGAAGATTTAAAGATTTTTTTTTCTTTTTCCCCTCAGCTGCAATCCACCTTGCTGTTCAATGCACTTCCAAAAAGTATATACTCAATGTATACGCAGTGCTCTGTCTTATTGTGGAGTGCTCAGAGTGTACTTTTTCACAATATATGCTTCAATGGTAAATAACTGAATTTGTAATACACACGTTCAGCAGTGGATTAAATAGGTATTTGATCCACCAAATCTTCTGTTGCAGATCCAGATAAAGTTCACAAATAATTCCAGGAATATCCCACAGCCAGAATCGTGAGGCGCAGGAATCCACACAGTGTCTATTAGTTATCAGGCAATTCTTAATGCAAGACTGTCCTTAATTAGGCTGTGATTCCTATCTGGCTATCCCTAGCTAACTACACAGTTGGTGACCGGTCACACTTCTCTGTTTACTCACAAGAATAGCTTTCTTGAAATCACACATTCCCAAAACAGGAATGCCTCAAGATCTGGATTCTCCACTCTCCATCACCACGCTGCTTCTTCTCAAACACCCAGAAACTCTCTCTCAGGTAACTGTCCTGTTTCCAGAATCTTCTTCTCTTTTACTCATGGGTGACCTCCTGTTGTGAATTCTGTTGTCGAGCTCCCTCCTGTGGTCGTGAATGGTACTTCGGCGAGTTCTGTCTATGGGCTCCCTCTGGTGGCTATGAGTGAAGCTGCTGCTTCTGAGGTTCCTTACACAGGTGACGTGGTTTATCCTTTGGTTGGCTGCTCTATTTAACTCCTCTCAGATCGTTACTCCATGCCAGCTGTCAATGTTTTTTGCATTGCTTCAGTTCGCTCCTGGATCTCTCTGGTGTCCTGCCTTCTCCTGCAGAAGCTAAGTTCCTGATAGTCTTTATTTGTTCACTGTTTTCTTGTCCAGCTGGTTATCATGATTTTGTCTTGCTAGCTGGAAGCTCTGGGATTCAGAGTGGCCCCTCCGCACCGTGAGTCGGTGCGGAGGTCCTTTTTGCACACTCTGCGTGGTCTTTTGTAGGTTTTTGTGCTGATCGCAAAGTTACCTTTCCTATCCTCTGTCTATTTAGTAAGTCTGGCCTCCCTTTGCTGAAACTTGTTTCATTTCTGCGTTTGTGACTTTCATCTTTACTCACAGTCAATATGTGTGGGGGGCTTCCTTTACCTTTGGGGAATTTCTCTGAGGCAAGGTAGGCTTTATTTACTATCTCTAGGGCTAGATGGTTCTTAGGCTGTGACGAGGCGCCTAGGTCTGGTCAGGAGCGCTCCACGGCTATTTTTAGTGTGTGTGATAGGATTAGGGCTTGAGGTCAGCAGAGCTCCCACATCCCAGAGCTCGTCCTGTATGAGGTTTAACTATCAGGTCATTCCGGGTGCTCCTAACCACCAGGTCATAACAGTACAGCTGGCCTAAAGTATTAATGCATCTCAATAGAGGGATAAGAGAACTTCTGAGACCATTTTTTTTTCTTTGCACTGTGTTTTGTCTTTCTTTTCCCCTAGACCTTTGGGTGGTTCAGGACACAGGTGTAGATATGGACATTCAAGCTCTGTCCTCTAGTGTGGATCATCTCACTGAAAGAGTACAAAACATTCAAGATTTTGTGGTTCAGAATCCTATGTTAGAGCCTAGAATTCCTATTCCTGACTTATTTTCTGGGGATAGATCTAGGTTCTTGAATTTCAAAAATAATTGTAAACTGTTTCTAGCTTTGAAACCCCGCTCCTCTGGGGACCGCGTTCAACAGGTAAAAATCATTATTTCTTTCTTGCGTGGTGACCCTCAAGACTGGGCATTTTCCCTTGCGCCAGGAGATCCTGCATTGCGTGATGTTGATGCGTTTTTTCTGGCGCTTGGATTGCTTTATGATGAACCAAATTCAGTGGATCAGGCAGAGAAAATCTTGCTGGCTTTGTGTCAGAGTCAGGATGAAGCGGAGGTATACTGTCAGAAGTTTAGAAAGTGGTCTGTGCTTACTCAGTGGAATGAATGTGCCCTGGCGGCAATTTTCAGAAAGGGTCTTTCTGAAGCCCTTAAGGATGTCATGGTGGGATTTCCCACGCCTGCTGGTCTGAATGAGTCTACGTCTTTGGCCATTCAGATCGATCGGCGCATGCGTGAGCGCAAAGCTGTGCACCATCTGGCGGTATTCTCTGAGCATAGGCCTGAGCCTATGCAGTGTGATAGGACTTTGACCAGAGCTGAACGGCAAGAACACAGACGTCGGAACGGGCTGTGTTTTTACTGTGGTGAATCCACTCATGCTATCTCCGATTGTCCTAAGCGCACTAAGCGGTTCGCTAGGTCTGCCATCATTGGTTCGGTACAGTCTAAATTTCTTTTGTCCGTTACTCTGATTTGCTCTCTGTCATCCTATTCTGTAATGGCATTTGTGGATTCAGGCGCTGCCCTTAATCTGATGGACTTGGAGTTTGCCAGGCGCTGTGTTTTTTTCTTGGAGCCCTTGCAGTATCCTATTCCATTGAGAGGAATTGATGATACGCCTTTGGCCAAGAATAAGCCTCAGTACTGGACTCAATTGACCATGTGCATGGCTCCTGCACATCAGGAGGATATTCGCTTTTTGGTGTTGCATAATCTGCATGATGTGGTCGTTTTGGGGTTGCCATGGCTACAGGTCCATAATCCTGTGTTGGATTGGAAATCTATGTCTGTGTCCAGCTGGGGTTGTCAGGGGGTACATGGTGATGTTCCATTGCTGTCAATTTCGCCTTCCACTCCTTCTGAAGTCCCTGAGTTCTTATCAGATTACCGGGATGTATTTGAAGAGCCCAAATCTGGTGCCCTACCTCCTCATAGGGATTGCGACTGTGCTATTAATTTGATTCCTGGTAGTAAGTTTCCTAAGGGTCGTCTGTTTAATTTATCTGTGCCAGAGCACGCTGCTATGCGGAGTTATATAAAGGAATCCTTGGAAAAGGGTCATATTCATCCGTCGTCGTCACCATTGGGAGCAGGGTTCTTTTTTGTGGCCAAGAAGGATGGTTCTTTGAGACCTTGTATTGAATACCGCCTTCTTAATAAAATCACAGTCAAATTTCAGTATCCTTTGCCGCTGCTGTCTGATTTATTTGCTCAGATTAAGGGGGCTAGTATCACCAAGGTTCACCATAGGTTCACCAATAGGTTCACCAAGATAGATCTTCGTGGTGCGTATAATCTTGTGCGAATTAAACAGGGTGATGAATGGAAAACGGCATTTAATATGCCCGAGGGCCATTTTGAGTACCTGGTTATGCCATTCGGGCTTTCTAATGCTCCATCTGTGTTTCAGTCCTTTATGCATGACATCTTCCGAGAGTACCTGGATAGATTCATGATTGTATATTTGGATGACATTTTGGTCTTTTCGGATGATTGGGAGTCTCATGTGAAGCAGGTCAGAATGGTGTTCCAGGTCCTTCGTGCGAATTCCTTGTTTGTGAAGGGGTCAAAGTGTATCTTTGGAGTTCAGAAGGTTTCATTTTTGGGTTTCATTTTTTCCCCTTCTACTATCGAGATGGACCCTGTTAAAGTTCAGGCCATTTACGATTGGACTCAGCCGACATCTGTGAAGAGCTTGCAGAAATTCCTGGGCTTTGCTAATTTTTATCGTCGCTTCATCGCTAATTTTTCCAGTATTGCTAAACCGTTGACTGATTTGACCAAGAAAGGTGCTGATGTGGTCAATTGGTCCTCTGCGGCTGTAGAGGCTTTTCAGGAGTTGAAGCGTCGTTTTGCTTCTGCCCCTGTGTTGTGCCAGCCAGATGTTTCGCTCCCTTTTCAGGTTGAGGTTGATGCTTCTGAGATTGGAGCAGGGGCTGTTTTGTCGCAAAGAAGTTCTGATGGCTCGGTGATGAAACCCTGTGCCTTCTTTTCTAGAAAATTCTCGCCTGCTGAGCGCAATTATGATGTGGGCAATCGGGAGTTGTTGGCCATGAAGTGGGCATTTGAGGAGTGGCGACATTGGTTTAAAGGAGCTAAACATCGCGTGGTGGTCTTGACGGATCACAAGAATTTGACTTATCTCGAGTCTGCCAAACGGTTGAATCCTAGACAAGCTCGATGGTCGCTCTTTTTCTCCCGTTTTGATTTTGTGGTTTCATACCTTCCGGGATCTAAGAATGTGAAGGCTGATGCCCTGTCGAGGAGTTTTGTGCCTGACTCTCTGGGTGTTCCGGAGCCAGCGGGTATTCTTAAAGAAGGGGTAATTTTGTCTGCCATTTCCCCTGATTTGCAGCGTGTGCTGCAAAAGTTTCAGGCTGATAGACCTGACCGTTGTCCTACGGAGAAACTGTTTCTCCCTGATAGATGGACTAGTAGAGTTATCTCTGAGATTCATTGTTCAGTGTTGGCTGGTCATCCTGGAATCTTTGGTACCAGAGATTTGGTGGCTAGATCCTTTTGGTGGCCTTCTTTGTCACGGGATGTGCGTTCTTTTGTGCAGTCCTGTGGGACTTGTGCTCGGGCTAAGCCCTTCTGTTCTCATGCCAGTGGGTTGCTTTTGCCCTTGCCGATCCCGAAGAGGCCCTGGACGCATATTTCCATGGATATTATTTCTGATCTCCCTGTTTCTCAAAAGATGTCGGTCATTTGGGTGGTTTGTGATCGCTTCTCTAAGATGGTCCATTTGGTACCCTTATCTAAATTGCCTTCCTCCTCTGATTTGGTGCCTTTGTTTTTCCAGCATGTGGTTCGTTTGCATGGCATTCCAGAGAACATCGTCTCGGACAGAGGTTCCCAGTTTGTTTCGAGGTTTTGGCGGTTCTTTTGTGCTAAGATGGGCATTGATTTGTCTTTTTCTTCGGCTTTCCATCCTCAGACTAATGGCCAAACCGAACGAACTAATCAGACTTTGGAGACATATCTGAGATTCTTTGTTTCTGCTGATCAGGATGATTGGGTGTCCTTCTTGCCTTTGGCTGAGTTCGCCCTTAATAATCGGGCCAGCTCGGCTACTTTAGTTTCTCCGTTTTTCTGTAATTCTGGTTTCCATCCTCGTTTTTCTTCAGGGCAGGTTGAGCCTTCGGACTGTCCTGGTGTGGATGCGGTGGTGGACAGGTTGCAGCAGATTTGGACTCATGTGGTGGATAATTTGACATTGTCCCAGGAGAAGGCTCAACGTTTCGCTAACCGCCGGCGTTGTGTTGGTCCCCGACTTCGTGTTGGGGATTTGGTTTGGTTGTCATCTCGTCACGTTCCTATGAAGGTTTCCTCTCCTAAGTTTAAGCCTCGTTTCATTGGGCCATATAAGATTTCTGAAGTTCTTAATCCTGTGTCATTTCGTTTGGACCTTCCAGCTTCTTTTGCCATCCATAATGTGTTCCATAGGTCGTTGTTGCGGAGATACGTGGCGCCTATGGTTCCCTCCGTTGATCCTCCTGCCCCGGTGTTGGTCGAGGGGGAGTTGGATTATGTGGTGGAGAAGATTTTGGATTCTCGTGTTTCGAGACGGAAACTCCAGTACCTGGTCACGTGGAAGGGTTATGGTCAGGAAGATAATTCCTGGGTTTTTGCCTCTGATGTTCATGCTGCCGATCTTGTTCGTGCCTTTCATTTAGCTCATCCTGATCGGCCTGGGGGCTCTGGTGAGGGTTCGGTGACCCCTCCTCAAGGGGGGCGTACTGTTGTGAATTCTGTTGTCGAGCTCCCTCCTGTGGTCGTGAATGGTACTTCGGCGAGTTCTGTCTATGGGCTCCCTCTGGTGGCTATGAGTGAAGCTGCTGCTTCTGAGGTTCCTTACACAGGTGACGTGGTTTATCCTTTGGTTGGCTGCTCTATTTAACTCCTCTCAGATCGTTACTCCATGCCAGCTGTCAATGTTTTTTGCATTGCTTCAGTTCGCTCCTGGATCTCTCTGGTGTCCTGCCTTCTCCTGCAGAAGCTAAGTTCCTGATAGTCTTTATTTGTTCACTGTTTTCTTGTCCAGCTGGTTATCATGATTTTGTCTTGCTAGCTGGAAGCTCTGGGATTCAGAGTGGCCCCTCCGCACCGTGAGTCGGTGCGGAGGTCCTTTTTGAACACTCTGCGTGGTCTTTTGTAGGTTTTTGTGCTGATCGCAAAGTTACCTTTCCTATCCTCTGTCTATTTAGTAAGTCTGGCCTCCCTTTGCTGAAACTTGTTTCATTTCTGCGTTTGTGACTTTCATCTTTACTCACAGTCAATATGTGTGGGGGGCTTCCTTTACCTTTGGGGAATTTCTCTGAGGCAAGGTAGGCTTTATTTTCTATCTCTAGGGCTAGATAGTTCTTAGGCTGTGACGAGGCGCCTAGGTCTGGTCAGGAGCGCTCCACGGCTATTTTTAGTGTGTGTGATAGGATTAGGGCTTGCGGTCAGCAGAGCTCCCACATCCCAGAGCTCGTCCTGTATGAGGTTTAACTATCAGGTCATTCCGGGTGCTCCTAACCACCAGGTCATAACACCGCCGGTGGCTGAACAAAATTACTGCATCAACATTGTAATTATCCTGTCTATTACTCAAGGGTGACCTCCGGTGGCTGAACACAGTTACTGTATCAACACTGTTTATGATAGAAAAAAAACATCACCATTTTACACCTTCCCAGTGCTTGTGAGCGACTCTACCATGCTATCTAGGCGAACATTAGAGCCATCACCAAAAGCAATGGGGATATATTACTGCTGAGAGATTATTTCCATCTGTCCTTCACGGCCTAGATGAGAACAACTTATTCTAGGTTCCAGCAATGCAGAGATAGAATTAGAAAAACTGCCGCATTTTGTCACTTGCGGGAATCCCATAGAAATGATTGGGAGTTACGGAAACAATGTAACATGGTGAGCTACACTATTTACACAGCTTGCAGTTACAACTACAGCATAGTTCACGTTGTTATGTTTTTTCCGTTAATTCCATTCACGTCTATGGGAGTTACACAGGCAGCATAGCGCGCAGCTGGGAACAACTGTTTTATTAGCCCCGTCTTTTGGAAGGATCTAATAATCACAGCTCAATAAATATTATATAGCAAGTGCTTCACAGAAATGGAATATCATAGCCTGGGCAGTCTACTCAGACATCTACAGCTCCTTTCAATATAGGGAAAGAAAGTAAACTTTTTTTAGTGAAAGCAAATGCAGCAGATGGATTGGGCAGGAAATGAGTGTGCTACAGCTTCAGCCAATATCTGCAGAGCACTGACTGACGGCACAAAGCGGGCATGGCTTGTACAACTGTCGGTATTAGTTATAAGGTAATGAGCCTTCTAAGTGGAGAGAGCGACCAATAACTTAAATGTCTTTTTCTGTTTCAGAAAATCGCTTTTTTCTTCAGCTCCAGTTTGTTTTAAGAAAGAAAACTGCTCCTTGTTCGCCATCATCAGGTCCATTGCTGCGTCTCTGCTGGTGCTGTCGGTGTCTGTTATTGTCTGCAGTGCCGACGGCATGTGGACAGCACTGCAGCCTATAACTAAGCGCAGCAGCCCTACCGGAGTGCACAGGACGAGCCTCTCAAAGCCGCCGAGTTCCGTTATCGGCTGCAGCACTGCTGATGTGATGTCAGCATTGCAGCTAACGACTGACCGTGTGAGCAGTGACAGAGATTCAGCAATGAACCTGGGGTGGGTGAGTAAAACCATTTTTAGATTTTTTTTAAATTTTGATATTGATTTATTTTTTTTACCTGATTGGCCGGTGAGTCAGACTTTCAGATTGGTCATAAGCGTCAAATCCTGGGCACCAAGAGGTACTGTGTGGCACCGTATAGCAGTTCTGTCAGGGCTGGCAAAGCAGCGACACCTAGCCAAGAGGACGGGTACTGGAGGAACGCGGTATGGTAAGCTTGTGATAAACTTGATCAAAGTAATCACATAATCAGAGTTCTGCAAAGAAATACACTGCTTAATATGTAAGCATCACATGGATATAACATATACAGAGAATATAATATACATTGAAACCTTATTGAGGCAACCCCCAAAAATGCATAGTCCTAAAGTGGAGCGCTTCTCATAAATAAAGGGGTGGTTCACAGTACACAAAAACACTACATAAATACAGTATACACAGTATAGGGCACACAAGTATAGGTATCCTACCTAGGGGCAGCATGGTGGCATAGTGGTTAGCACTGCAGCGCTGGGGTCCTGGGTTCCAATCCCACCCAGGACAACATCTGCAAAGAGTTTGTATGTTCTTTCCGTGTTTGCGTGGGTTTCCTCCCACATTCCAAAGACATACTGATAGGGATTCTAGATTATGAGCCCCATCGGGGACAGCGATGATAATGTGTGCAAAACTCTAAAGCGCTGCGGAATATGTTAGCGCTATATAAAAATAAAGATTATTATTATTGTACCGCACTAGGAAAATATCAATAAATTTTTACTTACTGCCTTAGTATTGATAACATTATATGTTATATGTCCATTTAAAATGTTCAAAGATTCCTATTAGAATTGTGGGTAATCACATATAAGGTTATGTGTGCCTATTATATATGTATGGAATAAAAATCCCGGCCTTTTTGAATTAAAAGAATAAATTGCATGGGCAAGGCAACACCAGAGAATGCATTGAATAATGTGATGTGGAAGGCTGGGCTCTTCTTGTTTGGCGTGTAACGCTGGCAAGTATGAATAATATATAATATACTTAGTTGCACACATGAACACACATTAGGCTTCATTTAGCTCAGCCGAGTATCACATGGACCAAGCGTATTTTATCTGTTCTCCTTTAGCCAGAGGGAGTCATTTATCAGCAGTGACATGATAGTAGGTTGGGAAGGCAAACAGCTTTATTGCTGAGTGAGATTAAGCCAGACTGCAGTAATTAGGGACCAAGATAAGGAAATTATAGCGGCGTCTAATAAAATAAATCTTAATGCCTAGTGGACAAAGGGGATCAAATGCTGAGATACTTCACAAGCTCTTAATGCACCGAGTGTTTTACAGTGCGATCTTGCTTGTAGAGATATGCATGAAATCGTGATCTGTTTGCAGAAAATCTGAGCTGAATTTTGCCAAGAGAAAAATGCAGCTTTTGGCTGTGATTTGGAAACATAGAAAGAATGTTCCTTCCTGAGCCGTTAATCAAAAAGACTTTATGAAGCAGATCAGAGTTCACCTACCTATAATCTAGATAATGTTTACTTTTTTAACTCTATATGATACAGATTCATTAACTTATTCTACGGATGTGTGCCGTACGTGTGCACCACGAATTGCACCTATTTATAGCCAATGAGCCAGTGCACATGGCCGATTTTCCACAAAGGCCATTGAACTGCGTGGAAAAACTTGCAGCATGCACTACTTTGGTCCGATTTATCGAACATACTGGTTCATGTGGACGAGCATACGGCAATTTGCGGACATGACTGGCCAGAGTTTTAGTACAGCCGTCTGAATCTGGTTTTATACTGTCTACTTGAACAACAATTTCACCAAAGCCAATCAAATTATTTATAATCATTACATTTATGGTACCAAATAATCAGCTAAGGCCAAAGGAAATCTGTTCCACTGGGACATCAACATATTTGAAGGACTTATTGTCATGGTTTACTGGACTCTCGGGTCAGGTAGTTGCAGGGTTAACTCGGATGGCCTCTTTCTGGGTCCTGGGAGGCTTTTTATAGCCTCACTGTGAGGTCAATCCTTGTCGTTTATACTCTGACCCTTGGCTGAGTGTGTCTGACCCTGGTGTGCCTCTACTTTGTGCATGTACTATTGTTTGTCTGTTTGGTTTCTGATCTGGTTCCTTCACTGTTGTGATTCCTGCCTGTCGTTTTTGTACCGTCTATTGCCCATTCTGGTTTACTGATCTCTTGCTATGTCCTGACTATTCTTCTGACTGCCCTTGTGTACTGCGCTGACCTCTCTGTGTTTGACCTTGGCTTGTGTGACTACATTTTTTCCTGTCATCCTGTTCTAACATCCTTGAAGTTTCCTCTCCTTCTTACACTTTCACCCAGAGCCGCTGCACCCTCGCGCTACCTCAGGCCTAAGCTCCACCCACCCTCTCTGACACGTGGTCACGTGACCGCAGGTCCTGTCTGCCTTCTCTGTAGAGTGGCTAGCCCCTGCAGCGCTGCTGCTACTGCTCTCATTTGCAGCTCCTCGGTTTCACAGGCAGTCCCTGGCACCAGACGTCCAGGCTAGCCTCCTGCGCTGTTGTCGGTGAGTGCCCATCAGGTAGCTGGTCTTGACACTTATAAAGATATGTTTATTTTCCATAAACTGTGTTATTACTTACTAGAGAAAGACTGCAGGGTGGGCCATTTATATGGATACAACTGGGTGGGTCATCTATATGGATAAACCTAAATAAAATGGGAATGGTTGGTGATATCAACTTCCTGTTTGTGGCACATTAGTATATGGGAGGGGAAAAGCTTTTCAAGATGGGTGGTGACCATGGTGGCCATTTTGAAGTCGGTAAATTTGGATTGCATCTTTATAAATGGCCACCCAGGTGTATCCATATAAATGGCCCACCTTGTAGTTTGATGAATGCCAAACAATACCTTTAAAAGGAAATGTAGGATCAGAAAACAACCTATTTTTCGAATCAGGTTTTTGAATTTAATGTATTTATCTATTTTTTCCATTGTTTTTTTTTCCATATCACAACCTGTATTAAAACAGAAATCTTGCAATTTTCACACTGGCCACAGGGTCTACTTTAAACTCATATTGCCTATTCTTTAGAGAAAACTTCTCAGCAGTCTCATTATCATCACAGGCAGGATTACAATCACAGGTAGCACCCCTATACACAATTTATAACACATGATCCCTCTTTCGTAATTGGTAATGTCACAACTTCCCCAACTCCCTCTCTCTTCAACATGATATTTGCACACACTCATTAGCAACATTAGGTGCATTTTTTGAAAGAACCGATAGTATGAGAGGTGTCTGTCAGTGGCTCTCATGGAGAACAATGGGGCACTCAGCCGAGCCAAGAGCTCCTATGTATAGAGGTCAGGAAAGATAGCTGTCAGCCAAACGATTGCTTGCCTGTCAACTATCTAATGTATATAAGGGTCGTTATTCTCATTGGTTTCAGGAAAGAGATGTATCTGCACACCTTTACAATTTTGTGTTCAGGAGTTTCAACAATGAGGTCTTCTGACATGTTTAAATTTAAAAAAAAAAAAAAAAAAAACACAAAAATCACAACTTTATGTTTCCATCTATAGCTACATTCTTTGTTTAATAAAACTGTTGTATCCAAAGGCATTGGAAAAGAAACTTTGATCATTTTTGACCATTACAAATCGAGTTTCTGGTAGAATGTACGTGAATAAAGAAGAAAGAATAGAACTTCGCCAACTCAGAGTCAAATTGGTTAAAATGCACATTATTAGCAAAAGAAAAAAAAAATTACACAAAACATGAAAATGACAGTTAAAGTGAGAAAGTAGGTAGAGAGTAGGCATATGTGTAATTGAACGTTACATAGGACTATTAGTGTGACGCACACAATTACTGTCACTCATGCAATTGTGCTATGTGAACTGTGTGTTGTTATTTCACACACCACCACTTTGAAGAATGCAAAAAAAAATAACTTATGGTATATGTTTATTTTGCTGAGACAATCTATTTTTGCATGTTGTGTGGTATAATTTCTAGCAAATAATTCTTGGATGAGTAATTTGTTGGTAATTTGGAAGCCGTAGAAAAGGTGTTTATTAAATTAATCAATCTCCTTGTGTTCTATCGGAATACTATAGTATGCTTATGCTCTTAGAAGGTATATACAGTATACAAGATATCCTACAGAGATTTCAGAACCATTTTAAGACTATCCAGTACGATACACTCTGCCATATAAGCCACAATACATTGGTCACGAGAAAAGTTTCACGTCATTCTGTTTACCTGTCGGTTATAAATCTCCATAATGTAACAAACCCAGGACAGCTCATACATGCAACTATAATTCAGCTAAAAACCCAACATGGGTAGGCTGTGTAGACATGTATGATGTTACTTTCAGATCATGAAAATGGCTCATCATTTAATCTAGAAATTATACGAACCCGCTAAACATTTGGAAAGTCGGACTCATATACACTTAAGCTTTTATCAAATGTCATTCCATTCCTGCCAACTCAGGGTTTAATCAGGGGCATTTTCTCACTTTTTCCATCAGATGGGATTTATTCCCAGGTGTCTTTCCAATATTAATTGAAGAGGGCAACAACAACCCATCCTAGCAATACAAATCTCTGAATAACATCCTTAGAACCAAAGGCTATATGTTTGATGAGAATTAATACAGCATTTCACAATTAGAATGTAATATATGGCAGTGGGATTTATCTTAAAGGGAAAAGGGACCATTTACTGTCAACTATTGGCACTTTTTGTGATATGAATGAGTGTAAAAGATGCTGGATGGCAAATATCTGCAGAAAAGGTAATCTGTCATTTTCCGATTGTTCTGTTGATGTTGCTGAAGTCATTCATATCAAAAGACAGAATCCAATAAATGGAAGAGTAAACCAGGCCACAGATCATGGCAGAGAACATTGGCAAATTTTTTGTTTTGTAAGTTATGACAGTTTCATCCAAAACAACAATCACCAACTGAAATGGCCATCTAAAACCTATTCTGTATAGCCTGCTTAAGGGGCTATCAGGGACTTTTTGGATTTTTACAATATCCATGATAGCTAACAGGCAGGTATTTATTAACTACCTGCCTGTTGTGCCCAGCATTGATATCTGCCAGTCATAGACCGCTGCTGCCGAATATTCAGCAACTTCTGCTGATGTCACATCAACAGAGCAGCTGCTTCTCTTCTTCTCTGTTTGGTTGATGGGGCATGACTTCCAATGTCATGTCGATTGACAAGCGGCTCTCTGCTAACAGGTTGCTGGCTGTCAATCAGCCTGACATCAGCAGTGACGCCCCATCGAAAGAGCAGACCAGAAGAAGAGCTGCTTTGTTGACATGAAGTAGCTAAGTCACTGGCAGGAGAGTTCGGCGACCACTCTGAGATGGAGCCGCAAAGAAAAAAAAGTCCTAAATCACCTCTTTAAGTCAAGGTGATGACCAATAGAGATTTTACAGCAGTTCTTGAAAGGAGGAGTTCATGCATGAAAATGCTGCATTATTTCTGATTTTAAAAAAAGTAAAAATTAAAACATCCCCAAAATTGATTTCAAATCATAGAATTCTTTGGTTGCATTTTGTTGCTGCTAAAGTTGATTGTAAAGTTTAAGGGAAGGGTTCCTATTCCCATAGGTGGGTATGTAATACCTATGCTCTTTAACCCCTTTACCCCCAAGGGTGGTTTGCACGTTAATGACCGGGCCAATTTTTACAATTCTGACCACTGTCCCTTTATGAGGTTATAACTCTGGAACGCTTCAACGGATCCCAGTGATTCTGACACTGTTTTCTCGAGACATATTGTACTTCATGATAGTGGTAAAATTTATTTGATATTACCTGCATTTATTTGTGAAAAAAATTGAAATTTGGCAAAAATTTTGAAAATTTCACAATTTTCCAACTTTGAATTTTTATGCAATTAAATCACAGAGATATGTCACACAAAATACTTAATAAGTAACATTTCCCACATGTCTACTTTACATCAGCACAATTTTGGAACCAAAATTTTTTTATTAGGGAGTCATATGGGTTAAAAGTTGACCAGCAATTTCTCATTTCTACAACACCATTTTTTTTTAGAGACCACATCTCATTTGAAGTCATTTTGAGGGGTCTATATGATAGAAAATACCCAAGTGTGACACCATTCTAAAAACTGCACCCCTCAAGGTGCACAAAACCATATTCAAGAAGTTTATTAACCCTTCTGGTGCTTCACAGGAATTTTTGGAATATTTAAATAAAAATGAACATTTAACTTTTTTTCACAAAAAAATTACTTTAGCTCCAATTTGTTTTGTTTTACCAAGGGTAACAGAAGAAAAAGGACCCCAAAAGTTGTTGAACAATTTCTCCTGAGTACACCGATACCCCATATGTGGGGGTAAACCACTGTTTGGGTGCATGACTGAGCTCGGAAGCGAAGGAGCGCCATTTGACTTTTCAATGCAAAATTGACTGGAATCGAGATGGGACACCATGTTGCGTTTGGAGAGCCACTGATGGGCCTAAACATTGAAACCCCCCACAAGTGACACCATTTTGGAAAGTAGACCCCCTGAGGAACTTATCTAGAGGTGTGGTGAGCACTTTGACCCACCAAGTGCTTTACAGAAGTTTATAATGCAGAACCGTAAAAATAAAAAATCATATTTTTTCACAAAAATTATCTTTTCGCCCCCAATTTTTTATTTTCCCAAGAGTAAGAGAAGAGATTGGACCCCAAAAGTTGTTGTACATTTTGTCCTGAGTACGCTGATACCTCATATGTGGAAGTAAACCACTGTTTGGGTGCATGGGAGAGCTCAGAAGGGAAGGAGCGCCGTTTGACTTTTCAATGCAAAATTGACAGGAATTGAGATGGGATGCCATGTTGCGTTTGGAGAGCCACTGATGTGCCTAAACATTGAAACCCCCCACAAGTGACACCATTTTGGAAAGTAGACCCACTAAGGAACTTATCTAGATGTGTGGTGAGTGCTTTGACCCACCAAGGGCTTAACAGAAGTTTATAATGCAGAGCCGTAAAAATAAAACAAAAATTTTTTCCCACAAAAATTATTTTTTAGTCCCCAGTTTTGTATTTTCCCAAGGGTAACAGGAGAAATTGGACCCCAAAATTTGTTGTCCAATTTGTCCTGAGTGCGCTGATACCCCAAATGTGAGGGGGAACCACTGTTTGGGCGCATGGGAGAGCTCGGAAGGGAAGGAGCGCCATTTGGAATGCAGACTTAGATGGAATGGACTGCAGGTGTCACATTGCGTTTGCAGAGACCCTAATGTACCTAAACAGTAGAAACCCCCCACAAGTGACGCCATTTTGGAAAGTAGACCCCCTAAGGAACTCATCTAGATGTGTTGTGAGAGCTTTGAACCCCAAGTGTTTCACTACAGTTTATAATGCAGAGCTGTGAAAATAAAAAAAAAACTTTCCCCCCAAAATTATTTTTTAGCCCCCAGTTTTGTATTTTCCCGAGGGTAAGAGGAGAAATTGGACCCCAAAAGTTGTTGTCCTATTTGTCCTGAGTACGCTGATACCCCATATGTTGAGGTAAACCCATGTTTGGGCACACGGGAGAGCTCGGAAGGGAAGGAGCACTGTTTTACTTTTTCAACGCAGAATTGGCTGGAATTGAAATCGGACGCCATGACGCGTTTGGAGAGCCCCTGATGTGCCTAAACAGTGGAAACCCCCCAATTATAACTGAAACCCTAATCCAAACACACTCCTAACCCTAATCCCAACAGTAACCCTAACCACACCTCTAACTCTGACACACCCCTAACCCTAATCCCAACCCTATTCCCAACCGTAAATGTAATCTAAACCCTAACCGTAACCTTAGCCCCAACCCTAACTGTAGCCTTAACCCTAGCCCCAACCTTAACCCTAGCCCTAACCCTAGCCCTAACCCTAGCCCTAACCCTAGCCCTAACCCTAACCCTAGCCCTAACCCTAACCCCAGCCCTAACCCTAGCCCTAATCCTAACCCTAGCCCTAACCCTAGCCCTAACCCTAACCCTAATGGGAAAATGGAAATAAATACATTTTTTAAATTTTTCCCTAACTAAGGGGGTGATGAAGGGGGGTTTGATCTACTTTTATAGCGGGTTTTTTAGCGGATTTTTATGATTGGTAGCCGTCACACAATGAAAGACGCTTTTTATTGCAAAAAATATTTTTTGTGTTACCACATTTTGAGAGCTATAATTTTTCTAGATTTTGGTTAACAGAGTCATGTGAGGTCTTGTTTTTTGCGGGACAAGTTGACGTTTTTATTGGTAACATTTTCGGGCACGTGACATTTTTTGATCGCTTTTTATTCCGATTTTTGTGAGGCAGAATGACCAAAAACCAGCTATTCATGAATTTCTTTTGGGAGAGGCGTTTATACCGTTCCGTGTTTGGTAAAATTGATGAAGCAGTTTTATTCTTCAGGTCAGTACGATTACAGCGATACCTCATTTATATCATTTTTTTATGTTTTGGCGCTTTTATACGATAAAAACTATTTTATAGAAAAAATTATTATTTTTGCATCGCTTTATTCTCCGGACTATAACTTTTTTATTTTTTTGCTGATGATGCTGTATGGCGGCTAGTTTTTTGCGGGACAAGATGACATTTTCAGCGGTACCATGGTTATTTATATCTGTCTTTTTGATCACGTGTTATTCCACTTTTTGTTCGGCGGTATGATAATAAAGCGTTGTTTTTTGCCTCCTTTTTGTTTTTTTCTTTTGTTGTTTACTGAAGGGGTTAACTAGTGGGCCAGTTTTATAGGTCGGGTCGTTACGGACCTGGCGATACTAAATATGTGTACTTTTATTGGTTTTTTTTATTTAGATAAAGAAATGTATTTATGGGAATAATATTTTTTTTTCATTATTTAGGAATTTTTTATTTTATTTTTTTTTACACATTTGGAAAAAATTTTTTTAACCTTTTTATTTTGTCCCGGGGGGGACACCACAGATCGTTGATCTGACAGATTGCACAGCACTCTGTCAGATCAGCGATCTGACTTAGAGCATGGCAGGCTTACCAAGCGCCTGCTCTGAGTAGGCACTTGGTAAGCCACCTCCCTTCCTGCAGGATCCAGATGCCGCGGCATGTTTGATTGCGGTGTGCCGGGGGTTAATGTGCCAGGGGCGGTCCGTGACCGCTCCTGGCACATAGTGCCGGATGTCAGCTGCGATAGGCAGCTGACACCTGGCTGCGATCGGCCGCGCTCCCCCCGTGAGCGCGGCCAATCGCGTATGACATACTATCCCGTCGGTGGGCACACGGGCCCACCCCACCTCGACGGGATAGTACATCAGATGTCAGAAAGGGGTTAAAAGACTGCTTACTTTGAACCTTTTTGTTATTATGGTCCATTCACAAAAATTCCCATCCTTTGAAACCCTAGTGATTAAATGTAATCTCCAAATAATCAAGTAAAAATATTTCACTCCAGCAACACCACAGTAGGAATAACTAAGACATTACACAGTTGAAATCAACATTTTGTGGCCAATCTCTACTCTGATGGATGAGAGTCCTAAATGAAAGGTCCCCTCTATTGACTTAATTCCCCTAAAATGTATTTGAAAATTATTTTTTTTAATTAGACAATTCTTTAAAAAAAAATAATTGCTAAGCCCCTTGAATCAGAATGGTGTATACATGAATAGAGAACATAATGTTATACAGTATATTAACAATGTGATATTGTGTTCTCCAAAGCGGTCTTGCACAATCAAATTGACATTATGCTTCTAGAATTCTGTTTTTGTTGATTCCATAAAAGTACAGATTGCAGATTAGGTCCCATATTTTGTTTTTGTAGCATTTTAATGAAAGCTACTGTTTAGTGGCAGTGAGTTGCGGAGAAAACTTTGTGCCGTAATGGACTCTTAACACCATCATCTAATTATAACAAAACATATATTCTAGCCATCTGACCCTGTGTTTTTGTAGACTGATATCATTCGAAAGCTAAGCAAACTTTTGTCACCTTTAAAAAAAAAAAACAACAAATCATTAAAATGCAAATACTGCTTGTTTTTCAAGAGTAAAAAAATTATGTCAAGAGAGTTTAGGTGATTGCTGTAAAAATGCAAAAAAAAAGTCAGAAAATAACTTAATAGCACTTCACGGAGAAAGGAAAAGTGTTATATGAGTGAGCTGTGAAAGAGAAGAAGAAAAGCACAATGCTGGACCTTTCACACACACCTTCAAACAAGACGCTCCTTAACAATGAAATGATGATTTGCTGAAATTAAAATGCTATTATGGAGAAATTAGGGCTTCAATATTTTTAGCAGGTTTAATAGCCCATACAGCTTAAGGGACATCAGATAATAGATAATTACATTTCATCTTCAAGCGAATGAGTTGTTTTCTTACGGAAAATACTTTTCTTTCTTCCGCAGAGGTTAAAGCATAATCATCATTAGTAGACGCTCTAGGACTAAGGTGCCTGCATCAGCTTGGGGAATTTGCATTAGCATATAAATAGCCTTCGGAAGCTGTCTGATTCTTGCTATTTTACGTTTCATTGTGGCATCAGAATGCTCTTAGCGAAAAGCTTTCCTGGAGAAGAAGAGCCCTGTAATATGTACTAAGAATCTCGACTTTGTTGTAGAAGATTGTCCTGCAATATTTTATTTTTTTTTCCTTCTCTGGTATTGTACTCATTCAATAGCCTAATTACAAGCACCAGGGCACAAGCTGATACAATCACAACTACTGGCAGTTTACGGAGTGGTTTCTCTATCCACCTAGCAAATGATTACAACTTGAAGGGAAGCCTTTGAATTTGAATAGTCGCAAGTGTTTGGAGGACGCAGTGCATGCTTCTAAAACCCAGTTTACAGGTTTGCTGCCCAAGTGACATCACCTGCTATAAAAAAAATGTGAATCCATATTTAATATCAAAATGAGCCATCCCAGTGGCTACTGACAAGAGCTGTGTTACCACTCAAGCAAAACTAATTGCAAAAACAGTAGTGTTATGCCGGCACTGGCTATGACTAAACACAGCCAATGCACGTTATTTTTACTGACAAAGGTGTAAATCTGAACTAAACCTGTAGAAACCAGCCGCGCTGCTCATCATGTAGTTTGCACTATACAGATAAAGGTTAATTGCTCCTAATTGCTTGCAATGGCCTAGTCATCCAAGAAACCCTCATTGTTTTGGTTTATCAGTCGAATGTACTTACACAACCACATTATATAAAACATCTAATGCAGACAGAATAAGTACTCTGAGATAAATACAATTTTTTAATATTTACAATGTTCTGCCTCTTTCTCCAGTAAAGATCAGACATACTGTGTGTGCATCTGTGTAGTTGCATTATGGCCCAGTAGCAGAGGGACCCCAATGTTACCATGAGAAGCAGCTGTAACGACTGAAAACAGAGGCACAGATGGTGAAGTGCACATTTGTTTATTGAAGTGTTTGTGAAACGCCCGGACCACTACCCAGGGGGCTCTGACGGGGGTGTGATTAAGCGCACCCCGGACCCACGAAATAAGACCCCTTAAACAGGACCTTGATGGAAAGTTTGAGGGATGCAAGGTGCTTCCTCCAGTTAGACACTGGGAACGTGGTAGCTGACTCGGTCGGACTGGCAGGCAGGCAGGTACTGCAAGTAGCAGAGAACCAGGCAGGAGGTAAGTGGCCCAAGCAGGTAGTGGACGACAGTTGGCACGGAGAGAAGCAGGTGAAGCAGGCAAAGTTCCGGAAGGCGTGGGAAAGCCCAGTACGTACTCTGAGGAAACAAACCAGTGTTAGCAAGGTGCAAGCAGAGCATAACACAGAGGCACTGGGAACCTGAGAACTAGCATCAGGAAACACTTATTGCGCAGTCACCTCCCTATGGGCAGAGGTGCCTGAAATAGTACGAGACACTCAGCCATTGACTGAAACGTATTTTAGAAAATGGCACGCTGCCTCTTTAAGGGACTGGAAGTGTGCGTGCACGTGCCCTTGGTGGCATGCTAGAAGACCTGCAAGACACGTACAATGTCGCAGCAGGAGCAGGCTGCACCGGACATGGGAGGTGAGCCCCAGGAGACCGGGAACTGCACCGAAGCAGCAACCCTGGGGAACGGGACGGGGCACTACAGCAGCTTCATGTCACATTGTGAGTGTGTTTTGCTGTATTTGGGACTCCTCAGCAGTGAATGCCGAGATCCACGCATGTGTGACCACCTCTCTTGTCACTGAGGATCAGTGGATCCCTCTTCTGGACATAGGTGTGTATTTCAGAGGTGGCGCCTGCATCGCTTAGACATTTATGGCATGCATACCATTGTTTATTCTAGGTGCTTATATAGCGTCATTTATTTTCACAGCTCTATAAAGATATCATGACTGTTCCCATTAACACTCCAAATCTTAATTCCCTATAAGTGTATCTTTAGTGTGTGAGAGGAACCCGGAGGAAACCCACATAAACACAAGAAGAACATACAAACGTCTTGCTAATGTTGTCCTTTGTGGGAGTTGAACTCGGTTTAACAGGCCAAATTAACACCTGTACAGATTCAACACAGGTACATTTTGGCCTGGGGAATAAACTTGCCAGGACCAGCTACCCGACGGGCACTCACCGGCGGCTGCACAGGGGGTTAGCCTGAACGTCTGGTGCTGGGGACAGCCTGTGACACCGGGGAACCGTGAGAGCGGTACCAATGGCGCTTGTAGGAGCTGGCCGCTCTCCAGAGAAGGCATACAGGATCTGCGGTCACGGACCATGAGTCAGAGGTAGTGGGCAGAGCCTAGTACCACTGTTTGCGCCTACAGCGTGGGGCTGCAGCGGCTCCAGGGGAAAAGTGGAAAAGGGAGAGGAGACCCCAGAGATGTAAAAAGGGGTGACAGGAAAGCACGTAGTCACACAAGCCAAAGTCAAACACAGAGAGGTCAGCGCAGCACACAGGGGCAGTCAGAAGAATATCCAGGACATAGTAAGAGATCAGTAAACCAGAACGGGCAATAGATGGTACAGAAACAGTAGGCAAGAATCACAACGGGGACGGAAACAGATCAGAAACCAAACAGACAGTAGTACATCCAATAAATAACCACTTGTATGTAAAATATATGTCATGCACCACTAGACATAAATCATCCAAAACAGAAAAGTGCAATGCACAGACACAGTATTAAAATAATTTTTATTAATAATAATAATAATATTAAATAATATAAAAAATAATAATAAAGTACATAGTAAAGCTGATAAGTATCAAACACACTACAATAGCATGATGGAGCACCTCAACATATACGAAATATAGATATGGACCCTGTTTTCATATAATACATTTATATTGCACTAAAAAGGATTGATGAATACAAATATTAATAAAAAATACAAGTGTATACTTCAAAATCCCTAATCACAAAATAGTGGAAACAATGTATATTAGGACAAAAATGAACAAAAATGCAAAAATTGTGCAGTGCATGTATATGATCAAAAATTATATGTGGCAATACAATGAAAAAAATATACCCAATATATTGCACTCATAAAGTATATAAAATAAATGATGCAAAATTGTGCAAAACGTAAAACCACAAAATTATATAAACGTGTGTAACAACTATGAAGGGAAAAACGCTAAATATGTCTAATATATTGCACTAACCAAACTGTAAAATGTATATATATATGTGCAAAATGGTGCTAAAAAAGTGCTGAAAAATAACTACATGTAACCACAGCAAAGAAAGAGGGTGTACAAACTTGTATTCAGTATAGCAATCCATGCATATAAATAAGGTATACCACTATAAAGTGCACATGTGCTAATGCTAATGACCAGTACTGGGTCGCTATATTGCATAATACCACTCTGGGCCACAAGACAAATAGTGCAGCAGAAAATAGGGCAACCGTAAAATTTACTAGAGTAAAGTGCAAATAGTGCCTTACTAGGTCCACTGCTGAAATAGCAGCATAAATAAAATAGAGGCAAATAACTAGCAGAGGCTCCACATACCTATAGGTGCTCAGTCCCTACGTACGTTTCGGCTAATGCCTTCTTCCGGGGGCGTGTCAAAAAGTGGAAAAGGCAGAGGAGACCCCAGAGATGTAAAAAGGGGTGACAGGAAAGCACGTAGTCACACAAGCCAAAGTCAAACACAGAGAGGTCAGCGCAGCACACAGGGGCAGTCAGAAGAATAGCCAGGACATAGTAAGAGATCAGTAAACCAGAATGGGCAATAGACAGTACAGAAACGGTAGGCAAGAATCACAACGGAGACGGAAACAGATCAGAAACCAAACAGACAGTAGTACATGCACAAAGCAGAGGCACACCAGGGTCAGACACACTCAGCCAAGGGTCAAAGTATAAATGACTAAGATGTCACAAATATTTATTGTCTAACAACTCCATTAAGTATACAGGGGACAATTCATCATAGCTTTTTTGCCCGATTTTTGGTGAAAAAAGCTTTGAAAAGTCACTCAATGAGAGGTTGCGCAAAAAAATGCTACCTATGGTGTTTTACACCATTTTTGCCCAAGCTCCAACATATTGGGTGGAGTTGGGGCGGATTGTGGGCATGGCAGTGTGTGGAAAGCCCGGTTCATAAAATTCATGACTAGCAGGGGCGTTCGCTGCACCACAAATCTTACTCCAGTTTCTGACTGAAGTAAGATTTGTGACAAGGTGCACATAGAGGCGTATACAACTACACTCTTCGCCTGATTCTTTATAAGCTTGCGCCTCATAATGAATCAAGACTGGCGAGAGAATAGCCGATTTTATGGATCAGGGCAATAATATTCGTAAAAAATATATTATTATTTTAGCAGTTTGCGATTATTGAACAGATATAGCATACATTTATTGAAAGCATCTAAAAACTATATATCCAGGTGCTTCTCACTAAATTAGAATATCATCAAAAAGTTAATTTATTTCAGTTCTTCAATACAAAAACTGAAACTCATATATTATATAGAGTCATTAAAAACAGAGTGATCTATTTCAAGTGTTTATTTCTGT
This sequence comes from Ranitomeya imitator, assembly GCF_032444005.1. NCBI lineage: Eukaryota > Metazoa > Chordata > Amphibia > Anura > Dendrobatidae > Ranitomeya > Ranitomeya imitator. The sequence goes on from NC_091284.1 coordinate 407,212,709, forward strand.
TAATGTTGATAATTATGACTTACAACCAATGAAAATCCAAAAGTCATTATCTCAGTAAATAAGAATACTTTATAACACCAGCTTGAAAAATGATTTTAAAATCCAAAATCTTGGCCTAGTGAAATGTATGTTCAGTATATGCACTCAAAACTTGGTCGGGGCTCCTTTTGCATCAATTACTGCATCAAAGCAGATTTCTTTGATAGCAGCTTTCAGTTCTTCTGCATTGTTGGGTCTGGTGTCTCTCATCTTCCTCTTGACAATACCACATAGAGTCTCTATGGGGTTAAGGTCAGGTGGTCAGGTGAGTTTGCTAGCCAATCAAGTACAGTGATACTGTAGTTTTTAAACCAGGTGTTGGTACTTTTGGCAGTGTGGACGGGTGCCAAGTCCTGCTGGAGAATGAAATTTCCATCTCCAAAAAGCTTGTCAGCAGAGAGCACATAAAGCGCTTTAAAATTTCCTGGGCGACGGTTGCGCTACCTTTGGTGTTGATAAAATACAGTGGACCTACAACAGCAGATGACATGGCTACAAAAAATTAAACAGATCATGGAAACTTCACACTAGACCTCAAGCAGCTTGGATTTTGTGCCTCTCCACTCTTCCCCCAGACACTGGGACCTTGATTTTTCAAATGAAATGCAAAATTTACTTTCATCTGAAAACAACACCTTGGACCACTGACCAACAGTCCAGTTCTTTTTTTCCTTGGCTCAGTTAAGGCGTTTCTGGCATTGTCTATTGGTCATGAGTGGCTTGACACATGGAATGCGACACTTGTAGCCCATGTCCTGGATACATCTGTGTGTGGTGGCTCTTGAAGCAATGACTCCAGCGGCAGTCCACTCCTTGAGAATTGCCCCCAAATTTTTGAATGGCCTTTTCTTAACAATCCTTTCAAGGCTGCAGTTATCCCTGTAGCTTGTGCAACTTTTTCTATCAGACTTTTTCCTTCCATTCAACTTTTCATTGATATGCTTGTATACAGCACTCTGTGAGCAGCCAGCTTCTTTAGCAATGACCTTTTGTGGCTTACCCTCCTTGTGGAGTGTGTCAATGACTGCCTTCTGGACATCTGTCAAGTCAGCAGTCTTCCTCATGATTGTGGACCCTACAGAAACAGATTAAGGGACCTTTTTAAACACTTAGGAAGCCTTTTTTGTTAATTATTCTAATTTTCTGAGATAATAACTTTTGGGTTTTCATTGGCTATAGCTATAATCATCAACATAAACAGAAATAAACACTTGAAATAGATCACTCTGTTTGTAATGACTCTATATAATATATGAGATTCCCTTTTTGTATTGAAGAACTGAAATAAATTAACTTTTTGATGATATTCTAAGTTTGTGAGAAGCACGTATATAATACACATATAGCTAACTGCAATAAGCAAACAAGACATTTTCGTTACATTACAATAGATTTCTTGCAAACTGTAGATATAGTCATGTTTTCTTTAGGACAAGGACTAATCATCCTTCTCATCAAAGTGGGTTAAAATGTGTCTGCGCCTTAAATGGAGTGCATATACAGGTATTTTATGGGTTACAATGCACATTACAAGTATATGCTATAATAGTGACCTACATTTATCAAATTCATACTTGAGAAAAGCCACCTGCCATATAAATCAGCCACCCATTTTCTTCACCAATTTACAAATCTAGGGCAATGTCTTGAACATCATTTAAAAATGTAGGCATGCAAAAAAAGGCAATATCTATTTTTAAAGCTCAACATAGCCAAACAGCCCTTTTTGTTTCATTATATTTTCATTATAGCATACTATAATAGGCTTTATTTTACAAAAAGGAACCCAATTTCTATGCATATGGCATTTACACCTTTAAATAGATACAGTAGGAGCTGGGCAAGCTTGGATAGTATCACACAAGCTCGCAGTATTAAAATCCCCCTAGGGAATATGTTATTAATTATGTCATAACATATGAGCGACCCAAATGAAAACAGATAATAATCAACCACTGTTTCAGCAGTATGTGGCCTTTTTCAATGTATATTTGTGCAAACAGGAAGTAGTAAACACAAATAAGAAATAAAAAATAATTAGGGTCATGTATCAGACAAATTAAATTAAATACAATTGTCGTGTATCAAATACGTTTCCAAACAAGAAAAACACATTATGTAAATTCACAAGATCATTGAACCCCAAAAATTAACAAAGCAATGGCAGTTCACTATAAGTGGATGTATGCAGATTAATTAAAGAGTAATCCAATGGAGTGTTCCAAGAGAGAGGCATAATATAGTAAGCGGCTCCCATTTTGGGATCTTACAGTGTAAAGGGAAGACAATATATTGTATAGGGATCTATATCTTTAGGAGTTTATTAGGAGATTTAGGGTATGGAAGGAAAAATGATAATAGGCAACCATAAGAATATAGCAAATTCAAACAAGTCCAATAAATTAAAGCTGAACCTAATATTCTTTACCGATCCCATAAATCAGTATGGATCTCATACTCTCGGTTAAGGCCAAGTGGGAATAAAGTCTGTGTGAGGTGTCTCTGCACTCCTGGCACTCTGAGTTCTGATTGGACGCCATCATCCTGTGTGGGGTCAATTGGTAACATCCAGTTGTTAATATATTCATAAAGAACGATAAAGGAACAGCACAACACAAAGTTATAAAAAAAAATGCTTAAAAATGGTATTTTATGAAGAACACAGGTATTTACTAAAACAAAGATGTTAGGAAAGCTAACAGGTCCTTGTCTCTAATTATCAGATTAATCCCGATGTGAAAATGCACCAGTTTTCCCATTAATCTAACTGCAGTTTATAGATATCAAAAAGTCATATAATATCTGTACTGTAATATTCACCCATATTCACATATTCAAATTTTCAGTTTCCATTGTCTTCTATTATATGATGGAGCCTGACAATTTTGTATTACTCATTTAAAGTAGGGGAAATAATTATTTGATCCCTTGCTAATTTTGCAAAATGCAAATTAATTTACATAATTTATACAATGTGATTTTCTGGATTTTACTTTTGAAATTCTATCTCTCAATGTTAAAATGAACCTACCCTTAAAATTATAGACTGGTCATGTCTTTTTCAGTGGACAAACTTACAAAATCAGCAAGGGTTCAAATACTTATTTCCTTCACTGTACACAAAAAAAGTAAAAAGAAAGTCTTACTAAAAACTTACAGCTTTAAATAGGGGTATGAAAACGTTTATAGAGAACTGGTAAAAATCCAATGTGTCAAATTCTTCCACTGGCGCATGTATACAGACGTTTGCCATATTCCTTTTGTGGCATCTCTATGTGGTTGACAAAGCTGACTTTACAGCCTATGCATTTTCGAGTTGTCACTTGACATCTTAATCTTTAGTTGCTAAGCAATTCAAGTCACTGCCTAGCAAATGTTGCTGCTTCGAGAATATTCGGCATCGACAATGTTCATTGGGGTGACTTAGATTCTGTAATGTACAATCACAGTAGAAGGTTTGCAGTAAAGTGCCTATAGACGTGATTACTGTTAATGACAGAACAATTTGATGGTAGTTAACTGTGATCACTATATCTAGAATAATAAAGAAAAAATCTGTGACTGACCGTTCATTTTCAAGTGTTCATCAGTGGCAAATACTATCATTGTAGAATTTAATGCAATATTAAAAAAATGTGTATAGAACTATTGTCAGCATATGGCACACATGCAGGATTGTAAAGCCTTAATAGAAGAAAATCTGGAGGAAAATATGTTTATTGACCATATTCAATCACGGTGTGCATGTTTCCACTGTATTCACTGCCAGCTCTGGACTCGTCACGTGTAGTTTGGTGACTTTTTCTACAGGGAGCAAATGGGTATGCACTGAACAGCTAAAAAACTATGTAGACTTTTAGAGACTTGGTAGATTGGGCAGATTGTGAACTTTAATTTGCCATTCTTGCCATTGAGGCACACAACCGCGTATGTGTAAGGTTACCACAAAGCATTTGAATTTCCAGCCAATTAGCCAATAAAAAGGTATCCGTTATGGTTGAAATTAAAATATTCAAAGACAAATTGGGCTAACAGCAATGGCAGTCTTAATAAAAGGGTTAAATGATTGCGTAATAGGTCAATTATGAACCCAAATCACCTCCTCTAATTGTTCAATCAGCATTCCAATTTAAGGACAGATCATTCTACCCTTTCAGGTCACAGACCTCATCTCCAGAAAATTTAGATGGCTTCTTCCCATTAAATTGAACCAGGAAACTTAATATTTTATGGTACTGAAATAAAACTTGGTTTCTCTACATTGTCTATGTTATTATCATGTCGAAGCATAGCATTTAATCTTTGCGACCTTTCATTAAAGGGGTGGTTTGGTCTCAGAAGAACAGTCTTCCGAATTGTGACAGTGTTAAATGCACACTCTGCCAAGATTTCCCTGTGGGTGGGCAGTAATGGGACCACATGTAAACGATTAGCATACTTGAGGTCACCTGCCCACTAGACTCCTGTGCTTCTCTTAACCCTGCTGTTGTCTTCGGTCTAGGGAGACCGATTTTGAACTTTGGTATTTTTGGGGGTGTTCAAGATGCGGTTCTGAAACTTGTGGTTGATTGACTTAAATGAGGATGGGTCGATCGGCCACGGGTTTCAGAGCTGCATCTTGAATATTTTAACCCCTCTGTGACCTTAGACGTACTATCCCGTCGAGGTGCCCTGGGCTTATCTGACCCTGGACGGGATAGTACGTCATAGCCGATCGGCCGCGCTCACGGGGGGAGCGCGGCCGATCGCGGCCGGGTGTCAGCTGCTTATCGCAGCTGACATCCGGCACTATGTGCCAGGAGCGGTCACGGACCGCCCCCGGCACATTAACCCCTGGCACACCGCGATCAAAGATGATCGCGATGTGCCGGCGGTGCAGGGAAGCATCGCGCAGGGAGGGGGCTCCCTGCGGGCTTCCCTGAGCCCCCCGCAGCAACGCGATGTGATCGCGTTGCTGCGAGGGTCTCACCTCCCTCCCTGCTTCCTCCAGCCCCGGATCCAAGATGGCCGCGGATCCGGGTCCTGCAGGGAGGGAGGTGGCTTCACAGAGCCTGCTCAGAGCAGGCACTGTGAAGGCTGCAATGCTGCATGTCAGATCAGTGATCTGACAGAGTGCTATGCAAACTGTCAGATCATTGATCTGTGATGTCCCCCCTGGGACAAAGTAAAAAAGTAAAAAAAAAAAATTCCAAATGTGTAAAAAAAAATAAAAAAAAATATTCCAAAATAATGAAAAAAAAATATATATATTATTCCCATAAATACATTTCTTCATCTAAATAATAAAAAAAAACAATAAAAGTACACATATTTAGTATCGCCGCGTCCGTAACGACCCGACCTATAAAACTGTCCCACTAGTTAACCCCTTCAGTAAACACCGTAAGAAAAAAAAAAAAAAACGAGGCAAAAAACGCTTTATTATCATACCGCCGAACAAAAAGTGGAATAACACGCGATCAAAAGGACAGATATAAATAACCATGGTACCGCTGAAAGCGTCATATTGTCCCGCAAAAAACGAGCCACCATACAGCATCATCAGCAAAAAAATAAAAAAGTTATAGTCCTGAGAATAAAGCGATGCAAAAATAATTATTTTTTCTGTAAAATAGTTTTTATCGTATAAAAGCGCCAAACCATAAAAAAATGATATAAATGAGGTATCGCTGTAATCGTACTGACCCAAAGAATAAAACTGATTTATCAATTTTACCAAACGCGGAACGGTATAAACGCCTCCCCCAATAGAAATTCATGAATAGCTGGTTTTTGGTCATTCTTCCTCACAAAAATCGGAATAAAAAGCGATCAAAAAATGTCACGTGCCCGAAAATGTTTTCAATAAAAACGACAACTCGTCCCACAAAAAACAAGACCTCACATGACTCTGTGGACCAAAATATGGAAAAATTATAGCTCTCAAAATGTGGTATTGCAAAAAATATTTTTTGCAATAAAAAGGGTCTTTCAGTGTGTGACGGCTGCCAATCATAAAAATCCGCTAAAAAACTCGCTATAAAAGTAAATCAAACCCCCCTTCATCACCCCCTTAGTTAGGGAAAATAAAAAAAAATGTATTTATTTCCATTTTCCCATTAGGGCTAGGGTTAGGGCTAGGGCTAGGGTTAGGGCTAGGGTTAGGGCTAGGGTTAGGGTTAGGGCTAGGGTTAGGGCTAGGGTTAGGGTTAGGGCTAGGGTTAGGGTTAGGGCTAGGGTTAGGGTTAGGGCTAGGATTAGGGCTAGGGTTAGGGCTAGGGTTAGGGCTAGGGTTAGGGCTAGGGTTAGGGTTAGGGCTAGGGTTAGGGTTGGGGCTACAGTTAGGGTTGGGGCTAAAGTTAGGGTTAGGGTTTAGATTACATTTACAGTTGGGAATAGGGTTGGGATTAGGGTTAGGGATGTGTCAGGGTTAGAGGTGTGGTTAAGGTTACCGTTGGAATTAGGGTTAGGGGTGTGTTTAGATTAGGGTTTCAGTTATAATTGGGGGGTTTCCACTGTTTCGGCACATCAGGGTCTCTCCAAACACGACATGGCGTCCGATCTCAATTCCAGCCAATTCTGTGTTGAAAAACTAAAACAGTGCTCCTTCCCTTCCGAGCTCTCCTGTGTGCCCAAACAGGGGTTTACCCTCACATATGGGGTATCAGCGTACTCAGGACAAATTGGACAACAACTTTTGTGGACCAATTTCTCCTGTTACCCTTGGGAAAATACAAAACTGGGGGCTAAAAAATAATTTTTGTGGGAAAACAAAAAGATTTTTTATTTTCACGGCTCTGCGTTATAAACTGTAGTGAAACACTTGGGGGTTCAAAGTTCTCACAACACATCTAGATAAGTTCATTGAGGGGTCTAGTTTCCAATATGGGGTCACTTGTGGGGGGTTTCTACTGTTTAGGTACATTAGGGGCTCTGCAAACGCAATGTGACGCCTGCAGACCAATCCATCTAAGTCTGCATTCCAAATGATGCTCCTTCCCTTCCGAGCCCTCCCATGCGCCCAAACGGTGGTTCCCCCCCACATATCGGGTATCAGCGTACTCAGGACAAATTGGACAACAACATTTAGGGTCCAATTACTCCTGCTAACCTTGGAAAAATACAAAACTGGGGGCTAAAATATAATTTTTGTGGAAAAATAAATATTTTTTATTTGCACGGCTCTGCGTTATAAACTGTAGTGAAATACTTGGGAGTTCAAAGCTCTCACAACACATCAAGATGAGTTCCTTAGGGGGTCTACTTTCCAAAATGGTGTCACTTGTGGGGGGTTTCTACTGTTTAGGTACATTAGGGGCTCTGCAAACGCAATGTGACGCCTGCAGACCATTCCATCTAAGTCTGCATTCCAAATGGCGCTCCTTCCCTTCCGAGCCCTCCCATGTGCCCAAACGGTGGTTCCCCCCCACATATGGGGTATCAGCGTACTCAGGACAAATTGGACAACAACTTTTGGGGTCCAATTTCTCCTGTTACCCTAGGGAAAATACAAAACTGGGGGCTAAAAAATAATTTTTGTGGGAAAAAAATTTTGTTTTATTTTTATGGCTCTGCATTATAAACTTCTGTGAAGCCCTTGGTGGGTCAAAGTGCTCACCACACCTCTAGATAAGTTCCTTAGGGGGTCTACTTTCCAAAATGGTGTCACTTGTGGGGGGTTTCAATGTTTAGGCACATCAGTGGCTCTCCAAACGCAACATGGCGTCCCATCTCAATTTCTGTCAATTTTGCATTGAAAAGTCAAACGGCGCTCCTTCCCTTCCGAGCTCTCCCATGCGCCCAAACAGTGGTTTACTGCCACATATGGGGTATCAGCGTACTCAGGACAAATTGGACAACAACTTTTGAGGTCCAATTTCTTCTCTTACCCTTGGAAAAATAAAAAATTGGGGGCAAAAATATAATTTTTGTGAAAAAATATGATTTTTTATTTTTACGGTTCTGCATTATAAACTTCTGTGAAGCACTTGGTGGGTCAAAGTGCTCACCACACATCCAGATAAGTTTCTTAGGGGGTCTACTTTCCAAAATGGTGTCACTTGTGGGGGGTTTCAATGTTTAGGCACATCAGGGGCTCTCCAAACGCAACATGGCGTCCCATCTCAATTCCTGTCAATTTTGCATTGAAAAGTCAAACGGCGCTCCTTCCCTTCCGAGCTCTCCCATGCGCCCAAACAGTGGTTTACTGCCACATATGGGGTATCAGCGTACTCAGGACAAATTGGACAACAACTTTTGGGGTCCATTTTCTCCTGTTACCCTTGGTAAAATAAAACAAATTGGAGCTGAAGTAAATTTTTTGTGTAAAAAAGTTAAATGTTCATTTTTATTTAAACATTCCAAAAATTCCTATTAAACACCTGAAGGGTTAATAAACTTCTTGAATGTGGTTTTGAGCACCTTGAGGGGTGCAGTTTTTAGAATGGTGTCACACTTGGGAATTTTCTATCATATAGACCCCTCAAAATGACTTCAAATGAGACGTGGTCCCTAAAAAAAATGGTGTTGTAAAAATGAGAAATTGCTGGTCAACTTTTAACCCTTATAACTCCCTAACAAGAAAAAAAAATTTGGTTCCAAAATTATGCTGATGTAAAGGAGACATGTGGGAAATGTTACTTATTAAGTATTTTGTGTGACATATCTCTGTGATTTAATTGCATAAAAATTCAAAGTTTGAAAATTGCGAAATTTTCAAAATTTTCGCCAAATTTCCGTTTTTTTCACAAATAAACGCAGGTACCATCAAAGAAATTTTACCACTATTATGAAGTACAATATGTCACGAGAAAACAATGTCAGAATCACCAGGATCCGTTGAAGCGTTTCGGAGTTATAACCTCATAAAGGGACAGTGGTCAGAATTGTAAAAATTGGCCTGGTCATTGACATGCAAACCACCCTTGGGGGTAAAGGGGTTAAAGAATATTGAAGTTCAAGGTTGGTCATTTTTGACCGAAGACAGCAGCAGGGTTAAGTCTCTTTTATTTAAAAAAAAAAAAAAAGACTAGTCGGGACAAGACCGCAAGAAGTACTATTCCAGAATCACTGCAGCACACTGATTGCTGAAGATTCTCTGTTTGTCCATATTTTTGTTGTACTCTTGCTTTTGCCTTACAATTACCAATGAAATACTGCCCAACATTCTGAAGTGTGTATAAAGCTCTAAAAGTCCTTCTTTCAGTGAACAGAATCTCTACAAGTCATTTTTTAAAGCTCCTTTTAATCTAACTTGTAGAATGATTGTCAAAAAGCAGATTCCAACAGTAGTGTTAGTATGTTTGGAATCGGACATATGCAACTTTCTTTTGTATCAAATCCAGTTTTTGCTAATCCAATGTTTGGTGCTGAAAATACAGCTGTGTGCACATAGAACATGATATACCGCATGAAACTTCTCACTTTCTTTCTACACTTTTAATTTACCTTATGTATTTTAATTATAATTTGTATGCCATTGCATAGAAAATGAATGATTTGGTCATACAATCAATGCAGGTTCAGTAAAACAAGACGCAAAAAAACTTATTGTCTGTTTGAACAAAATATATATATCCTCCCAACTTTCGGCAATGCACGTTTGACGAGACAACTCGAAGGCTTTCAGGTACAGTATTTGCAAGTGGATGAAAATACAAGTAGAATAGGCTAAAATAAAATATGTGTCGTTGGCAGTAAATGGGAGCCCACCACAGGTGAGAAATGAGAAATTTCGAGGTCAGTTGCACACTGTAAAAAAGGAGAAGTGCCGTTTAATGTAAATGTTTTCAAAGATAAATCAATCATCTCATCTCAGCTGAACATTAGCTCTGGGGTGTCCTAGAATCAAGTCCAAATAATTCAGAGTCATCAGACTCACAGGAGCTGATAATATTGATGTGGAGGATTTCAATGGAAAAGTAGTTTGCCCGATTTCAGATCCTAACAAGTCCTGTAAATGTGTTTATTCTTTTTTTTGTTATTGAGAACTGCCACCTATGTCAACTATGTTCTGCCCCACGCAAACGCACTGTCGTGTGCACTGAGACTATATGGCTGAACACGGAGGATTGTAGACCTCCATGTATCTTCACATGGCACAATATTAGAATTAATGCTACAGAAGTGCATGCCATGATATGAAACTAGGTCATACAAATACAGAAGTCTATAGGAACAGTATTTAGACAAAAAAAATAACCAGTTGAAATAAAAAAAAACTATAATTATACTTTGAAAAACATGAATATTAGTGAAAGAAATACAAACTGTTTGGTGTTTGCTGACAAGTCTTGATCTTTACCTTAACCTGACACTTTTTCATAACGAAACAATAAATTCTTCATATAATACATTTTTTTCTAATGCCTGTCACTCATTTTTATGCTGGCAGTCCGCTTAAATGCAATCAGTAAAGATTTCGAGGCTTTTTACTTTAGATTCCCAGTGTAATGCTAACTCATCAGAACTAATTCATTTTCTATTTAAGTAGAAGCTTTCCCTTTTAAAGGTATTATTGGAGTTGACATACAGATATTACTTCTTATGCCCTAGAGACTTTCTGACTGTGTTACTTATCTACAAATAACAATTATATGTTATTAAAAAGGTTTGAACATATATAGCTGGAGTGATTAGAAGCTGAATGACTCTAGATGCTGAAATCATATTAACTTCAATTAGATTAGAACAAATTGGTTGTGAAATGGAGATAAATAAATACAATTGTTACCAGTTATGAATGGGAATCTTGCTGGAAAAAAATGTCTTTGCTGACAGCAATGCAAAATAGGCAAAATATGCAAAAAATATGAATGGCGCAATCAGTCTACTTAGCTTTTTACGTTTCTGAGCTCTAAATGATCTCTTACATTTTGCCTTACAGATATATGCTCGAAGCAAGTTCTGGACCACCAACATTTAGTAGACTAGAATAAGCCTTTCATACAGTTGCTAAAGAAACACACTATCCAAAATAGTAATATGAAATAAATAATACGAAATAACACAATCAATAACTGACACAGCTATTTAGAAGGTTTAAATGGGTGAGGAACAACCAAACGCTGCTACAAAGGTGAGGTTGTGGAAGACTGATACGTGTCATAGTCCAAATAATGCAATGGCGGCTGACAGCACTACTGAGTAAAGTGGTTGCTCGTCCTAACTCCACAGGACCCAAGTGGAGAAGTACATACCATAGTCTTGAAAAAGACCCCCTGAGGTTGAAACGTTGCACCTATGGCACAATAAAGCGTTTATTGTCTTCACCTGGATTGGATGCTGTCCTTCACTTCAAACTTTTGATACATGTCAAAGGTCATACACCATGGCAAGACTAGGAACAGCAATAAGATTATATCAGCAAAGACTCTGCCAGTCTATTTCATAGCAGATTTGGGTTTCAACATGTGCTGTTCAAGTTATTTTGGTGTTGTAGAGGGCAGGGGCGGACATACTGCTGGTATACATGGGCCCAGAGGTGGATAGAGGCCCAGGCAGGACTGCATTATAGTGAGGACTCATCTGGGGCCTGAGGCTCTGGGCTGCCCATGTCCAGCTTGCCCTCATTGTAATCTATTTGGCATCAACAGCATGGTGGGCAGGTAGCCTTTCCTTCAGCTCCACTGTATGCAATAAAAAGTAGCTGTGGAGCTGCAGAAAATCATCTTCAGCTTTCTGCCTTTCCTGTCCGGCACTCTGTCTATGACTCAGCCGTGCGATTAGGTCACCATGCTGCTGAATCATAGAGAGCGTGCCGGACAGGAAAGGCAGGAAGCTGAAGATGACTTTCTCATGTCTGTGTCATCTAGCAAGTGCCTTACCAGAAGAGGATGGAATTGTCACTGCAAGGGATTGTCTGGAGATGTCAGTGACTCTTTTTTTCACACTGTGGGGGAGAGAATGGTGGAGTGTAATGGGGAAAAGACAATAGACAGTCTTCTAATGATTTGGGGAAGAGAGAAGACAATACAGGGTCTTATAATGAATGAGGTAAGAGAGGACAATACAGAGTATTGTAATGAACTGGGGGTAACAAAGAACAATATAGGGTCTTTTAATTAATTGGGTAAGAAGAAAATATAGGGTCTATTAATTGGGTAAGAAGAAAATATAGGGTCTTGTCATGAGTTGGGAGGGTCAGAGAAGACAATACAATACAATGATTTGGCTGAGAGGACTAGAATATAATGAAATGAAAGAGAGAGAGAACAATATAGGGTCTTATAATGAACTTATAAATTGGAGGGGAGAGAAGACAATACAGGTTCTTATAGTCAATTGGGGAGAGAGAGAGGACAATACTTTGTCTTATATAGGATTGGGGTGTGAAAAGGGACACAGGACATGAACTGGTAATTTATTTGGGGGAAGAGTCACAGTGACTAATTTATATTTTTTGGAGATGGAAAAGTGGTGATTTAATATTTAATGGAGGGCACAGTACTAACCAATCAATTTATATTTTGATAGGCCGTGGCTAACGTTGTGTGGAACATATTTGTATTCAGGGGCACATTGTGAAGGATTTTTAGTCAAAAGGCAAATGCCTATAATACGGCCAGCACCTGCCATCAGCTTCTGAGTCTGTTAAAAGGCCCTGACATGCTTCATGACAGACATATCCGTCAAGGGGCACTAAGGGGTTAATAGTCTGATTGCGCTGGCAGACCGCACTTAACGTAATAGATCATTCAGTGGACATAGGCAGCCATTGTATTCGCAATGCAAGACCTGTTTTTTACATGAATTTCTATTGTGTTTGTTTTAGCTGCAGTTTTCATCTCTTATTGGGATGACATGTTTTAAGTAAAACATTAGTTGTTTTCGAAACTTCCTGTTTGCTGAGTTACCTAGTTTTAATAAACCCTTATTGTTAAAGCTATTTACATGCACTAAAATCATGACAATACAAAAGAATACAATACAATATTTTATTGTACTGTCATTTTTATGTTTTAATTTTGATTCCTTTCACTATGTGTTCTTTGCAAATTGGACTTGATGAACTTTGACAGATCATGTGTCCTTTTTGGCACCATTATTTGAAACCTCATCACTATAAATGTGTCGGTATCATGTTTGCTTACATATAGCTTTTTGTCCTGAATAAGAAATATGTTAACTTCGAAATACGCAGACAAATACAAAAACGCATACCCTTCCTGTGTGTACCTGGATTTGCTATTCCACCCATTCACAGTGCGTAACATCCACAATCTCCTTTACTCACATTCTTTTTCAGGAGCAGACAGCTTAAAATTACATTAAGTGTATACTACCCTAAGGGCAGGTTCAGACAATCGTATTTTCAGTCTGAATGCGTCTGGTCTTCTGATCACGCTCAGACCAATGTTCATTTATAGGGCCGTGCACAATACACATGTATGATTTTTTTCCTCGGAAAGAGTCTGTCCAAGGAAAAAATTGCTTCATGCCCCAGATTAATCACACTCGCAATATTTGGATCGCACTCGGACATGCCACTCAATGACCATCGGACTGCACTCCAACATCATCTGAGAGCAGTCCAATTTCCATGGACTAACAGAGTGGAGAAGATGGAGAATTTTTTTTCTCCATTTTCTCCTCGTCCCATAGAATCGTATCACCCTCTGATCAGACTCTAATCAGACTGTAATCAGAGTGTGATTTGCATAATCGGCCTGATTCTCTCGGATGAGGAGAATATATGGTCGTCTGCTCCTGCCCTAAAACGGATTAATCAGAACTGAGAACACAGTTAAAATAATCATCATTTTACCCAACAAGGGCCAAATTTGTTTTAATTGGTGAAAACCTAGTCATATTTAGAAATATGGCTTCCATATGTCAGAATATAAAATATGGACAAACCATAAATATAAAATGAGAAATATTTTCAATCTACAGTGAAGATTGCCAGTATCTCTTTTCTTATGCCTAATAAAGATATTTACTACCATCGCCCAAGAGTTTTTATGAGTAGCGTAAACCACAATCTTGCCAAATGAACACCTAAAATGCTAAATCACATTTCTGAAGCAAGGGTTCATATCTTGTAATATTTTGTGAAAGAAGAAAGACCCTTTTTCAATATCTCATTGCTTTTATTCTAGATCCCTCTGTTTCCAATGGTAATTCTCAAGCCTCCATCTGTCTGCTCTAATAATATGTAAATAATAGGTCACCAGCTCTTGGAAATGAGACGGCCTCTAATGACCTGACCAGAAGATAAATGAGAGGCAAATACGATAGGTGCTTTGTGATCTAATTCCAATACTGTTATTAGAATTATGAAGAAACTGCTTTGGGCCTCAAAGTCAAATCATACATTGGTGTGAAAGTTATTGTTTTAGGATCCACCGAAGAAAATAAGAAGCTATCACCATCCACAAGATATTTTAATAAGTCCAGATAGATTTCAGGGTCTCCAATTTAAACACATTTAATATCCATGCGCACAGCACAGATACAGTCAGGAAAATGGGAAACTTGAAGAATCTTATACAAATGAAAAGGCAGAAGGAGAGGCTCAAAGAAAATAATATGTAATATTAACCAGAGAAGCCACAGAAGAGGCTGCACTAAAAAGTGAGCAATTTCTAGGTTTTATTTCCATTTGCAGCCACTATATTACTTATTTACAGCTACATTCCCCGACGCAAAGGTCTTTATATATTCAAGCTTTTTCTACTTTTTGATTTCTCTTCTAATAATAAGGCCTCATTCAGATGGGCGTTTTCATGTAAGAGCTTATTTGTGTTTTTTCATGTCTGTGTTTTTTGGGTTCTGCACCACAACAAGGTGACATGTTTGAATTTGATCGGAGTAACAGATCAAACTCGATTAGGCAAGTCGGTGAGTCAATTCAAAAATTGGACGCCATTTTAGTTGCATTCTAGTACTGTCTAATTTTCATGCTTGTTTGTTAGAAATCATAAACAAAAATAAATGATGAAACGTTCATGATACTTTTTACCATTTACCTTGCAGGGCTCATCAAGGTATCTGTTGACTTATGTATTATTCTGTAATGTCTTTTTTTGTCTGTACAAGTCCCCTCTAAAATGGAAAATGCTGTGGAATATCTTGGCCCAATAGAATACAAATTATTATTAAATGATTATTATTAATAACTGACACACTGACCAAATACTGATGGAAATGTAACCCAAAACTGATGAAAATGCTTCCATTCGTCTTGTAAGAGAAATATCTCTGATACCTGATTGAGCCTTAACATTTAGCAATTTATTTCTTTGTATACAAATTTAGTGTTTATTGTCTTTTTTGTTATTAAATTCCTGTCCTGTTTTTGTATCAATTGTCACCTGGGACATTATTTTTATCTTTATCCAAATCTAATCTATACCTGGTTATCAGGGTGCCTATCTAATATATAAAGCTGAATGTGTGTGTATGTGTGTGTGTATGTCCGGGATTGGCATCTGCACCGTCGCAGCTACAGCCACAAAATTTTGCACAGTCACACGTCTGGACCCCGAGAGCGTCATAGGCTATGTTGTGAGGTGAAATTTTAACCCTGCGCATTCCAATTCACCAAACCATTTTGCCCCTATCTACATAATGGGGAAAAAAGTGAAAGGAAAAGTGTTGGAGGCGTCGCAGCTACAGCTACAAAATTTTGCACAGTCACACGTCTGGACCCCGAGAGCGTCATAGGCTATGTTGTGAGGTGAAATTTTAACCCCGCGCTTTCCAATTCACCAAACAATTTTGCCCCTATCTACATAATGGGGAAAAGTGAAAGGAAAAGTGTTGGAGGCAAATTGACAGCTGCCAGATGTGAACAAGGGGGACTTAAAGAATGAGAGCGATGGCGCCAAAGAGTATATACCGTACAGTTGCTAAGGTGGGGCCCCGACATGGGATACTCACCACACATGGGGATATGAACACACACACAAAATGTGCTTGAACACATATCACCCTCAGCACACATTTCACCACACATACACCAACCTCGTCACATAAAAGTCGAAACACAAAAGTCACCGCTCAAAACTCGCCACGCGCAAAACTCGCCACATGCAAAAACTAGGCTCACGCAAAACTCGCCACAAGTGCAAAACTCACCTCATGGAAAACTCGCCACACGCAAAACTTGCACACGCCGAAAAATTGCCACATGCACAAAAGTTGCAACACATGCAAAAGTTGCCTCACACAAAACTTGCACATACTCAAAAGGCACCACACATAAAACTCACCACGCGCAAAACTCGCCATGCGCAAAACTTGCTGCACACAACTTGCTACACTAACCTGTCACATGCAACTCGACACACAAAAAGTTGCTACACAAAACTCATCTCACAAAAGTCGCTACATGCATGTCGCCACACGCAACTCAACACACACAACTTGACAAATGAAACTCGCCCTAAAACACACACAAGTCTGGTATTATCCTTCAAAAATAAAAATCTGATTAATAAGCAGACAAACTACAACAAATGTACCATATAGGTAATACGGCAGCTGTCAGTCACATGACCTGTCTATTATGTGTATGTGTGAGCTAATATATACTGCCAGGGGGAGGGCTTCCTGTTGGCTGGGGATTTATCAGGCTGCCAATTTAGCTTACAAATACTGAGGTAAAAATACTGAGCAAATAACGTGTGAACAAGGTCTAATACAGGAGGAGATGACACACAGGTATATACTATATACAGGAGGAGATGACACAGGTATATACTATATACAGGAGAGATGACACACAGGTATATACTATATAGAGGAGGAGATGACATACAGGTACATACTATATACAGGAGGAGATGACCTACAAGTATGTACTATATACAGGAGGAGATGACATACAGGTATATGCTATATATAGAAGATGACATACAGGTATAAACTATATACAGGAGGAGATGACACACAGATATATACTATATACAGGAGGAGATGACATACAGGTATAAACTATATACAGGAGGAGATGACACACAGGTATATACTATATACAGGAGGAGATGACCTACAAGTATGTACTATATACAGGAGGAGATGACATACAGGTATATGCTATATATAGAAGATGACATACAGGTATAAACTATATACAGGAGGAGATGACACACAGATATATACTATATACAGGAGGAGATGACATACAGGTATATACTATATATAGAAGGAGATGACATACAGGTATATACTATATATAGAAAATGACATACAGGTATATACTATATACAGGGGAGATGACACACAGCAGGTATATACTATATACTATATACAGGGGAGATGACATACAAGTGTATACTATATATAACACTATATATAAGGGAGATGCAAACATGTATATACTGAGGTGAAAATGGGGGGTGTGAGGTGAAAATGAAAAGGTGTGAGTGCAAAATGAGAGGAGCGAGGGAAAATAGTGGAGTGATCGGAAAATGACAGATGTGAGGTTGAAATGACAAGTGTTGGGGGGGAATGAGAGGAGTGAGGGAGAAAATGAGAGGTGTGAGGGAGAAAATGAGAAATGTGAGGGGGGAAATGAAAGATGTGATTGGGAAAATGAGAGGTGTGATGGGAAAATAAGAGAAGTGAGGTGCTATAACTAACCACAGATATTTACTATGCCCAGGCAACGCCGGGCTCTTCAGCTAGTTATATATAATTGTACCATTTAGATTATCGTGCTCTTCCCCTGCTTGCCGGCATATATTTTTCGCTTTTAATTTTTTTTAGCTTGTATGTTTGTCAGCACTTTGTTTTCAATAAAACCATGTGTATCATATTATAATTTTTTTATGTTTAGGTGTGCCCGCTTTCTCTGCGCAGCTTTTCCTCTTGTTATGTTGCCTTCCTGCACAGTTTCTTGTAGCACCCCTTTTTTCTATAATTGATGTATTACCGTATTTTTTGGTCTATAAGACACACTTTTTCCCAAAACAATTTGTGAGGAAAATGGGGGGTACATTTTATAGTCGTAGGTTTCCGCGGCAGTGGTGTAGCAGCGTCCCTTCCTCAGGGAACCGGCATCGGCAGAGGTGTGGTGATGCAGAGGTTCGGTGTTGGTGGTGAGCGGTGTGGAGTGCATTGTTGGAAGATAGCCACCAAAAAACCGGTGATGCACTTAGCTCTGCTTGCCTTGGACACCAGGCCACGGTGTTGCCACATTTCTGAGGCCGGCATCCTAAGGAAGGGACTCTGTCTCACCACCGACACCGGTCCCGCAGCATCGCACTGCTAGGACTGCCAGCATTGCCCCACTTCTGTCGCCATCAGCATCCTGAGGAAGAAATTATGCCTCCTGTGACCCCGCTCTACCACCCCGACCCTCAGGTAAGATACCTTAAATTCGGACAATAAGACAGACACACATCTTACAAAAATCTTTTTTTCAGCTATTTCCACCCCAAAATTTGGGGTGCGTCTTATAGTCCGAAAAATATGGTGTATATATATATATATATATATATATATATATATATATTTGATTTGTGGTGCCCACTGCATCCTTTTTCTTACAGTCAACAGAGTATTGGATCACACTCCAACCAACGTTATTATATGGGGCCATGCACATGTACAATTTTTTCCTCGGACAGTAATCTTTTAAATTGGGTCGCACTGAATAGAGAAGATGGAATTTTTTTTTACCATTTTCTCCACGTGCAAGAAAATCGAATTACACTATGATCAAGCTCTGATCAGAGTATGATTAGCATAATCGTCCCGAGTCTCTCAGAAGAAATACAATAGTGTGACCCTGGCCTAAAACTGATGAAATTTCAGCCAAACTTTGATGGTAAAAACTGATACACTGACCAAACTCTGATAGTAAAAACTATCACGCACACCAAAATCTGATGAAACTCTGACGAAAGTCAACATTTTTTGTACAAGAAAATCAATAACATTTAAGTGAATCCTTAAGGTACCGTCACACTAAACGATATCGCTAGCGATCCGTGATGTTGCAACGTCCTGGCTAGCGATATCGTTCAGTTTGACACACAGCAGCGATCAGAATCCTGCTGTGATGTCGTTGGTCACTGCAGAAAGTCCAGCACTTTATTTCGTCGCTGGACTTCCTGCTGACATCGCTGAATCGGCGTGTGTGACCCCGATTCAGCGATGTCTTCGCTGGTAACCAGGGTAAACATCGGGTTACTAAGCGCAGGGCCACGCTTAGTAACCCAATGTTTACCCTGGTTACCAGCGTAAAAGTAAAAAACAAACAAACACTACATACTTACATTCCGGTGTCTGTCCCTCGGCGCTCTGCTTCTCTGCCCTGTGTAAGCACAGCGGCCGGAAAGCAGAGCGGTGACGTCACCGCTCTGCTTTCCGGCCGCTGTGCTTACACAGGGCAGAGAAGCAGAGCGCCGAGGGACAGACAGCGGAAGGTAAGTATGTAGTGTTTTTTTTTTTTTTACTTTTATGCTGGTAACCAGGGTAAACATCGGGTTACTAAGCGCGGCCCTGCGCTTAGTAACCCGATGTTTACCCTGGTTACCGGCATAGTTGGTCGCTGGAGAGCTGTCTGTGTGACAGCTCTACAGCGACCAAACAGCGACGCTGCAGCGATCCGGATCGTTGTCGGTATCGCTGCAGCGTCGCTTAGTGTGAAGGTACCTTAAGTCACATCTGATTTTAGGATCACCTGATGCCAGCCTAAAATCTCTACCACATGCATTCATATGGAATTTGGTAATCTAGGTTTCTGGATATGAAACCTGCCTAGTTATGCAGTTGCTCATGTATGAGGTGTATGTGACAGTAGGGGAAGGTTTATATAACTTCTATCACATTTTGTTCATTTGTTTCTATGTCATTATATTAATAGTACTGAAATCCTGTAACTAAATGTGGTTCATCTTATAGTTGGAACTTTTGTGATGTTATTATTTTTTAGAAATCCTGTAAGAATGGTTTGAATAGTCATAATCTTCATGTGAAAGCAGCAAAGCCAGGAAGTATAGGGTGGCTCATGGTTACCAGCTGACAGAAAATTGCCTTTTTATCAAGCAGAAAAAAGGTTTTATGCCCATCCCCCTTCTCTCATTAATCATGGATCCCCTAAATCCTCCAATGCATTCTGAAATCTCTTTTGCCTGTTCTCATGTGGAAATTGCGATGCATATGCTCATGTGCACAAATATATGTATGTGACTTATGAAATCGAAATTTTCTTCTCTTATCTTTTTAATGACATCAAGTACATTGACATGTAAAAGTTTGGGCACTGCTGCTTAAAATGTGTGTTATTGTGAGCAGTTAAGCAAGTTGAAGATGAAATGATCTCTGAAAGGCCTAATGTTAAAGAAAAAATATATATATTGTTATTTTTTGCATCTTAAAAATTACAAAAAGGAAAATGGGTCAATGCAAAAGTTTGAGCACCCTTAGTGATTTGTGTGTTCTGAAAACGTTGACTAAGGTTTCAGACCTTTATTAGTTTGTTAGGGTTATGGCTTGTTCACTATTATCGTTAGTAAAGGCCAGGTGATGAAAATTTCACAGCTTTATAAAAACCCAGTCTCGTCAAACCTTGTGCCAAAAAACAGCAGCCATGGGTTCTTCTAAGCAGTTGCCTAGAACTCTGAATACGGAAATGGTGGAGGTCAACCAAGCATGAGAAGGCTATCAGAAGATAGCAAAGCGTTTTCAAGTTGCCCTTTCCTCAGTTCGAAATGTAATTAAGAATTGGTAGTTAACTGGAACAGTAGAGGTCAAGTTTAAAGTTGAGCGACTTTTACTTTTTTCGGATCGAGTCGGGTTTCGCGAAACCCGACGGGTCGGGTGAAATCGGCCGATTATTGCGAAAAGTCGGGGGCTGACTGAAGCATGAAACCCAATGCAAGTCAATGGAGAATCAAATTCGGCAGTGAGTGGAGGACAGGAAAACACCTACAGTGCCCATTGTAATGCCAAAAACATAAATTCTTATTACTTAAGCTTGTCAATCTTAATTTACTTTATAATAATAGTTAGGCATTGAAAACTGGGGGTTATTTGGCTAAAGTTGTGGGGGGGTAGGGCTGGCTCAAGATTTTGGTGGGCCCAGGAAACGCGGAATACGTCATGGTGGTGGAGCAGGGAGAGGTAAGTATTTCAACTTTGCAAGTGCTGTGATCCTGAGCAAGCAGAGGGCCCCAATCATTGGCATTGGCACAGGGCCCCTCATAGTACGACGGTGTGTTTGACGGCGGGTGGCACCTCCCACTGCCAGAGACACTTTTGCATACTATGAGGGGCCCTGTGCCAGTGACGTCGCCAATGAGTATGCCCCCCCACCTGATGAAGGAACCTGCACTTTGCCCCCGTGTAAGGTGGTATAGTTTGCGGGAAGGGGAACCTGACTTTCAGCAGGGTCAGATTCTGTCTGTGTAGACTGCAGGGGAATGTAGAGGTCTGGGTCAATCTAGCAGTGGCTGGGCAATGGGCAGGATGAGGAGGAAACACAGATATAGGCCCAAATAATAAAGTAGGCTAAATGCAGTTCAAAATTGGTAACAGGACTAAACAGGCGGCATTGCTTTGTTCAGTGGAGGACAACTGTAATGAGTGGCAGACACAGTTAGTAGGCCCAAATAATAAAGTAGGCTAAATGCAGTTCAAAATTGGTAACAGGACTAAACGGGCGGCATTGCTTTGTTCAGTGGAGGACAACTGTAATGAGTGGCAGACACAGTTATTAGGCCCAAATGCTAAAATAGGCTAAATGCAGTTCAAAATTGGTAACAGGACTAAACGGGCGGCATTGCTTTGTTCAGTGGAGGACAACTGTAATGAGTGGCAAACACAGTTAGTAGGCCCAAATAATAAAGTTGGCTAAATGCAGTTCAAAATTGGTAACAGGACTAAACAGGCGGCATTGCTTTGTTCAGTGGAGGACAACTGTAATGAGTGGCAGACACAGTTAGTAGGCCCAAATACTAAAGTAGGCTAAATGCAGTTCAAAATTGGTAACAGGACTAAACGGGAGGCATTGCTTTGTTCAGTGGAGGACAACTGTAATGAGTGGCAGACACAGTTATTAGACCCAAATGCTAAAGTAGGCTAAATGCAGTTCAAAATTGGTAACAGGACTAAACAGGCGGCATTGCTTTGTTCAGTGGAGGACAACTGTAATGAGTGGCAGACACAGTTAGTAGGCCCAAATACTAAAGTAGGCTAAATGCAGTTCAAAATTGGTAACAGGACTAAACTGGAGGCATTGCTTTGTTCAGTGGAGGACAACTGTAACGAGTGGCAGACACAGTTAGTAGGCCCAAATGCTAAAGTAGGCTAAATGCAGTTCAAAATTGGTAACAGGACTAAACAGGCGGCATTGCTTTGTTCAGAGGAGGACAACTGTAATGAGTGGCAAACGCAGTTAGTAGGCCCAAATAATAAAGTTGGCTAAATGCAGTTCAAAATTGGTAACAGGACTAAATGGGCAGCATTGATTTGTTCAGTGGAGGACAACTGTAATGAGTGGCAGACACAGTTAGTAGGCCCAAATAATAAAGTAGGCTAAATGCAGTTCAAAATTGGTAACAGGACTAAACGGGCGACATTGATTTATTCAGTGGAGGACAACTGTAATGAGTGGCAGACACAGTTAGTAGGCCCAAATGCTAAAGTAGGCTAAATGCAGTTCAAAATTGGTAACAGGACTAAACGGGCGGCATTGCTTAGTTCAGTGGAGGACAACTGTAATGAGTGGCAGACACAGTTAGTAGGCCCAAATACTAAAGTAGGCTAAATGCAGTTCAAAATTGGTAACAGAACTAAACAGGTGGCATTGCGTTGTTAAGTGGAGGACAACTGTAATGAGTGGCAGACACAGTTAGGAGGCCCAAATAATAAAGTAGGCTAAATGCAGTTCAAAATTGGTAACAGGACTAAACAGGCGGCATTGCTTTGTTCAGTGGAGGACAACTGTAATGAGTGGCAGACACAGTTAGTAGGCCCAAATACTAAAGTAGGCTAAATGCAGTTCAAAATTGGTAACAGGACTAAACAGGCGGCATTGCTTTGTTCAGTGGAGGACAACTGTAATGAGTGGCAAACGCAGTTAGTAGGCCCAAATAATAAAGTTGGCTAAATGCAGTTCAAAATTGGTAACAGGACTAAATGGGCAGCATTGATTTGTTCAGTGGAGGACAACTGTAATGAGTGGCAGACACAGTTAGTAGGCCCAAATAATAAAGTAGGCTAAATGCAGTTCAAAATTGGTAACAGGACTAAACGGGCGACATTGCTTTATTCAGTGGAGGACAACTGTAATGAGTGGCAGACACAGTTAGTAGGCCCAAATGCTAAAGTAGGCTAAATGCAGTTCAAAATTGGTAACAGGACTAAACGGGCGGCATTGCTTAGTTCAGTGGAGGACAACTGTAATGAGTGGCAGACACAGTTAGTAGGCCCAAATACTAAAGTAGGCTAAATGCAGTTCAAAATTGGTAACAGAACTAAACAGGTGGCATTGCGTTGTTAAGTGGAGGACAACTGTAATCAGTGGCAGACACAGTTAGTAGGCCCAAATAATAAAGTAGGCTAAATGCAGTTCAAAATTGGTAACAGGACTAAACGGGCGACATTGCTTTATTCAGTGGAGGACAACTGTAATGAGTGGCAGACACAGTTAGTAGGTCCAAATGCTAAAGTAGGCTAAATGCAGTTCAAAATTGGTAACAGGACTAAACGGGCGGCATTGCTTAGTTCAGTGGAGGACAACTGTAATGAGTGGCAGACACAGTTACTAGGCCCAAATACTAAAGTAGGCTAAATGCAGTTCAAAATTGGTAACAGAACTAAACAGGTGGCATTGCGTTGTTAAGTGGAGGACAACTGTAATCAGTGGCAGACACAGTTAGTAGGCCCAAATACTAAAGTAGGCTAAATGCAGTTCAAAATTGGTAACAGGACTAAACAGGCAGCATTGCTTTGTTCAGTGGAGGACAACCGTAATGAGTGGCAGGCACAGTTTGTAGGCCCAAATACTAAAGTAGGCTAAATGCAGTTCAAAATTGGTAACAGGACTAAACGGGTGGCATTGCTTTCTTCAGTGGAGGACAACTGTAATGAGTGGCAGACACAGTTAGTAGGCCCAAATACTAAAGTAGGCTAAATACAGTTCAAAATTGGTAACAGGACTAAACAGGTGGCATAGCTAGGTACAGGGGTGGGCTCCTCTGCTGAGTAGCAGACAGTGGTAGTAGGCGCAAAGTATTCACTTGTCTAAATGGAGGCCAGGGCACCTGTATATTTTAACTATCATCTATCTGTTATGATCCGGTGACCTTGGAGCAGCATGAAAACTTTCACTGGAGTAGGTGGTAACTATACTGACCGCAAATCCTGAACTTAACACCGCAACTAGAAGTAGCCGTGGGGTGTACCTAACAAATCCTAGACACCTCGTCACAGCCGGAGGACTAAATACCCCTATAGATGGAAATAGGAATACTACCTTGCCTCAGAGCAGAGCCCCAAAGGATAGGCAGCCCCCCACAAATATTGACTGTGAGTAGGGGTGGAAAGACAAACACAGGCAGAAAACAGGATTTAGCACAAGAGGCCACTCTAGCTAAAATAGGAAAGGATAGGACAGAGTTCTGTGCGGTCAGTATTAAAACCCTTCCAAAAATATCCACAGCAGATTATACAAAAAATTCCTCCATCTAACTAAAGACGTGGAACGTATATCTGCAACTCCAGAGACTCCTAAACTCAGGGCAGGAATACAATCAAAAAATAAGCACACAGCTTGTGTGCCATAGAAAAAGAAACAGACACTTATCTTTGCTGAATTGGCAGCTAAGCAGGAGAAGCCAGACAGAGATCCAACACTTCCCAAGAAACATTGACAACTGGAAAGGACTAATGAGTCCTCCAAACCTAAATACCCAAGTCAGAATTGCAATCAGCAGATACACCTGTCCAGGACTGCAGCCCAGAGACAACTGTATTACCACCTACAACCACCGGAGGGAGCCCAAAAGCAGAATTCACAACAGTACCTCCCCCCTTGAGGAGGGGTCACCGAACCCTCACCAGAGCCCCCAGGCCGATCAGGATGAGCCAGATGAAAGGTACGAACCAAATCAGCGGCATGGACATCAGAGGCAAAATCCCAAGAATTATCCTCCTGGCCATAACCCTTCCATTTGACAAGGTACTGAAGCTTCCACCTCGAAAAACGGGAATCCAAAATCTTCTCAACAACATATTCCAACTCTCCATCAACCAACACAGGGGCCTGAGGATCAACAGAGGGAACAACGGGCTCCAATATTTCACCCAATAAAGATCTATGGAAGACATTATGGATAGCAAAAGAGGCCGGAAGCGCCAGTCGAAAAGACACCGGATTAATAATCTCAGAAATCCTATAAGGACCAATAAACCGAGGTTTAAACTTAGGAGAAGAAACCTTCATAGGAACATGACGGGAAGACAACCAGACCAGATCCCCAACCCGAAGCCGGGAACCAACATACCGACGACGGTTAGCAAAACGTTGAGCCTTCTCCTGAGACAACACCAAATTGTCCACCACATGAGCCCAAATCTGCTGCAACCTGTCAACCACAGAATCCACACCAGGACAGTCAGAAGGCTCAACCTGCCCAGAAGAAAAACCAGGATGAAAACCAAAATTACAAAAGAAAGGCCAAACCAAAGTAGCCGAACTAGCCCGATTATTAAGGGCAAACTCGGCCAATGGCAAGAAAGCCACCCAATCATCCTGATCAGCAGACACAAAGCATCTCAAATAAGTCTCCAAAGTCTGATTAGTTCGCTCGGTCTGACCATTTGTCTGAGGATGAAACGCAGAAGAAAAAGACAAATCAATGCCCAGCCTAGCACAAAAGGCCTGCCAAAACCTAGAAACAAACTGGGAAAGACAAACACAGGCAGAAAACAGGATTTAGCACAAGAGTCCACTCCAGCAAATGCCAAGCGTCCTGCATGGTATTAGGCTGTGAGCACAACCCCATCTGTGGACGTCGGGCACTCAGACCATCCTCATGGAGTCTTTTTCTAACCGTTTGTGCAGACAAATGCACATTTGTGGCCTGCTGGAGGTCATTTTGCAGGGCTCTGACAGTGCTCCTCCTGTTCCTCCTTGCACAAAGGTAGCGGTCCTGCTGCTGAGTTGTTGCCCTCCTACGGCCCCCTCCACATCTCCTGGTGTATTGGCCTATCTACTGATAGTGCCTCCAGCCTCTCGACACTACATTGACAGACACAGCAAACTTTCTTGCCACAGCTCGCATTGATGTGCCATCCTGGATGAGCTACACTACCTGAGCCACTTGTGTGAGTGTAGAGTCCGTCTCATGCTACCACGAGTGTAAAAGCACAACCAACATTAAAAAGTGACCAAAACATCAGCCAGAAAGCATTGGCACTGAGATTTGGTCTGTGGTCCTCACCAGCAGAACCACTCCTTTATTGAGGGCGTCTTGATAATTGCCAATCATTTCCATCTGTTGTCTATTCCATTTGCACAACAGCATTTTAAATTGATTGTCAATCAATGTTACTTCGTAAGTGAACAGTTTGATTTCACATATTCTGTTGTTTAAGTGTTCCCTTTATTTTTTTGAGCAGATGGTTTGGGGTGAGCTGGACCGCAGAGTGAAGGCAAAAGGGCCAACAAGTGCTAAGCATCTCTGGGAACTCCTTCAAGATTGTTGGAAGACCATTCCCAGTGACTACCTCTTGAAGCTCATCAAGAGAATGTCAACAGTTTGCAAAGCAGTTATCAAAGCAAAAGGTGGCTACTTTGAAGAACATAGAATATAAGACATAATATCAGTTGCTTCACACTTTTTTCTTAAGTATACAATTCCACATGTGTTAATTCATAGTTTTGATGCCTTCAGTGTGAATGTACAATTTTCATAGTCATGAAAATACAGAAAAATCTTTAAAGGGAACCTGTCGCCTGAATTTGGCGGGACTGGTTTTGGGTCATATGGGCGGAGTTTTTGGGTGTTTGATTCACCCTTTCCTTACCCGCTGGCTGCATGCTGGCTGCAATATTGGATTGAAGTTCATTCTCTGTCCTCCATAGTACACGCCTGCACAAGGCAAGATTGCTTTCCAGGACAGACAGACAGACAGACGGAAAAACCCTTAGACAATTATATATATAGATATACTAGCTGTTTCCAGCCAGCTAACGCCCGGCACGCTCATTGCTATCTAATATAAACCTTGTGATATCTCTCTCTGTCCTTATCAATCTGCTCAGGTGTTCGTTGTTGATAACCAATCCTACGATTTTGTCGATATTGTTGTTGTCGATCAGCTACTGCATCGTTGTCGTTGTTTTCCTGCGGCCTGTGAGATGGACCTGGCGACTTTTCTTGGCTCATTTTGTTTGGGAGAATGCAGATGCAATTAAATGTACGTTTACCTTGGCTGAAGTGGTTGAATTACATAGAAAGGAAGTGCTGCTTGTGGTAATGTGGGGGGCGGAGCCTCATGTGGTAATGTGTGGGGACGGAACCTCATGTGGTAATGTGTGGGGGCAGAGCCTCATATGTTAATGTGTGGGGACAGAGCCTCGTGTGGTAATGTGTGGGGACGCAGCCTAATGTGGTAATGTGTGGGGATAGAGCCTCGTGTGGTAATGTGTGGGGGTGGAGCCTCGTATGGTAATGTGTGGGGACAGAGCCTCATGTGGTAATGTGTGGGGACAGAGCCTCGTGTGGTAATGTGTGGGGACGCAGCCTCATGTGGTAATGTGTGAGGACGAAGCCTCATGTGGTAATGTGGGGGGACAAAGCCTCGTGTGGTAATGTGAGGGGACACAGCCTCGTGTAGTAATGTGTGGGGACAGAGCCTTGTGTGCTAATGTCTGGGGATGCAGCCTCGTGTGGTAATGTGTGGGGACGCAGCCTTGTGTGGTAATGTGTGAGGACGAAGCCTCGTGTGGTAGTGTGTGGGGATGCAGCCTCGTGTGGTAATGTGTGAGGACAGAGCCTCGTGTGGTAATGTGGGGGACGGAGCCTCATGTGGTAATGTGTGGGGACGGAGCCTCGTGTGGTAATATGGGGGGCGGTATTATGTGAAGGGTGGGATTATGTGTGGTAATATGGTGGGGGAGCATGTGTGGTGATATGGTGGGGGGTGGGATTATGGGTGGTGATATTATGGATGGTGAAGGGGTGGGGGGCGGAATTATGGGTGGTGATGGGGTGGGGGGTGAGAATATGGGTGGTGATGGGGTGGGGGCGCAAGATTATGGGTGGTGATGGGGTGGGGGGCGGGATTATGGGTGGTGATGGGGTGTGGGCGGGATTATGTGTGGTAATGTGGTGGGGGGCGGGATTATGTGTGATGATATGGTGGGGGGTGGGATTATGGGTGGTGATATTATGGATGGTGAAGGGGTGAGGGGTTGGATTATGGGTGGTGATGGGGTGGGGGGGCAAGATTATGGGTGGTGATGGGGTGGGGGGCGGGATTATGGGTGGTGATGGGGTGGGGGGCGGGATTGTGGGTGGTGATGGGGTGGGGGGGCGAGATTGTGTGTGGTGATGGGGTTGGGGGTGAGATTGTGTGTGGTGATGGTTGGGAGCGGGATTGTGTCTGCTGAAGTGTTGGGGGCGTGATTGTGTGTGGTGATGGGTTGGGGGGTGTGATTGTGTGTGGTAATGTGGTGGGGGCGTGATTGTGTGTGGTGATGTGTTGAGGGGCAGGATTGTGTGTGGTAATGTGTTGGGGGGGCGAGATTGTGTGTGGTGATTGGTTGGGGGTGAGATTGTGTGTGGTAATGTGGTGGGGGGGCGTGATTGTGTGTGGTGATGTGTTGAAGGGTGGGATTGTGTGTGGTGATGTGTTCAGGGGCGGGATTGTGTGTGGTGATGGGTTGGGGCGAGATTGTGTGTGGTGATGTGTTGGGGTGCGGGATTGTGTGTGGTGATGTGGTGGGGCGGGATTGTGTGTGGTGATGTGTTGGGGGTGGGATTGTGTGTGGTGATGAGGTAGGGGGGCGTGATTGTGTGGTGATGGGTTGGGGGTGAGATTTTGTGTGGTGATGGTGTGGGGGGCAAGATTATGTGTGGGGATGTGTTGGGGGGCGGGATTGTGTGTGGTGATGTGTTGGGGGGGCGGGATTGTGTGTGGTGATGTGGTGGGGGTGGGATTGTGTGTGGTGATGTATTGGGGTGGGATTGTGTGTGGTGATGGGGTGGAGGGCGTGATTGTGTGTGGTGATTAGTGTTGAGCATTCCGATACCGCAAGTATCGGGTATCGGCCGATATTTGCGGTATCGGAATTCCGATACCGAATTCCGATACTTCCCGCGTATCGGATACCGGAATCGGAAGTTCCCAGAATTCAAACAGAACGCAGCAGCCAATGAGGAATGATTGGAAGTGTGGGCACATCCTGTTTAGCATGGTGGGCATGTAAGTACTGGCAAGGCTGTGATTGGCTGCTGAAATGATGTCACTCTGCACTATAAAAAACGCTGCCGCCATTTTGCGCTCACTCTGCTGTGATTTCAGTTAGGGACAGGACGCTGTGTTCTAACTGAGGGCCAGTTGAGCTAGCTAATTGCTTTATTTTCCTTTCCAAAGGCTAATTTAGCAAAACGCTGTGTGTTCTTCACTGTTCACCTTGCTCTTGCCTTGCAGCGCTGTTTTAACAGCGTTCTGCAAGGTCTCTGTGTGTGTGTGTGTGTGTGCAGCTCACTCTGTAGTCTGTGTGCAGCCATATACCCGGTTGTATTCAGCTCAGGGGGGGTTCACACTGCCTCACACAGTTGTCCTTTTTTGCTCATAGTGCAGCCTGCTGCACATTTTTTCTCAAATTTCCTATTAGTGTTTTTCCACCCGTCTCCAGCTAAATTGTTGAAAAATACTACATAGGATAACCTAGAGGGGGGTTTTTGGGCCTTGCAGCGCCGTTTACGGCTGTCTGCACGGTCTCCGTGTGAGCCCAGCTCGCCCTGTAGTCTGTGTGCAGCCATAGCCGGTTGGATTCAGCTCAGGGTTCGTTACTGGCTCATACCTTGAGAAAAATTTTCCTTTTTTTCAAATAGTGCAGCCTGTTTAAAAATTTTAAAAAAAATTCCCTATTAGTGTTTTTCCACCCGTCTCCAGCTAAATTGTGGAAAAACACTACATAGGATAACCTAGAGGGGGGGATTTGGGCCTTGCAGCGCCGTTTACGGCTGTCTGCACGGTCTCCGTGTGAGCCCAGCTCGCCCTGTAGTCTGTGTGCAGCCATAGCCGGTTGGATTCAGCTCAGGGTTCGTTACTGGCTCATACCTTGAGAAAAATTTTCCTTTTTTTCAAATAGTGCAGCCTGTTTAAAATTTTTTTTTAAAAATTCCTATTAGTGTTTTTCCACCCGTCTCCAGCTAAATAGTGGAAAAACACTACATAGGATAACCTAGAGGGGGTTTATTGGGCCTTGCAGCGCCGTTTACGGCTGTCTGCACGGTCTCTGTGTGAGCGCAGCTCGCCCTGTAGTCTGTGTGCAGCTATAGCCGGTTGGATTCAGCTCAGGGTGCGTTACTGCCTCATACCTTGAAAAACAATTTACTTTTTTTCAAATAGTGCAGCCTGTTTAAAATTTAAAAAAAAAAATTCCTTTTAGTGTCTTTCCACCCGTCTCCAGCTAAATAGTGGAAAAACACTAAATAGGATAACCTAGAGGAGGGTTTTTTGGCCTTGCAGCGCCGTTTACGGCTGTCTGCACGGTCTCCGTGTGATTTAAACTAGCTCTGTAGCCCGATCTGCACAAAAAAAAAAGTAAAGTTCACCAAACACAACTTAACACTTGTGTAGGCCACATTTGAGAAATAATAAAGTTTAGTCCACACTTTACAACATTAGTGTTTCTTACACCTGTTAGGAGGAGCATTTCAGGAATAAGCACACTAAGGCCTTAGTACTTTTCTGCTTATCTTTATCTGTCAACCAAGATGAAGAGGGCAGGGAGTAAGGCACGTGGGCGCGGAGCAGGGAGAGGAGCAGGGAGAGGACGTGGTGATTCTGTGCCTGCTGCGGGCGCCGGTGACTCGTCGTCACTCAGTTTCAGCAGGGAACAGTCCTTCATGCGCAGCTTTGTCGGAGAGCGCCGTTCACCGCTGCTGCGTGAAGACCAAATTGAAGCCGTTGTCGGGTGGATGGCAGCTAACGCCTCGTGTCATGATCCCAATGGCAGGGGATCACTAAGGACAAGCACAGATACAAACAAGCTCTAGGGCGATGGAACCTGAGCTGACCGCGACCCTGAACCTAACACACAAATAAAAGTAGCCGGGGAACGTGCCTACGATGATCCTAGACGTCTCGCTCCAGCCGAAGATCTAACTTCCCCTATTAGAAGAAACACAGACCTCTCTTGCCTCCAGAGAAACACCCCACAGAAATAGCAGCCCCCCACATATAATGACGGTGAAATGAGAGGAAAGCACATACGCAGTATGAAAACAGTTTCAGCAAAATGAGACCCGCTAAAGCTAGATAGCAGAGGATACAAAAGTGATCTGCGCGGTCAGCGAAAAACCCTTCAAAAAACCATCCTGAAATTACTTGAACTCATGTGCCAACTCATGGTACATGAGGAGCAATTTCAGCCCACTAGAGCAACCAGCAGCAAAGAATCAAATATCTGCAGGCTGGACTAAAAACCAAATAAAGCAAAACACCAAAACAGGAAAATCCAAACTTAGCTTGACCAGAAGGTTCTAGGAGCAGGGAGCAGAGGTAACAAGACACACTGGATACATTGATAACCGGCGAGGAAATGCCAGCAAAGCCAGGTTAAATAGGAAACTCCCATATCCTGATGGAACAGGTGGAACCCAGAGACCCAGGAAAGACAAGTCACCCAGTACCATCAGTAACCACCAGAGGGAGCCCAAAAACAGAACTCACAACAGTACCCCCCCCCTTGAGGAGGGGTCACCGAACCCTCACGAGAACCACCAGGGCGACCAGGATGAGCCCTATGAAAAGCGCGAACCAAATCATCAGCATGAACATCCGAGGCAACCACCCAAGAATTATCCTCCTGACCATAACCCTTCCACTTGACCAAATACTGGAGTTTCCGTCTGGAAACACGAGAATCCAAGATCTTCTCCACAACATACTCCAATTCTCCCTCCACCAGCACTGGAGCAGGAGGCTCAAGCGAAGGAACAACAGGTACCTCATACTTCCGCAACAACGACCGATGGAACACATTATGAATAGCAAACGATGCCAGGAGATCCAAACGAAACGACACAGGGTTATGAATTTCCAAGATCCTATAGGGACCGATGAACCGAGGCTTGAACTTAGGAGAAGAGACCTTCATAGGAACAAAACGAGAAGACAACCACACCAAGTCCCCAACAAGAAGTCGAGGACCCACACGGCGACGGCGATTAGCAAACTGCTGAGCCTTCTCCTGGGACAACCTCAAATTGTCCACCACATGACTCCAAATCCGATGCAACCTATCCACCACCATGTCCACTCCAGGACAATCAGAAGGTTCCACCTGACCAGAGGAAAAACGAGGATGAAACCCCGAATTACAAAAGAAAGGAGAAACCAAGGTAGCAGAACTAGCCCGGTTATTAAGGGCAAACTCGGCCAGCGGCAAAAAGGTAACCCAGTCATCCTGATCAGCAGAAACAAAACACCTTAAATAAGTTTCCAAGGTCTGATTAGTTCGTTCAGTCTGGCCATTCGTCTGAGGATGGAATGCAGACGAAAAGGAAAAATCAATGCCCATCTTAGCACAGAACGTCCGCCAAAATCTAGACACAAACTGGGATCCCCTGTCAGAAACGATGTTCTCAGGAATCCCATGCAAACGAACCACATTCTGAAAAAACAGAGGGACCAACTCAGAGGAGGAAGGCAACTTAGGCAAGGGTACCAGATGAACCATTTTAGAAAAGCGATCACACACAACCCAGATGACGGACATTTTTTGAGAGACAGGGAGATCCGAAATAAAGTCCATGGAAATGTGCGTCCAAGGCCTCTTCGGGATAGGCAAAGGTGACAACAATCCACTGGCCCGAGAACAGCAAGGCTTAGCCCGAGCACAAACCTCACAAGACTGCACAAAAGAACGCACATCCCTCGACAAGGAAGGCCACCAAAAAGACCTGGCCACCAAGTCTCTAGTACCAAATATTCCAGGATGACCTGCCAACGCAGAAGAATGGACCTCGGAGATGACTCTACTGGTCCAATTATCCGGAACAAACAGTCTCTCAGGCGGACAACGATCAGGTTTACCCGCCTGAAACTCCTGCAAAGCACGTCGCAAGTCTGGGGAGACAGCAGACAAAATCACCCCATCCCTAAGGATACCAGAGGGCTCAGAATTTCCAAGGGAGTCAGGCACAAAACTCCTAGAAAGAGCATCCGCCTTCACATTCTTTGAACCTGGCAGGTATGAAACCACAAAATTGAAACGAGAGAAAAACAGTGACCAACGAGCCTGTCTAGGATTCAGACGCCTGGCAGACTCAAGGTAAATCAAATTTTTGTGATCAGTCAAGACCACCACACGATGTCTAGCACCCTCTAGCCAATGACGCCACTCCTCAAATGCCCACTTCATGGCCAAAAGTTCCCGATTACCAACATCATAATTCCGCTCAGCCGGCGAAAACTTTCTAGAAAAAAACGCGCATGGCTTCATCACTGAGCCATCGGAGCTTCTCTGTGACAAAACCGCCCCCGCTCCAATCTCGGAAGCATCAACCTCAACCTGAAAAGGGAGCGAAACATCTGGCTGACGCAACACAGGAGCAGAAGAAAACCGGCGCTTAAGTTCCTGAAAGGCCTCCACAGCCGCAGGAGACCAATTAGCAACATCAGCACCCTTCTTAGTCAAATCCGTCAAAGGCTTAACAACACTAGAAAAATTAGTTATAAAACGACGATAGAAATTAGCAAAGCCCAAGAACTTCTGTAGACTCTTAAGAGATGTAGGCTGCGTCCAGTCACAAATAGCCTGAACCTTGACGGGATCCATCTCAATAGTAGAAGGGGAAAAAATATACCCCAAGAAAGAAATCTTCTGGACTCCAAAGAGACACTTTGAGCCTTTTACAAACAAGGAATTGGCCCGCAGGACCTGAAACACCTTCCTGACCTGCTGAACATGAGACTCCCAGTCATCAGAAAAAAACAAAATATCATCCAAATACACAATCATAAATTTATCCAGATATTCACGGAAAATATTGTGCATAAAGGACTGGAAGACTGAAGGAGCATTAGAAAGTCCAAAAGGCATTACCAAATACTCAAAATGGCCCTCAGGCGTATTAAATGTGGTTTTCCACTCATCACCTTGCTTTATTCGTATAAGATTATACGCACCCCGAAGATCAATCTTAGTGAACCATTTAGCCCCCTTAATGCGAGCAAACAAATCAGTCAACAATGGCAAAGGATACTGATATTTTACGGTAATCTTATTCAAAAGACGATAATCTATACAAGGCCTCAAGGAACCATCTTTTTTGGCCACGAAAAAAAAACCTGCTCCCAAAGGGGACAAAGATGGACGGATATGTCCCTTTTCCAAGGACTCCTTAACATAATCCCGCATAGCAGTATGCTCTGGCACTGACAGATTGAACAAACGACCTTTAGGAAATTTACTGCCTGGAATTAAATTTATAGCACAATCGCAATCCCTATGAGGAGGAAGCGAACTGAGCTTAGGCTCCTCAAAAACATCCCGATAGTCAGACAAAAACACAGGAATCTCAGAAGGAGTAGATGAAGCGATAGAAATCGGAGGTGCATCATCATGAACCCCCTGACAACCCCAGCTTAACACAGACATTGATTTCCAGTCAAGGACTGGATTATGAGTTTGTAACCATGGCAGACCAAGCACTAGGACATCATGCAAATTATACAGTACCAGGAAGCGAATCACCTCCTGATGAACAGGAGTCATACGCATGGTCACTTGTGTCCAGTACTGAGGTTTATTCATAGCCAAAGGTGTAGAGTCAATTCCCTTCAAAGGAATAGGGACTTCCAGAGGCTCCAGACTAAACCCACAGCGATTGGCAAATGACCAATCCATAAGACTCAGGGCAGCGCCTGAATCCACATAGGCATCAACGGAAATGGATGATAATGAACAAATCAGAGTCACAGACAGAATGAACTTAGACTGTAAAGTACTAATGGCAACAGACTTATCAACCTTTTTTGTGCGTTTAGAGCATGCTGATATAACATGAGCTGAATCACCACAGTAAAAGAACAACCTTTTTTTCCGCCTATAATTTTGCCGTTTACTTCTGGACTGAATTCTATCACATTGCATTATCTCAGGTGACGGTTCAGACGACCCCGCCAAATGATGCACAGGTTTGCGCTCCCTTAAACGCCGATCAATCTGAATAGCCATAGTCATAGACTCATTCAGACCAGTAGGCGCAGGGAACCCCACCATAACATCTTTAATGGCCTCAGAAAGGCCATCTCTGAACTTTGCAGCCAGGGCGCACTCATTCCACTGAGTAAGCACCGACCACTTCCGAAATTTTTGACAATAAATTTCTGCTTCATCTTGCCCCTGAGAGAGGGCCAACAAAGCTTTTTCAGCCTGAATCTCTTGGTTAGGTTCCTCATAGAGCAAACCCAATGCCAGAAAAAACGCATCCGCATTAAGCAATGCAGGGTCCCCTGGTGCCAATGCAAATGCCCAATCCTGAGGGTCACCCCGCAGGAAAGATATAATAATCTTGACTTGCTGAGCAGGGTCTCCAGAGGAGCGAGATTTCAAAGAAAGAAACAACTTGCAATTGTTCCTAAAATTCAGAAAACGAGATCTATCTCCAGAAAAAAACTCTGGGACAGGAATTCTAGGTTCAGACATAGGAGCATGTACAACAAAATCCTGTATATTTTGAACCTTAGCGGCAAGATTATTCAGGCTGGAAGCCAAACTCTGGACGTCCATGATAAACAGCTGGGATCAGAGCCATTCAAAGATTAAGAGGAGGAGGAAGTAGCCACGCTGCAATAAGGCTAGGCAGCAAACTCTGAGGGAAAGAGAAAAAAAAAAAAAAAAAAAACTTCCTCAGACTACTTATCCTCCTACTTCAGCCAATACAATTAACACTTTGTGGGCCGGTTATACTGTCATGATCCCAATGGCAGGGGATCACTAAGGACAAGCACAGATACAAACAAGCTCTAGGGCGATGGAACCTGAGCTGACCGCGACCCTGAACCTAACACACAAATAAAAGTAGCCGGGGAACGTGCCTACGATGATCCTAGACGTCTCGCTCCAGCCGAAGATCTGACTTCCCCTATTAGAAGAAACACAGACCTCTCTTGCCTCCAGAGAAACACCCCACAGAAATAGCAGCCCCCCACATATAATGACGGTGAAATGAGAGGAAAGCACATACGCAGTATGAAAACAGTTTCAGCAAAATGAGACCCGCTAAAGCTAGATAGCAGAGGATACAAAAGTGATCTGCGCGGTCAGCGAAAAACCCTTCAAAAAACCATCCTGAAATTACTTGAACTCATGTGCCAACTCATGGTACATGAGGAGCAATTTCAGCCCACTAGAGCAACCAGCAGCAAAGAATCAAATATCTGCAGGCTGGACTAAAAACCAAATAAAGCAAAACACCAAAACAGGAAAATCCAAACTTAGCTTGACCAGAAGGTTCTAGGAGCAGGGAGCAGAGGTAACAAGACACACTGGATACATTGATAACCGGCGAGGAAATGCCAGCAAAGCCAGGTTAAATAGGAAACTCCCATATCCTGATGGAACAGGTGGAACCCAGAGACCCAGGAAAGACAAGTCACCCAGTACCATCAGTAACCACCAGAGGGAGCCCAAAAACAGAACTCACAACAGCCTCGGCATCGACTTCAGTTAGTGCCACATCCTCTCAGGCACAGAGCACTGGAGAGCAGCCATCTGTCTCTTCACCACCTGCCAAATTGGCCAGGCAGTCAGAGAGTCCAGGACAGGAGCCGTCTCTACTTCTGTTCTCTGAATCTCTTGGCTTGGAAACAGGGGTCCAGCCAAGCAGCATTGGAGAAATGGAAGAAGAGGCAGTGTGCAGTGATGCCCAACAGCTTTTTCTCTCTGACTCTGAAGAGGCAGGTAGGCCAGTGCCTCCGGTGACCACAGCGCAGTACGCATCTGATGATGAAACTCAGGTGCAGCTTTCTGATGCGTACTGTGCTGCCGAGACTACCCAGGAGGAGCAGTTGGTGGCAGAGGGTAGTGGAGATGATGAGGTCCTTGACCCATCGTGGCGTGAGGAACAGGAAGGTGGTGGGAGCAGCTCTGAGGAAGAGCTTCCCCTTACGGGCCAAAGAGGGAGAGGGAGGGGGAAGACTGCGGAGCCTGTAGCCTCCACTTTGGCACCCGTTAGGAGCCTGTCTCTTTCCAAAGCCAAAAAGGGTGCTCCCAAGACTTGCAGTGCCTGGTCCTTTTTTGACACAGTTGCAGATGACATTTGTTTTGTCAAATGCAAGCTGTGTCATCAGAAAGTAAAAAGAGGGAAAAATGTCAGCAACCTCAATACCACAAATATGTGGAAACATGTGCGGACCAGGCACGCGGTGGAGTTACAGAAACAGACTGAAGATGTAGGCCAACCAACAGCGGCAGCTACCACCTCTTCAGCTCGTGTTGCCTCTTCCTCCAGCTCACGCACAGCTGGTTTGGCTTCCTCCCAGGATCGCCATGGAAGAACCTCTGGTACTGTTGTCCAGAGACCTTGTGTAATTCCACCCACAGCACCACCTTCCCAGTCATCCTCACACTCCCAGTCTACTCTACAGCCATCGGTAGTACAGGCATGGGAGAAAAGGCGGGCATTCTCGGCCAACCACCCCCGAGCACAGGCTCTGAATGCAGGCATTGCCAAACTGTTGTCCCTGGAAATGCTCTCGTTCAGGCTGGTGGAGACTGACAGCTTCCGTGACTTGATGGCATTGGCAGTCCCACAGTACAAGGTGCCCAGCCGCTTTTACTTCAGCAGGCAGGCTGTCCCTGCCCTGCACAGGCATGTTGAGGCAAACATAAAACATGCGCTACTGAACGCCGTCAGTAGCAAGGTCCACCTCACCACCGATGCGTGGACCAGTCAGCATGGACAGGGGCGATATGTTTCCCTCACTGCCCATTGGGTTAATGTTGTTGAGCCAGGTACAGATCGTGCGAGTGGCGCAGGACGTGTCCTGCCCACTCCAAGGATTGCAGGAATCCAGTCTGTACGCATCGACTCCTCCTCTTACACTAGTTCCTCAGATTCCTCTCTGCAGGAT
The DNA here is from genome assembly GCF_032444005.1 of Ranitomeya imitator. Taxonomy (NCBI): domain Eukaryota; kingdom Metazoa; phylum Chordata; class Amphibia; order Anura; family Dendrobatidae; genus Ranitomeya; species Ranitomeya imitator. Next base: position 407,251,007 of record NC_091284.1, read on the forward strand.
CCGTCACAGTCCACCTCCACATGGACCCGTGAACGTTTACCTATGACCGACATGAGCACAGCCGTGGCCAAACGTCAGCAGGCCGTCTTGAAACTAGTTTCATTGGGGCATCGAAGCCACACAGCGCAGGAGCTCTGGAATGCCATCAAGCAGGAGAGCGATGTGTGGTTACTGCCAGCGAATCTCCAGCCAGGCATGGTAGTGTGTGACAATGGCCGAAATCTGGTGGCAGCTTTGGCCCTTGGCAACCTCACTCACATCCCATGTCTGGCACATGTGCTCAATTTGGTTGTGCAGAGTTTTCTGAGGGACTATCCGGATCTTGATGCCCTGCTGCACAAGGTCCGCCTAGAGTGTGCTCACTTGTGGCGTTCCAGCTTGGCCAGATCCCGCATTGCTGCTCTGCAGCGCCGATTCCGCCTTCCGGAACACCGCATCATATGTGACCTACCTACCAGGTGGAATTCCACGTTACATATGTTGGAGCGGTTGTGTGAGCAGCAGCAAGCAGTTATGGAGTACCAGCTGCATCAGGCGCAAAGAAGTCGCAGTCAGCGCCGATCAGACTTCACAACCACAGAGTGGGCCACTATGAAGGACGTCTGCCAGGTTTTGCGTCCTTTTGATTATTCCACGCGGATGGCAAGTGCAGATGATGCACTAGTCAGCATGACTGTCCCCCTTATCTGCCTGCTTCAGCAAACTTTGCAAGGGTTAAGGGATGATGTTGTGGAAGAGGTGGAGGATGAGGAGTCACCTTTTCCATCAGCTTCTGGAGAGTCAGCGCCACGTGGTTCCTCACAAAGGGGTACGCAGGGGCCAATTTGTGAAGAGGATGAGGAGGAGTTAATGGAGGAGGAAGAGCTCCGTCCAGAGGAGGGAGCGACACAATTGTCCAGTGGTCAGTGTGTACAGCGAGGGTGGGGTGATGACAAGCGGGCAGAGATCATGTCTCAAGCAGGGGACAGCGTTTCTGGGCCAGTTGGCACTCTGCAGCACATGGTGGATTTCATGCTGCAGTGCCTGAGAAACGACCGCCGCATCGACCACATTCTCAACATGCCTGATTATTGGGTGTTCACCCTCCTCGATCCTCGCTACCGGGACAACGTCCAAAACCTCATCCCTGCGTTGACCCGGGAGCGTAAATTGCGGGAGTACCACGACACACTGGTGAATTCCATCATCTTCTCCTGTCCAACTGAGAGGAGTGCTGCTAGTGCTTTACAAAGCAGCTCAGTGCGTCGAGGCAGTGGGGGAGGCTCTGCCCAAAGAGGGAGCAGAAGCAGTGCCTCTGCCCAAGGCAAGCCCAGTATGGCACAACTCTGGCACACTTTTGTGTGCCCGCCCCAAATGTCTACACCATCACCGGCGGCTCCAGTCAGCAGGAGGCAACGGTTCCGTCAGATGGTGACAGACTACATGGCTTGCCCTCTTACTGTACTCCCAGACGGCTCTTCCCCGTTCAAGTTTTGGGTCTCTAAGCTGGATACATGGCCAGAGCTAAGCCAGTATGCATTGGAGGTGCTGGCTTGCCCTGCGGCAAGTGTCTTATCGGAACGTGTCTTTAGTGCCGCAGGTGGTGTACTAACAGACCGTCGCATGCAACTATCCTCCGATAACGTTGACCGGCTTACTTTCCTGAAAATGAACCAGGCCTGGATCTCGCAGGAATTTGCCACTCCTCTGCCTGATTAAGTAATTGGGTGTCATCCAGGTCTCCTGCTGTGTTCATCTTTCTACCACCTGAACTGCTATTCCTGGGCTCCAACACCGCCAGTTGCGGCTCAGAAGTGCAGGCTGCACAGTAAAAACATACGACCCAGTGTTATTGGGTTTCAGTAACGTCAGCTGATCCCCAGCTGTGTAGCCGGCAATGTGTCCTGCGACCGCAACGCTGGCACAACAACCTAAATGTAAGGGAACCTGTCCCCCCCCCCGTCGTTTGTTACTGAAAGAGCCATCTTGTGCAGCAGTAATGCTGCACAAGGAAAAGGTAGCTCTTTTTTTTTAGCTCCTTGCACACGCAGAACTTAACACTTATAAAATGTGTTCACTGATACCGTTATACTGTCCCGGAGCTGGGACTTTCCTTCGTAATGTGACGCAGCACAGCCGTCATTCCTACCCCCTTGGTGCCATGCGCTGCCTCCTCAGCGTTGTTTTAAGCTGTCACGGAGCCTGCGCTGTTCTGTTATCCCTTGGGCATGCCCTTTTTGCGCTGCCTGTCTTCTGACATAATTTGGTGTCAGGCTGGCTGCGCCTGTGCGGCCGCGCTGCCCGAGATCCCGCCTCGCAGTGTCTTCTGATTGAGTCACACTGCGGGCCTGGGATCCATGGGCATGCGCAGTGCATATCTTCCCCTCGGGCTCTCGCTCATTTCCCTCCGCCTTCTTTAGACTGTGCGCCGTCAGGTGATCCCTAATAGCATGCCACGGCCGTGACACCGCACAGTCTGAAGAAGAGGGAAGGAGGGGAGTGAGAGTCGAGGATATGCACTGTGCATGCCCATGGTTCCAAGGCCCGCAGTGGGATTACGTTAGACAAGACTGCGAGGTGGGATCTGGAGCAGCGTGGACGCACAGGCACTGACAGCCTGACACCAAATTATGTCAGAAGACAGGCAGCGCTAATTGGGCATGGCCAAGGGCTAACAGAACAGCGCAGGCTCCGTGACAGCTTAAAACAACGCTGAGGAGGCAGCGCACGGCACCAAGGGGATAGGAATGACAGCTGTGCTGTGTCCCATTACGAAGGAAATTCGCACCTCCGGGACGGTTTAACGGTATAAGGGGACACATTTTTAGTGTTTACTTCGGTGTTTGCAAGGAGCATAATTAAAAGAACCACCTTTTCCTTTTGCATCCTTAGTGCTGCACAAGATGGCTCTTTCAGCTACAAACGTCTTGGGGGGGGTTAAAGGTTCCCTTTCAACTTGCTCCAATCAGGATTCGGCCTACACTCTGTTCCTCTGCTCCTCCTGCTGTCCCTGGGCTCTAACACCGCCAGTTGGTGCCTGGAAGTGCTGTGTGCACAGTCAACAGTCGCTCCTCTGTTATTGGGGTTCAGTAACGTCAGCTGATCCCCAGCTGTGTGTGCGGCAATACCTCCAATCTGCTCCTCCTGCTGTCCCTGGGCTCTAACACCGCCAGTTGGTGCCTGGAAGTGCTGTGTGCACAGTCAACAGTCGCTCCTCTGTTATTGGGGTTCAGTAACGTCAGCTGATCCCCAGCTGTGTGTGCGGCAATACCTCCAATCTGCTCCTCCTGCTGACCCTGGGCTCATAACACCGCCAGTTTTAGCCTAGAAGTGCTAGCTGCACAGAGAAAAACACTAGCCAATGTGTTAGTGGGGTTCAGCACCGCCTGCTGTTCCCCCACTGTGTAGCCGGCAAAGTGTCCTGCAAACGCTACGCAGACACAAAGCTGACTCCAGTGCAGGCTTCGGCCTACACTCTGCTCCCCCTGCTTACCCTTTGCTCCAACACCGCTCGTTGGGGCTGTAGGAAGACAATGTTTGATAGGCAAAGCATCCGGGTTCCAGCACCGCCAGCTGGTTCTCGGCAGTGTTTTTGTCACAGGTACTCCCTTGTGCCAAACCTGGTTTCAGCACCGTCAGCTGTTTCCGGGTTGTGTCAAACTCGCTGAGACGCCTATGCTTGCCCCGTCGTGGTGCGGTCGGGTTAGCCAACTCCAGGGTGCCTCCAGTTTAGGAGCTTCCTATGTGGGCTGCGTGAACTGGTAGTCAAGGCTGGTTCTGTAGTGCCAGTAGGCCCAGCTCCCCCTGTAGGACTGTTGGGGTTCGGTAACTGCGGCTGACTCGCGGCCTAGCTGTTCTCTCCTCTCCTGTGGGCCTTCGGGTCCACCACCTGGTTCCAGCACCGACAGCTGGTTCCAGGCCGAGCCTTTGGCTTAGGTGCCTCCTCCTGGGTATCCGAGTTCCGCCAACGTCAGGCGGTCCTTGGTAGTGCTTTTAAGCGCGGGCACCTACAGCTTAGTAACCGGGTTCCAGCACCGCCAGCTGGTCCTCGGTGCCATTGGCTCTTGCACACTGGGGCAACGCATCTGGGTTCCAGCACCGCCAGCTGGTTCTCAGCAGTGTTCTTGACACAGGTACTCCCTCGTGCCAAGCCTGGTTTCAGCACCGTCAGCTGTTTCCGGGTTGTGTCAAGCTCACTGAGATGCCTATGCTTGCCCCGTCGTGGTGCGGTCGGGTTAGCCAACTCCAGGGTGCCTCCAGTTTAGGAGCTTCCTATGTGGGCTGCGTGAACTGGTAGTCAAGGCTGGTTCTGTAGTGCCAGTAGGCCCAGCTCCCCCTGTAGGACTGTTGGGGTTCGGCAACTGCGGCTGCCTCGCGGCCTAGCTGTTCTCTCCTCTCCTGTGGGCCTTCGGGTCCACCACCTGGTTCCAGCACCGTCAGCTGGTTCCAGGCCGAGCCTTTGGCTTAGGTGCCTCCTCCTGGGTATCCGAGTTCCGCCAACGTCAGGTGGTCCTTGGTAGTGCTTTTAAGCGCGGGCACCTACAGCTTAGTAACCGGGTTTCAGCACCGTCAGCTGGTCCTCGGTCGTGCCATTGGTTCTTGCACACTGGGGCAACGCATCTGGGTTCCAGCACCGCCAGCTGGTTCTCGGCAGTGTTTTTGTCACAGGTACTCCCTCGTGCCAAGCCTGGTTTCAGCACCGTCAGCTGTTTCCGGGTTGTGTCAAGCTCACTGAGACGCCTATGCTTGCCCCGTCGTGGTGCTGTCGGGTTAGCCAACTCCAGGGTGCCTCCAGTTTAGGAGCTTCCTATGTGGGCTGCGTGAACTGGTAGTCAAGGCTGGTTCTGTAGTGCCAGTAGGCCCAGCTCCCCCTGTAGGACTGTTGGGGTTCGGTAACTGCGGCTGCCTCGCAGCCTAGCTGTTCTCTCCTCTCCTGTGGACCTTCAGGTCCACCACCTGGTTCCAGCACCGTCAGCTGGTTCTCGGCAGTGTCTTTTGCTCTTGTACCTTCTGCTCCCCATCCTGGTTCCAGTACCGTCAGCTGGTTCCGGGCAGAGCCTTTGGCTTAGGTGCCTCCTTCTGGGTATCCAAGTTCCACCAACGTCAGGTGGTCCTTGATAGTGCTTTCAGGCACGGGTACCTCCTGCTTAGTAACCGGGTTCCAGTAACGTCAGCTGGTCCTCGGTAGTTCCATTGGCTCTTGGACCTTCGGCTACCCATCCGGCTTCCAGTACCGTCAGCTGGTTCTCGGCAGTGTCTTTTGCTCTTGTACCTTCTGCTCCCCATCCTGGTTCCAGTACCGTCAGCTGGTTCCGGGCAGAGCCTTTGGCTTAGGTGCCTCCTTCTGGGTATCCGAGTTCCGCCAACGTCAGGCGGTCCTTGGTAGTGCTTTTTAGCACGGGTACCTCCTGCTTAGTAACCGGGTTCCAGTAACGTCAGCTGGTCCTCGGTAGTTCCATAGGCTCTTGAACCTTCGGGTAGCCATCCGAGTTCCAGTTCCATCAGCTGGTTCTTGGCATTCTCAGCCTTCTTGTACCTTCTGCTACATTTCCAAGTTGAAGACCCTAAAGTCGACGACCCGGAAGACCACCCCGATGACGACGACCCGGAAGACCACCCCGATGACGACGACGATGACGGCGGAGACGACGACGGCGGAGACGACGACGGCTGAGACGACGACGGCGGAGATGACGACACTGGAGACGACGACCCTGGAGACGACGACATGGAAGACCGAGAAGCAGAAGAACAAGAGGCTGCAGAACAAAGAGCAGAAGAACATTAAGCATAAGACTTAATATCAGAGCAAAAGATATTATCTAAATTATATGCAGAAGAAGACTAAGCAGTGTATGGGGGTGAGTCCGTTCCTCCTCGTGGTGCCCCTGGATAAAGCCTGATGCTGCAGGCCAAACTGAACACGGACAAATGTAACTTTTGTGACTGGCAGAACGGAAGGTGTAATCTTCCAACTTTTATAGATAACAACTACGGGAATGCCTGTCACAAATGAGAATATGATGAAGAAGTAGAATAGGAAGAATAATAACAGTGGAATAAAAAGAATATGTAGAATAGGAAGAATAATAATAGTTGAATAAAATGAATATGAAGAATGTAATCAAAAAAAAAAAAAAAGGTAAAGGATGAAGAAGAAGATGAATAAGGTGAAGAAGAAGTTGATGTCAAAGATGCTGATGATGATGATGATGAAGATGAAAGTATGGGAAAAGTAAAAAAAAAAAAAAGAAAAAAAAGAAGGGGAAGGGCGTGGAATAGTGAAACATCAATATCTGACAAAATAAAAAAAAAAAATTTACATAGTCAATATCTTTGTCACTCCGAACGTCTTAAAAAAAAAAAAAAACATGCTATTCTATTTGATTGGGATAAACCTCTATGACTTTAATGTCTCCGCCACCTCCCCAAATACATCCGGCATTATTCTTAGTTGTTTTCCTTCATGTAGAATGAACCTACAAGGCAAGAAAGGGTTTATTTTAATTCCGATATTTTGGTCCCATTGACTTGCATTGGGATCGGGTATCGGTATCGGCGATATCCGATATTTTTTGAATATCGGCCGATCCTATCCGATACGGATACTTTCCGATATCGGAAGGTATCGCTCAACACTAGTGGTGATGGGTTGAGGGGCGTGATTGTGTGTGGTCATGGGTTGGGGGGCGAAATTGTGTGTGGTGATTTGTTGGGGGGCGGGATTGTGTGTGGTGATGGGTTGGGGGCGTGATTGTGTGTGGTAATAGATTGGGGGGCAAGATTGTTTGTGGTGATGTGGTGGGGGGCGGGATTGTGTGTGGTGATGGGTTGGGGGACGAGATTGTGTGTGGTGATGTGTTGGGGGGTGGGATTGTGTGTGGTGATGTGGTGGGGGGCGGGATTGTGTGTGGTGATGTGTTGGGGCAGGATTGTATGTGGTGATGGGGTGGGGGCGGGATTGTGTGTGGTGATGGGTTGGGGGGCGAGATTGTGTGTGGTGATGGGTTGGGGGGCGAGATTGTGTGTGGTGATGTGTTGTGGGACGGGATTGTGTGTGGTGATGTGTTGGGGGGCGGGATTATGTGTGGTGATGGGGTGGGGGGCATGATTGTGTGTGGTGATGGGTTGGGGGGCAAGATTGTGTGTGGTGATGGGTTGGGGGGCGAGTTTTTTTGTGTGGTGATGGGTTGGGGGGGCGAGATTGTGTGTGGTGATGTGTCGGGGAGCGGGATTGTGTGTGATGATGGGTTGGGGGCAAGATTATGTGTGGTGATGGGTTGGGGGGCGAGATTGTGTGTGGTGATGTGTTTGGGGGCAGGATTGTGTGTGTTGATGGATTGGGGGGCGTGATTGTGTGTGGTGATGGGTTGGGGGGCAGGATTGTGTGTGGTAATGTAGTGGGGGGCGGGATTATGTGTGGTGATGGGTTGGGGGGCGAGATTGTGTGTGGTGATGTGTTGGGGGGCGGGATTGTGTGTGGTGATGTGGTGGGGGGCGGGATTGTGTGTGGTAATGAGGTGGGGGCGGGATTGTGTTTGGTGATGTGGTGGGAGGTGGAGCTACTGTGCAGGGGGCGGGATTAGCGAGTAATCACGATAACTCTTATATATATAGATATATATATATATCAATTCTAATAGGGCCACATTCCCGCATTCAGCATGTGGTCAGTATTTTACCTCAGTATTTATAGGAGTGGAAGAATCAGAGGAAAAGTATAATAGAAACACGTCACCACTTCTGTATCTATCACCGACTCCTGGTTTTGGCTTACACATACTGAGGTAAAATACTCACCTAATACTGAATGTGTGAACCTTAGGCTTCCTTCACAGGTCAGTGTGTCGGGTACATGTGGTGACAGTTTTCACACGTACCGGACTTACACACATTGACCCAGGGCTGCCATTAGAAATTTTGGGCCCCATACTGGCAAAATTTTCGAGGTCCCCTTAAGACTCCACCCAGGCTCCACCCCAGCTCCGCCTCCACCCCTCAAACTGTCCACAGTCCCACCACTCTATCTTGGAAAAACTCCACTTCTCACCTATCACACATTAACAGTTCCCATCACCAGATCACACATATTGCCGGCAGGGTTTTGATTTGGCCAAAAGATTTTTTAAGCCACCACCATAACACGGTAGACATTTTTGGCCGGGCCTTACTCTACTGTAACCTACTAAATATTTTGTGTGTGGTGATGTGGTGGGGGTCGGGATTGTGTGTGGTGATGTGTTGGGGGTGGGATTGTGTGTGGTGATGAGGTAGGGGGGCGTGATTGTGTGGTGATGGGTTGGGGGGCGAGATTTTGTGTGGTGATGGTTTGGGGGCAAGATTATGTGTGGGGATGTGTTGGGGGGCAGGATTGTGTGTGGTGATGTGTTGGGGGGCAGATTGTGTGTGGTGATGTGGTGGGGGGTGGGATTGTGTGTGGTGATGTATTGGGGCGGGATTGTGTGTGGTGATGGGGTGGGGGGCGTGATTGTGTGTGGTGATGGGTTGGGGGGCGTGATTGTGTGTGGTCATGGGTTGGGGGTGAGATTGTGTGTGGTCATGGGTTGGGGGAGGGATTGTGTGTGGTGATTTTTTGGGGGGTGGGATTGTGTGTGGTGATGGGTTGGGGGCGTGATTGTGTGTGGTAATAGGTTGGGGGGCAAGATTGTGTGTGGTGATGTGGTGGGGGGGCGGGATTGTGTGTGGTGATGGGTTGGGGGGTGAGATTGTGTGTGGTGATGTGTTGGGGGGTGGGATTGTGTGTGGTGATGTGGTGGGGGGCGGGATTGTGTGTGGTGATGTGTTGGGGGCAGGATTGTATGTGGTGATGGGGTGGGGGCGGGATTGTGTGTGGTGATGGGTTGGGGGGCGAGATTGTGTGTGGTGATGGGTTGGGGGGCGAGATTGTGTGTGGTGATGTGTTGTGGGACGGGATTGTGTGTGGTGATGGGTTAGAGGGCGTGATTGTGTGTGGTGATGGGTTGGGGGCGTGATTGTGTGTGGTGATGGGTTGGGGGGCATGATTGTGTGTGGTGATGGGTTGGGGGGCGAGATTGTGTGTGGTGATGGGTTGGGGGGCGAGTTTTTTTGTGTGGTGATGGGTTGGGGGGGCGAGATTTTGTGTGGTGATGTGTCGGGGGCGGGATTGTGTGTGGTGATGGGTTGGAGTGCATGATTGTGTGTGGTGATGGGTTGGGGGGCGAGATTGTGTGTGGTGATGGGTTGGGGGGCGAGTTTTTTTGTGTGGTGATGGGTTGGGGGGGCGAGATTGTGTGTGGTGATGTGTCGGGGGCGGGATTGGGTGTGGTGATGGGTTGGAGGGCGTGATTGTGTGTGGTGATGGGTTGGGGGGCGTGATTGTGTGTGGTGATGGGTTGGGGGGCATGATTGTGTGTGGTTATGGGTTGGGGGGCGAGATTGTGTGTGGTGATGGGTTGGGGGGCGAGTTTTTTTGTGTGGTGATGGGTTGGGGGGCGAGATTGTGTGTGGTGATGGGTTGGGGGGCGAGAGTGTGTGGTGATGTGTTGTGGGACGGGATTGTGTGTGGTGATGGGTTAGAGGGCGTGATTGTGTGTGGTGATGGGTTGGGGGCGTGATTGTGTGTGGTGATGGGTTGGGGGGCATGATTGTGTGTGGTGATGGGTTGGGGGGCGAGATTGTGTGTGGTGATGGGTTGGGGGGCGAGTTTTTTTGTGTGGTGATGGGTTGGGGGGGCGAGATTGTGTGTGGTGATGTGTCGGGGGCGGGATTGTGTGTGGTGATGGGTTGGAGTGCATGATTGTGTGTGGTGATGGGTTGGGGGGCGAGATTGTGTGTGGTGATGGGTTGGGGGGCGAGTTTTTTTGTGTGGTGATGGGTTGGGGGGGCGAGATTGTGTGTGGTGATGTGTCGGGGGCGGGATTGTGTGTGGTGATGGGTTGGAGGGCGTGATTGTGTGTAGTGATGGGTTGGGGGGCGTGATTGTGTGTGGTCATGGGTTGGGGGGCATGATTGTGTGTGGTTATGGGTTGGGGGGCGAGATTGTGTGTGGTGATGGGTTGGGGGGCGAGTTTTTTTGTGTGGTGATGGGTTGGGGGGCGAGATTGTGTGTGGTGATGTGTCGGGGGCGGGATTGTGTGTGGTGATGGGTTGGAGGGCGTGATTGTGTGTGGTGATGGGTTGGGGGGCGTGATTGTGTGTGGTGATGGGTTAGGGGGACTGATTGTGTGTGGTGATGGGTTTGGGGGCGAGATTGTGTGTGGTGATGGGTTGGGGGGCGAGTTTTTTTGTGTGGTGATGGGTTGGGGGGGCGAGATTGTGTGTGGTGATGTGTCGGGGGAGATTGTGTGTGGTGATGTGTTGGGGGGCAGGATTGTGTGTGTTGATGGATTGGGGGGCGTGATTGTGTGTGGTGATGGGTTGGGGGGCAGGATTGTGTGTGGTAATGTAGTGGGGGGCGGGATTATGTGTGGTGATGGGTTGGGGGGCGAGATTGTGTGTGGTGATGTGTTGGGGGGCGGGATTGTGTGTGGTGATGTGGTGGGGGGCGGGATTGTGTGTGGTAATGAGGTGGGGGCGGGATTGTGTTTGGTGATGTGGTGGGAGGTGGAGCTACTGTGCAGGGGGCGGGATTAGCGAGTAATCACGATAACTCTTATATATATAGATATATATATATATCAATTCTAATAGGGCCACATTCCCGCATTCAGCATGTGGTCAGTATTTTACCTCAGTATTTATAGGAGTGGAAGAATCAGAGGAAAAGTATAATAGAAACACGTCACCACTTCTGTATCTATCACCGACTCCTGGTTTTGGCTTACACATACTGAGGTAAAATACTCACCTAATACTGAATGTGTGAACCTTAGGCTTCCTTCACAGGTCAGTGTGTCGGGTACATGTGGTGACAGTTTTCACACGTACCGGACTTACACACATTGACCCAGGGCTGCCATTAGAAATTTTGGGCCCCATACTGGCAAAATTTTCGAGGTCCCCTTAAGACTCCACCCAGGCTCCACCCCAGCTCCGCCTCCACCCCTCAAACTGTCCACAGTCCCACCACTCTATCTTGGAAAAACTCCACTTCTCACCTATCACACATTAACAGTTCCCATCACCAGATCACACATATTGCCGGCAGGGTTTTGATTTGGCCAAAAGATTTTTTAAGCCACCACCATAACACGGTAGACATTTTTGGCCGGGCCTTACTCTACTGTAACCTACTAAATATTTTGTGTGTGGTGATGTGGTGGGGGTCGGGATTGTGTGTGGTGATGTGTTGGGGGTGGGATTGTGTGTGGTGATGAGGTAGGGGGGCGTGATTGTGTGGTGATGGGTTGGGGGGCGAGATTTTGTGTGGTGATGGTTTGGGGGCAAGATTATGTGTGGGGATGTGTTGGGGGGCAGGATTGTGTGTGGTGATGTGTTGGGGGGCAGATTGTGTGTGGTGATGTGGTGGGGGGTGGGATTGTGTGTGGTGATGTATTGGGGCGGGATTGTGTGTGGTGATGGGGTGGGGGGCGTGATTGTGTGTGGTGATGGGTTGGGGGGCGTGATTGTGTGTGGTCATGGGTTGGGGGTGAGATTGTGTGTGGTCATGGGTTGGGGGAGGGATTGTGTGTGGTGATTTTTTGGGGGGTGGGATTGTGTGTGGTGATGGGTTGGGGGCGTGATTGTGTGTGGTAATAGGTTGGGGGGCAAGATTGTGTGTGGTGATGTGGCGGGGGGGCGGGATTGTGTGTGGTGATGGGTTGGGGGGTGAGATTGTGTGTGGTGATGTGTTGGGGGGTGGGATTGTGTGTGGTGATGTGGTGGGGGGCGGGATTGTGTGTGGTGATGTGTTGGGGGCAGGATTGTATGTGGTGATGGGGTGGGGGCGGGATTGTGTGTGGTGATGGGTTGGGGGGCGAGATTGTGTGTGGTGATGGGTTGGGGGGCGAGATTGTGTGTGGTGATGTGTTGTGGGACGGGATTGTGTGTGGTGATGGGTTAGAGGGCGTGATTGTGTGTGGTGATGGGTTGGGGGGCGTGATTGTGTGTGGTGATGGGTTGGGGGGCATGATTGTGTGTGGTGATGGGTTGGGGGGCGAGATTGTGTGTGGTGATGGGTTGGGGGGCGCGTTTTTTTGTGTGGTGATGGGTTGGGGGGGCGAGATTTTGTGTGGTGATGTGTCGGGGGCGGGATTGTGTGTGGTGATGGGTTGGACTGCATGATTGTGTGTGGTGATGGGTTGGGGGGCGAGATTGTGTGTGGTGATGGGTTGGGGGGCGAGTTTTTTTGTGTGGTGATGGGTTGGGGGGGCGAGATTGTGTGTGGTGATGTGTCGGGGGCGGGATTGGGTGTGGTGATGGGTTGGAGGGCGTGATTGTGTGTGGTGATGGGTTGGGGGGCGTGATTGTGTGTGGTGATGGGTTGGGGGGCATGATTGTGTGTGGTTATGGGTTGGGGGGCGAGATTGTGTGTGGTGATGGGTTGGGGGGCGAGTTTTTTTGTGTGGTGATGGGTTGGGGGGCGAGATTGTGTGTGGTGATGGGTTGGGGGGCGAGAGTGTGTGGTGATGTGTTGTGGGACGGGATTGTGTGTGGTGATGGGTTAGAGGGCGTGATTGTGTGTGGTGATGGGTTGGGGGCGTGATTGTGTGTGGTGATGGGTTGGGGGGCATGATTGTGTGTGGTGATGGGTTGGGGGGCGAGATTGTGTGTGGTGATGGGTTGGGGGGCGAGTTTTTTTGTGTGGTGATGGGTTGGGGGGGCGAGATTGTGTGTGGTGATGTGTCGGGGGCGGGATTGTGTGTGGTGATGGGTTGGAGTGCATGATTGTGTGTGGTGATGGGTTGGGGGGCGAGATTGTGTGTGGTGATGGGTTGGGGGGCGAGTTTTTTTGTGTGGTGATGGGTTGGGGGGGCGAGATTGTGTGTGGTGATGTGTCGGGGGCGGGATTGTGTGTGGTGATGGGTTGGAGGGCGTGATTGTGTGTGGTGATGGGTTGGGGGCGTGATTGTGTGTGGTCATGGGTTGGGGGGCATGATTGTGTGTGGTTATGGGTTGGGGGGCGAGATTGTGTGTGGTGATGGGTTGGGGGGCGAGTTTTTTTGTGTGGTGATGGGTTGGGGGGCGAGATTGTGTGTGGTGATGTGTCGGGGGCGGGATTGTGTGTGGTGATGGGTTGGAGGGCGTGATTGTGTGTGGTGATGGGTTGGGGGGCGTGATTGTGTGTGGTGATGGGTTAGGGGGACTGATTGTGTGTGGTGATGGGTTTGGGGGCGAGATTGTGTGTGGTGATGGGTTGGGGGGCGAGTTTTTTTGTGTGGTGATGGGTTGGGGGGGCGAGATTGTGTGTGGTGATGTGTCGGGGGGGATTGTGTGTGGTGATGGGTTGGAGGGCGTGATTGTGTGTGGTGCTGGGTTGGGGGGCGTGATTGTGTGTGATGATGGGTTGGGGGCAAGATTCTGTGTGGTGATGGGTTGGGGGGCGAGATTGTGTGTGGTGATGTGTTGGGGGGCGGGATTGTGTGTGTTGATGGGTTGGGGGGCGTGATTGTGTGTGGTGATGGGTTACAGGGCAAGATTGTGTGTGGTAATGTAGTGGGGGCGGGATTATGTGTGGTGATGGGTTGGGGGGCGAGATTGTGTGTGGTGATGTGTTGGGGGGTGGGATTGTGTGTGGTGATGTGGTGGGGGGCGGGATTGTGTGTGGTAATGAGGTGGGGGCGGGATTGTGTTTGGTGATGAGGTGGGAGGTGGAGCTACTGTGCAGGGGGCGGGATTAACGAGTAATCACGATAAATACCACAACATCATGACCAGACCACATATTACCACCACAAAGTGACCAAATAGCACATACTAGGGACAAATATTGCAACACCAGGTCCAGACCACATATTACCACCACACAGTGACTGAATACTACAATACTGATCAGTAATAAAAAAAAACACAATACTATCACCATCCGTGCCATTATACACAGGAGATCTGTACTTAGTATGCAGTGTCTGTGTACAGGTAATGCAGTGATCACTGGTGACATTATACACAGGAGCTCTGTGTATAGTATACAGTGTATAGTGTCAGTGTATAGGTAACACACTGACTCACCAGTGACGTCTCTAGGTGAAGTCCTTCATCTTTGTTTTTCATCTTTCATCCAGCCCAGACCGCCATCAATTCTTCCAGCCAGGGCTCGTCTCTAAAGGAAATAACACAGTTATCTCGAGCTCCGCTTGCAGAACACACTACTTAATTTTTCCCAACTTCAACATTACACCACATGAAGAAAAAAAGGCGACATAGTATCACTTTACACAATAACAGGATCACCCCCCCAATTTAAAACAGTATACACAAAAAATAAAATGAATGCATGACTGCAGTAATATCCCTTAATTAGCACCTATGGTAATAATATTCCCCATCCTGGGCCCCGTGCGTCTCATTCCTGCCATATGTTCTCCCATCCTGCCCTCATGAGTATCTATTCTGCCCCATATGATCTCCCCATCCTGACCCATCTGTCTCCATTGTATCCATCCTGCCCCATGATCTAATCCTGCCCCCATGTCTTTCATTCTGCCCCGTGTCTCCAATCATGCCCCGTATCTCCATTCTTGCCCCACCTGTCTCCAGTCCTGCCCCTAGTGTGTCCAAGATTTTGCCCCCAGTGTCTCCAGTCCTGCCCCCAGTGTTTCCAGCATTCTGCCCCCAGTGTGTCCAGCATTCTGCCTCCAGTGTCTCCAGTCCTGAACCCAGTGCTACAGGATTCTGCCTCAGTGTGTCCAGCATTCTGCCCCTGGTGTGTCCAGCATTCTACCCCTCAGTGTCTCCAGCATTCTGCTCCCAGTGTCTCCAGAATTCTATCCCCAGTGTGTCCAGCATTCTTCCCCAAGTGCTCCAGCATTCAGCCCCCAGTGTGTCCAGCCTTCTGCCTCCAGTGTCTCCAGTCCTGCCCCCAGTGCTCCAGCATTCTGCCTCAGTGTGTCCAGCATTCTGCCCCCGGTGTCTCCAGAATTCTACCCCCAGTGTGTCCAGCATTCTGCCCCAAGTGCTGCAGCATTCAGCCCCCAGTGTGTCCAGCATTCTGCCCCCAGTGTCTCCAGAATTCTGCCCTCAGTGTTTCCAGTCCTGCCCCCAGTATCTCCAGTCCTGCCCCCAGGGTGTCCAGCATTCTGCCCCCAGTGTGTCCAGAATTCTGCCCCCAGTGTGTCCAGTCCTGCCTTCAGTGCTCCAGCATTCTGCCTCAGTGTGTCCAGCATTCTGCCCCAGTGTGTCTAGCATTCTGCCCCCAGTGTGTCCAGCATTCTGCCCCCAGTGTGTCCAGCATTCTGCCCCCACTGTGTCCAGTCCTGCCCCAGTGCTCCAGCATTCTGCCTCAGTGTGTCCAGCATTCAACCCCCAGTGTCTCCAGCATTCTCCCCCTAGTGTGCCCAGCATTCTGCCCCCAGTGTCTCCAGCATTCTGCCCCCAGTGCTCCAGCATTCTGCCCCAGTGTGTCCAGCATTCTGCCCCCAGTGTCTCCAGCATTCTGCCCCCCATGCTCCAGCATTCTTCCCCCAGTGTGTCCAGTATTCTGCCCCCAGTGTGTCCAGCATTATGCCCCCAGTGCTCCAGCATTCTACCGTAGTGTCTCCAGCATTCTGCCCCCAGTGCTCCAGCATTCTGCCCCCAGTGTGTCCTGCATACTGGTAATAATATTCCCCATCCTGGGCCCCGTGTGTCTCATTCCTGCCATATGTTCTCCCATCCTGCCCTCATGAGTATCTATTCTGCCCCATATGATCTCCCCATCCTGACCCATCTGTCTCCATTGTATCCATCCTGCCCCATGATCTAATCCTGCCCCCATGTCTTTCATTCTGCCCCGTATCTCCATTCTTGCCCCACCTGTCTCCAGTCCTGCCCCTAGTTTGTCCAAGATTTTGCCCCCAGTGTCTCCAGTCCTGCCCCCAGTGTTTCCAGCATTCTGACCCCAGTGTGTCCAGCATTCTGCCTCCAGTGTCTCCAGTCCTGCCCCCAGTGCTCCAGCATTCTGCCTCAGCGTGTCCAGCATTCTACCACTCAGTGTCTCCAGCATTCTGCTCCCAGTGTCTCCAGAATTCTACCCCCAGTGTGTCCAGCATTCTGCCCCAAGTGCTCCAGCATTCAGCCCCCAGTGTCTCCAGCATTCTGCCTCCAGTGTCTCCAGTCCTGCCCCCAGTGCTCCAGCATTCTGCCTCAGTGTGTCCAGCATTCTGCCCCCGGTGTGCCCAGCATTTTACCCTCAGTGTCTCCAGCATTCTGCTCCCAGTGTCTCCAGAATTCTACCCCCAGTGTTTCCAGGATTCTGCCCCAAGTGCTCCAGCATTCAGCCCCCAGTGTGTCCAGCATTCTGCCCCCAGTGTCTCCAGAATTCTGCCCTCAGTGTCTCCAGTCCTGCCCCCAGTGTCTCCAGTCCTGCCCCCAGTGTGTCCAGCATTCTGCCCCCAGTGTGTCCAGTCCTGCCTTCAGTGCTCCAGCATTCTGCCTCAGTGTGCCCAGCATTCTGCCCCAGTGTGTCTAGAATTCTGCCCCCAGTGTGTCCAGCATTCTGCCCCCAGTGTGTCCAGCATTCTGCCCCCACTGTGTCCAGTCCTGCCCCAGTGCTCCAGCATTCTGCCTCAGTGTGTCCAGCATTCAACCCCCAGTGTCTCCAGCATTCTCCCCCTAGTGTGCCCAGCATTCTGCGCCCAGTGCTCCAGCATTCTGCCCCCAGTGTGTCCTGCATTCTGCCCCCAGTGTCTCCAGCATTCTGCCCCCAGTGTCTCCAGTGCATCCACCAGTGTGTCCAGCATTCTGCCTCAGTGTGTCCAGCGTTCTGCCCCCAGTGTATCCAGAATTCTGCCCCCAGTGTGTCCAGTCCTGCCCCCAGTGCTCCAGCATTCTGCCTCAGTGTGTCCAGCATTTACACCCCTGTCTCCAGCACTCTGCCCCCAGTGTCTCCAGAATTCTGCCCCAGTGTTTCCAACATTCTGCCCCCAGTGCTTGAGCATTCTGCTCAACTGTGTCCAGCATTCTGCCCCCAGTGCTCCAGAATTCTACCGTAGTGTCTCCAGCATTCTGCCCCCAGTGCTCCAGCATTCTGCCCCAGTGTGTCCAGCATTCTGCCCCCAGTGCTCCAGCATTCTGCCCCCAGTGCTCCAGCATTCTTCCCCCAGTGTGTCCAGCATTCTGCCCCCAGTGTGTCCAGCATTCTGCCCCCAGTGCTCCAGCATTCTGCCCCAGTGTGTCCAGCATTCTACCCCCAGTGCTCCAGCATTCTGCCCCCAGTGTGTCCTGCATTTAGCCCCCAGTGTCTCCAGCATTCTGCCCCCAGTGTCTCCAGTCCTGCCCCCAGTGTGCCCAGCATTCTGCCTCAGTGTCTCCAGCATTTACACCCCAGTGTCTCCAGCATTCTGCCCCCAGTGTCTCCAGAATTCTGCCCCAGTGTCTCCAGCATTCTGTCCCCAGTGCTCCAGCATTCTGCCCCAGTGTCTCCAGCATTCTGCCCCCAGTGCTCCAGCATTCTGCCCCAGTGTGTCCAGCATTCTGCCCACAGTGCTCCAGCATTCTGCCCCCAGTGCTCCAGCATTCTGCCCCAGTGCCTCCAGCATTCTGCCCCCAGTGTTCTAGCATTCTGCCCCAGTGTGTCCAGAATTCAACCCCCAGTGCTCAAGCATTCTGCCCCAGTTTCTCCAGCAGTCTGCCCCCAGTGCTCCAGCATTTTGCTCCAGTGTGTCCAGCAATCTGCCCACAGTGCTCCAGCATTCTGCCCCAGTGTGTCCAGCATTCTGCCCCAGTGCTCCAGCATTCTGCCCCAGTGTTTCCAGCATTCTGCCCCAGTTTCTCCAGCAGTCTGCCCCCAGTGCTCCAGCATTCTGCCCCCAGTGCTCCAGCCTTCTGCCCCAACAGTGTCCAGCATTCTGCCCACAGTGCTCCCGCATTCTGCCCCAGTGTGTCCAGCATTCTGCCCACAGTGCTCCAGCATTCTGCCCCAGTGTGTCCAACATTCTACCCCAGTGGTCCAGCATTCTGCCCCAGTGTGTCCAGCATTCTGCCCCAGTGCTCCAGCATTCTGCCCCAGTGTGTCCAGCATTCTGCCCCAGTGCTCCAGCATTCTGCCCCCAGTGTCCAGCATTCTGCCCCCAGTGCTCCAGCATTCTGCCCCAATGTGTCCAGCATTCTGCCCCTAGTGTGTCCAGGATTCTGCCCCCAGTGCCCCAGCATTCTGCCCCCAGTGTGTCCAGCATTCTTCCCCAGTGTGTCCAGCATTCTTCCCCCAGTGCTCCAGCATTCTGCCCCAGTGCCTCCAGCATTCTGCCCCAGTGCTCCAGCATTCTGCCCCAGTGCCTCCAGCATTCTGCCCCCAGTGTTCTAGCATTCTGCCCCAGTGTGTCCAGCATTCAGCCCCCAGTGCTCAAGCATTCTGCCCCAGTTTCTCCAGCAGTCTGCCCCCAGTGCTCCAGCATTCTGCCCCAGTGTGTCCAGCATTCTGCCCCAGTGTGTCCAGTATTCTGCCCACAGTGCTCCAGCATTCTGCCCCAGTGTGTCCAGCATTCTGCCCCAGTGCTCCAGCATTCTGCCCCAGTGTGTCCAGCATTCTGCCCCAGTGTGTCCAGCATTCTGCCCCAATGTGTCCAACATTCTTCCCCCAGTGCTCCAGCATTCTACCCCCAAGTGTGTCCAGCATTCTGCCCTGGGCCCCCGGACCGCCGCTCTCAATAATAGAAAAAAAAGTTCTTCTTACCTGGCCGCATTTCTGCGGCGAAGGCAAAGCTCCCTCCACTCAGCTGAAGCGCACACTTGCTGGCAACTGACACTGACGTCAGACACCGGCAACGTGTGTGCTGCGGCTGACGTCAGCTGCCAGCCTCTGATTGGCTGGCGGCTGTTAACTATTGACATGCAGGCCCGCACGTCAATAGTGTTGCCGCAGCGCCGCTAAGGGCCCGGTTCAGCCTTCCGGTAGGGGCCCGGTGAGCAGATGAGATGGGGCCCGTTGCGGGCCCCCTCTGCCCACCGGGCCTCCTCTGCCCACCGGGCCCCATATGCCAGTTATTGCGGCCCTGCGTTGGCCCATTCAAATGAATGGGCCTGTGCAAGCTGTTTTGTCTACCCACAGGTATGCTGCTGTCCATCTACTCTGCCTTTCCTGCAATGTGTGTTTATGTGAACTGCATATAATTCCCACCTGGTATGCTGCTGTCCATCTACTCTGCCTTTCCTGCAATGTGTGTTTATGTGAACTGCATATAATTCCCACCTGGTATGCTGCTGTCCATCTACTCTGCCTTTCCTGCAATGTGTGTTTATGTGAACTGCATATAATTCCCACCTGGTATGCTGCTGTCCATCTACTCTGCCTTTCCTGCAATGTGTGTTTATGTGAACTGCATATAATTCCCACCTGGTATGCTGCTGTCCATCTACTCTGCCTTTCCTGCAATGTGTGTTTATGTGAACTGCATATAATTCCCACCTGGTATGCTTTGCTTACCCATTGTTTTCTATCCATTCGTATTTCAGTTCCCTTGCTTCTTGCTTGCATACCTGAGTGGCCATCTACCCCACCCCCTCTTTATGACCTGGCTTAACTGTGAACATGTGCTCTAGACACACACGCCCACATCCTCCCTCTCAGCTGTGAGCCCTTAGGTGCCCATAAATTCATAGCCATGAGTCTGACCAGACGTGTCTGACCATCTTAGAAATTGCATTTTTAAATTGCAGTTTTTTAATTGCTATGAATTAGACTAGAATTCGACTGGAATTGACTGGAAGGTAAAGGAATAGAAAACCACTATAATGTTTCGGTTTCTTTTCACATTCACCCCCATACTACTCTATTTCTTCCTATCTCCTGTAGTCCCTCCACCCAGTAAAGAACTAGTCATTTCTCCCTCCATCCTCCCCAGTCATCTCACCTCCTCCACAGAACTATTCCTCCACATACAATCCTTTCTCGCCAGGCACACACGGCCACATCATGACCTATCCAGCTCACACCTTCTAACGCTCTGTCTGCTGCTCCTCATTGCTGGCGACATATCCCCAAATCCTGGCCCTCCTCATCACATCCCCACACTCATTTCTAATCCCCTGCCACGATCCTCTACACGTCCTCGCAACCACAGTAACCTCATACCCATTCATCCTGCCCCCACTCCCCCAATTTCCCTATCTGGAGCACTATGGAACGCACGCTCTGTCTGCAATAAACTTCCATTTATCCATGACCTCTTTATCAATAACAAACTCTCCTTCCTCGGCATCACTGAAACCTGGCTCACCCCTTCTGACACAGCCTCCCCTGCGGCACTCTCTTACGGTGGCTTCCACCTTTCTCACACACCCCGCCCCAGCAGCAAGCATGGCGGAGGAGTTGGTTTTCTCCTGTCAGATAACTGCTCCTTCACCCCAATCCCACTGCCACCCTCTGTTATCCTCCCTTCCTTTGAGGTGCACTCTGTGCGCATCTACTCCCCCTCCAACCTCCAACTGGCTGTCATCTACCGTCCCCCAGGGCCAGCCACCACCTTCTTCGACCACTTCACCACCTGGCTACTCCACTTCCTCGCCGCTGACATCCCCACTATCATCATGGGCGACTTCAACATCCCCATTGACACTTCCCTCTCAGCTGCCACTAAACTTCTATCTCTCACTTCCTCCTTTGGCCTCACTCAATGGTCTTCTACAGCCACCCACAAAGATGGTCACACACTGGACCTCATTCTCACCCGCCTCTGCTCCCTATCTAACCTCTCAAACTCACCTCTTCCTCTTTCTGACCACAACCTACTTACATTCTCTTCCCTTTCCACTCCTTGTCTACAACCCCCACCCCACAAACTCTCACACCCTCGCAGAAATCTTAAACACCTTGATCTTCACTCACTCTCTGAATCCCTCCTCCCTCTCACAGACATAAGCTCCCTACACAATGCGGATGATGCTGCCGCTCTATATAACACCACAATAGCTGCAGCTTTGGAATCTCTTGCCCCTCTCACACATACCAAAGCTCGCAAAATCAACAGACAACCCTGGCACACCAGCATGACAAAAGAACTGAGGCGAGCTTCCAGAGCTGCTGAGCGCAGATGGAAAAGATCCCACTCCATCGAGCACTTCATCGCATTCAAACAGTCCCTCACTGCTTTCAAAACCATGCTCGCCACAGCAAAACAAACCTACTTCTCATCTCTCATATCCTCCCTGTCTCACAACCCCAAACAGTTATTCAACACCTTCAACTCTCTACTCCGTCCCCCAGCACCTCCTCCCTCCCCACTCATCTCAGCTGAAGACTTCGCCTCATTTTTCAAGCAGAAAATTGAGAACATCAGAGACAATTTTAGTAAACAACCCCCAGAACCCTTCCTCCCAACTACCCAGCCCTCCACCTCCAAAACCAACTTCTCCACCATTACAGAAGACGGACTCTCCACTCTACTCTCAAGATCGCATCTCACCACCTGTGCACTTGACCCACTCCCATCCCACTTCATCCCAAACCTCACCACAGTCTTCATCCCAACCCTAACCCATCTCTTTAACCTATCACTAACAACTGGCATTTTCCCCTCAAGCTTTAAACATGCCACAATCACACCTATCCTCAAAAAGCCCTCTCTTGACCCATCCTCTGTATCTAGCTATCGCCCTATATCACTTCTCCCCTTTGCCTCAAAACTACTGGAACAACATGTCCATACTGAACTGTCCTCCCATCTATCTTCCTGCTCCTTCTTCGACCGCTTTCAATCAGGCTTCCGGTCACACCACTCCACTGAAACTGCCCTAACTAAGGTCACCAATGACCTATTAACCGCCAAGAGCAAGCGACACTACTCTGTCCTCCTCCTCCTGGACCTGTCCTCTGCCTTTGACACAGTGGACCATTCCCTATTATTACAGACCCTCTCATCCCTTGGCATCACAGAATTGGCCCTATCCTGGATCTCATCATACCTAACTGACCGTACATTCAGCGTCTCCCACTCACACACCACCTCCTCACCTCGCCCCCTATCTGTCGGAGTCCCGCAAGGTTCAGTTCTAGGACCCCTGCTCTTCTCCATTTACACCTTTGGCCTGGGACAGCTCATAGAATCTCACGGCTTTCAGTATCATCACTATGCTGACGACACACAGATCTACATCTCTGGACCAGATATCACCTCCCTACTAACCAGAATCCCTCAATGTCTGTCTGCTATTTCATCCTTCTTCTCCACTAGATTTCTAAAACTTAACATGGACAAAACAGAATTCATCATCTTTCCCCCATCTCACGCGATCTCCCCAACGAACCTATCCATTACAGTAAACGGCTGCCCACTCTCCCCAGTCCCACAAGCCCGCTGTCTTGGGGTAATCCTTGACACTGATCTCTCCTTTAAACCACATATCCAAACCCTTTCCACTTCCTGCCGCCTCCAACTCAAAAATATTTCACGGATCCGCACATTCCTAAACCAAGAATCTGCAAAAACCCTAGTCCATGCCCTCATCATCTCCCGCCTTGACTACTGTAACCTCCTGCTCTGTGGCCTCCCCTCTAACACTCTTGCACCCCTCCAATCTATTCTAAACTCTGCTGCCCGACTAATCCACCTGTCCCCCCGCTATTCCCCGGCCTCTCCCCTCTGTCAATCCCTGCACTGGCTCCCCATCACCCAGAGACTCCAGTACAAAAGCCTAACCATGACATATAAAGCCATCCACAACCTGTCTCCTCCATACATCTGTGACCTCGTCTCCCGGTACTTTCCTGCACGCAACCTCCGATCCTCACAAGATCTCCTTCTCTACTCCCCTATTATCTCCTCTTCCCACAATCGCATACAAGATTTCTCTCGTGCATCCCCCCTACTCTGGAATGCTCTACCACAACATATCAGACTCTCGCCTACCATCGAAACCTTCAAAAAGAACCTGAAGACCCACCTCTTCCGACAAGCCTACAACCTGCAGTAACCACCGATTGACCAAACCGCTGCACGGCCAGCTCTACCCTCACCTACTGTATCCTCACCCATCCCTTGTAGATTGTGAGCCCTCGCGGGCAGGGTCCTCTCTCCTCCTGTACCAGTTGTGACTTGTATTTTTCAAGATTATTGTACTTGTTTTATTATGTATACCCCTCCTCACATGTAAAGCGCCATGGAATAAATGGCGCTATAATAATAAATAATAATAATAATAATAATGTCAGTGTGTTTCCACGGACCGTGTGTCCATGGGCAAAACACGGGACATGTTTGTTTTTTAAAAGCAGCACACTTGTTCACAGATGACACACGGATGTGCCTATACATGTCAGATTTTTCCTGTAAATGTATCCTATTATTTAATACATAAGTTGCTAAATGAATAGCATATACTTTATATTTAGATTGGATCCTAGCAGGAATCTGTGATTTCTGTTGGAATGTCTGATTCTGATCGAAATATTAGGGATTTGCCATCAATCTGCAGGATTCCAGTTTCCACAGAATCCTTTTCAGACAATGTAAACATTACCGTATTAATTGTGATATGTACCTTTAAAAATATGCATTTCATGGCTGTCCCTGCACTAATGTCTGTTTCATCTAATTTTCCTAATTCTCCAAAGACCATTGATAAATGACCCACTGAATCCACATCACTGCTGATCCAACCTTATATAATATATGTGGACCTTAGGGATGTTTCTATTATGGTAATACAAGGAAAACTGCGTTATCTGTTATTAAGACCCCGACACAAGACATGCCGATTGCTCATTCTATGTTTTTCCATACATAACCAGTACTTTTTATTTGACAGCATCTTAAACTGGTAATTTGTAAAGTGAAAAGAATGACTTTTCTCATTTTCCTGAACAATAAAGACAACATGGAAACACTTCCAGCTTACCTCACATTGTCATTACATACAATTGTCTTTAAATGGGTTGTGAATTATATTTCTTAACCCCTTTACCCCCAAGGGTGGTTTGCACGTTAATGACCGGGCCAATTTTTACAATTCTGACCACTGTCCCTTTGTGAGGTTATAACTCTGGAACGCTTCAACGGATCCCAGTGATTCTGACATTGTTTTCTCGTGACATATTGTACTTCATGACAATGGTAAAAAATCTTTGATAGTACCTGCGTTTATTTGTGAAAAAAACGGAAATTTGGCGAAAATTATGAAAATTTCGCAATTTTCCAACTTTGAATTTTTATGCAATTAAATCACAGAGATATGTCACACAAAATACTTAATAAGTAACATTTCCCACATGTCTACTTTACATCAGCACAATTTTGGAACCAAAATTTTTTTTGTTAGGGAGTTATAAGGGTTAAAAGTTGACCAGCAATTTCTCATTTCTACAACACCATTTTTTTTTAGGGACCACATCTCATTTGAAGTCATTTTGAGGGGTCTATATGATAGAAAATACCCAAGTGTGACACCATTCTAAAAACTACACCCCTCAAGGTGCTCAAAACCATATTCAAGAAGTTTATTAACCCTTCTGGTGCTTCACAGGAATTTTTTGAATGTTTAAATAAAAATGAACATTTAACTTTTTTTCACAAAAAAATTAATTCAGCTCCAATTTGTTTAATTTTACCAAGGGTAACAGGAGAAAATAGACCCCAAACATTGTTGTACAATTTGTCCTGAGCACGACAATACCCCACATGTGGGGGTAAACCACTGTTTGGGCGCATGGCAGAGCTCGGAAGCGAAGGAGCGTCATTTGACTTTTCAATGCAAAATTGACTGGAATTGAGATGGGACGCCATGTTTCGTTTGGAGAGCCCCTGATGTGCCTAAACATTGAAACCCCCCACAAGTGACACCATTTTGGAAAGTAGACCCCTTAAGGAACTTATCTAGATGTGTGGTGAGCACTTTGACCCACCAAGTGCTTCACAGAAGTTTATAATGTAGAACCGTAAAAATAAAAAATCATATTTTTTCACAAAAATTAACTTTCGGCCCCCAATTTTTTATTTTCCCAAGGGTAAGAGAAGAAATTGGACCCCAAAAGTTGTTGTACAATTTGTCCTGAGTACGCTGATACCCCATATGTGGGGGTAAACCACTGTTTGGGCGGATGGGAGAGCTCGGAAGGGAAGGAGCGCTGTTTGACTTTTCAATGCAAAATTGACAGGAATTGAGATGGGACGCCATGTTGCGTTTGGAGAGCCACTGATGTGCCTAAACATTGAAACCCCCCACAAGTGACACCATTTTGGAAAGTAGACCCCCTAAGGAACTTATCTAGAGGTGTGGTGAGCACTTTGACCCACAAAGTGCTTCACAGAAGTTTATAATGCAGAGCCGTAAAAATAAAAAAAAAAATTTTCCCACAAAAATTATTTTTTTAGCCCCCAGTTTTGTATTTTCCCGAGGGTAACAGGAGAAAGTGGACCCCAAAATTTGTTGCCCAATTTGTCCTGAGTGCGATGATACACCATATGTGGGGGGAACCACTGTTTGGGCGCATGGGAGGGTTCGGAAGGGAAGGAGTGCCATTTGAATGCAGACTTAGATGGAATGGTCTGCAGGTGTCACATTGCGTTTGCAGAGCCCCTAATGTACCTAAACAATAGAAAACCCCCGCAAGTGACACCATTTTGGAAAGTAGACCCCCTAAGGAACTTATCTACATGTGTGGTGAGCACTTTGACCCACCAAGGGCTTCACAGAAGTTTATAATGGAGAGCCGTAAAAATAAAACAAAAATTTTTTCCCACAAAAATTATTTTTTAGCCCCCAGTTTTGTATTTTCCCGAGGGTAACTGGAGAATTTGGACCCTAAAATTTGTTGTCCAATTTGTCCTGAGTGCGCTGATACCCCATATGTGGGGGGGAACCACTGTTTGGGCGCATGGGAGGGCTCGGAAGGGAAGGAGCTCCATTTGGAATGCAGACTTAGATGGAATGGTCTGCAGGTGTCACATTGCATTTGCAGAGCCCCTAATGTACCGAAACAGTAGAAACCCCCCACAAGTGACACCATTTTGGAAACTAGACCCCCTAAGGAACTCATCTAGATGTGTTGTGAGAGCTTTGAACCCCCAAGTGTTTCACTACAGTTTGTAACGCAGAGCCGTGAAAATTGAAAAAAAAAATCTTTCCCCCCAAAATTATTTTTTAGCCCCCAGTTTTGTATTTTCCCAAGGGTAACAGGAGAAATTGGACCCCAAAAGTTGTTGTCCAATTTGTCCTGAGTACGCTGATACCCCTGACACACACCTAACCCTAATCCCAACCCTATTCCCAACTGTAAATGTAATCTAAACCCTAACCGTAACTTTAGCCCCAACCCTAACTGTAGCCTTAACCCTAGCCCTAACCATAGCCCTAACCCTAGCCCTAGCCCTAACCCTAGCCCTAACCCTAGCCCTAACCCTAACC